>NW_028277087.1:12525000-13150000 GCF_059951505.1 Python bivittatus
GAAGTCCAGACATCTTAAAGTTGCCAAGGTTGACAAGCACTGTTCTAGGGTATTAGCTATCTCATCCAATTTTTTTTTTCATTTGCAGATCTGATAAACATTCCCATCATCTCTTCATCCAAGCCATTAATAAAGCATTGAACAGCAGAAGACCCAAGACAGAACCATGACACACTACTTGATATCACTTCCAGTTTGATGAAGTACCACTGACGAGCTCTCTTTGAGTAATTTTCAACCCAGCTATGCATCTACTTAATTATCATGCCAGCCAGCCTACACTTAACCAGTTTGCTAATTAGAATGTCAGAATGTCATAGTGTACTTTGTCAAATGCTTTGCTGAAATCAAGATATATTACTTCTACATCATTTTCACAATCTATAGAGCCAGTTACCCAATCAAAAAATGAGATATGTTTAGTATGGAAAGACTTGTTCTTGACAATACTGACTTCTGGTGTTTACCACATTGTTTACAAATTACTTAGCAATAGATCTCTTTATGATCTATTCTAAAATCTTCCCAGAATGATATCACACTGAGTGCTCTATAGTTTCCCAGATTGTATTTTTTTCCTCAGTTTTTGAAGATAAGAATAACATCAAGGTTCAGCCAGACCGTCCTCATTCAAAGAATTAGGTATTTCATTATTGTGTATCAATCTGTGTTTAATCCTGTCTCTTCATCTTGTTTTTCACAGTTGCCTAGTAGTATATATGCTCTCTTGTTAGAAAGTCACAATAGGAGTTTTGTTCTTTTGTTGTTTGATTTTCTGTCAACTATTAGTTTTTTGCCATCTTCACTGAGCCCCTGGTATAATGATTTTATTTCTTCCTTTAGAATATAAGAAAAGAAGTAAGAAGTAAGATCATAAGCATAGTCATGGTTTCACTTAGTGACTGCTTCCCTTAATGACCAAATTGCTGGTCCCAACTGTGGTTGCTAAACAAAGACAAACTGTATCATCATCATCATCATCATCATCATCATCATCATCATCATCATCATCATCTTTTGCCAATCTCAGTTCATTTTGAATTTTAGCTTTCTTGACCACCAATTTCCAGGCTTTTATTTATTGATTGATATGTTCATTCTGCAAATTTATTTGGTCACCCATCTTTTAATTAACTCTGGGCAGTAAACAACATAAAGTCATGTATAAAAGCAATAGACAACTGATAATATCAATAAAGACACAGGTAAAAACTGCTTAATCAAGCCTATTGAAGACTCAGCTTAATTAAAATCTCAGCACAGAGGAAAGAGTCTTAAGATAGGATCAGGGCAGTCTGAACCTATTAACATAAGGCCGAAACCTCTCTCTCTCTTCCCCATACACCCAAAGTGGCATGAAGATGTTATCTTTTTCCATCTGGCTGCTTATTACAGTTGATCACCTAACTACAAAAAAAGGCAGGTGACCACACAACATTGTGTGACAGGTAGCCCCTGTACGAATTAAAAAGGTGGAGGAAGGAGAATTTTTGCAGCAATGTAGGAATGCAGGGGAACAACAATAGAGAAAATAAAGACCATTAGCCACTCACGGACTAAGGTAATGTGATCTTCTTCTGTCCCAAAAGGCTTTTTTTTAAAAAGTTCTTTCACAAGGGTATCTCTTAGACATGAATAATAGGAGGACTCAATAACAACAATTTGCTCTGCCTATACACCCAACAGAAAACTTTCCAGGGCCGCTGGAAATAATGCTGGGGGGAATTAGCAGGGACCATTCCAAAGAAGGAGGTCTTTCATTGTTCCAGCTTTAATCCTTCTACGTTCATAACAGCAGCAGAATAGAAATGGAAAGTAGCACACCAGGTGATCTCTCCTCTATTCTGCACCAGAAGTAAACAATTTGGTGGATGGATTCATCTCTCTCTCTCTCTCTCTCTTTTTTCCCAGTTTGTGTGTGTGTGCCTACAAGTCGGTCTTGACTCCTGGAGACTGCCTGGACTAGTCCCTGCAGTTTTCTTGGCAAGGTTTCGGAAGTGGTTTGCCATTGCCTGCTTCCTAGGGCTAAGAGAGAGTGACTGGCCCAAAGTCACTCAGCTGGCTTCATACCTAAGGAGCAACTAGAATTCACGGTCTCCTGGTTTCTAAACTAGTGCCTTAACCGCTACGCCAGACTAGCTCTTTGCCAATTTACTGTTTTTAACATTTGCTGATGTCTAATAAACAAACGTCAAGCTATATTTTTGCTAGCTACACTGAGCAACATGTGTGCGCTTGCTCTGATCTGGATGAAGGGACTGCCTGGGAGTGTGCTGTGTGCACACATAACTGAAATTACTCACAGTAAATTTCCAACAGAGCAAAGGTAGATTATATCTTGCTTATCTGTTAGATTACCAAAAGCCCGTATCCATCTGTTGTCTGAAGTCAATTTAATGGTCTATCCTGATTGCCTAGAAAGCAGACTATTAATTAAAGAATACAATCAAAGAGGCATCAGTGGAAGGCAAGACTGACCTTTATGGAGAGTATAGAAATTGGAATATCAATTTTGCTGTATACAGCAAAGTTGAGACAATATTATGATTCACCCCTACACCACAGTAGAATATTGCTATTATCCAGAGCTGGTATTTTACCCAAGGAAATTGAATTTGGATTGAGAACAGAAGCAAGGAAGAGTAGCTAGACTGATCACAAGGACAACACAAACCTGCTTTTATAGGTTTAAGTTCTTGAACTAGCAAAACTTTGACTAACCAGTGAGTTAATTCAGAAGACAAATGGCTGCAAAGCTGTTCCTCTGCTTTTGAATTTGAAAGCAACTGTCTTCTCATGTCAGCCTTACCAGGTAGATCAGACAGGAAATATGACCAGATAAGTTAATTTACTTTATTGTAAGGCTACATTAACAGAATCTTGCAAGTCTGAAAGTACAAATCTCCCTCCATCTCCTTTACAGCCTGAGAAATTAGGGACGTCCCCTTCTGAGCCTCTTGCCCTGACCACTATCTAGCTGGGGACTATGCTGTCTCTTATCTGACCAATCCCTAGGCAGCATCTCTTCACCCCATCTCCCAAGGTCTTTCTCGCATACCATTACATCTCATGACCCCTGCCTTTTTCAGTATTAATTTGACCAATTGCACTTGCCTAAACATGGATTTTTGTCAGTTGTTCAAATTTACCCCAAACCTGAGCTTGCTTAATCAAACCAAAGCTTTATGATATTGCTGCAAAATGTCTCGGTGGTATCCCACAGTGGATGAGGCCTGAAAAGCTGTCCAATGAAATTTTGCACCTGCTAAAGTTTAGCTTTGTCACAAAATCGTTGTTGGATTGGCATTTCCAAAGAAATCAGAAGCGCACCTCAGTTATTCAGTGGGGGAATCGGACAATCTGAATAACTTTAAATGGAGTTGATTTGTTTTAGACTGATAAGATTAGGAACATAAAAACTATTCTCTGGCTTTCTGTTACAGGTTAAAAAGTGTAGATTTATCATCAGGGATTAAAGTTTATTTCTCCTTAAATTTCAAGAGTTAGCAAGTAGGTATTCCTTCTCCTGGGAGTCTGATTGCCCTGTCGATTGCTGATGTGCAAGAGTCATCAGCAATTCTGCTGCATAATCAAATGCTCAAATGTTGGTGACTTCTTACAAAAAAGAAAAAAAAACTTTTTTCATTTCTTCTTGGGTTGCAGGCTTTGAATTAATCAGTATCGTCTGAGAAGCGGCACAGATCTTTCTTTTTCTGTTTTTTGGATTGTATAGTATATTTTTAGTGTGCCATCTTTTCAAGAAAACAGGATGGTGTAACAGTAGTGGATAAACAGTGGCCATATGCAGCCTTTAGCACTTTACCATAACCTCCAGGACCCTGTGAGACTACACAGATTTCAATAGCCAAAGGGCCAAATTTTGACAGCACAAGTACATTGGATTCCCCACCCCCCCAGTTTAAAGTGGAGAATGGGATCAGAAGGTCTTTAAGAAGACTTTCACTCCCATCTTCCCATCTGTAAAATTCTCCCACTAACATAACAAATTTCTTGAAATCACCATTTGGAGAAATAATTACAGTCTGATTTTGGCTATTTTTCTGGAGTATCAGAATAGAGAACAGAATGAGAGGCCTTTGGGAATAAACTGTTTTAGTTCCCATCTTACATTCAACACTTGTAGAAGATGTATTTTTGCTACCCCTACTAAACAGTGTTTTTTTAAGAACGGCTGGGGAGGTCATAAAATAATATCACATTTTCCACAACTTCTGTATTTCTAGGTTTATTTGTTTATTTGTTTGCTTGTTTGTTTTAAGACAGATGGCTATGTGGGTCCCTGAGATGGAGGGGGAAAAAAAATCCAAATGAAGTAAAATGCCATCAGAAAGTATGTCAATTTCAAGTTATCCAAAACATTTTCCTGTTCAGGATGCTACACTGAGCGAGAGATGAAGGGTGGGGGAACACCAGAAATGCTCCAAATTTATGCCAGAAACGTCATTAAATCTTCAGTTTGTCTCAATGTGGAGACTTTAGATTGAGTGCATTCATCACGAATAGTGTAGTCCATTAGTTTATATCAGTGTTGTCCAAACTTGGCCACTTTAAGATGAGTGGACTTAAGATGCTGGCTGGGGAATTCTGGGAGTTGAAGTCCACTCATCTTAAAGTGGCCAAGTTTGGACAACAGTGGTTTATTTGGACCCTTCTGGATCAAATCTTTTTTGAATTTATTGTGTCATTTATTGTGGGTGAAAACCCCTTGGCTGATTTCTAAAAAGTTGAGCAGGGTTGGACCTGGGTAATAGTTGGATTGGATGGGAGACTACTAGAGAATTCCAGATTTGTAGAATAGTTTGGAAGATTAAAATAAAAACAAAACAAGTTCAGAAGGCAATAGCAAGCCACATCTATACTGCTGCCAAGCCAAGATAAATGTGGCTGTGAACTCAACAAGATGTGAGCTTGATTTGAAGGTTTTACCTTCCCTTTTTAGTATTTATTGTTTGTCTTTAGGTCTCTTTCAGTAAACTCAGGTCCCATAACCCTTTGGATTAGATGGCTTCTTCTTGTTCTGCATTGTTCCCACTGGTTCCCGTTCAATTTATTGGCAGAAACTTGCTTTGACATAATTTCAAAGGAGAAGAAAAATGAATGCCTAGAGCACAGGATTCTTGCAGTTATTTAGTTACAAAGCAGCCCAGAGATGTGTGTGACCGTCCTACTTGTCCTTGCTCAATACTGTCTCTGCTGGTCTTCCCTGGCTTTCATTAAATCCCAGGCAAAGAAAGAATTTCTCCCAAACAATCTCCCCTCCTGAGATTTGACTGACCCCAAATCTGTTAGCCTTCAGGAAGTCTTTGAAGACCTGGATGTTCTCTCAAGCGTTGGGGCCAGGATGTTAGATGACCTTGTCCTGGGAAGTGGAGTACATGTTGGTATGTCCCATGCGTTTTAGGGGTTTTTTTTGTTGTTGTTGACTTCTGACCATTTTAATTGTTGGGGAGATTGTAAATTTGCTTTTATTATGGTATGTTACCCAAAGTGGCATTTTTGTGAATTGGGCTGTCAGATATATCCATAAAGAAACAGATAAATTCCACCCCTCCCCATCTCCTTCCTTTCTGACTTTTAATGGAGATGCTACTGTTATTACTAAGAGGGGATTCTGCCATTGAAAAAAGTTGATTTTTTTTTTTTTTTGGTTTGAGTTGGGAAGAGAATGGAAAAATTGTCCACTCTCTTTCTTTGACCACAAGTCTAGTAATTTTGAGAACCCACTTATGCGTAGCAATTCTCCTGTCATTGTCAAAGGTGGCTTCTTGGTGAAGTCTCTTAAGCCTCTGGAGTAATTATGCATACAGGACCAAAAGCTGGAAAATGTCTGTGTTTTCTTTGTCATTTTGTTTCAATGCTAATTGAATATTATGCAAGGACATTCTTGACTTGGTTAGGGCAAATTTATTTATTTAACAAATGTATATGGCTGCCTAACTTACACACAGTTCAGTCTCAGAGGGAATCATTTCACAGGGAGGGGGCCACCATGGAAAAGGCCCTTCTTTGTGGTCCCACTAGAGGTACTTCCCTCAGCGACGGGGCCTGCAATGCCTATCCTTCCATACCACCCCATCTTTTTATTGTACTGTGACTTTGCTCTGCCTTTCCTGCTGTCATGGTTGACTTGGAGGACATGAACTTTAATATTTCAACTTGACACAAGCCTAGGAACTAGTTTTCATTCTGCAGCTGTCCCACTCACTCATAGATTATTAGAGTTATTAGTCTACCTTTCCATACCGATCAGAACATGACACAGAGGGGACTCCAAATGTGTTTTTACTTGAGCACAAGGTGGAGAAACTGCCTTGTAATAAAAGCCATGTGTTTGCTCTGTACGTGTGTATGTGTTTATGTGTTTGTGTGTGTACTTCTTCTCCCCAGAGACGAATCAGTTGATGTGATCATCTAATCAGGATGGGTGTATATGGGTTGCCTTTTTACGTGCACTTCTGCTTACCCTTCTTGTTGGTCTGGGTATGTTTGTGTGTTGGTGTTCTCTGGGAGTCACACTGCATATACTCCACTCTGAGTCACGTGACCAGGGGGGAGGACAACTTAAAATGGAAGAATTAACAGCATCTGGCACTCAACTACCTCTCCCACTGGATCTTTTTCTTCCACAGCCCCTGATGAATCTTGCCCATTTTTTAAAAAATCAATCTTTCTTTTGCCAGCTTTCTTTCCATGCCAGATTTGGTCAGGTTCTATCCACTTGGGGGAGAGTCACCCTACTGATGGATATACATACATAACATTTACATACAGTAGTTCCTTTCCAATATTCTATTACATTGGATTTTTTTTTTAATGCCAAGTTCATATCTCCTCAACCAGAAAGTTCTCTAGGGGAACATTATCCGGTACTCACTTTTTTGCCTGGATATGGCCAGTTATGGAATTTCAAGGTCTTTTCAAGTACAACGCCCAGCATTCCTCACCATTGGCCATGTCATATAGGACTTGAAATTCAGCAACATCTGTAAAATCAAAGGTTCCCTACTTGTGTCTCATGACAGGGACTGAAGGCAAGTGTCAATTTTGGATTGTGTTGCCTATTTTAATTGTTGCCTTTAATACTTCATGATCTAATAAAATTGGAATTCTGCCAGCTTGTCCATTTCACCACTCAAATACTATCACAGCTTCCTGAGTTTTGAAACTGGCAGTCCCTAGCTGAACTACCCAGGCAGAGCACATTTGCCAATAAACCATAGCCTCTTTCTAAAGAAGTGAAAATTCATCTCTTTCTTCAAGCATCTTTTCACCCAATGTTATGCTACAGTTGCCACTGAAATGAGAATTTATGGCATGTGATTAAGCATGTCTTCTTAACAGTTTTTTCCTGACTTTTCTCAGAACGAAACATCAAAGTTACAGTTCCTCCTGTCCCGATCCACTTTAATGCATTCCAAACTGCTCCCCCCAACACACACATACAGCATATTGCAGCAATAGTCAACAATTGCTGCAATACATTAGACCAGTGTTTCTCACCTCGACAACTTTAAGATGTGTGGACTTCAACTCCCAGAATTCCCTAATGCCAGCTAGGGAATTCTGGGAGTTGAAGTCCACACATCTTAAAGCTGCTAAGGTTGAGAAACACTTCATTACCGAGTTCTTTGACTTCTGTATATGCTACTGAAAGATGATTTGCTATGGTATCACCTTTTGGGGTTGTTCTTCTTGATTTTATTGTCAAATATCAATCTTGTTAATCAAATAGCAGAAGAAACTGTTCATGCTGTAGCACTTGGAGTGCTGTTTATTCCTTCCTATAATTCTGTGATAAGAGTGTTTTTGGTGTTATGATTTAGACCAGGAAGATTTAGGTTTCAGTCTCCATTTGACCATGAAAGTTTATTGGGTAACTTTGAGTTAATCATGAACTTTCAGCCCAACTAACCTCATAGAACAGTTGTGAAGATAAAGTTGGAAAACGAAGTACTGCGTATGATGCTTAGGGCTTCATAAATCTAAAGAATAAATAAATATTAATAAGTTTTTTTTTTCTGTGTCCTTGCACGTTCACCTGCTGTTTGGTTTCTGAATGATCTCATATGTGAATTTCCAAAATAAGCAGCTAAATTAGCCTTCTGTAATTGATTGCCCTCCAGAGGTGATGAACTAGAACTTGCTAGGCCATGCAGAACAAAAAAGATGGCAGGTGCAATTCAATACATTTGGAGGACATCAGATAGGGAAGATGTGCTAACTTGACTGAAGTTTGTACTACCTGAAGTTCTGAACTTCTTCCAAGGGCAACCACATATGTAACACATTGCAATAGTCTATATGAGAGGTTACCAGAGCATGGACTTATTAGTGATCCTATTCTAGTAGGCCATACCTGGTCCTATTTTTGTAAACAGCTAAGCTGGTAAAGGTCGTTCCTATGGACCCAGCTGACTATACCCTTTCTACTTGACATAATAAACTATGAAGGGCAAAGGTTAAGCAAACAGATGGTAAGGTGAACTTTACCAATCAACTTCTTCATATCCTCAGGTCTGTAAAGATCGTTGCACTCAGTGCTGAATAAAGACTCCGTGAGACACAGGCTCGTACGAAAGCAGTTTACTCAGGTGTAATGCGTAGCGGTTACAGACAAAGCCAGGATTGGCTTGGCGCGGTTACATACAGCGGTTTTATAGGGTTACCCCCCCTTGACCAGGAGTACCCCTTGTTCCTGCCCTTTACCCTAGTTCCCTGGGTTACTCAGTTTGTCAGTGGTGCCCTTCCCCTCGCCTTAATGGCAGATTCAGCTGGGTTTCTTTGTCTCCCTGATTGGTGTCCTTTGGGTGTGTGATCATTGCATTTGTTGGGCTTTTCTTCTGCGGGCCAAGCCGGGGGTCCTTGATTGCTTACGGATTGCTACTCAATTGCGGTGCTTCTGAGTTGTTGCAATTGGTGGTGCCTGGGGCACTCGAGGGAAGCCGGCTTTATTACAAAATATCCGCTCCTGCCCTGAGTCAATTGCCGCCACCTGCCAGCAATTATCTTATGGTTTGCCCTACTTCTTCTTTTCTGCTGCCTGCACCTGAGGCACTGAAACTGACTAGGGGCGGTGAAACTGAATAGCGCTGTTGGCCATGCTGTGCCCTGCAGGTGAATCTGACACGGTCTTCATACCTGAATCTAAAGAAAGAGTAGAGAAAATGTCCAGAATGTGGGTAAAGCAAAGTTTTATTCTGTCTAGCACAAAAGAAAATGGTGTTCCTTTAAGAAAGAATGCAGAAAAAGAAGGCAAATACATAATGTATATGTAGTGTAGTAACCAAAAGTAACCCATCAAAGTTAACATATTACATATGCTGACTTTGCACACCTAGCAAACTTTTGACCAAATATGGCACATTTCTTAAATTTTTTATCACTTTGTTAGCTTCCTTCTTGTTGTTCGGTCATTAAGTCATATCCGACTCTTCGTGACCCCATGAACCATATTGCGCCAGGCCTTCCTGTCCTTCACTGCCTCCTGGAGTTTGCTCAGTTTCATGTTCATTGCTTTGTTAGACTCCTACTTATCACAAATATCCTTTCCCACAACTGTCTCCCTGTTCTTTTTAACTGACTGTGCTTATAAAAACAACCACATTTGCTATCTGCAAGGTCAAGCATAGTAACATGGCAATTGTCTTGTTCCTTTCATTCCACTCATCCTTTTATTGATAGATTAAGTGCCATCAAGTCAGTGTGGAATATTAGTGACTACATAGCTCAGTGTTGTCCAAACTTGGCCACTTTAAGATGAGTGGACTTCAACTCCCAGAATTCCCCAGCCAGCCAGCCAGCCAGCCACTCATCTTAAAGTGGCCAAGTTTGGACAACACTGAGCTAAGTAGAGAAGTTGTTGTTGTTCAGTCATTAAGTCGTGTCCGACTCTTCGTGACCCCATGAACCATATTGCGCCAGGCCTTCCTGTCCTTCACTGCTTCCCTGAGTTGGCTCAGTTTCATGCTCATTGCTTCAGTGAGCAGAGAGGAGAGCAGCAGTTTTAACATTTGTGAAGACTGCCATAAAGAACATCATAGCAGCCTATCAGATTTGATCCATTTCGTATCAAACTGAAATTCTTTGGAGAAAACAACTACTCATGAGGTTCTTCATTTGCCACTTTCTGATCTCCAGGTGGATTAAAATTGGTTATTCGTTCTGGTTTAAATTCTGGGAGATGTCATCACTAATTAAATACGAAATGGGGCAGAATAATTCAGTTAAGAATGGAATCTGACCCATTGGATGATTTGTGCTTGGAAATTTGCTAAATGATGTTACTGCCATCACATGTACTGGTGGCCATCAATTTCAATAGTGTTAAAGGGGCAACTGAAATAGTCCTATGGAGGATGGGACTATTTGTCTCTATTAGCTTTGATGGCTATATAACACCTCCAGAATCAAAGACATGACTTAATGACTGAACAACCACCTCTCTGCTTAACTCAGTGTTGTCCAAACTTTTGGCTGGCTGGGGAATTCAGGGAGTTGAAGTCCACTCATCTTAAAGTGGCCAAGTTTGGACAACACTGACATAGATAGATTTTCTCCAGGAAGATCTGTCCCCAAACAGGTCCTTCAGGTCTTACTTATCCCTTAGAATCAGCTATACAAGAACTAATCTTCGTTGTTGTTTAGTCATTCAGTTCCAACTCCTTGTGACCCAATAGAAATCATTGAACAGGTTTGTCTCTCAATAACTGCTTCATTGAATTCTAGTGAGTTGAATTAAGTCCATTTTAAAAAGAAGATTAACCACCCTTTGATGATCCCTAAATCTTTCTCTCTCTCTCTCCCCTCTGCCCCAACCCCATGCATGATATGACTTTATCCAATCTGCATAATTCTCTCATCAGTTGCAACCCTGACCTCCCACTTGACCATGTTTAAATGCAGTCCTAAACCCTCAGAAGGTTGTCCATCTCTGGTTTAAATTATTTTTTCTATTCCAATAAATCATTCCAAGTTCTTTACAGTAAGAAACTCAGCATGGCTCTTTCAGACTTTTGCTGACGATGCTTTCTCGTTAAGCCGCTTCTTGAGCAGTTCAGTGCCGGCCTACAGGTGAAGCCCAGGCCATTAAATTTATTTGGCAAAGAGCAGCATTCTGACCACTCTATCAACTGACCTTTTTAATATGCTGGGCTTTGTCTGGATAGCTACTTGGTCTATTTCCCAAAGGTTAGTGGGTTTTGCTGTGTAAACACAGGACACTTGGAAAGAACCAAGCTCTGTAAGTTGTACATTTATTGAAAAGGTCATATCACTGTGTGTTACCACACTGCTGCACACTACATTAACTTACACAACCTACAGTGTTGGTAGGAAAGAAAAATATCTCATCTGCAAGCCATATTTGGAGGCCCGATTGGCTTTTAGTGTCCCTGGGTTTTCAGTGGATATGAACAAATTGGTTTAAGATGCTTGTGTTCAAACTATGGGCAACGTTTCTGATTTTCATTGTGTTGCTTTTTGTACATGCATGATAGGCTATGTTTCTAGGGTACAGCCAAAGATTTACAGCAAGAGCGTGTGACTCTGTGTGTTCAATCTTTTCTGTGCTGATTATTATAATTAACTAAAATATATTTTTCTGGGCCTGGAAAATATGACAATGCTTTCTAAATTAAATGCTGTGACTGGCTTACATGCATAATTTCTTTAGCTGTTTCCAGATGGATAACCATGTTAATATTTGCAGCAAAAAAACATGTGTTTGTTCCAGTTTAAAGATTTAACACATTTATTCCCCTTCCTTCCCATACCACATTGTTGTGGCCAAAACCCGGCTCACCTAAAACAACCAAATCACTTTGAAGATACAACATGATTTTATTAGCATGCATACAGTATATACTGGGCTCCCAGCAAAGCGCTGGCAGCTTGTTGAGCAGCCCTGAGCAAAGGTAGAACCAGAGCTTATATAGCCTTGGCCTACTACAGTGTTGTCCAAACTTGGCCACTTTAAGATGAGTGGACTTCAACTCCCAGAATTCCCCAGCCAGCATGGCTGGCTGGGGAATTCTGGGAGTTGAAGTCCACTCATCTTAAAGTGGCCAAGTTTGGACAACACTGGCCTACTACATTGCAAAGGCAAAAGAGAGAAAAAGGCAGACACAATGCAAATTACGTTGGAATGCTTTAGATCAGTGTTTCTCTTTTGTGTGTGTGTGCATGATAAAACTTTATTAAAATTCTGAAGAAGATAAAAACTAACAAGAGCTAATATTTAAAGATAAGAAAAAAGAAAAAAATAAGACAAAGACAAAAGTGCAGAAGAAATATGTATTATGTATGTATGTATGTATGTATGTATGTGTGTGTGTGTGTGTGTGTATATATATATATATATATATATATATATATATATATATATGACTTCCAATTTTCTTTTACAGCACTTATAAGTATAAATGTAAATTAATCTCTTACTCTATGGTTACATCATAATTTACATTTTTTCTATAATCTATTTTTTTCTAATCATCAAAACCATATGTCAAAATTTTATATTTTTCTGTTTCATGCAAAACATCAATAAGGGGTTTCTAACCAGCATTAAATTTAGACTTTTTTTCTCTAATAAAATCTGCCAATTTGGCCATCTCAGCAAGTTCCATCACCTTCACCATCCATTCCTTATTGTGGATAATATCAAATCTTTCCACCTTTGTGCATGTAATAATCTCGCTGCAGTTACCATATATAAAAACAAAGTTCCATGGTTTTTTTCCCCAACTGCTTGTCCATAAGTCCCAAAAGAAAAGTCTCTTGCTTCAATTGTATATTAGTCTTAAAATCTTCTGTATTAATGTGTGTAATTGAGTCCAAAACTTTCTGGCTTTTTTGCACATCCAGCAAGCATGATAAAATATCCCATCTTGTTTATATTTCCAACATAAGTTTGATGCACCTTTATACATTCTAGAATTTTTCTGGTGACAGATACCAACGATACATCATTTTATAGAAATTCTCTTTAAGATTATTACATAATGTAAATTTCAGACCTTTCAACCACATATTCTCCCATTGTTCCATTTGTATCTTGTAACCAAAGATTTAGCCCATTTTATCATACTGTACATTCTTTCACTTGTTCTTCTTCCATTTCAAATTTCAATAAGAGTTTATACATTTTAATAACATGTTCATCATTTGTACACAATTCCGTTTCAAACTCAGTCTCACAGTGTTCAAAACTAAAAATTATTTTATCTACTTTAAATCTTTCTAATAATTGTATACAGCCATTGACAAGTGTACCCTTCTGCTGCCAGTTCATCTCTTGATTTTATTTTGCATTCTCCTTGACCAAATTCTAGTACATCACAATAAGTTGATCACTTATGTGTACTTATCATTTCTTCAAGGGTGGAGGATGAAAAAGTGTTCTTTGAGGATAACTCATAAGAACAACCCAAATTCTTGTTCAACTGTATATAATTCTTAGGCCACAAAGGAAGGAATTATTAGCAGAATGCCATATTGTTGGAAACTGGTGCAGTCTTGAAACGGTCTTGCCTTATTTGTCCAAGAAGATGTCATACATGTCAACAAGTGTCTTTGGATAATTCTGGGCCTTGACAACTTTTCAGAATTTTCCATCAAAATTATGGGCAGAGAAATTGCATTGGTGATTTCTCCAAAGTTTTCCAGAAGAAGAACAAGTTCTGCCACAATTTCTTAAGCACAGAACTAACATTTATTGGAGAAAAGGCCCAAAAAGTAGAATTTGTTCCTGAAGTCTTTTCTGAATGAACATATGGAAAATCACATCTGCAGACCAAAGGAGCAATGATTATACAATGAAATACAAGATGTTTGCACACAGTCTTTAGCCACCTCACTAAAAAAGTGCAGAAACACCACACTCCCTCTGTGAGAAATTCTTTTCCTTTTGAAATCAATTTTGAAAGCAAATTCTCTTTTATCAAATACAATGAGAACTAGTAGGAAAAAAATCAAGACTTAACATCTGGTATTCTGGTATATTCATGAAAGTTGTTTCCTTCTAAGGCTTCCTTCTCCCATATGGTTGCAGCAAACTTCTCCATGGTAGAAGTCAAAGAAGCACCATTTTATAAGCTTCTTAAATTTCTGGCTACTAGAAGTTACAAAATCAATTCACTGTCCTGAAACCCACCTTCTAATTTCCTGAAAGTTTTCTTCCCACTGAAAGAGGTTTCTATTTTTCTATTCTGTTCTCAAAAATGCTTTTCACATTTTTAAGCATTCCTCTTGTTGATGTTTAGCAGTTCTCTTGGTAGTGAAGTTAGTTTAATTGTAGGGAGGTGCTGGTGTTATTGTTCTAGCTTTAATTGCATATAATATTTATTATAATGTTTTCTGCTATGCATCACACCATCTTTCTGCTTTCCCAGCTTCCTGATTCCTGGGAGGAGTTTCATCAAAATGTCTTCCTTGAAATTTAATAGTAATGTGGGAAGCAGGAAAACTTCAGATTGCTGGTATATGGTGGGTCAAATGATGAAAGCAGTGTCACACTGACACAACACAAGCCCTGCCTCTTTTGTATATGCATCTTGACATCACATACACATGCAAAAGGGGAGGGGAGCTTCTGTTGCAACATCTTAATGCTGCTTTCATCAGTTTCACCAAAATGCCAGATCCAGCCTCTAGCAGGGGCATTCAGGCTGCTGGGGTATGGGGAAGGAGTCAAATATGGCAAGATGGCAGATGAAATATTATGATGCAAGCCCCTCCTCCTTTTTTAATTTTTTTGGTATATGCATCAAAGTCATACACTCAAAAGGGATAATGCTTGCATTGTGAATTCTTGTCGATTTTATCACTCCCTCCCACTTCTATGTATGCAAAAAAAATAAATAAATCCAAATCTAATCACAGTTTTGGTTTGTAGGTATGGGTGTGTGTGTGTGTGTGTGTGTGTATAACTTTTTATTGAAGATTTTTTAAAAAGGAAGATAAAAACTAATACAAACTAATATAAAGTAAGAAAAGGAAAAGGAAAAGGAAAAGAAAGAAATCAAAGAGAAAGCTAAAAGTGCAAGAAAGGGAAAAAAAGTAAAAGAAAAATAGAAAAGAAAGAAAAAAGATACAAGGAAGTAGCTTCCGACCTTCTTTACAGCAGCTATAACTACAATTATAAATTTACCTCTTACTCTATGGTTACAACATAACTCTCTTCTTTCTATAATCTCTCCTATCTAATCATCAAAGCCATAAATCATAAGTTTATTTTTTTATTTCACGCAAAAAGTTTATAACAGATTTCCAGTCAGCAATAAACATAGATATTGTCTTTCCTCTGATCAAAGAAGTCAATTTAGCCATCTCAGCAAGTTCCATCATCTTCACCAACCATTCCTCCATTGTGGGTAATGCCGAATCTTTCCATCTTTGTGCATACAACAATTTTGCTGCAGTTGTTATGTACAAAAAACAAAGTTCCATAACTTTTTTCCAACTTTCTGTCCATCAATCCCAAAAGAAAAACCTCTGGTCTCAATTGTTTGAAATAACATACGGTTCATATTTGTCACAGTGATACCCAGATATTCTACCTTCTCAATCTTAAAATCCATTATATTCATCAATTCTGTTCGATCTTCTATTTCCATATTTTTGTTAAGATCTTCATCTTCTGTTTATTAATCTTGAACCTGCTAATACACCAAATTCTTTTAATCTGCCCATTAATATTTCAATTCCCTTTAAAGGATCTTCCACAACCAACACCAAGTCCCACAATCCTCTCATCTTATATCTCTACTCAATATATCAAGAACCAAAGTAAACAAGAGAGGAGACAGCAGGCATCCCTGTCTTGTTCCTTTTTGTATCTCACAGGGTTTTGTTAGGTCTCCATTAACAATTGTTTGTGCTTTCTGTGAAGTGTAAATCAATCTTACCCATTTAATAAAGTTCTCTCCAAAATGCATACCTTCCAAAACCTTGAACAAGAAAGCCCAGTTCAAATTGTCAAAGGCTTTCTCTGCATCTAAGAAAATCAATGCACCTTGTTTTTCATTATGTTGCTCCAAATATTCCAAAATGTCCAACATATTTCTAACATTGTCTTTTAACTGTCTTTTAGGTAAAAAGCCACATTGATCCTCATGAATAAATTCTTGCAAAATTATTTTCAGTCTATCAGAATCATTGTAAACAACTTGTAGTCATTATTCAATACTGATATCGGCCTATAGTTTCTTGTTAAAGTCATATCTTGCCCCTTGTTGGGTATTAATGCTATACTGGCCTCTTTCCAACTCTCTGGCATCTTTCCTCCTGGTAGGATAGAGTTCATCCTATTTTGTAAAGGTAGTAAAAGTTCATCCTCAAAACATTTATAATAAGAACCTGATTGTGATGGACTGGAATGGTGGGAGGGGAGTAAAGAATGTGCTCTCATCTCCAGAGGAGCGAGGAAGAGATAAGCGGAGGAGACTGGCACCTCCCTAAGAAAATCCATTGGTGTGAACTGGCTGAGCCTGGGAACTGGTTTCATTCTGGGAACATTCTTGTTAAGGGGTTGTAGCTAATAAACCTTGCTGGGTTGATTCTGCATGGTCTCCTGGAGTTCCTTGGGCTAGGCCCGACACTGATATTACATCTGGTCCAAGCACTTTTCCTAGTTTAATCTTTTTTATAGTTTCAGAAACTTCCCTCATTGTTATACGTTCATTCATAATCTGTCTCTGTAATCCTTGGTAAATTTTGTTTCTTTAGATATTCATCTATTGTCTCTAATCACACTTTTGATTGGAATTGAATGTTTAGATCAATCCATATATTTGAATCAATGTGAAATTCCAATGATATTATAGATGATTTTTCAAACTGAATCAATTCAACAAATTGGATTGGACGGAATATGCACGGCCTTACCCTGCAGGCCGCTTCCAATTTTCTTTTTAACAGCAGTTTGGAAGGTATGCAGAAGCAGCTACTGGACCTACATTTCTTTGCATTGTTCCTTTGCTTTAGCTCTCCTGTAGCAAAGTCAAGTTGCTCATACCCTGATCAACATATGGTGGGATGACTATAATACATTGGAGATGTCCTGGAACTACAGCTGTTTCCAAAATGCAGTGCAAGATTGCTGGCCAGTCAGACCACTTCTGGGGTAGAACAGGACCAACGCTGAAGGCTTTGCACTGGTTACCAAAGGCTTCTAGGCTGGAAGTGCTGGTTATTACCCCCAGAGTCCTAAATGGTATAGCATAGAGTTACCCTGAACAACACCTTATTAAAATTGAATCTTCCTGTCCAGTGAAAACATTTGGGGAGCCTCTGCTCTGAACTGCCCCCAATGGTCATGGGAGGTTAAGGGCAACTAAGAGGCACTTTTTGGAGGTGGCCCTCCTGTTGAGAAATTCTTTATCCTCAGAGGTTTGTAGAGGCGGTAGAAACAACTCAGTGTCATGCTGATGAATGGCATCATGCATCTTGGGGGTGGCTTTGCTTCTGTAATATGGTTTTAATTTGGAGATAAAGATAGAGATATAGAGATAGATTGAGATTGAGATAGAGATATAGTATTCTTAATACTATTCTGTTATATGCCAATAAATAAATAAAGAGTGGATATTGGGAATAAATAAATTATTGATCAAGAGCTGCAATCCAAGAGCTGCCTGCAGGAAACCACCAGACTTTCTTGCCCAAATCCGCCCTCCTGCCTCTGTAAACTTTAAAGCCCTTCCCATGGACCTTTGCTCAGAGCAAAGCTTGGAGTTCAGAGGGAGATATAATCTTTCTAAGCCACTGACTCACAAAGTGATAACCAAGGCAAAGATGGGAAGTTGACTAGATTTTCAAAATCCCATCTATGTAACAGAATATTAACATTCAATATCTGTAGTTTGTTTAATGTTTGGCTTTTGCAGAAGAAAAAAAAGAGAAGTATTTGCACAGATCATTAGCATCTCCAGTTCAGAAGATAATAGCCTCGGATATCTGTTCACATTCTTAAGGATGCAACTTAAATGAAAAATAGACTTGCTTTTGGTCTAATAAGCCAGCAGTCGCTGTAGGCGGTCTCAGAATATTTTACAGATGACTACATTCGTTTCTCTTTCTCTCTCACTCTCTTTCTCTCTCAAGACTATATGTTTGTGTATTTAGGCAACATTTCTGCACAAGCACTGATAATATTTGTACATGGGTCTGGAGCTGTTTTCATTAAAGAAATAACAACCAAAAATAAATAAATAAATAACAAGCTGCATCAGAAAGTTGCATTTACATATGAGCCTGTTGTATTCAAAGCACTTTGCGTGGCTTTCCATATTGTGCTAATCCATAATGCAGTAGGTCTGCTTTTTTGAGGGCAGACTTACTATAATGCCTAAAGGATGTCAATAAATAAATCATGATTGGTTCAAAACCAGTTAATCGTACTTTTTGAAACCATAATTTAGTTTTCAGTTACTGACCAACTGTGGTTTAGCAAGATATGCAGATGGAACAAGTTGCGTGTTTATTGTTTTAGGACCCAAACCTGGTGTTTTTTTTATCCCAGCTATATTTCTAACAAATCCCAGAGATACAAGATGCAAGAACAGCTTAGAAAAAGAGGAAAATCAGCCAGGAATGGAACAAACAAGACATGGTTACTTTGTCTGCAAAAGTAGTTGTGGGCTGGTTCATTAGACTGTGGTTAGTGCATGGATGGGCAAGTATATCCTAAGAGAGCTTGAAACCATTTTGTGAACCTTGGAACTTCCTCCAATTATATTATTTTGAGGTAAGAAAAAATAAAATAAAATACCACAGTAAGCCCTAATACAATTTTAACATAGTTTTGTTTTGTTTTTTAATTAAAGGGAAAGGAGGAATTCTCTCTCCCAAAACAAGGAAAAACAGAAACCATTCAACATGTGTAACCATTCCACTTCCCATAACTTGTCCATCCACCATAGTCCTCAGTCTTTAATGCCCCCCTAAAAAAAAAAAAAAATTAATTAAATACAGCTCTCAGCAACTGAAGAGGGATCTCAAACTCATGGCCCACCTGGGGTTCTCCAAGTAATTTTCTATACCTGAAAACAATACTTAAAGGAAAGGGAAAATCCTGTGGGCATGCATCTCTCCGTAACCAAGGCCCACCCAAAAGAAGGCAGCCATGTGCCATGCCTACATCAGTGGATATAACAAGTGAGACAAGAGACAACCATAGCTCCTGGGAAGAACCACATCTCTGACCAAAGTCAGCAACCTGCTCTCCGACTTCTGATGGTCCTTCTTCTGCTATGTGTTCAAGGAGTGAGGCACTTTCTACTGTTCTGGACTGCAGGCAAGCCAGCACCTTCCTTTTGCCTCCCTCCATGTTTCCCTCACTCCATCCTTCTAGTTTGCTCTTCCCAGGTGACTGAGATTTTCAAGGTTGTGGCATTACCAGGCTCATTGCAAGTGGAGAGAAAGTATAGTTCCATGCCCAGTTAGGCTACATTTCTAGCCCTGCATTATGGTATCTGTGCAGCCAGGACCAGGCCTTAGTCCTGGTCTTCTCCACTTTCCTGTTTCCCTTTCTACTACCACAGCTTCTTCTTGCTACCTGGGTCTACTTCAGGAGGCCTGCCATGCCAGCCTTGCTCCTTCACAAGAGAGTTCAGCAATCTCTTTTGTGCTGTGGTTAGGGGCAGGACCAACAATTTTGCTGCTCCTAGCCACGGCACAAGAGAGATGGCTGAACTCATAAAGATAAAAAAGTTTCAGGCAATCTCAGAAGGTCTCAACCAATACAATGAGTTTTAAACACATAAAACCTGTTAATTGATAAGGTACTTGTAATCTGTCTCTCACAAATAACCTGCATTTGCATAACCAACCACTCTTTGCCTCTTCTTCCCCCCGCCCCACCATACTTCATTGAAATTTAAATCCTGTATCTGTCTAGCCGCTCTGTGCATCTGAAGAAGTGAGCTGCATCTCACAAAAGCGGGTGAGTTTTCATAAAAGTTGTTAGTCTGAAAAGGTCCTGTTAGACTTCCTCTGATTAAACGAGATGGAGCCTTTGGGGTTGTTATATTAATCTACACAGACTGGTTCCTGGTTATCTAAAGGTGATGATTTGTGTTGAGCCTCCCAGAAATGCATTCCCCATTGAATGAAGGGAACTGATCTCTTGACTGTTGTGTAAAAAAAGGGGATAAAAAGCACATAAACTATAGTTTATGGTTTTAGATTAATTTTTATTTTTAAAATACTATTTTAGCACTTGTATTAACTCACTGTAAATTAGGTGAAAATAAAGTCTCACCAGCTCAACTTCTGGCAACTTCATGGACACATCCATGTAACTTTTATGGCAGCCATAGCATTTGTCATTGCCTTTCTTCTAGAACATTTTTTTCCCTAATTTTCCAGACCCTAGCCTACAGCTCTGGGATTCCCTGGTAGTTTCCCATCCAACTGCTAAACATGTCTGACCCCGGCCCTTTCTGAGATCAACTAAGTCTGGCCAGATACTGGTCTCTAGCTTGGTGGTCCTCTAAACAAGCTAACCAAGAAAAGCAGATGTCTTGCAAAGGAGAAAAACAGAGCTCACTGGCCATTCAAACCTCCTATTTGGCATCTCCCTTGCATCCATCTGAAATGTGACCACGCTCATTCCTAATAAAATGTAGGGCTTCAGGTAAGGTGCCTTACCAGTATCCAGACGCCAGTCGTTTCTTAAAACAGTCCTGGAGAAATCGGTTTGCTCTGCTCAGCTGCTTGTTTTCAGCCAGTCCCTCTGAGGTTTCCTTGGACAAATGGCTATTTTATTTGGCAGAACTGCATTACTCAAAAGCAGCATCTTTAGCAACCTTCCTTTGTGTGCTATCAAACTACCAGGAGAGTTGTTTCAAGCCAGGCTAGTGAATTATTTAATGCCTGTGTTTTACTAAATTAAAATGGAATCGGAACTTATGAGAAAGAGAGAAAAGCTCTTAGGCTGAAGCTGATATTGCCAAGATCTCCAAGAAATGCACCCCGGAGCCAAAGGATTTGCTCAGTTCCAAGACAGATGGCAGAATTTCTAAGAAAAACACCTAGGAATATAGGCAATCTCATTTCTCTGGACTTTGCCAACTTGCTGAATTCTCTACAAATGCTCCTCTTTTGGGCAAGGGCTTTAGCAAACCCCTTTAATCTTAATTCCTAAACCAAATCAGGATTTGCAGCATTACTGCAATTCTGCCTGTGCCTGTTTTCTGACCTGGTCTGCCTTGAAGAACTGGCATGAAACCTAGCTGGGATTTCAGGAATGCTTTTCATTGTAGTAAGGTAGAGCGATGTTCCTCAACCTTGGCAACGTTAAGATGTGTGGACTTCAACTCCCAGAATTCCCCATTCAGCCATGCTGGCTGGGGAATTCTGGGAGTTGAAGTCCACACATCTTAACGTTGCCAAGGTTGAAGAACACTGAGGTAGAGTAACAGAATCTTGAAAGCCTGTCCAAGTTTCCCTCTGTCCCATCTTATACTAACAAAGTCAAAGTGAGGTTGTTTTGTGTTTCTGTCTCATACATCTCTCTTTCCCAGGACTTTGCAAGTTCTTCTGTGAGTCCTCCATTAATGGCTTGTTTGTTCCTTCCCCAAGGCCAGATCTACATTCCCCTTGAAGGCTGGGGAAATTGGGTAAGTTTAGAAGAGAAGAGAAACCTCACATTGGATATGATAGCCCTCCACAAATATCTTCTGTCACACAGAAGAAAATCAAGAAAGGTTCTCCAAATATTACATAATTAAAGTCACAGAATAATGGACTTAAGTTGCAGGAAGCTGGATTCCAATTGATTGTCAGGAAAAATTTCCTAACAGGAAGAACAGTTTGACAGTAACACCAATGATTTAAAGAGAAGGTGATCTCCTTTTCATTAGATGTGTCTTAAGCAGCCATTTGTCTCAATTGCTTTATTATGAATTTCTGCAAAGTCTTCATGGTACTCTCCAGCCTGATGATGATATGATGTTGATTCAATATAAGGTCATTGTGTTTCAGCCAGTATGTTCTTATTATTTTTATTTTATTACAAAAATCCTTCATGTGTGATTGACTTTTTACTTCTGACTCCTTCATATCACTGAAGCAAGTGGCTGTTTTGCTGTATTTTAAATATACAAATGCATGAAAATACATTTAAGGACTGATTTAGTCAGTCGTTACATTGTGTCCTCTGTGGAGATGAGATCTCAAAGCAGTGCAATAGCATTCTTCAATAATTAAAATACAGGGACCTCCTTTAACAGAGAAGCAATCTACAGCATTGACAGTGCTTAAAATCTCAGACAGGCACTCAGATTTGGAAGGCTCAGGTATAAAAGTCTTCCTGTGTAGGTTTCTGCAATTAATGTCTCCTGAACATAAGGCAGAGAGTATTTCAGAGGGTGAAGCCACCTGTGAGAAGGCCTTCTTCCATATAAAGGCTGGTTGATCACCTGTAGATCATGGTGTAACCAATATGACCTCAGGCTCTGTATTTTCCGTAGCCTACATTTAAAGCTCATTTCATGAATTTAAAATCAACATTGCTTATATAAAGTCCCTTCAGTCTTCACAACTCAGCATACGTTAGCTTGCTGGCTGGGGAATTCTGGGAGTTGAAGTCCACACATCTTAAAGTTGCTGAGATTGAGAAACCCTGCATTAGACTCTCAGTCCTTGTGGAGCATTTGCAAATCCATTCAAAGAAGTGTCCAATTCCACAAGGAAATAACTGCCTTGGTTTTGCAGTATTTTGCTTTTAATCTCTCTTCCCTCCTTCCCTCCTTCCTTCCCTTATACTAATGCCAACTCCCTGCAGAAACCTTTGTCAATGGAGGCTTTTCCAGGTTACCTCTCAAATGTTTTCTTTGGTGGAGGTGGAATGTGGAAGCCAATTGAAACCTGTTGGAAGCAGTTGCCTTCCATTTCTTCAAGCTCATTTATCAGATCTCCCGCAAACAATAACACTGCTGTCAAACGGACAGATATTTTGCAGAGGTAGGGCGCCCCTGGAAGCGGTTACATGGTAATTATCTGCACTCTGCAGAGGCCCTTTGCAGAAGGAGAATTGGCATGGCTGCTTGCAATTCTGTCTCCCTCGTAGCAGCAACAGCAAGCTGTTCCTATCCTTGGACTGTGAAGTTATACAAAAACAGGCAGGCTCCATGGCTGGTTTACACATACTTGGATGCATCACTTGATCATTTATCTATGTCAGTGTTTTTCAAACTGGGCAATTTTAAGATGTGTGGATTTCAACTCCCAGAATTCCCCAACCAGCTTGTCCACACATCTTAAAGTTGCCAAGGTTGAGAAACACTGATCTATGTTATCAATAAAATGACCTCAACAGATGTCCTATGGCAGGGCTGGGCAATCTGAGGCCTCAGGGCCATGTGCCAAACCACTGTTCTTCTGTCCCCATCAAATGCCTTCAAACTGGCTTGCCACATGTCGAGAGCTGTAGGAGGTGGGGCTCTTTAGCTTGGAACGAAGGTGAGACATGGTAAATAGGTATATAAAAAAGGTCATGCATGGCATAGAGAATATGGAAAGAAAGATAGTAACCTCCCTTTCCCACATTGTTAGAACTCCAGGTCACTGGAGAACTAAAATAGGGAGAGATTCAGGACCAATGGAAAGAAATACTTTTTCAAACAACACATAATTCAGCAGTGGAATTTGTTGTCAGGAGTTGTGGGAAGGGCCGCCAATTTGGATAGTTTAAAAGGGGACAAAAGAGGTCTGTGGAGGATCAGACCATCAATGGCTATTGGTTTTGATGGCTATTTGCTACCTCCTGAATCATACCTTGAATACTAGTTTCTGGGAATCAAGAGTGGAAGGGGTTACCACTCTCCAGGTTTCCCAAATGCCTATAGTTGGCATCTCTGAAATACAGAATGCTGCACTAGATGAACTTATGGTCTAATTCAGTGTTTTTCAAACTTGGCAACTTTAAGATGTGTGGACTTCAACTCCCAGGATTCCCCAGGATCAGTGCCAGCTGGGGAATTCTGGGAGTTGGTCTACACATCTTAAAGTTGCCAAGTTTGAAAAACACTGGTCTAATCCAATAGAGTTTATTTTGTTCTTTTGGTTCAAATTTTGAGCAGGAAATTGGAGTCTATGCTTTTAAACAGCTTCATTCAACTCAATTCATTTACTTGAATTTGGGCTTAGCTCCCTGATGACTCGGTGAACACAATGCCGCTACTTTGTTTTGGGATGTTTTTCAGCTTCCCACTCTAGCCCATTCAGGACAAATTCTGTTTAGCTTCCAAGCCAAAGAAGTGGGCTCAGGTTCTGCCACCTGCTAAAACATAGGAGGGAAAGAGGAAGGGGCTTCATTTAAGATACTGGTGGGCAGAGATAACCAAGGGGGGCAGATTAACCTGCCAGGTGAGCAGAAGAAAAGGTAGACATCTTGTGCTATTTCCTTTTGGGGTTACATTCTTGTCTAGATAACTGTAACAATTATTGTGACTTATGATATGCTGGAGCTGTTGTTAAGTGTTAGTGGTCAATAAGATTCATGATTTAACTGAAGATGAGAGGGCCAGCTTGGTTTACAAAAGCAGGTATTGGGTCTGAGGACTGCATGGTCTTAGTCTAGGTGTCTACTCCTGGTACTTGCAGCAACAGATTACAGAGTCAGGGAGAAGAGTGGCTGTAGTTTGTAGGAGTTGTCTCTCTAGGCTTTCCATCCACACCAGGGTCAATCTAGGGTGGTTGTTTTCATGATTTATTATAATTAGTAGGATGGAGGTGTGCAGTGGGGTCCAAGAGAATGTACAGGTAGTCCTCATTTAGCAACTGCCTTGGACAGCAACTCTTCATAAATATGACAGTAGTAAATGGTAGTAAAAAAATCATTTTCCTACCAATGCATACACTTATGTCCAAATTCTGGCACCAGACAACAATGCACACTGGAATGAGAGTAACGTTAGCATTGCTGCATGACAGAACTTTGTCTAAATGAGACAGCAGCAACCAGTGATCTTCACAGTGTCTCTCTCTCTCTCTCTCTCTGTGTCACATGTTTGTTTAGTGACCATTTCATTTAGTGACCATTTTGCTGGAACCAACTGTGGTTGCTAAACAAGGACTACTTGTATATTCTTTGTTCCATGAAGAAATATTCTTAGCTTCATTAAAGGAGGCCATAGTGAGTTCAATTTTGGGAAAAAATACTGGAACCAGAATTGCTGAACAACTTTAGGTGTACAGCCAACTTTACCTTTCTGGGTCTGAATGAGTGTCTCCTGATTAAGTTCAGCTCCCCTTTGAGATCCACTTCAATAGGAATTTAGGGCTAATTCAGCACTGAAATTACTGGTTCTTCCTGTGGGAATAATCTTTGCTAGGAGGGATAGACAGGTATCACTTGTCATCTGCAAATTTGATCTGTGTTTCCTCCACTTTATCCAATTCACTTTTTCCATAATTTTGACTTCCCAAGTAATTTTGGAATTAGAAGTTTTTTTCTCCCATGTCTAACTTTTGTCAGATGAGTTTTGAGGACATGATCAGGGTGCTTGGTGTACTATCTAAATGTCTTTGCCTTTGTGGATTAGAACATAGAGTGAAACCACCATGGAAGGTAAGATCATCTGCTGGATAGGTAATTCTGGCTGAGTGGACACTCTATATGTGTGTTCACACACAGACACACACAGAGTATACAGGGTGTGCCAAAACCCATCCCCCATAGACAAGGTATTATATAAATTACATTAAATGTTCAAATTGGTTGCCATTTTCTTCTAAAACGTCCTTACTTGTTTGACTCATGATCTTCGAACATTCCTAAGTACAGTAACATTTTCTCTGAAAAAAAATAAAATAAAATTTATTGTGATCGGCCTATGTGTCCTGACACCATATATATAAATATAAACAGTTCAGCTTTTTATCCTTATGAACCTGTTTCAGATCTGCCACTTTTTCAGGTTGGTCATTTTTTCCAAGAAAATACAGTCACTGTATGGATATAGGAACTTGTCAATATACCAGCTTTTGCATCTCCTGTAGAGATCACGATGCCTTCCTATTTAGAAAGGGTTTTCTGTCCCCAACACCCCCTCTCCCCAGGCTGGAATTAAACCATACAGATGGTTGGCAAGACTTTCACAGAGATTTTTTCAGTGCTTGATACCTAATCACTTTTATATTTTAATCCTCCCTCTAAAATGTCATATTTAGTCCCTTATCTGTCAATCTTGAGAAAATGTGCTTCAAATAACAATGATGAAAATGTGTTTGTGCTATCAGGTATGTAGCCTCCAGTGCTGCCAATTAAAACATAATTTGGATTATTGCATACACCCATGGAGAGAACCGTTCTATTCATTCCTTGCCCTTTTTAGAAATAACACCATCTGAGGTCACCTTGAAGAGAAAAGATATGCATGATTGTATTTAGTACTGAACATGATTGTCAGAAGCGGAGAATCAATTGTTACTGTATTCTTGATTGCAATAAGAGGAGTCTTCAGATAAATGAATATGCATAGGTTGATGATTGGCTGATCCACAAGAGAATATTTCCTTTTGAAACAGTGTTAATAGAAGCTGCATTCTCAGGTTGAGGCAATTTTTAATAGTTTTCCCACATGGAAGGAATGAAGTTCTCTGCCTTCTATTATATAATTATCTGACATCTGATTATCTTGCTACCTCAGATGTCAAACTCACATCTGGATTGTATCACTACAAGCTGCAAATGGGGCTGATAATAAGCAAATGCTTGTCTAAGGAAAACAAAATAACTGATCATAGAATCACAGAGTCAAGAGGGACCTCAGAGGTCATTTAATCCAACTCCTTGCTCAAGACAGGATCTATAAAGCATTTCAAAGAGATGGATATCTAGTCTCCGTTTGAAGATTTCCAATGAAAGGGAACATGCCAGTTTATGAGGCAGCTTACTCCGTTGATTGACAGATCTTGCCATCAGGAAATTACTCCTAATATTTAATCTGAATTAACTTCTTTGTAGCTTCAACACATTGATCCTGGTTTTGACCTCCAAGGTAACAGACCGAACAAGTCCTCTCCTTCCTCTGTATGACAATCTTTTGGATATATGAAGACTGCTATAATATCTACCCTCAGTCTTCTCTTCTACAGGCTAAACATATCCAGTTCCTTTAACTATTCAGCATAAGACTTGACTTTCAGTCCCCTCACCACCTTAGTAGTCCTCTTCTGAACTCACTCCAACATCCTTTTTAGAACTTAGGGAACAGAACTGAACATGATATTCCAGGTGGGGCCAAGTGGAATCCCTGTCTGATGAATCCACTCTCCACATCTCCATCAGCTAGGCCAGATACCCTGTGCAAAAATCATGTCAGAAATGTAAAGTCTCCTCCAAGTCAGTTTTGATTCTTAATGGCATGTCCATATACTCTTTTGACAGAAATGGCTTGATCCTGGCTTCTTCCAGGAGGATTTTATGACTTCCTGGTCTAGCCTACAGTCCTGGATTTCCTCAGGGGTCTACATCAATCTCTATCCCCATCTGACTTTCCCTGTGACTCAGCATTATGCTAAACATGTACTAAAGAAATCACAAGGAAGCCCTCGAGCAAGTTATTCAAGGGGTTAACTGATCCGTTTGAATTTCCAAATTTGAGTTATTCCCAGCTGATTGACCCCTGAAATTTCTCCATTGGTTGAAGTTGTTTCACCTATATGTGATCTGAAGAAGGGAAAATTACAGATTTTGTTGATAAAAATCCTGGAGCATTCACTAGATTGGAAACGCAGATTACTATCTGTCAATCCTGCATATAGAAAATGGGTGTATCAAGGAAAACAAAGCTGTCTTGGCGTGTTTGTAAAGTGCAGGAAATATATATATTATGAAGGCCCATTTTAACTCCAAGCTATGTACAGTGGTTTACTATTGCTCAGGTTTACCATTTGTGACACAGGGGATTTTTTAAAGGCTGTTAGTGACTACAGGTCTACAAATTAGATGGAGATATGGGAATCAGTATAGAACCTAGTGATCAGTATCAGAAAAGAGCATATGACATTCTATTCTCAAAGACTCTTGTTTTTGTCTAATCTGCTCACATGCATCCCTAGCATCTGCTTTTAAATTTTAAGGAAAAAAAAATCCACCCAGGAACAAAGCATGATCTTCGGCACTGTAGAGTCATTTTTTGGTGAGATGGGTGGCTATACAGATATGATAATAAATAAATAAATAAAATATCCTTTGGGAATCATGAGTAGATCTAGACTGGCGATCATGCCAGTGAGTAAAATATCTGTGACATCTTCTGAGAAAGAATTGTATAGAGACTAGGGCTGTGCAAAGGATTCAGAATGGAATTTTTCCAAAGCATGTTGTGTGAGCAAAACCTCCCTCCTTAAAGCATTAAAGCAACTGCAACCTCCAGAAGGCTGGGCCCCTTTGAAGGCCTTCCCTGAATGTCAGAACACGTGTGTCTGTGTACAGCCACTTCCCTTTGCTGGCAAACCCAGTGGAAGTGTTGCCTGTGGATTTGCAAGCCTCTAGCTGAACTACAACTCCCAGAAAACCTTGCTAGCATGGCAGTTGATGAGGGATATTAGGAGCTGTAGTTCAGCAATGTCCAGAAGGCCCCACATTCCCCGCTGTTGTGTTTATCAAGAATGCCCACCTGTCCACAAAGCGTGTCTTTTAGCAGAGGTGTGCATGACGTTTGGAGCCCATCGGTCACATTAAATCTTTGAATAGTGTATGGGCAGGAGGCTGAACTTCAAAAGGCAAGCAGGCCCAGAAAAACACAGACACATCCTAAACTAGATTTTGCTTCATTTGAATATAAACTAGATTTTTAAAAAATCAACTAATTAAAATGCTGTTGGCATGATCTTTTTATTATATTAACATTGGAAAGGGACTGAGGCTGCTTAGGTGGCTTTTGAAGGCTGCATGTAACCTGATTTAGGAGGGTTCTTTTCCAGAATGGGTGGAACACCCATCAACAGTGTCCTTCATCTTATCCAATAGCCTATGGCTTCCTCTGAACCAGAGTCTGATTTAGGGAGACCATTTTTGTCATTTCTGAAAGAAACAGTTAAAGAATTCATGGCTTAAGCTTAATAAAAAGTGCTTCTGGTTTTTTTCTATTTTGCGTTTTGTTCTTGAAAGCATTAGAAAGGTCTCACGCTGACCTTGACTTTTGGTGACTACATTCATGCTGCTTTCTTGATAGTGTCGCAAAGCAGTTTATAGGTATATGTTTCCTTCTTGCAAGTGAATGTAGTGAGAACGCTGTCTTTCGCACTGTTTTTAACACTGTCGTGTGGGTGTGCCTGCATCCTTTGGAAACATCTGCAAGGCAGATGGCTTACATGTTCTGTAGGTTTTATGCCCCCATGGTCATGCTTGGCTACAAACTGAGATTGTGCTCGTAGAGCAAGTCTGACTCTAATCATAAGTCTTTAAAGCTGGAAAGACAGTTCTCCCCATGTGAAATTCTCCTGTAATGAGCTACTTGTCTTGCTGTAACTCTCCTGTCACTCCCTTTAAAAGTGGTCATCCTTTCTATCTCTGCTTCCCTCACAGCCAGATTTGGTCCCTCATCAACAACTGCATATCAGCTTGAAATAGTTAAGGAAACCAATAAAGCATGCTTACAGGTGGCTAGAAAATAGCATCACAGATGGTTAGTAAACTCCCAGCAGTATCATTAGCTTGTTAAGTGGGTTGATTTGTATTAACTTTTACATTCTAAAATTTCAGCTGGAGACATGTATTGTCAGTTTAGGGAAGAAGTTCTTTAAAAGCTTCCTAGACAAGGTTGTGTGGGGTCAGGGATGCTCCAGGTTTAAAGTCACCCTATCTGTCTCCCCCTTTTTCCACTACTGATACCATCTTTTCCTCCCCAGGGTATCCACAAGTTATGGTAAAAAAGTCAATGTGACTGGCATAACGGTGCAATTGTTTTTTCATGTCCTTCAATTCCATTATATGTTGACATCTTGACTTTTTTTTACCATAGTCTGCAAACACCTATGCTTCTTCCTTTCTACCCCACAGAACCACAATTTCTGTTTCTTCCTCTCTCTTTTCCCCCACCTCTGGCAATGTATCCATACTATCACACCTTCTCTCCTACTTGCTTCTGCTGCCATCAACCTATTTCTTCTTCTCCATTCAACACCAGAAAAGGAGAGTGTGCTTAACAGGAAGGTGTTGGGGTCTTCCCTGATCTCAAGAATCTGGACTGGAGAGCTGTAATCTGACCCTAGAAACTCTCACGTGAGGTAGAGGGGTCATCTGCCCCTGATGTCTTTAGTTAATGAACTGTCTTCGTCTTTTAACTGAAGAGAGCATTCATCTTCGCACTGAAGGGCTAATTTTCCCATTTTATCCAGGATCAAAATGAAGGAAAAGGAATATTTGCTCCTTTTTATATATCTACCTACCTACCTATACACACACACACACACACACACACACGCATCTGCTAGGCTCCAGCATCTGAAAATTATAGTTGCGTATCACTTCTTTTTTTATTTGTGTGTCAGAGTATGTGTGTGATAGGAGGAAGGCATGGTCATGTTTCACTGACTTTAGGACTGGAAAATCCAGCTCTGCAAGTAAGTCAAAACTACTTGACTGCCTGAATGTGTTCATAATAAATTGTCCGTCTGAAACCTTTTAGAATTTCATCACCTCCCCAAAGAACTGTAAATTAAGAAACATTTAATTCCACATCAACCTCTCTGAATGAATGTTAAAGACCTTTAGCTGAGATCTTGTTCTCAAGCATTTTTAAAACAACTGTTATTATTAATCATTTAATGCATTGAGTAATAAATTACATATTTTTAATGTTTTTTGTATTAGTATTTGTTTTTATCAGGTTATACCTGTTCTTTGTGTTGCTTTGGGAATATATCCTACGAATGGTGATATATAAATCCGTTTATTGATTAGAGTTATAACCTACCTTTCCTACAAGAGATCAAAGCAACATCAGTACACTTCCTTCTCTATTTTCTTCCACAACAGCAAAACTGTAGGACAGGTAATTGGAGGTCCCCCATAATAGTTCTGTTGAAACTTTTATTGTATATGTGACATAAGTTCCAATAATACGAACACTGTTCTATACATTATAAATAAAACTTATTTTCATTCTTTTTTCTCTATTATATATGATTTTTAAATATATATATTTTAAAAAATCCCCTCTCATCCCTGTGGATGGTACGTGTCTTCCTCAATCTCTGGTCCTCTACCAGAGGCCTGGGAGTTTGAGGGTTCTGATCAGTATCTTAGCTGTTCCTAGCACTGCAGAACTCTTAGAGAGCTCTGATGTTGTTCTTGGGATCTGTTGGAGCCATTCTCCCAGCTTAGGAGTCATGGCCCCAAGTGCTCCTACCACCACTGGGACCACTTTGGCCTTTACTTTCCACATCCTCTGTAGTTCCTCCTTCAGGCCCTGGTACTTCTCCAGCTTCTAATGCTCCTTCTTCCTGATGTTGTTGTCACTTGGCACTGCTACATCTATCACTACCGCTGTCTTCTGGTCTTTGTCTACTGCCACAATGTCTGGTTGATTGGCCAGCGCCTGCCTGTCTGTCTGGATCTGGAAGTCCCACAGGAACTTAGCCCTGTTATTCTCCATGACCTTCTGTGGAATCTCCCATCTGGACTTGGGGGGGTCTAGCCCTTACACTGTGCAGATGTTCCTGTACACAATGCCAGCTATGTGGTTGTGCCATTCAGTATATGCTGTTTCTGCCTGCATCTTACACCCTGCCACGATGTGTTGGACTGTCTCTGAGGCCTCTTTGCACAATCTGCACCTTGGGTCCTGTCTAGTGAGGTAGACCCCTGCTTCTATGGATCTGGTGCTTAGTGCCTGTTCTTGTGCTGCTATGATCAGCGCCTCAGTGCTGCCTTTTAGTTCAGCCCTTTCCAGCCACTGATAGGATTTCCCAATGTCAGCCACCTCAGCTATCTGTCGATGGTACTTCCCATGCAGGGGCTTGTCTTGCCATGGTATTTCCTCCACTTGAACTTCCACCCATATCTGCTGCTGCCTGAGGCATTCTCTCAGCAGCTCATCTTTCGCTGCCATCTTACTGATGTACTCCTGGATACTCTGGGTTTTGTCCAGGACAGTGGCTTTGACACTCATCAGGCACCACCCACCCTCTTTGTGGCTGGTGTAAAATCTCTGGGTGTTGGATTTGGGGTGGAAACTTCCATACATTGTGAGGAGCTTCCAGGTCTTCACATCAGCAGCCTCCATATCCTCCTTTGGCCAGCTCACTATACCAGCAGGGTATCTGATGACTGTCAGGGTGTACATATTGATGGCATGCATCTTGTTCTTCCCATTGAGATGGCTCTTCAGGACCTCTCTTATCCTTTGGTGGTACTTAGATGTTGCTGTCTTCCTTGCCTCATCATGGTTCCCATGTGACTGTGGGACACCAAGGTATTTATAGCTGGTCTCTATGTCTGCTATGTGGCCCACTAGTAGTTCCATTCCATTGGTCTTAACTACCTTCCCTCTCTTTACTATCATCCTGCCATACTTCTCCAGTCTGAATGACATCCCAATATCCTCGCTGTAGATCCATGTCAGGTGGATCAGTGAGTCGATGTCTCATTCACTCTTAGAATACAGCTTGATGTCATCCCCATATTCAGTCCTTGTGAATATCTGGCTGAGGGGGTTTAAGCCTATGCAGAACAGCAGTGGGGATAGTGCATCACCTTGGTAAATGCCGCACTTGATGGCCACTTGTGCAAGCTGTCTTGAGCTGACTTCCAGTGTTGTCTTCCACAGTCCCACTGAGTTCTTGAGGAAGGTCCTTAGTGTCCTGTTGACTTTGTATAGCACCAGGCATTCACAGATCCATGTGTGTGGCATTGAGTTGTAGGCTTTCCTGTAGTCAATCCAGACTGTGCTCAGATTGGTCTGCCTAGTCCTTCAGTCTCAGGCAACTGGTCTATCTATGAGTAACTGGTGTTTTGAGCCTCTGGTGTTGTTCCCAATGCCCTTCTGAGCTGTGCTCATGCACTGGCCCATATGGTCTTGTAACCTGGTGGCTAGGATGCCTGAAAGAACATTCCATGTTGTGGGGAGGCAGGTTATTGGCCAGTAGTTGGATGGTGCTGTTCCCTTGTGAGGGTCTTTCATGTCCTTCCTTGTGTTAGCCAGTCTGGGTGGGAGCCTGCTGCTAGCAGCTGGTTCATCTGTGCTGCTAGGTGTTCATGCACTGCTGTTAGTTTTTTTAGCCAGTAGGTGTGGATCATGTCCGGGCCAGGTGCTGTCCAGCTTTTCATGTTCTTGACCCGCTGTTGGATGTCTGCTACTGTGATGGTGACTGGTTCCTAGTCTGGGAGATTGCTGTGGTCTACTTTCAGGTCCTGCAGCCACTTTGCACTGGTGTTATGTGTCTTCTCTTTCTCCCATATGTTCTTCCAGTACTATTCAGTTTCTGCTGCTGGTGGCTCAGCTGTTACTCTGTGGTTGCACTGCAGTTGGAGGTACACTTTGGATGGCTCTTTGGAGAACAGGGCATTTATCTTCTTGGCCTCTGCTTCTCCAGTGTATCTCCTTAGCCTGGCAGCTAGTGCTGTGAGCCTTTGTTTAGCACTCTCTAGGGCTCAGATGGAGTCAGGTCCATATATTTTTTCAGTAGCTGAGTCTTATCCTTAATCTCCACATGCTTCTGTAGTTCCACCAGCTGACTGACTTCTCTCGGAGTTGCCTTGATCTTAGCCTCCAATCTCATTTTCCAGGGTGGTATGTACTGCTGTTCTTCTTGATCATGTAGACAAGCATTTCCAGGATTACAGCGGCTGCAGCATATACCAATTCATTGGTTTCAGTTATGGTGGTAGTAGGAATTGTCTGGAGGGCTCTGTTGACACCTTCTAGCATACTATCTGATGGTACTTCTCCACTGGGCCTTGATAATTGGTCTCAAGGGTTGACTGTAGCTAGTTTATTCATGATCTTATGCCTCATATCAGCTGCTGTGCTCTGTAATGGAAGGGGTGGCAGTGACATTCCAGCTTCAGGTGTTGGCTGCACATCCAGTTGTTCTTCCAGGTCTGCTTGAGTCTGAGATGTAATGTGGAGTTGGTCTATCTCAAATTGTGAGAGCAGCTTCCTCTTCACTATGTTGAAGCACCTGGTAACAAGTTGTTTCTCAGTTAGTGTGGATGTAGGCCTTCTATCCATAGTTCCCTCATACATTTCATATATCCCCTCTCATTAGGTCTGCTGTTGTAGTAGCATTCCATCAATTCCAGGTTCTCTTGTCTCGTCCATGTATGGTTTGTTCCAGTAGTCCACTTAACATCAGATTGTCCTGGTTCTCCAACATCTGACGTGGACCTTGTTAATCTGGGCGACGTCCAAGCCAGCATGACTCTCTTAGTTTGTGTCACTCTCATATTTGAGGTAGGCAGGTGAAGAGTTAGGGGGTCTTTGCTCAAAGACCCCTACTGGTAAGGTAGGTACCAGCCGGGATTTGAACCCCAGTCTCCTGCATCAAAGGCAGTGTTCTAACTGCTACGCTATCCAGCCCCGCTGTCTCTGTCTGTCTGTCTGTCTGTCTGTCTGTCTGTCTCTATATATATTAATACAGATAGATAGATTCTATTATCTATTAAATTCCTCAGACTGAAGCATGGGTTAGTTTTAGCACTTACATTACAGTTTTGTTTGAGAAAAGGAGTGTTACCAACCGTTAAGCCTTAACATACGCCAGAGTCAGTTCTCAGAAGCCCAAGATTTTGATCTAGACCCGAGACAGCCACCCAGCCAGTGTGAATGGTGGCCTTACTAGGTCAAATATAAGTAGGCACAAAGTACATCATTACACAAGCAAGCCCCTTGGGAATCAAATGCAGTTGAGAGTAGCTTAATATATCTAGATCAGTGTTTCTCAAACTTGGCAACTTTAAGACGGGTGGACTTCAACTTCCAAAATTCCCTAGCCAGCCTTGAGTTGAAGTCCACCCATCTTAAAGTTGCCAAGGTTGAGGAACCCTGATCTAGATGATCTTCCAGCTAAATCAGGCTTGATGAACACCAGCTGCATAAGAGTAGTTTAGTTAGTTAGTCTGCACAGACTTGTCCTGGCAGTGGCCAGGAATCAAGCTGACTTGAAGTTATACACACACTTAGTTAGTTTATTAGATTTGGAAGGCCACCTGTCTCCCATATGACTGTGGGTGGCTTATATAATGAAAAAGAGAATTAAAAAAAGAAAAGAACATGTGTGCCCAGACCAAATCACATGTTGCATCACAAAAGAAAACTGCCAGGGGCTCAGCAAACAACCTAACTCCAGGCCTGGGAGCAAAGCCACATTTTCAAAGACTTATGGAACCCTTGTAGGGTGGGAGCTGTGCAAATCTCTAGGGAGATGCTGTTCTAGAGGTAGGGCAGTTACAGCCTCTTGTATAAAACATGGTTGAAGCAACAACTATATTTTGTGAATGTGTGTTACCAGCTACTCTTCTGCCTTGAATTGCCTGATAGATCTTCATGTTTTACTGTTCTTTTGCTGTCTGAGTCCTGATTCATTCTTTCATCTTCTCCGTCTGGAGCCTGACCATGAGTTAGTCTGGTCTGGCTTTGACTTATTAGCATTAGAATTAGAAATTAGTCTTTACAACTACACTGTTGCCTCTTGGAATCCTTAATCTAACCAAGGGCAGGGCAATATAAATATGTGCTCATGTGCACCTTCAAGTCAGTGTAGTCTCCTGGAGACTGCTTGGACTAGTCCCTGCAGTTTTTTTGGCAAGATTTTGGAAGTGGTTTGCCATTGCCTCCTTCCTAGGGCTGAAAGGGTGTGATTGGCTGAAGGTCATCCAGCCAGCTTTGGGCCTGAGGCAGGACTAGAACTTATGGTCCTCTGGTTTCTAGTCCAGTGCCTTAACCACTACACCAGACTGGCTCTCAGTATAAGTGTAGTCCTCACCAATGACTGCAGCAGTTGCGAGTTATAATTCAGAACTGTTTGGAAGCAGCTGATGCTGCCTTTGCTGACCAAAATGCATGTGATGAATTTGAAGACCTGTTAGTATTTCAAATGTGCTTCTTTAAGAGAAATGCTCCACTGGTGTTCAGAAAGCACTGGAGTCTCCTTCAGTTCAGGCCAAATGGAGCATACCCCTGGCAAATATGCTACCTGGATCTAGAGTGCTTCTGATATAAGACATTCCCCACAAACAAGGCCATCCTGATTACAAAGCTGTGTTTTTATTCTTTCTATGCAGTAGGTGGGCATGAATTTTTAACTTCATACATCATTTACAATTTGCTGCAACAATTCTACAAAATCAGTAAGCTTTAAAAAGTTAATGAAAGGGAATACATTTCCCCCTTTGTTCTGCTGCCTGTCATGGTGAGTTTTGTGATTTGTTGGTTTGAGCTGGCAGTTTATTTATTATGTTGGTGGAAAGAGGGGAGGTAAAGGAATATGAAATAGTAACATTAAAAATAGTTTGAATATGCCGCACAGGGCATCCGCTGTAAGGAATTTGGAGTCAGCAGTTGCTCCAATCTCCCATCAGGTAACAGCACAAAGATGATCTTACAGATCTTGAGAAACGAAGCAGGGCTAAGTTGGTAACTATTTGGGATGGGAGACCAACAGAACATGCCAGGCGGTCAGATGAACTGTGAAATTGGAAAAAAACCAAAACATCTTGAACTGTCAGCCCAACAATGTAGACCAGACTAAGAAACCAATGACATATAGATCAGGGCTACTTTTATTGTAAGAGCTATAGTAATAGAATCTTCCAAGTATGAAGGTGCTTTCCCCTCCCTCACTTTATCTTCATGTGAACTAGGAAGGGGCTTCTCTGAGTTGTTTTCTCACATTATTTTCTTGGCCCAGGCTGAAGCCCCTCTTCTCTGACCATTGCTGTAACGACCTGACACCTCCAGCTCTCAGTCCCAGTAACTCTCCAGGCAACCATTCATGATTCATTAGAAAGTTCATTTATTGAGAGTAAGTGTACAGATCCAAAGCATTGCTAAGACTGAGCCTGCGCACGCCAAAAGTTGCTTTTCCCTTTTTTTCCCCCTCATCCCCCTTACATCCAGCTTTCTCACATTCTCCTGTTGGTACGACCTTGAGCATTCCAGTGCCTGTGATAAGAGCCCATCTGCTTGTAATGGTCCTCCTGGCTTCCATCTCCACACCACTTTCCATCCCCCCCCATCCCTTAATGGCAGAACCGAAGCAAGTGCAAAAGTGGCTAGCGTAAAGAAATATTGTGCAGGAATGGTTTGCGAGGATTCTGACAATTGACTTGATAGTGGCTTTTCCTCCTGTGCTTCAAGGCCATTCCCTGTCCCCTCTACATAACATAAGAAGTAACAAACCACTTCTGTATTGTTGCCAAGAAAACTACATGGATGAATCTATGAAGTCATTAGAGTCATACCTGACTTGAAGGAGATCTTCCCACAGACTTAAATCAGAGTAGAACAAGAACTACTTTTCTATCATGCTAAGAATCTTCTAATCACAAACATGGCATAAGTGAGATAGCTGAAAAGTTTAATGATGTGGTGAGTTGGTTCAACAACTGTGAAATTCCAAATTGCTGAAACTTCTTCCCTTTTGGCTGGCTCTATTTTATAGATCTTCTGATGTGTTTCATATGAATTTCAAGATAGCAGCCCGCTATTTTTATTAATACTTTGCTGAAAACGACTTCTGCATTTATTTGATTCACTGTTTTTTGTCTGACCATCCTTTATTACTTAATGAAATAAAATTTATTTTAGAAATCCATGAAATCATAGAACTGGAAGGGGCCATCTGGCTATTGAGAGTAACTCCCTCCTTAGTGCAGGAATCCAAATTAAAGTCTTCTCTGAGCACATCTACCAAAAGGAAGCGTCTCCCTCTCTGGTTATCTGGTTCTACTGTCAAACTGCTCTTACTGTTTGGAAGTGACAGTCTGAGAAATTCTAACAAATGAATTATGGTTTTCTTATGCTTTGTTATTCAGGAAGTGGCCAACAAATGTGTACATTTCACTGTATACTCCCCTCCATAATAGTCTATAGCTGCTCTGGTTTCCCAGACTTTCATTAATTTTAGTAATGCATCTCCTGATCACCACCTGAGTAGACTACTACAGTGTGCTGTTGTTCTGACTGCCCTTGAAGACATCATAGAAGCTGTAGCTACTACAAATTGTGGTAGCTAGATCGCTATTGGGTAACCCCACCAGTTGAGAGTATACCAGTTTTAAAGTTGCTGCATTAGTAGGCTCCGAGGATGAATGGAAAGTGCTAATTATTATCCTTAAACCCTTTTATGGTCTAGCACTGAGATACATCAGGCAATGCCTTGCTAGAATTGACTGTCTGTCTGTTCAATCCAGTCATCTAGGAAGACCTGTTAAAAATCCCCCCCATGAGAAAAGTATGGGGAAGGGGGTCAGGCAACAGATCCTCTTTTTGGTACCCCCCACTCTTCGGAACACCATCCCCCCAGAGTCCACATGCCCCCTTTCCCATTAGCATTCTCTACCCTAGTTAAATTTGTGGTATTTCAACAAGACTTCAGCCCCATTTGATCTGATTAATGGCATCAATGTATGAGGCTGCTGTAAACTTGGGGGAAATTTCACTGTAGTCACTGTATTTTGTGCACATCTAGAAAACTAGAAATAAATATTACAATTTATTATGTTCTTATAATGATAAGTGGCAAAAGGTTCCCCTCCATGCACATGTAAGCTGCATTCACTACCAACCTCTCTGATCCCCCTCCCCATACATGTGAGCTGCTTAAAATGTCCTGTAAGAAAACATTCACAGCAAGCTGAATTGACCCTGAGTGGCAACAGGAACAAGAATAAATTAGGAACCTGCGGCCCAGTAAACCAGATTGTTTATATTCCCTGACCATATCTCTGAGGTAGCATAGCTGGCATGCTGACCTTGTAGGAAAGGACAAATAAGGGGTCACCCAAATGGAGTTATCTAAAACAGTGTTTCTCAACCTCAGCAATTTTGAGAGATGTGGACTTCAACTCCCAGAATTGGGAGCTGATCTAAAACCCTGATCTAAAATATTCTAACCTTATCCTGTAATTTACACTGTGTTTACCTTTTTGCCTTGTCTTTGAAATGTTTAATCCATTTATGTTGTATCTTCAAAGTGATTTGGTTGCTTTAGATGAGCCAGGTTTTGGCCACAACAATTCTTATATACTTTTATGTTACCCAGAGCCCTCTGTGATTGGGGCAGGTTATAAGCACGGTTAAATCCAAACACCCCAATGGAAGACAACATGAGAGATCTTCTCCCCTGATGTGTTTTACTAGTTGTGCTAGTGCTATCACTGCTAATGGGGCATTCTGCCTTTGAGGAGCATTTGGATAAGTTCTCCTTCTGCTGGAGAAATTAAATTGCAAGGGAAGCTATTTTGAGAAACTCCTTCGTAGGGCCATTTTCTGATTAGGAAACAGAAGCCGCAGGGAGGCTGCAGGTTGATGTGTAATAAAAACACTGGCAATACCTCTGGATTGGCTTATAATGGGGGGAAAGTGGTACTCTCTGCCATGTTACCACAACAACTAAGTTCAAAGCACCACTAGAAGAAATTCTAAAGACATTCTAAAGCATCCTGAAAATGATAGAAATCCTCCTTTGCAAAGGAGGAACATTTTCCAGATATTAGGAGATAGACTTTGTCTGTTCAGACGCTGTCTTGTCATCTGAAGCATGCCAACTAAGGTCTACTTTTTCCATGTTCTTCTCCCCCTCCCTTTCTAGCTCTCAGGTGCAGAGTGGAATTGCAGGCACCTGTGCTGCCTTCTTTCCCTCCCATTTGAGCCTTCTCCCCAGTGTCGGCCCAGCAGCGTTGTCAATAAAGCAGCAACCTTGAGACAGGTGTGGGAGGAGATGTGTGATTTGAAGCTCTACAGTAACCAGCAAACTGAGTACAGCAGTTGAAGAAAGAAGGTACTTTTCCTTCAGAAGGAGAAAGAGAAGAAGAAATCTGAGACAGGGGACTTAAGACAGAACAGACTTAAGAAAGAAATGTTGATGCATATTAGTAATAGTACAGAGCATAGTACATAGGTAATTGTAATAGAGTAACAGGTAACAGAATAAAAGATAATAGTAATAGAATATAGTATATTGAATAGTAATAGTACAGAACAGTGTTTCTCAACCTTGGCAACTTGAAGTTGTGTGGACTTCAACTCCCAGAGTTCCCCAGCCAGCATGACTGGCTAGGGAATTCTGGGAGTTGAAGTCCACACATCTTCAAGTTCTCAAGATTGAGAAACGCTGGTATAGAATGTAGCAGTTCTTAGTAATAGTAATTGTCATAGTAATAGTACAGAGGTAGCAATAGGAGAGAATATAGGAAGCACTCACATCTCACTTTTATATGCTTGTTTTTACAAAACAAAACATCTGTCCAACCCTTATAGGGAGATACAAAGAAACCACCTGTCTCGGGTCCAGAGCTTTTGTGTCTCTCTTGAGTCTGGGTCAATCCAATTGGACATGGTTTAAAAAAAGAACCCGTGACATAGTGCAAAACCAAACTCCACTGAGTTGCTCCCAAGATGCTAGAGGAGGATAAAAGAAATGTTTGAAGGGTTCAGCACTGACTGTTGGTTTTATCCATTATGCAACACACACCAAAGATGGTGTAAAAATGTCAGCCAGACCTTGAAACATTCCTCTCCAGAAGGTGGCAGGTCTGATGGATTTATAAACATCTTCTTGGAAATGCATATTGTCAAACTCTTCTTTGCAGTGAAATATTGATTAACAAGAAGACAATGCCAGATGAAAGTGATGGCAAGCTCACATTTTCATTCATATTCAAAGTATCCTTGCTAGTTTTTGAGGTAGAGAGACGTGGCATTTAAACAAGCCACATTTTGAAACCAGACTCCTTAATTCAATGGAGTAGAGCTATTGCCCAAGACAGAGGCTTAAAGATAGTGAAAAGACACTAGAGATGTCCAACCCAAAATGGTGAAATTGTCCCAGACACACCCCATTTTTATGCATTTTGGCAGCCATTAGTGGAATCTGCTCCTATCTGACGTTTATATTCAAACATTCAGCTCAAAACTGACATGGGTTGGGGTTCAGAAAAAGATGTTGTATGTTTGGAGGAAGTTGCATAGAAAGTGTCTATCAAGGATGCTTGTCTTGAAGAAGTATAGATTGTCAGGATTTTCTTTCTCATGGGAAAGGATTCATCCCGTTATCTTTACAACAATAACAAATAATATTTTGGCTACAGAGATCATGTGAAAAACACCTGTTATTGTGTGTTGTGTATTGTGCTATTTACTGCCACCTATTGGCATGTGTATGCTAGTTACCCAGTGGGGGTGGCATAGAGCTATAATACAAGGAGAGGAAAATGTTCAGCCTCTCTGAGTAGTTGTTAGTTGTTTTAGTGTTAGCCACTATGTAGGTTTTATGGGCTACGTAGTTGTAACAAAGTACAAAGTGTACCTCTTCTCTAAGAGTTTGTAGCTAGAGATTTTGTTAAGCTTGTGTTGCTAATAAGTCTTGGATGCTACCTTAAATGAGAAGATGTGTTTTTCTTTATATTTTGTATGATATTTGCATTTTATGGAATTTTGCATTTTTATCAATAAACACCAGTTAGTATATATTTTCTGACTGGATTTCTTTGGGAAACAAGAAATGGGCATTGCATTGTGTTTGCTTTCATGGCTAATATTTTCCTGGAGTTTTTGCTGCGCTCTGCACAAACAGGAGTGTTTGTGATTATCACTCTGCCCGACATACATATGAACCAGGCCAGAGAGTAAGTTATGGTTCTGCAGTGGTTGGGTTTATACAGTACATTAGCCAGATCTATACACACTGTATTATGACTTAGCATTTCTGTGAACTATGTCAATAAGCTACAAATGTTTTATAACTGAAGTTTCACATGATTATAGTAATTCTGAACAGGGCATTTTTAAATAAACATCTGCATAGGCCAAAGTTGACATACATAAATGTGTCACCCAGTTCTCTTTTGAGAGAAACAACGTTATGGAAAATGTGGAAAAGATGTAAGAAATAATAAGCCAAAACATGTGAAGGCAAGAAATAAGAAAAAGTAATGTAGCTATATTTATTTTAGATCAACACTACCTCTCTATTCTTGCAAACCATCCCTGTTTACACCATGTCCATGCACCTATTTCATATATTGTCTTTTGTTCTTTAAACTTTTCTTCTCCCTTTTTTTGAAATCATCTCCATTTAACCATGACTTTCTCAGTCTTCTTGTGCCTTTCAACTCATTCACTCTTTTCTTTTGTAGTTTGATCTTCAGTCATATGATCAGACCACCTCAGTGTACTTCTTTCACTCACTTTTGTATTCAGTTCACATTCATGCAACACCGATCCATTTCTGGCCCTATCTTTTCCCGTTTTCCTTTCCCAGACACATTCCTTGAGAATTCCATTCCTGTTGTATTCAACTTAGTTTGATGTTTCTCCTGATATCCAATTCTCATTTCATAGAGCAAAGTGGGCGCACTCTTATATACGGCCCTTTTTACTTCTTTCAGCAAACATTCATCCTCACAAGAAATCATATACTACCCACTACGTTTTACCAGCATTTGCACAATTTAACATTTCTCCATTCTTCCATCTTTAGTAAATATTCTACCAAGGTACATCTACTTGCTCTAGTTTTTTTAACCACGTGTAAAGAACTTGTAATTGCTCACTCCATTTTTCTTGTCAAACACAACTACCTTGGTCATTGACACACTAATAACTCTTTTTAATCAGATAGAGAAGGTGTAGATCAGATTCCTGCCTTAATTTACTTGTGCCACTTGCAACTGTCTTTTCTAACAATGAAGAGAGTAGCAGTGAATTTTAGCACATTTGAGGGCAATAAGTCACAAGTGCAATCAAAGCCCAGTTTTAACCCAAGAGCTTTCACACTGTTCTATGTAAAAGCTAGGATCCCTGATCTACAGACAACTTTGTATTGTTGCCTACATCTCACAACTAAGAGGCACATGCAGTGCATTGACCCATAAGATGCACCAAAGTTGACAAAAAATCTTAATACTATTAAGGATGAATAGCTGACAACCAAAAGTCCCTATTACCAATTTAGTTTGCAGAGTCTTGTGTATACAGAGAGTTATTATGATATAGAGCCTCAAGAACTAGAAAAAATAATTCTGAATGGAATAGTTAAATAGCTGGATTGCCTGTTTGAGTGTGTGCAGATGAGTGTAGAATGTAAAAGGTTTTCCTTTTCTCCTGCAATGAGATTTCCATGAGTCAATTCACCTTGGAAAGCCATTTCAGCAGCTCCTTTCTCTTTAAGTTCTTATTCATGTTCATTTCTGTCTGCACAGGTTAATTAGTTTCTTTTGAAATGTGTCTTTTTTCCTGTCTTGGCAAATGACTGAGCTTCTTTTTAGTGTGCTATGCTTTCTGATTACCATATCCTAGCAATAATTAACTTGTTCAGTTGTCAGGTTCTTGTAGAAACCCCTAAAGTCTTTTGGGGAAAGAGGAAACTATATTATACCTGGCCAAAAGCTTAGCCCACATGTAAAACAGATGGGATTTTCTGTGCTCATCCCCCCTCCCCTTTGAACAGGCATTGTGGGGTTTGTGCTCTCTTTCCCACAACGTTATTTTGTTTTGTAGCTAAAAAGACTGAAAGTTCACTGTCAAGATATGCAGTCATACTTCTGAGAAAAGGAGGTGGGGTCATCTGCAGCATTCAAAAGCCATCACTGGTCCATGTATAATCTATGGTGACAGGCTATAGAATTGCAGAGAGATGATTTTGGAGAAGGCATGTATTAGTAAGCTACTAAGACTGTTAGTAAAACAGCTTAGTCCAGGAAAGCAAGAAGGTGTGAGAAATAAATTTAAGACTGCCCCATTTTGACTGATTTTGGTATAAGAGGGAGAGAAGGGAAATGCTCTCAGGCTTTCAGAATTCTCTTATTATAGCCTATATAAGTGTTTCTCAACCTCAGCAACTTTAAGGTGTTGACTGAGGAAGGATTTAGTTTTCAATGGTTTTCCTATGTACAGTTCAGAGAAAGATTTAAAGTAGATAAAAGAACATTTGGAATTGAACAACGTAAGGCAGAATTTGAAACTGAATGATGTGCTAATGATGAACATGTAATTGATAAATTGTATAAACTTTTGTTGAAATTTGAAAGAGAAGAACAAGTGAAAGAGTGTATGATAAAATGGGCTAAGAAGTTTGGACATAATATATTGATGGAACAATGGGAAAATATGTGGCTGAAAGGACTGAAATTTACATTATGTTATAACTTAAAAGAGAATTTTTATAACGTGATGTACTGTTGGTACATGACTCCAAAAAAACATATCTAGAATGTATAAGGGTACTTCAAATCTATGTTGGAAATGTGGAAAATGTGAAGGGTCATTTTATTATTCCTGATGGACTTGTAACAAAGCCAGAAAATTCTGGGTTCAAATACATACAGTAATACAAAGAATTTTAAAGAACAATATTCCACTGAAATCATAGATTTTCTTGCTGGGATAATGGATAAGATAGATAAGATAGATAAGATAGTGGATAAGATAGATAAGATAGACTAGATAAGATGTGAGTATGTGTTTCGAATGCTTTTTCTGAACCTCCCTGATTTTCCTCTTCCTCGCTCAGACGCAGTGTTTCTCAACCTTGACAACTTTAAGATGTGTGGACTCCAACTCCCAGAATGCCCCAGCCAGCATGGCTGGCTGGGGAATTCTGGGAGTTGAAGTCTACATATCTTAAAGTTGCCAAGGTTGAGAAACATTGCTCTAAAGAATGGTAAAACAAGCAAGCAAGAAAAGAAAACCTTGAACTAGAACTGAGTGCGTTAGGAAGGGATTGTTCACTGCTCCTAAATCCTCGTATACAGAACTGGTAAGAAAAGCTTGTCAAGTGAACATGAAGTTAGACTTTGTCACTTTATAGGGGGGGTTGATATAGTTTGGTCATTACAGGCTGCTCAATAATTGTAATGCTGTATTTGCATTAGCCTTACTTTATGTTTTGAGAATCATTTACAAAACATATTGATTGGTAAAGCTCAGAAGTCATTTTAATGAAGCAAACAGAGTATAAGGTTTTTGTGGCTGGACTGTGGCTCTTTTGATCAAAGGTGGGCCACGTGTGGCACTCCAGAATCCTGAACTACAACTCACAGCAGCCCCAGACAACCTCACCAATGATGAAGGACATTGGGAATTCAATCCAGCAATCTCTGGAAAATCACAGGTATTCTCTTTTCTAATGAAGTGGAAAAATTAGACATCTTGGATACGTCCAAAATAGAAATTGGGTCATTCTATCCCCAAATGTGAGACATTATTTTTATCTATTTGTTTCACCGCTAATACATTTCCATCATACTATTCCCTTTTAGAGCAACATTATACGTGTTTCAAATGTTTTTCCTGAACCTCCCTGATATTCCTCTTTCTCACTCTAAAGCAGTGTTTCTCAACCTCGACAACTTTAAGATGTGTGGACTTCAACTTCCAGAATGCATAAAAAAAATAGGAACTGCAATACGTAAAGAAAAGAAATGTCTTTCTATCTTTGCAAACCATCCTTGAGAGACAGTTTGGTGTAGCAGATAAAGATATCAAACTAAGAGCTAAGAAACTAATCTTGGCTTAGGCACAAAGTAGGTTGGGGGACGTTGGGCCAGTCACTCTCTCTCAGCCCTTAGAAGAAAGCAATGGCAAACCACTTCTGAAATCTTGCCAAGGAAACAATATGGACTTTTATGTGCAGTTGTCTAGAGTCAAGACTGAGTCCAAGTAATTACTCAGATGAGTCCATGCAGCGTTCTGCATTTATTTATTTTTTATTTGCATCACAGTCAAATGCTGCATCGTTCATACATTAGCTCTTGTTGTTTGATCTTTTCATTTCTTTTTTTCAGGATTTTATCAACTCCACTGAGCCATGACTTTCTTAATATTCCCCTTCCTCTCCAGCCATTCATGCTTCCTTCATACATTTGATTTGAAATTTGATCCTCATGTATTATCTCCTAGCCACCTCAAAATACTTGGTTCATGCTCATCACTGACTTTTGTATTCTATTCATTCAGCACCCATTCATTCCTGACCCTATCACCTTTCATTCTCTACTCCCACTGCATTCAACTTACTTTTATGTTTCTCTTGATATCAAACTCTTGCTTCCATATAACAAATGGGGAGAAGCACACATTTTCTCTTCATCCAAGAAACATTCCTCCTCACAATAGACTGGATACTAACCACTAACTTTCCAGCAGCATCTTAATGACTTAGAATTTGTCCATCGATTTTCCCATCTTAGAAAATATGCTACCAGGGTATACAGATTAATCTGTTTCCTCCAGTTTTTGCCATTTATGTATAATTGGCAATCATTAACTTCATTGTTCCTGTCAGACAGAACTGCCTTCAGATCTACTATTTGTTGCATCATACAATCTATTAAACAATCACAGCATATCGTTTAGGTTTTCAGTCAACACAGCATCCTTAATGTACACTAGCAGATGTACATTCACTACCTTCCCTTAATGTCATTGGAAGCATTCCTTATACTGTACAGTTATCCAGAAACACTTAAAAAACCAATGGGACATCTAACATCCCTTCTCAGTATTGGCCCATTATCTAACAATTCTATTTCTTTTCATATATGTTTCCCTTCCATTATATATTGCTGTGATAACATTTGGCAAACTTCAATGCTGTATTTGTACAAACCAGTCTGTAATTCAGATCTATTCACTTTATCATATCTTCTCTTAAAATTAACTAATGCACAATAAGTTTTCTTTGTCACATTCATTTTTTTCAGTAACCTGATCTGTGTATCCATGGTCCAGCATGAACCTGCAGTTTACTCTCAAGTTATTTTCATCATTTCCTCTTGTATCTTTTCAATCAGAATACTTCCAAACACTTTTCCAGGTACTCTTAACAAACTAATCAGCTGCAATTTTTTGCACCCATTCTTGCTATCTTTCTATCTGTATGCTAGAACAATAATGGCATTCTTCAATCATCGGGCAGACACATTCTTTATACATAGGTCAAAAGTTATGCAACAAATTAGATCTGTATCTTACGATTTCACCACCTACACCATCTACACCTACAGCCTTAAAATGTTCAGCATTCTCACAGCATTTATTACTTTTTTCATCTTTTTTTTTCTTGGCTACTAAAATTTAAAGCATTTGTTTCAATTCCATTCCAGCATTCCTTCAGTTTTATCTGAGATCATGTTATCCCTTTTCTTTTTATTCTATTCACTCTGCTGGACGTTCCTGGTTAAGTCTCTTCATTCCCCCCAACCACCAAAGATATTTCTATCAATACTGCTCTGTATTTTCACACTTCTTTTAATATTAACCATTCCTTGCTGTCTTTGAACATATTCTTTGCAATTATGTTTTTCTCTATATACATTTTATAAAATACCTTTCATCTTCATTTTTGCACATTCATTCAGTTCTATGCATTTTCCCCTCATCCACAGCTATTTCACATCATCATTCCTCTAAGCTTCATCATTCTACTAAGCATCCAGTATTTTCCTCCCATGCCAACAGAACATTGGAAATAAATTATGTAAAGGATCTCAGGAGTTTGTCATCCTGTCCATCTGTCCATCTATTAACAGGGTAATTCTCCAAAACCAGAACAGAATGGGAATTTGGGGTAGGGGAGAAACTTGCAAAAGAAAGACCAAAACTGAAAATTGGCTGGATTAGGCTGAGGGTAGTAGAGAAAAAAAAATTCTTCCCCAGTTTCCCCAATGCAACCCCAGTGTACCCTATGGCAGTTGGCCAGTAGTTTAGAATGTTGCATGATCCTCCATTTTAAACCTTCCCAGTCACATGATCTAGAACAGTCCCTCCCCCATGCTTTTCTATTGCACATATATGGGCAAAGACATACAGATGCCACATGAGGGGAGAGCAAAAATACTACAGGCAGGCAACATATATGCACAATGTAGACCTTCACACATACACACACACATACACACACACACAGAACGCATATCTATGCTCTCTGATTAGGCTTTCACAGACTGACACATATACTCACACCACACATTATTTTGCTACAGAGAAGAAAATATACGTGCCCTCTCTGACCAGTGCTGGTAAAGAAAAGAATTCCAGAAGGTCTGCTCTGCGTATTCCTGTAAATGTAATTTCACACACTTCTGTGGCACCCTACAGTGTTTTTTTTTTTTTTTTAACTCTCTTCCAAGCTACTTCCACATCCTCTTTCTTTACATCCGCTATTCATTCATCCTGTTTAGAAATCACTCAGTGTTCTATTTTTTTCCATGCAGGACTCATATTTTCTCTTCCTAAACTCAATCTAGTTTCATTTCAATTTTTCCACATTTTTTTCTTTTTTATTCATAACAACTTTTCCCCAGCTCCCCTTTTGACACTACCAAAATATGGCCTGCCCACATTCAGATGATTAACCTTGTTTCTTTCACTAATTCTTTCAGTCTTTCATCATAAGCAATCAAATCAATGATGCTGTTATACTTACATTCATTCATTTGCCATATATTTACATGAATAGGCTTACGTTTATGTGTGTATTCAACACAAGTAGAACTTTTTAAAAGTAGATATTCACCAAATAGTCACCATTCTCATTCATTCTTGGGTTTCTGAATGACGCAGTCACTTGCCTGTACTCTCTCATCTCCTTCACACCCATCCTTTCATATCACCCAATGTAACAACTTTTTTCAGTTCCATCACATACATTTAAAATATTGCATATTTTTTACCAAAATTAATCTCAAGTTCTTCCATCATTATTATTCACTGGAGAGTAACATTAACTACCAACCCTGTATGGATTCCTACTGTCATACGTACCTATGAAAATCTATATGACTATTCTATACTTCATTTTCTCTTGGTTTTACAACATGCTTTAAAAAACATCATTCCATTTGCTAATCTATGCTCTTTATTTACTTCTGTTTCATTCCCAGTCACATCCTTCCATATGACATGATCATCACCAGATGGGCTGATAGATATTGGCCTATCCCACCTGCTATGGCTTTGGTTAAACTAGGCTTTCATAGAATATTTTTTACTAAGATAAAGAAGGTGCAGAATAACTGACCATCCTTAACTGTACCCCTGCCACATGCAGTATTCCTTGCCTATGTGTAAGGATAGCATTAATCAGTTTAGGCACATTTTGGCAGTATGTCACAAACACAAGCAAAGCCCAGCTCAAGCATGCTCACACTATTTTATCTAAGCTGGATTGTACCATATAGCTTTACAAGCCAACATACTGTTGCCCTCATTCTACTGGAGGTAGGTGGTCCATGCACTGTACTAGCAAAGACTTAGAATATGTATTTACTTGCTTTGGAAAATGTGTGGTTTCTCAAATCGTTTGTCTTGTTGAAGACTATAGCCTTCACTTGTCTATGATTCGTGGTTTTGATCAATCATTTTTGAAAAAAGAACCTGGACAAACTTAGTCTGATTGAAGGGTCTCCTTATGTTCATATGGAGCCTAATTAGTTAGGCCAGAATGCTTAGTTTTTAAGTGCAGTAGCAGATCTTTGAAAGGTCTTGGTGAAAGGTGTACATGCCCCATTGGATTAAGAGTTTTTTTCTCTTGTTTTTTCCTCTTTCTTTTCCTTTTCAGGATTTCCTCCTCAGTATTAAATGAGCTATATCTGCCTCAGTCCCACTCATAAGTAGACAGATGGACTCATAAGTAGACAGACTTGGTTACTGCTTCCATCCATAAATATTATAATGTGCATAATTAAAGGGCACTTAGTACTGTGCAGAAGCCACTGTCACCCAAAAGAAGCATCATAAAGGTAGTCTGAAATATGGAGGGGGGGGATTATTGGGCAGACAGGTTGAGGAATACATCATGAGCTGTGCTAGTGAGTCAGACAGGATAGAATGTCCATGTAGATTTGTTCCTTATCTTAAATTCCTCTTTACAAAAGAGTTACTCCTACAAATGCCATTGCTAAAGAGTAACGGCAAAACCGTCTACTGCTTGTCCCCAGAAATTGATGTGCAAGAGGAAACCAGTTGTGCACATAAAGATTGCATTTAGTTATCATGGAAAATAATTATGAGTGGATCTTTCACCCTTTTTTCCTTAAGCTTTTTTTTTTTTTTTAAGCCAACTAAACTAATGGCCATCACCTCATCTTGGGGTGACGGATTCCATGAGTTAATTATGTGCTATGTGAAGCAATACTTTCTTTTGTCCATCCAGAGCATACTGCCAATTAGCTGTCAGTGTGCGTATAATAAAAGTGCAGCTCAGGGAATCAGAGAAAACTAGTTTAGTGCCACAAAATAAAGGACACAGGGTCTCTGTGAATACTGAAGAATGTTTCATCAAAACTAGAAATGCGGTTTGACAGCATCTGTGCTGCCAAGCATCAGGATCCTCTGGGATTTGTTTTTAATATAGCTTCTTGATTGCAGTTCTATCCTTCAAACCTGTCTTCAAAAATGGAAAGCCTAACATTAAACATTTCCTGATGAATATATTAATTATTGTTCTCCTGAGCAAAGTTGTTCTTGGAGGAGAGAAGAGTGACAGCGTCACATTTGAATTAGAGTCTTTTTCAAGTTAATTACACCCTGGTTGACTCTCTCTGGGGCAGAGACTCCTGGCCTAGACAGGGGCACTTCAGGCGGAGGAATCAGTCTACCCCATAATCTATCCAAGCGGATGTTAGTCCAAGGAAAAGCGGGTGCTCACAGCTTATCAAGCTGTAACTGTCTTAAGTATGATGGATATGTTTTTGCTCTGTTCTTACTGCATGGATTTCTTGCCAAAGACAGCAAATCACAAAATCTGATTTCTTTTAACCAAGAACACTATTTTATATTATTTAATTCTCTGCATGTCTTTTAATGTTCCCCAAAGGCCATATTTTGCACAATCCAAAGAGTCTGGCCCATTGATTCCATATGTTTCAGTTCTTCTTTGGGAAATTCATCTTCACATCTGAAATTGTTTGGGACTTATGTGAAGGTCTTTGTCCTGCTTTACCTGAAGGAACCAAAGTAGAAATGTCACTGTGTTGCCCTGAATTGGATTGTAGAGCACTCATGAGCAGAAGCTCAGTTTAGATGAGGTTCCATTTGTGACAAGCTTTGTCTTCATTTTAATCAAAACTTGATTATATTACACAATTAGGGATTCTAGGAAAGCATGGCTAGAATAAAAAAACTACTGCAGATATCCCCCAACACCCTCCATCCTTAGAATGTTCAAATATAAGACGAGTTTGATTATAAGAATGTAGATTTGTAGGGACTGTGTAGGCTCTCAAGTCCAATCCCTGCTCAGTGCAGGAATCAAGAAAACATCCCCAATGGATCACTGTCAATTCTCCCTGCTGAAATCCGGGGGGGGGGGCATCATCTTCATTCCATTGTTGAACTGCTCTTCTAGTTGGAAGTTTTTCCCTATCATTTAACCAGTATTTTCCTTCTTGTAATTTAATATCATTATTCTATACACTCTGCAGTGTTAGAGAACAGGTTATGGTCTTCTCTGTGGTTTCCTTCAGGTAACTGAAACTGAAAACTGTTATCATTGTCAGTTATCTTCTCTCAAGAATAGATATGCTCAGTTCCTTTGGCTTTCTTATAAAACTTAGTTTCCAGTGTCTCCTTGCTGCTCTTCTCTGAATCTGTTTCAGTTTTTCTTAAGCCTTCTTAAGATGTGTACGTGCCTTCAAGTCAGTGTAGACTCCTGGTGACTGCCTGGACAGGTCTCTGCAGTCTTCTTGGCAAGATTTTGGAAGGGGTTTGCCATTGCCTGATTCCTAGGGCTAAGAGAGAGGGACTGGCCCAAGGTCACCCAGCTGGTTTTTTTGCCTAAGGTGACACTAGAACTCATGGTCTCCTGGTTTCTAGCCTGGTGCCTTAACCACTACAATAAACTGGCTCTCTTATCATGCCAGTTTACAGTGGAACCTCGGGTTAACGAACTTTTCGGGTTACGACCAGCTCCGGCCGCAAAAATTTACCTTGGTTTGCTAACTCCAACTCGGGTTACGAACCGGATCCACGGCCATTTTCCCTCCCGTGACATGGTCTGCGGCCATTTTTCCGCCCCTGACACATGGTCCGTGGCCATTTTCCGCCCCTGACGCGTGGTCTGTGGCCATTTTTCTGCCCCTGACACGTGGTCCGCGGCCATTTTCCGCCCCTGACGCGTGGTCTGTGGCCATTTTTCTGCCCCCGACACGTGGTCCGCAGCCATTTTCCGCCCCTGACACGTGGTCCGCGGCCATTTTCCACCCCTGACACGTGGTTGTAGGGAGGGGGACTCTCCCTCCAAGCAATAGCCACCTCCCTGTCCTCCATGCCAGAATGGATTAACGGTAATTACATTGAACCTTATGGGGAAATTTGCTTCGGGTTGCGACCAATTCAGGCTGCGACCAGAGTCACGGAACGAATTAAGTTCGTAACCCGAGGTACCAGTGTACTTTTATCTTTTTTCTGACAGGTGGACATACTTCCAATGATCTCTCAAGCTAAAACTCCCCACCTTTTTTAGTTTTTAAGAATGCCTCCAAGGTTCATATGGGTCCTAAAGCATTCTCGGGTGGCATTGCTCAGCACTATGCGAGTGTCCCATTTTTGAAAGATAAAATTCTAAAAATGAAATAAATCAAGTAGGGTCCTACACCTGAAACCCATGAAAACCTAGAGGTCAGTTATGACATGATGATTTGCCCAAGATAATTCAATAAGTTTTATGGAGGTAGGAATTTGAATTCTACTCCGACTGTCCCAAATTCTAATTTGTTGTAGTATATGAGAAAAGGATTTTAAATTGTACTTTTTTATTCAAATAGACTCTGGGTGGCATACAAAACCAAAAAATCCATAAAAACAGATAAAACAAACTACGCAGATAGCCCAGACTAAAATGATTTTATAAATAAAATCCAACAAAACAAGGCCCCCTGAAATACAATAATACTTATTATTAATATAATTAATTAAATTATTATTATTATGGTTGGTCGCACAGTCAGCCAGATGTTTAGATTGGATTTGGCATTTTTATCCACCTATCAAGTCCTTCCCAAGGACCTGGGAGAGGCAGATGTTGTTGTTTGATGATGTTAAAGGTATTGTTGCAGGATGTAAGCTGTTCCAAGTAAAGCTGCCTTTTGCAATTAATTGATGGTGATTTTGTCAATGCCGATGGTCTTCAAGCGGTGCTGCAGATGTTTTGGGATTGTACCTAATGTGCCTATTATTATTGGTAGTATCTTTGCTTTCTTTTGCCACAGTTATTTTACTTCTATTTACATGTCTTTATATTTTGTGATTTTCTCCAGTTCTTTCTCTTCTATTCTGCTGTCTCCAGGTATTGCAATGTCCACTAGCCAGACTTTTTGTCTTTCTTATCAACAATTGTTAAGTCTGGGGTGTTGTGTGGCAGGTGCTTGTCTGTTTAATCTCTGAAGTCCCAGAGCACTTTAGCTTCTTCATTTTCTATTGTTTTGTCTGTTTTGTGGTTCCCACCAGATCTTTTGCTTGCTTGCAGGCAAATGGTATTTCTTGCAGATATTCCAATGTACCATTGTTGCTACTTTGTCATGCCATTGTTTGTAGTCAAGCTGTGTGATCTTCTTGCAGCAGCTGACGAGGTGGTCCATTGTTTCTTCAGCTTCTTTGTAGAGGCAGCATTTGCTGTCTGTTGCTGTCTTCTCAGTTCTGGCTTTGTATGCATTTGTTCTGAAAGCAGGGGCTGAGTTTTCAAGCATATGGTTGTGGCACCATCTTGTGAACTGCTCAGAGTTGTTTAAGTTGGGCAGCCATACAAATCATTTAAATAAATAAATAAATAAATACATAAATCTTGGTTTTTTTGTTTTTTTTTACCTCTCTGCTGATGCTCCCAGTGCTCATGAGATGTTCTCAAAATTCCAAATTTGTTTAGTTGCCAAAAAAGTCTGAGGATCCCTGGAATAACTTCACTTAGACATGACAAACCTATCAGTCTTCCCCCAAAATGGGTGCTGAAACTTTTTTTATGGAGTCAGATTCACAGAGGAAAATGAGAGGCAATTACTTCTGTGGTGCTAATTAGTCTCTAATTTAGTCCATTAAATGCACAGTCTTGTTCTGACCAGTTCTATTGAGATTTTTTTTTAAAAAAAATTAAAAATATGATGCAGGAAGCTAATCTGTCTTTCTGGCAGCTTCCATCAACTTTGTTTAATTGTAGCCTTTTAGCAACAAGGAGGGAATGAGCTGAACATACACAACCTTCCTCTCTTTTAATTACCTCCATATTTTTGTATCTCTGAAGGAAATAGCTGCTGATCTAATTGAAGGCATTTTATTTATTGTAAAGAGGGAGAGGCATATACGAGATACAATTTAGATTAAATGTTCACAGATTATAAACACTCGAGATACCACAATTCATTCTGTCTCTCATTCAGATGTAGATGTAAATGACAGAGATGGAGATGAAGATAGAGAGATCTACAGTGGTGCTTAAAAGTTTGTGAACCCTTTTGGATTTTCAATATTTCTGCATAAAAATGCCCTAAAATATTATCTGTTGTTCACACAACTCCTAAAACTAGATAGAGAACCCAAATTAAACAAATGAGTCAAAAACATTATTCTTATTCACTGATTTATTGAGGAAAATGATGCAAAGCTGTCATGTTTTTGACTCATTTTGTTTAATTGGGTTCTCTTTATCTAGTTTTAGGATGTGTGGAGAGCAGATCACATTCTAGGTCATATTTATGGAGAAATATTGAAAATTCAAAAAGGTTCACAAACTGTTAAGGACCACGGTAGATATGAGAGAGAGAGAGACAGAGAGAGAATGAATGAATGAATGAATGAATGAATGAATGAATGAATGAATGCCATTTTTTTTCATGTTTAGTGGTCTGGAAGCAGCCATTTTTTTAATTTAAAGAGGTGATTAGGTGCCAGAACCAAGTACATAAAGCTAGACCTTTGGATAGAGTGTATGATTCCCTGTAAGAGTGTTGTCCAAACTTGGTCACTTTAAGATGAGTGGACTTCAACTCCCAGAATTGGCTGGCCACTCATTTTAAAGTGGCCAAGTTTGGACAACACTGCCCTATAACATTGCAATTAATTTGCTCTTATTTGCTCTTACACTAGATCCTGCTATTTCATCCAGACCATGATTAAGTAAGGATTTTTCTTTTATTCAGCTTGGTGAAGGAGAATTTGATTTAGGATTTTTTTCCAAGAAGAAAAGAATTTTGGATGAATAATATGGTGTTGTTGCAGTTATTTAGTGATGAGGCAGTCAAAGAGAGTGTGTGAATGTCCAGTTTTTGTTGTCCAGTCTTCTCTCCAGCACTTTGCAGAATCCTGGCTTCCATTCAGTCATAAGGGAAGACATCAGAAAGTCCAAGACCCTTTTTTAGTAGTGATTCTCCTGTGATCATTAAAGGAGAGCTTTATCCTTTAGAAATTGTTGGAAAATGTCTCCTTCCCCTGGAGACTTTGGAAGGAAGTATTCAAATTGCAGAGAATTTTGAAAGGCCATTTGTACCCAGCTCTTCTTTAAATCTATATTCTGATATCATCCAGCTGTGTCAAGACTGTAACTCCCAGAATGATGAAAAGTCTCATCCCAACACATCTGGAAAGCACCAGATTAAGGAAAGCGGATGTTAATTTATAATGTTGCTAAGCTATTTTGTGTTTTGATTCCACTTTAGAATAATTATCATTAACTCTTAAAAACAATCTACTTGCTATTCATCTGATTTGATTTTGCTACCCATCCTGATGTTCATTCTCTTTAACAAGAAAGTGGGTCTAAATATTTTAGTGAATAAATGAATAATAACAGCAAAACTATGTTCAGAAATAATAGGAGTGTGCTACATTAAGGACATTTAAAACTTGCCTTGCTATTCTCACTGATACTCCCTTCCCATGCATTGGCATAGCATATTCAAACCATGACTCATAAAAGTGGCTATGTGATTTTTGCAATTTAGATCCAAATAATTGCACATCTTGCATATTATTATCTACCACCAGCCTCAAGTTGTGCATTATCATTTCCAATAAAGCAAGTATAATACAGACCAGAGGAAATCAGTTATAATAAAACAGATAATGGCACTTTCTATGTGCTACTGTAAACTCTTTATCTGCATAATTAACCACAATACCATTGAAAAGTCAGTGAAATGGTAAAAAGCGTGAACTAATATGTTTTGCAATCAAAATATTCAAGTTATGACAGTTGTAAAATGGCTATGTTTGGAGAATACTTTTAACCGGTTCACTAGAAAATCCAGTGGTTGTATGTCAATGTCTGCTAAGCTTAATTAGTATTAACCTTGGTTAATTATGTTGGTTGAGATCATAGCTTATTTATTTCTGGCTTTGACTCCAGCAAAGCTGCTATTTTCTTTTGCAGTGCTCTGAAATGTGGTGACTTCATGTCAGTCTTTCAAGGTAGGCTAGGTCATGAAACAGACTCTACAAGGACCTCTAGGACTCTATTATTTCATGGAATAATAACAGAATCTTGAAAGCCTGACAGAGATTCTTTCTCCCACCTCTCAAACCAAAGAAAATCAAGGTGATGCAATCATAAGGTGGTACAATCATAAATTTCTTCCTCACTCCCTTCTGTATTTCAGACCTAAGGTGATATTTATATAATCTCCATACTATTCTACATTCATGCCTTGTATGACTATTTCCTACCAAAGTCCTACCTCACGGTACCTCTCAACTCCTAGGCTCTGACCACCCTAAGGACTCCTTCAGCAGAAGTAGTGTCTTGACAGCTTTGCAGCTCAAACACTCCATTTCCTTTTCCAGATGACTAGACATCACACACAACACGAGGGAAGGATATAGATCTGGGCTACTTTCTCTTGTATGGGCTAATCATGAGAAGTGTTCTGTTATTCTAAGACCGATGGTGTCAGGTTCGGTCAGCACGAGGTTTCAGGGAAGCACGGGGCTGCAGGGAAGCTCGCAACCAGACCACGCGGAATCCACCGGCGGTAGCTAGCGGGGAAAAGAGGAACCGAAAGCGCCGCTAATTAACGAGCCACCTGCGGCCAGCTAAACAGGAAAACCGCAGCGGAAGCTTTTAATTACGAACTGATAACGGCGCGAGCAAGCAAGGAACGGGGCCGCAGGGCAGCGAAACAAGATCGTAACGCAGCACAGAACCCGCGGGTCTGCACGTAGCAGGGAGGGGCCAACCCAGCCGGAGGGGGACTGGCAATCAAGGACAATGGACTCTGACCGACCCTGCCATCATGAACGATCAGGGAGGACATTGGGGGCCTAATAGCCCACAGCCGCAACGCGATCACGAGGCGGGAAAAAGCGCGGGAAGGGGGGAATATAACAAGTGATGCAATTGTACCAAGCCAGTCCTGGCTTTGCTTGTGACTACTACGTTACGCATGAGTAAACCTTCTTTGTGAACCACACGTGTCACGAGAGTTTCTCTGTCGAACGGGGCAAATCTCACATAAAGCCAGGACTCACCGTCAGCGCTACCCGGTACCACCGAGGAGCGTTTTCTTTCTCAATACAGGCATGACCAGCGACGAGGAATCCGTGGGTCAGCTGGAGCGCGAGGGATCCAGGCTCGCGGAAGGGCGGTCGGAGCCGCCCGGGAGCGACGGGGCAGCGGCCAGGGCCGGGCGCACTCCATCCGAGCGGTGGTCGATGGGCGTGAATCAAGGACCAGACGATTCGGGCGTTACGATGACCCGGGGTTCGGGGTTCCGGAACCGTGAGTGGAGCGAGAAATTCGCCCGACTAGAGGAGAGAGTCGAGCGACGCCTAGACGCCGTGGAGGCGATGCTCCAGACCCTACTACAGAGAGTGGGGCCACCGGCGGTGAACGAGGAGGCGAGCGACAGGGGGGCGGTCCGACACCCCCGCCGGCACCACCCACGGCGCCCCGGTCGGAGGACCAACGGGCGGCAGACGCCCTGAGACTTCGAAGTATCACTGGGAAGTTCTCAGGGGACCCCGAACAGCTGCCGCACTTTCTGACGCACGTCAGGGGGTTCATGCAGAGGGGTGGTCACCTATTCGCCAGAGACGAGGACAGGGTATCCTACGTGGCCGAGCTGCTAGATGGCCAAGCCGCCAGCTGGGTGATCGGGCTGTACGATGCCAACGCGGCGGAACTACGGAGTTTCCCGGACTTCATGCAGGCGCTCCGGGACAGATTCGAGGACACATTGAGCGCCAAGCGGGCGGAGGACGACATCCTACAATTCAGGCAGCGGGGCAAATCGGTATCGGAATATGCCCTGGAGTTCCGGAGGTTGGCCGAGAAGCTCGCGGACTGGCCGGAGTCCCTGAAGGTGAAGTATTTTAAGAGGGGACTCAACCCAGAGATCCTGGAACGGGCACTGGGGCGGGGCGACCCGGCCACAGTGAAGGATTGGATCTGGCTGGCCGGAACGGCGGAATCGGCGTGGCGGCAGATCCAACAGAGCACAAGACGACGGGACCAGACGAGGGACCGGCCGAGGGAGAGGACCCCCGAGGAGAGACGGAGCGGTCGACGGCAGTCCACCGGGAGGCGAGAGGCGACCAGAGCCCCGAATCTGTGCTTCCGATGCGGAGGCAGAGGCCACCGAGCGGCACAGTGCCCGACGGAGCGGGAAGGCGCCCCACCACGGCCCGAAGTCAAAACCCCGCGTGCGAACGGGAAAAGGACCGGTGACCGACCGCGGAAGGGGGCAGTGGCGGCGATGACCGAGAAAGGACGCAGGGGGTGGTCGACCCCGGAGACAGCATCCTCCGGAGAGGACTCGGGGCCGGCGGGAAACGAGGCGCGCTCGCACTGAACGGCGTCCCAGTGCGAGCAGGGGAGTCGAGGCGCGCGGACCCAATAGGAGACGAGGACTGCCCACCGTTCCGGGTGAGGATACACGTCCGGGGGGTGAGATCCGGAGGGGAGGCGCAGCTACGGGCGCTACTGGACTCGGGCTGCACCCACTGCTTGATGCACCCAGCGGTGGTCTCGGGGCTCGGGCTACAGCTGAGGCGCCTCCGGGAGCCCATTTCATTCAGCCAGTTAGATGGCACGCTGGCAGGGGGGGGCCAGCTCAGTATTACACCGAGCCGGTCCAGATGACGATCGGGAGTCACCGGGAAGAACTGAGGTTCGTGGTGGTCCCGGTGGCCGACTACGCGGTGGTACTCGGCTTGGCGTGGCTGCGGCGGCGGAACCCACGAGTCGATTGGACGGCGGAGGCAGTGCGGTTCGGGGTCGACAGACCGGCGAGGGGCGAGAGCAGAGGGGACCGAGCCGTGGAGACGGAGGCAGCCGCAACCACCGGCGGACAAGCGGAGGGTCCGGGACACCGGGAGACGGGGCGAGAGCAGATGGGGCCCGAGACCCGGGCGGCAACAGCAACAGCAGCAGCAGCAGCGCCGGGACCCCGGAGAACCGCCACGATCCCGAGGCGAGGGGAGGCAGCGGCGACTGGCGAGGCAACCGCAAAACGAGGGGCCGGACCCGGGGAACCCCCGAAGGGCGGCGGAATCCCGAGGCAGTATCGAGACCTGGCGGCAGCGTTCGGGGAGAAGGAGTCTGACCAGCTCCCACCACACCGGCCCCGTGATTGCGCCATCGAGCTAGAGCCAGGAGCGACCCTGCCTAAGCCAAAAATGTACTCCCTGTCGAGGAGGGAGATGGGAGCCCTGCGCGAGTTCATAGACAAGAACCTAGCACGGGGATTCATCCAACCCGCGAAGTCACCATTAGCGGCCCCGGTGTTATTCCGGGAGAAGAAGGACGGCTCGCTCCGTATGTGCGTAGACTACCGGGGGCTGAACGCAATCAGCACGGAGTACAAATACCCCCTCCCCCTGATGAAGGACTTGATGTCGCATCTGTCGAAGGGGAGGGTGTTCACAAAACTGGACTTGCGCGAAGCCTACTTCAGAGTTAGGATCCGCGCAAAAGATGAGTGGAAGACGGCGTTCAACACCCCGCTCGGAAGCTACCAGTTTTCCGTGATGCCGTTCGGATTAAAAGGGGCCCCGGGGTATTTATGCAGCTAATTAATGAGGTGCTGCACGACCTACTCTACCGGGGCGTCCTGGTCTACCTGGACGACATCCTCATCTACACCGAGACCCTGGCGGAGCACGTGAGCCTGGTGCGCACGGTGCTCCAGAGACTGCTGAAGGCACAGCTGTACGCTAAGCTCTCGAAATGCGAGTTCCATCGAGAGCAACTAGACTACCTCGGCTACCGAATATCCAGCCGGGGAATTGAGATGGACCCGGCGAAAGTAAGGGATGTCCTGGGCTGGGAAGCGCCGCGAACCCGGAGGCAACTCCAAAGCTTCCTAGGGTTTGCGAACTTCTATCGTCAGTTCATCCCGAACTTCGCCCAAATCGCCCTTCCCCTAACCGACCTGCTAAAAACCAAGGGCACTGGGAAACCCCCAAGCCCAGCATGGCACTCGCGTGGACTGCAGAATGCCAGGGGGCGTTTGAGGAACTAAAACAGCGGTTCACCGCGGAGCCGATCCTGCGCCATCCCGACCCAGACCGGCGGTTTATAATCCAAGTGGATGCATCAGACGTGGCAACGGGAGCAGTCCTGCTCCAACCCAGCCCGGAGGGGGCCATCCACCCGTGCGCCTACGCCTCCCGCAAATTCACCGAGACGGAGAGGAGGTGGATGGTGTGGGAGAAAGAGGCGTACGCGGTCAAGTGGGCGCTGGCCACGTGGAGGCATCTACTGGAGGGGGCAACTGAACCGTTCGAGGTGTGGACGGACCATAAGAACCTCGAGGCCCTGAAGACCCCGCGTAAGCTATCCCCCAAACAGGCACGGTGGTCCCAATACTTCGGGAGGTTCAGGTTCACACTGAAACACATCCCCGGGAAGCGCAACTTCTTAGCGGATGGACTGTCTCGCATGCCCCAACACGCCAGCCTACGGGAGGAGATCATGGACTCCCTCATCCCCGCCAGCAGGCTGGCTGCAAAGGCGGTGACCCGAAGCCAGACCAAGGGGGAGCGACGGGACGCGGCGTCTGAAGTAAGGCAAGGGTTCGCGGAGGCAGCGGAGCGGGACGGTTGGCTCAAGCAGAACCGAGAGGCGCTAACCGGCCAAGAGGGGTTGTGGTGGCACGAAGGAAAGCTGTACGTGCCCGAGGGTTGCCGACGGGAGGTCATGGAGAGAGCCCACGACAGCCGGAGCGCGGGGCATTACGGCTTCGTAAAGACACTCCACTTAATCCGGCGGCAGTTTTGGTGGCCCACGCTCCGGAAGGACGTGGAGGCGTACTCGGGGGGTTGCCCGGTGTGCGCAACAGCGAAAGGAGCCAAAGGGAAACCTAGAGGCCTACTCCAGCCGGTAGCGGAACCCGACGGCCCCTGGCAAGAGGTCGCCATGGACTTCATAGTGGAGCTTCCGGAGAGTAAGGGGAAGACCGCCATTTGGGTGGTCACGGACTTATTCTCCAAACAAGCGCACTTTGTAGCGTGCCGGCAAGTCCCCACGGCCGAGGGGCTGGCGAAACTGTTCGTGCAACATGTCTACCGACTCCACGGCGCACCTCGACGTATCGTCAGCGATCGGGGCGGCAACTTCATCGCGCGGTTCTGGCGGGAGTTCCTGAAGCGGGTGGGGACGAAACAAGCCCTATCCTCCGCGGCGCACCCGCAGACGGACGGAGCCACGGAACGCCTGAACGGGGGGCTCGAACAGTACCTGCGCTGCTACGTGGGGCACCAACAGGACGATTGGGCGGAGCTACTACCATTCGCGGAGGTGGCATACAACAACGCCGTCCACAAGAGCACCGGGTTCTCTCCGTTCAAAGTAGCCACCGGGAGAGAATTCGTCCCCATGCCGGAGCTGCCTCAGCCGGAATCCCAGATCAACTCCCTGGACGCCTGGTTCGCCCAAATCGACGAGACCCGGCGAGCGGCGCACGCGGCATTGCAAAGAGCCAAAGCCGACTACAAGAAGCACGCGGACCGCAAGAGGCTCCCCGAGGAAAAGTGGAAAGTGGGGGACCAGGTGTATCTGTCAACCAAAAACCTAAAGACGCACCAGGCATCGAAAAAACTCAGCCCGAGGTTTGTGGGGCCGTTCCCCATTTCGGAGATCATCAATCCGGTGACCGTCAGGCTGACGCTCCCGAAAAGCCTCGGGAAGATCCACCCGGTGTTCCATTGCAGCCTGCTAAAGTTGCACCAGCCGGGGAACGCCTGGCACAAGGCGGAGGGAGTACCACCACCCATCATGGTCGGGGGGGAGCAGCATTTCGAAATCAACCGGATACTGGACGCCCGGAGGCACAAGGGGCAGACCCAGCTCCTAGTGCAATGGAAACATTTCCCCAAGTCCCACAGCGAATGGGTGAGTAAAACCCACATAAGGGCGCCGGACCTAGTGCGGGACTTTTACAGTAAATACCCCGGGAAGCCGAAATAGGACCGAGGGGGGGAGTTGTCGTCAGGGGGGCGGCATGTCAGGTTCGGTCAGCACGAGGTTTCAGGGAAGCACGGGGCTGCAGGGAAGCTCGCAACCAGACCACGCGGAATCCACCGGCGGTAGCTAGCGGGGAAAAGAGGAACCGAAAGCACCGCTAATTAACGAGCCACCTGCGGCCAGCTAAACAGGAAAACCGCAGCGGAAGCTTTTAATTACGAACTGATAACGGCGCGAGCAAGCAAGGAACGGGGCCGCAGGGCAGCGAAACAAGATCGTAACGCAGCACAGAACCCGCGGGTCTGCACGTAGCAGGGAGGGGCCAACCCAGCCGGAGGGGGACTGGCAATCAAGGACAATGGACTCTGACCGACCCTGCCATCATGAACGATCAGGGGGGACATTGGGGGGCCTAATAGCCCACAGCCGCAACGCGATCACGAGGCGGGAAAACGCGGGAATATAACAAGTGATGCAATTGTACCAAGCCAGTCCTGGCTTTGCTTGTGACTACTACGTTACGCATGAGTAAACCTTCTTTGTGAACCACACGTGTCACGAGAGTTTCTCTGTCGAACGGGGCAAATCTCACATAAAGCCAGGACTCACCGTCAGCGCTACCCGGTACCACCGAGGAGCGTTTTCTTTCTCAATACAGGCATGACCAGCGACGAGGAATCCGTGGGTCAGCTGGAGCGCGAGGGATCCAGGCTCGCGGAAGGGCGGTCGGAGCCGCCCGGGAGCGACGGGGCAGCGGCCAGGGCCGGGCGCACTCCATCCGAGCGGTGGTCGATGGGCGTGAATCAAGGACCAGACGATTCGGGCGTTACGATGACCCGGGGTTCGGGGTTCCGGAACCGTGAGTGGAGCGAGAAATTCGCCCGACTAGAGGAGAGAGTCGAGCGACGCCTAGACGCCGTGGAGGCGATGCTCCAGACCCTACTACAGAGAGTGGGGCCACCGGCGGTGAACGAGGAGGCGAGCGACAGGGGGGGCGGTCCGACACCCCCGCCGGCACCACCCACGGCGCCCCGGTCGGAGGACCAACGGGCGGCAGACGCCCTGAGACTTCGAAGTATCACTGGGAAGTTCTCAGGGGACCCCGAACAGCTGCCGCACTTTCTGACGCACGTCAGGGGGTTCATGCAGAGGGGTGGTCACCTATTCGCCAGAGACGAGGACAGGGTATCCTACGTGGCCGAGCTGCTAGATGGCCAAGCCGCCAGCTGGGTGATCGGGCTGTACGATGCCAACGCGGCGGAACTACGGAGTTTCCCGGACTTCATGCAGGCGCTCCGGGACAGATTCGAGGACACATTGAGCGCCAAGCGGGCGGAGGACGACATCCTACAATTCAGGCAGCGGGGCAAATCGGTATCGGAATATGCCCTGGAGTTCCGGAGGTTGGCCGAGAAGCTCGCGGACTGGCCGGAGTCCCTGAAGGTGAAGTATTTTAAGAGGGGACTCAACCCAGAGATCCTGGAACGGGCACTGGGGCGGGGCGACCCGGCCACAGTGAAGGATTGGATCTGGCTGGCCGGAACGGCGGAATCGGCGTGGCGGCAGATCCAACAGAGCACAAGACGACGGGACCAGACGAGGGACCGGCCGAGGGAGAGGACCCCGAGGAGAGACGGAGCGGTCGACGGCAGTCCACCGGGAGGCGAGAGGCGACCAGAGCCCCGAATCTGTGCTTCCGATGCGGAGGCAGAGGCCACCGAGCGGCACAGTGCCCGACGGAGCGGGAAGGCGCCCCACCACGGCCCGAAGTCAAAACCCCGCGTGCGAACGGGAAAAGGACCGGTGACCGACCGCGGAAGGGGGCAGTGGCGGCGGTGACCGAGAAAGGACGCAGGGGGTGGTCGACCCCGGAGACAGCATCCTCCGGAGAGGACTCGGGGCCGGCGGGAAACGAGGCGCGCTCGCACTGAACGGCGTCCCAGTGCGAGCAGGGGAGTCGAGGCGCGCGGACCCAATAGGAGACGAGGACTGCCCACCGTTCCGGGTGAGGATACACGTCCGGGGGGTGAGATCCGGAGGGGAGGCGCAGCTACGGGCGCTACTGGACTCGGGCTGCACCCACTGCTTGATGCACCCAGCGGTGGTCTCGGGGCTCGGGCTACAGCTGAGGCGCCTCCGGGAGCCCATTTCATTCAGCCAGTTAGATGGCACGCTGGCAGGGGGGGGGCCAGCTCAGTATTACACCGAGCCGGTCCAGATGACGATCGGGAGTCACCGGGAAGAACTGAGGTTCGTGGTGGTCCCGGTGGCCGACTACGCGGTGGTACTCGGCTTGGCGTGGCTGCGGCGGCAGAACCCACGAGTCGATTGGACGGCGGAGGCAGTGCGGTTCGGGGTCGACAGACCGGCGAGGGGCGAGAGCAGAGGGGACCGAGCCGTGGAGACGGAGGCAGCCGCAACCACCGGCGGACAAGCGGAGGGTCCGGGACACCGGGAGACGGGGCGAGAGCAGATGGGGCCCGAGACCCGGGCGGCAACAGCAACAGCAGCAGCAGCAGCGCCGGGACCCCGGAGAACCGCCACGATCCCGAGGCGAGGGGAGGCAGCGGCGACTGGCGAGGCAACCGCAAAACGAGGGGCCGGACCCGGGGAACCCCCGAAGGGCGGCGGAATCCCGAGGCAGTATCGAGACCTGGCGGCAGCGTTCGGGGAGAAGGAGTCTGACCAGCTCCCACCACACCGGCCCCGTGATTGCGCCATCGAGCTAGAGCCAGGAGCGACCCTGCCTAAGCCAAAAATGTACTCCCTGTCGAGGAGGGAGATGGGAGCCCTGCGCGAGTTCATAGACAAGAACCTAGCACGGGGATTCATCCAACCCGCGAAGTCACCATTAGCGGCCCCGGTGTTATTCCGGGAGAAGAAGGACGGCTCGCTCCGTATGTGCGTAGACTACCGGGGGCTGAACGCAATCAGCACGGAGTACAAATACCCCTCCCCCTGATGAAGGACTTGATGTCGCATCTGTCGAAGGGGAGGGTGTTCACAAAACTGGACTTGCGCGAAGCCTACTTCAGAGTTAGGATCCGCGCAAAAGATGAGTGGAAGACGGCGTTCAACACCCCGCTCGGAAGCTACCAGTTTTCCGTGATGCCGTTCGGATTAAAAGGGGCCCCGGGGGTATTTATGCAGCTAATTAATGAGGTGCTGCACGACCTACTCTACCGGGGCGTCCTGGTCTACCTGGACGACATCCTCATCTACACCGAGACCCTGGCGGAGCACGTGAGCCTGGTGCGCACGGTGCTCCAGAGACTGCTGAAGGCACAGCTGTACGCTAAGCTCTCGAAATGCGAGTTCCATCGAGAGCAACTAGACTACCTCGGCTACCGAATATCCAGCCGGGGAATTGAGATGGACCCGGCGAAAGTAAGGGATGTCCTGGGCTGGGAAGCGCCGCGAACCCGGAGGCAACTCCAAAGCTTCCTAGGGTTTGCGAACTTCTATCGTCAGTTCATCCCGAACTTCGCCCAAATCGCCCTTCCCCTAACCGACCTGCTAAAAACCAAGGGCACTGGGAAACCCCCAAGCCCAGCATGGCACTCGCGTGGACTGCAGAATGCCAGGGGGCGTTTGAGGAACTAAAACAGCGGTTCACCGCGGAGCCGATCCTGCGCCATCCCGACCCAGACCGGCGGTTTATAATCCAAGTGGATGCATCAGACGTGGCAACGGGAGCAGTCCTGCTCCAACCCAGCCCGGAGGGGCCATCCACCCGTGCGCCTACGCCTCCCGCAAATTCACCGAGACGGAGAGGAGGTGGATGGTGTGGGAGAAAGAGGCGTACGCGGTCAAGTGGGCGCTGGCCACGTGGAGGCATCTACTGGAGGGGCAACTGAACCGTTCGAGGTGTGGACGGACCATAAGAACCTCGAGGCCCTGAAGACCCCGCGTAAGCTATCCCCCAAACAGGCACGGTGGTCCCAATACTTCGGGAGGTTCAGGTTCACACTGAAACACATCCCCGGGAAGCGCAACTTCTTAGCGGATGGACTGTCTCGCATGCCCCAACACGCCAGCCTACGGGAGGAGATCATGGACTCCCTCATCCCCGCCAGCAGGCTGGCTGCAAAGGCGGTGACCCGAAGCCAGACCAAGGGGGAGCGACGGGACGCGGCGTCTGAAGTAAGGCAAGGGTTCGCGGAGGCAGCGGAGCGGGACGGTTGGCTCAAGCAGAACCGAGAGGCGCTAACCGGCCAAGAGGGGTTGTGGTGGCACGAAGGAAAGCTGTACGTGCCCGAGGGTTGCCGACGGGAGGTCATGGAGAGAGCCCACGACAGCCGGAGCGCGGGGCATTACGGCTTCGTAAAGACACTCCACTTAATCCGGCGGCAGTTTTGGTGGCCCACGCTCCGGAAGGACGTGGAGGCGTACTCGGGGGGTTGCCCGGTGTGCGCAACAGCGAAAGGAGCCAAAGGGAAACCTAGAGGCCTACTCCAGCCGGTAGCGGAACCCGACGGCCCCTGGCAAGAGGTCGCCATGGACTTCATAGTGGAGCTTCCGGAGAGTAAGGGGAAGACCGCCATTTGGGTGGTCACGGACTTATTCTCCAAACAAGCGCACTTTGTAGCGTGCCGGCGAGTCCCCACGGCCGAGGGGCTGGCGAAACTGTTCGTGCAACATGTCTACCGACTCCACGGCGCACCTCGACGTATCGTCAGCGATCGGGGCGGCAACTTCATCGCGCGGTTCTGGCGGGAGTTCCTGAAGCGGGTGGGGACGAAACAAGCCCTATCCTCCGCGGCGCACCCGCAGACGGACGGAGCCACGGAACGCCTGAACGGGGGGCTCGAACAGTACCTGCGCTGCTACGTGGGGCACCAACAGGACGATTGGGCGGAGCTACTACCATTCGCGGAGGTGGCATACAACAACGCCGTCCACAAGAGCACCGGGTTCTCTCCGTTCAAAGTAGCCACCGGGAGAGAATTCGTCCCCATGCCGGAGCTGCCTCAGCCGGAATCCCAGATCAACTCCCTGGACGCCTGGTTCGCCCAAATCGACGAGACCCGGCGAGCGGCGCACGCGGCATTGCAAAGAGCCAAAGCCGACTACAAGAAGCACGCGGACCGCAAGAGGCTCCCCGAGGAAAAGTGGAAAGTGGGGGACCAGGTGTATCTGTCAACCAAAAACCTAAAGACGCACCAGGCATCGAAAAAACTCAGCCCGAGGTTTGTGGGGCCGTTCCCCATTTCGGAGATCATCAATCCGGTGACCGTCAGGCTGACGCTCCCGAAAAGCCTCGGGAAGATCCACCCGGTGTTCCATTGCAGCCTGCTAAAGTTGCACCAGCCGGGGAACGCCTGGCACAAGGCGGAGGGAGTACCACCACCCATCATGGTCGGGGGGGAGCAGCATTTCGAAATCAACCGGATACTGGACGCCCGGAGGCACAAGGGGCAGACCCAGCTCCTAGTGCAATGGAAACATTTCCCCAAGTCCCACAGCGAATGGGTGAGTAAAACCCACATAAGGGCGCCGGACCTAGTGCGGGACTTTTACAGTAAATACCCCGGGAAGCCGAAATAGGACCGAGGGGGGGAGTTGTCGTCAGGGGGGCGGCATGTCAGGTTCGGTCAGCACGAGGTTTCAGGGAAGCACGGGGCTGCAGGGAAGCTCGCAACCAGACCACGCGGAATCCACCGGCGGTAGCTAGCGGGGAAAAGAGGAACCGAAAGCACCGCTAATTAACGAGCCACCTGCGGCCAGCTAAACAGGAAAACCGCAGCGGAAGCTTTTAATTACGAACTGATAACGGCGCGAGCAAGCAAGGAACGGGGCCGCAGGGCAGCGAAACAAGATCGTAACGCAGCACAGAACCCGCGGGTCTGCACGTAGCAGGGAGGGGCCAACCCAGCCGGAGGGGGACTGGCAATCAAGGACAATGGACTCTGACCGACCCTGCCATCATGAACGATCAGGGGGGACATTGGGGGGCCTAATAGCCCACAGCCGCAACGCGATCAAGAGGCGGGAAAAAGCGCGGGAAGGGGGGAATATAACAAGTGATGCAATTGTACCAAGCCAGTCCTGGCTTTGCTTGTGACTACTACGTTACGCATGAGTAAACCTTCTTTGTGAACCACACGTGTCACGAGAGTTTCTCTGTCGAACGGGGCAAATCTCACAGATGGCAGCTGAAGGCCGAGTAACTACCATCTGACATCTTACTGCTCGCTTCTTAATCACAGAGGGGACGGGGTGAAGATGAATGTTGTCTGACCTGATACTGTTTCTGAGATGGAAACTGAAGGGGGTATAGAAGGGACCCATCACTTGCCATTCAGATACAGGTACATAATTAGACATCTGTATCTGTATCAACATTATCTGCATCTATATCCTCTACCTATCTCTATTTATTAGGCCATAGGGTAACAAGATTGAGCTGGATTCAGAATTGTTTGCCGATCTCCACATTTCAGAATAATGGAACCTCTAATGCAGTTCTCATGCAAAAAAATAGAAGGAAAAAGGGAAGGAAGGGGAGATACGACATTGCTAGTAGTATTCCAGATACACATTGTAAATGTAACCCATGCTCTCGTTTCCTTTATTATTGTTAGCTGCAGCTGTAAACAGACAAAAACAAATGTGTTTCTAACTACAAATGGGAGGTGCTAAAAAAAAAAACCCTCTCCCTCCTTCTCTGCTTTATTTAATGGTTGAATGTGTTCATTAGAAGAATCCTTGTAAGCTCTTATCAACTTCTAAGGGCTTGTTCTAGCAACTGGAAGAAAGAAATAGCACATATAAAGGGAGAGAGAAAGAACCAAAGAACCTTTTTGCTTTAGCCTATTTGAAGGTATGTGAAAGATTATTTCTGTCAGAAAACAGGAAAACGAATGTTTGTGTTGGGGATGAGTGGGTGGGAAAATACTATTTAATTGGCAGTTAAATGTAGAAGCCCTGCATTGTGTGTGGAATACCGTTTAGCAGTACACTGCAATTGTAACATTTTTTTTTTATGTTTGCCAATGTGTTGGAGCAGCTCCTAACACTATGTGTAATGAACCAATTGCTTCAAGCAGTCGACTGTGACAGGCAGTGAAGTGGAGCTAAGTCTTCACCTGCAGCTCTTTTGAGCCACCATTCAGAGCAACCTAAGCTGCACAGCTCTTTGAAGCACCCTCTCACTGAGAAGGAGCTAAGAGACCAGGGGAACCTCCAAATTTTGCACCATCCCCAAGGGGGGTAATACTGTCCCTTTCAGGCCTAAAAATGGAAGGCTCCCAGCACAAAGAAGACCACACGCCCACAGCTACTCAATGTTGATTTAGTTCAAATTGGACCATCAAATATTTTATCCTTTAATTCAAGTTTGAAGTTTACAATCTAAGGGCAAATTGGTTTGATTTACTTCAAGATTCAGTTCAGGAAAAAAGTCACCAAAGACAATGATGGAGAAGAATCAAAACACTTGTAGAATGGGATGTAAGTAAGGCAGCGCCATAACAATATGTATATAGGGTGGTCAACTGGGAAACCACAAAGAGCCCTCTTGCCTTTGGTCATGGATCTTCTGGATTCCTAGTGTTTCCTGTAATGTCCCCAAAAGCTCCAGAGCAGGGATAGAGAAACCTGTGGCATACAACACGTGTGCATCTCCTTATGTTCTTCAAAATTAAACAACAAATCTACAGATTTGTAGAGGTACTATGATATACCTCCCCACCCCATGAGAGATCAAATGGGAGTGTAAAAATATATCAATAAAGTATAGTCATGTGGTGACAAAAGTTGACCATCTCCATTCTAGGGACTATTTCCAGGCAAAAGCAAAAAAGAGATATTAAAAAAAAGTGTGTGTGTTGGTGGGGGGGGGGGGGAGATCTGCCAATCAGATTTTAACGTCCTTTTTTATTTAATGGAGACAATTTACCTACTAGGATCTCTACTGTATTACTATTGGTTAAAATGATGAATTAGTAATGGTTTAGAAGATTTAGGATTCTGAAGTCATGAGTATATATATTATTATGCACATATCTGAGGACTCTGAAGGAAATTGAATCGATTAAATATATGTCAATATATGTTAATGATCTTCTAGGAGACAATAACAGAAATACTATAGACATTCACTGTCAGTCATGCATATTGATTCCAAGTTTTGACGTTAGGTAAATGCAGACATAGCAATTGTGTATAAATAGACATAGGAGATTATGGTTAGGAGACTAAGCATGGTGGGAAATCCTGTGATTATATGAGACTTCTGTGGAGATTGGAGACAGTCTTGACTAAGTGGGAAACCACTGGGCAGTTGAGGGTGAGAAGAACTTGAAGAATGGAGATTATCCATATATGTACTTGTCTTACAGATTAAGACAGAGAAAAAAGTGTAAGGATGTAGGTGGTTTTAAATATGGAGTGGGCAGCCTGGAGCCCCAGTGTGGGCCTAATGGGCTGTTTGTATATTGGAAACTGTTTGTGTTTGTGGGGCCCTGTTGGATTAGGAATTTCCTGTGTTGCTCCTGCTTGTTCTGGTTTGATTAGACATGTGACTATAGATACGTGACTAGTTAAAAGTTGAACTATGGTACTCTTTGCCTCATTATAATAGTAAAAAACACGCCCCTAGGAGTAAACATGCTAATGAGCCCCCCTCATGGCTTATTATGGGGTACATAGTTGTAATACGCATGTGCATGATATAATTCACCCATGGATTTGTTTTAGCCAATAAGAATTGTGATGAATGCTACCTGCTTGGTGAAATGCATAAATATCTTTAGATAACACCACTTTGCACGCTCAGTTTGGATTTTGGTCCTGAATGCACCTCTTTGCTTCTGTACAGAGATAAAGTGTGAAAGCCTTCCCTCTACTCTGTGCATAATTTGGCCATCTCTCGCACCAGGTAAAAACGTGTCCCAAACAGTTGGTCACCCCATGGCCAACACCAGGACCACCTACAACTTCCTGACTTCTGTAATTTAACAGTGAAACTTCTCAAAACCAGAAGGGGAAAAAAATTACCCTCAGAAAATACTGACTTCACCTATATGTTATCACCTTATCTACTTTGGCCCTCAACCCCCCCCCCCCATATTTCATGTGATCTGGGATAGCAAAACACTGCCACTGCTATTTTGAAACTCTGAGAAGAACTGGGGTTGTACCCAGGAGTAAAGGGATGCTGGTATAAGAAAAATCATGGGAATAAGGTGATTGGTGTAATGAATAATGGGACTGTTTAGTAGCAGAACTGGAGAGACTTGAAGATAAGAGAAAGACCTAGAGAAGACCCCTGCTATACTCTAATATAAGATAACCATAGTGTGCTGCACTAAAGTTTTCACCAAAGTGGTAGATAGGAAATAGGGCTACCGTATCTGGGCTGCAAAATCTAAATGTCCACTAGATGGTAGCAAAGAAACACAGGAATCTCTAATTCTTGGTCACCATCTGTTGGCTGTCCAGATGTTTGCAACCCAGATATGGTAGCTGTAGAAAAAAAAAGGTTATATTTTAAAGAAAGGATACTGGAGAATAGCCTTCGGGTGCTGAAAAGGAAAGTAAACCATATTTCATGCTGTTAGATCCCAGAGAGCAATATTGACTGGAAAGGTGAGCATCTACAAGAAAAAGGGAACTCAACGGATGGCATCTGGCCATCAGCCCAAGTGGGTCATTTACAAATCCTTACCACTGAGAGATGAAAGAGATTTCCCTGTATGTTGGTAGCATCAAACAGGCAGGTGATGTGGCAGATGATAAAGAATTCATCAGACTACAAAAGCCTTTCCAATCTAGATAGGTTCAAAAGCATTGTAGGTGTGGAGACAGATTTGGGGTTGCACAAGAAAAGAGGGAAAGATTATCAGGTGGTAAAACAAACATTCTGTCTCACTGAAGTTAGGTTTGGAAAATAAGGCTTTGGCCTGAACACAATGAACTCATTGGCAGTAGGTAAGCAGAGGGGCATCATGGGACCTAAAGCTTGTGAAGTCGGTAGTTGAGCACCTTTCCCCAAGAAAACAGACAGTCTGGCACTTTAACAGAGAAATGGGGTGAGGGAGGAGTGGGGCGGGTAGAGGAAGAGAATGAGAGATAGATTGGTACCAGGTGCCCAGCAAGTTGGCCTCCAGCAAGATGAAAGGGGGATTGGCAACTACAGGGTGAAAGCAAGGTGATATAGTAAAAGGAAAGCTCTTTTTGGAGTAGAAATGGAAAACAACTCTGGCATGTATTTATTTATGTAGGAGAACCACCATGAATAAACATTAATATTCAAGTGGATAGGCAGTGGGGCTATTTTGAAAATACAATGCGGTTACTTAGTTCTGACATTTAAGAATCGCTGCTCCTTCATCACCACCATCCGCTGAAAAGTGAGAGGAGGGGGGAGGAAATTCAAAACAATGTTCAAAACACATCATCAAAGTATGAGATCTGTAAAAAGGAAGCTTTGTGTTTTCAAAGCGTTTTACTGACTAGATAGATAATAGAGGTATGCTTCCATTTCAGATTCTAATAGCTTTGGACAGATGTTTACACCAAAGTGGACTCCGAATGCAAGATCTGCAAAGCTTTGTTTAATGAGCCAAATATAAGAAGACATAAAGATAAAGATAGAAGATGGATTCACACTGTCTGCTGGGCCAAAATATTTTCTTATGGAGGCTTTGTATGACTAGGTCTCCAAACATGGATATACTGTATTTCTCCCAAACTCTTCATTGAAAGGAAGAAGGGTAGGGAGAAAAGGAAGAGAAAGTATAGTGTGGTGACTGAGTCTGTAATTCCTCATTGTGACCAGTTGTGGAACCAGGACCCTCAAATCTTTGTGTTTTGAAGGAAGGAAGCTAAACTTTGCCAGTGTTCAACATTGTTTCTAGTTCTCTCTTTCAGCAGCTGGGGATGTTTTGTTTTGTTTTTTTAAATGGTGCTGTCTGCCAGCTTAGGAGGTTGTAGCATTAACTGCTTGTTTGCAACCTTCATATAGGAAAATATTGCGAGATGGAGAAAGTAGAGGGGAGACAAACAACCAGAGGAGAAAGATTTGCATGGTGGCAGTAGCAGCTGGCAAATGTAGGGAGAGAGAAGTCAACAGTAACAGTTGGTGCCCAATGAGCTTGGTGGGGGTGCAGACATTTGGCTCTCAGAATCTCATAGATGCTTGTCTCACTTTAATTTTCTGGCAAACGGAGTTTTATTGCATCAAAATAACTTAGATGACAGTAACTGGAGCCAATGAGTTACAATTGGTTGAGCCAAGCAGAGGGAGAGGGGAACTGGAGAGGAAATGGAGTCAAAGCAAGAAAAGAAGTATGTGAGAAAAAGGAAGGTGTGTCCACCCAATATTCTTAACTTGGCTAGTGAATTAATCCATTTTCTGGTTTGGCACAATACACTGAACCCTAAACTGTAACCTAATTGGCTGAGACTACCAGCAAGCACAAAAAGACCCCTAAGGAATAGGGTTATGTCTGTCTGTCTGTCAATCTATCTCTATCATTTATTTATTTATTTTCTGGGCCATCCAAGTCTAAGCGATTTCAGGTAGTTTCACAAAGTTAAAAGAACAATTCCATAAAAGCAACAATACTATTTATTCATTTAAATTTATTGATTGCCCAACTCCAGTGGACTCTGGGCAGCGTTAATAAAACAACAACTTTGCAAGGGAACAAAACCATCCTCCTACATCCCTCTCCAGCTTAAGAGTGTCTGTCCACCCATCTTACCCAAGGTCTGGGTGAAAAATCAGGTTTTTAAAGAAAGCTTGAAGATAGGCAAGGTGAGGACCATATGAATTTCTGGGCAGAGGCTGCTCCAAAGGAATACAGAAGGCCTACTTCCTGGGACCTGAAACAAGCTAATTCTGTTGGAGTCCACAGGAGAGCTGGATACGATGAAAACAGGTGGTTCCTCCAATAGTCAGGTCCTATGCCATGTAGGATTTTATAGGTGATAATCACCTTGAATTGTATCTGGAAGGCAGCTAGTAACCAGTTCAGCTCATGTAGTACGGATGCTATTTGGTTATATGGGCATAGGAAGGCTTGCCCATCACTGCTTATACCTCCATATTCTGGACCGGTGGTAACTTTCAAAAGATCTTTGAGGGCAGCTCCATGAAAAGCACATTGCAGTAGTCTACTTACAAGGTGAAAACGATATGAACAACTATAAGGAAGGCTTCTCAATCCACGAATGGTAGCAACTGGCACACAAGCTGCACTTGTGCAAAGATCTTCCTGGTCATAGCTGCCACCCTCTCACTGAGCAGGAGCTAAGACACCAGGGGAACCTCCAAATTTTGCACCATCTCCAAGGGGGGTAATACCATCCCTTTCAGGTCTAAAGATGGAAGGCCTCCAGCACAAAGAAGACCAAGTGCCCACAGCTACTCAGTGTTGATTTAGTTCAAATTGGATCATCAAATATTTTATGCTTTTATTCAAGTTTGATGTTTACAGTCTAAGGGCAAATTGGTTTGATTTACTTCAAGATTCGGTTCAGGAAAAAAAAGTCACCAAAGACTGTGATGGGGAAGCATCAAAACACATGTAGAATGGGATGTAAGTAAGTTTATTCTTTTGGCACAACAGAATGTAAAATGCAGACCTAGTAGACTCTTTAAAGAGTATTAACCCTGCCAAAGTTAAATTGGATACCTTCAATGGAAAAAATGAAAAAAAAAAACATTCTGCACACTATCCATTCTGGGCACAGAATACCTGGTTTTGGGTGCTCTGTGCCAGAACTAAAATGCATGTGTTTTGTGTGTTTTTATCTATACAGGGAATGAACAGAGCTCTTTGGTTCTAGGAAGAAGTAATTTTGGGGACTGAGCAAGGAAGTTTTGGCAGTTAACAGGAAGCAGAGTAAAGGGAGAAAAAAAGGTGCTGAAAAGGTCAGGAGGGCAACAGCCTGGTGGGTTATGCCATGATGGGACATTAGCAGTGGATGAGGAGAGAGGAAATGATGGTAAGGTTTTGGAAACAGATGGGCTGTTTCATATATCATACTAGGAGATTGGCAGCAGCTAAGGAAAAGGGGATAGAAAGAACATTGACTCTCGAACTCTGCTGTTGGAGAAGACTCCTGAGAATATCATGAATAACCAAAGGTTAGTATATGTTTGTTTATCCAAGTTATAGGCTCCCACAATCACAGGGTTTTCAGCAGCTCCCAGGACAAATAAATAAAATAAAATAAAACAGAATAAAAATAAGGCAAATAAAGCCCAACCACAAAATATAGCATCAGGCCTTGGAAGGTGGACAATGTTGGCGACAGAGAAATTTCCAGTTAGAGGTCATTCCAGAGGGCTGGCCCCATCATCAAAAAGCAACACTTTGGGGCCATAGTGTCCCCAACCATTGGAAATCAGGGACCACCAGCTGTTTCACCTGGTATGATTGAAGTGGTTGGGCCAACTGTGGTAAGGACATACGGCCCTGCAGAAAACTAGGTGCCAGGGGAGGGGGGAGGGGTGGGTAGGTCAGTGGGAATTTCCACTCCAGGAGTTGCTGAGAAAAGAACAGGATGATACATGCAAACTTTGTCGTGTTTGCTACATCAGCATTCTGTTTCTGTGATGGAATGAACTTATGAAGGCCAGGCTCAGGGAGATAAGCATGTTCTTAGCCCCCAACAGGAGCGTGGGAAGTTCAAGAAGATGAGGCTGGCACCTCCCTAAGGAATTCATGGTGTTGTGGCTGGCTGGCTGGCTTGGGAACTAGGGTTCAGTCTGGTGAGATTTCTGTCTTGAGGTTGAAGCTAATAAATGCAACAGAACTGTATTTGCATGGTCTCTTGGAGTTCTTTGGGCTGAACCTGACAGTTTCATCTCAAACCTAGAACAACCAGGTATTCTAGATTTCACTTTGACCAACTGCCTGATCAGAAAGGTTCAGCAGAATCTCCAGGATGCAATAATTTGTTACAGGTTCAAACAGAACATGTTTTTTGTTTTGTATACAAATTTTGCCACAGTAATTGTTTTGATATATTCTTCTACTCTTAAAAAAGTAAAAGGGATGAGAAAAAATGGCATAGGAGCGTCCACATTGTCTAGAAAAGAGTTTATAAAGTAGTTGTGCTAGACTAATTCAGAAAGTCTCTTATACCAACTTTAAAACTTTCAAATATTGTGAAACCTTGATTTAACAGCTAACATTTAGCAGTCTTTTTATTTGGACGTTCCCCAAAATAATGTTTGTTGCATCCAAAGTAATCCAGATGAGGCAGTTAAATTTAAGTTAGCTTTACCTTAATTTTATGATGTCCATGGTGATTTACGTCATTTGTATACCGAAATCATTACCAAAATACCTCAAATTATGTCATTTGCATAAATTTACATCATTTGCATAATGACATCATTAAGCAAATGACACAAAATGCCATTTGTGATTATATACTTTGGTGTTTAATGGCTATTTGGGAGTCTTAAGTTCCCTGTATATGGAAGTGAAGCTGCAACATTATATATTGTCTGTAACAGTCCCAGAAACAACAAAAAAGCCACTGAATTGATAAAACATTTTACAAGGTGACTGGTTGCTGTCTAACTACTTAATCTGATTCACCACTTCAGAACAGGTTGTTGTTTAGTCGTTAAGTCGTGTCCGACTCTTCGTGACCCCATGAACCATATTGCGCCAGGCCTTCCTGTCCTTCACTGCCTCCCTGAGTTTGCTCAGTTTCATGCTCATTGCTTCAGTGATGCTATCTAACCATCTCATCCTCTGCCGTCCTCTTCTCCTTTTGCCTTCAATCTTTCCCAGCATCAGGGTCTTCTCCAAAGAGATCTCTCTTCGCATTAGGTGACCAAAATATCTGAGCTTGAGCTTCATTATCGATCCTTCCAATGAGCAATCAGGGTTGATTTCCTTTAAGATTGACTGGTTTGACCTCCTAGCAGTCCAGGGGACTCTCAAGAGTCTTCTCCAGCACCACAGTTCAAAGGCATCAATTCTTCGGCGCTCAGCCTTTTTTATGGTCCAGCTCTCACAGCCATACATTACTACTGGAAAAACCATAGCTTTGACTATGCGGATCTTTGTCGGCAAGGTGACGTCTCTGCTTTTTAATATGCTATCAGAACAGGACCCCCTTCAATTTACAAATCTACTTTGATGGGGTGAGTCAGTGCAAGTTTTAGCAAACTGAACCACTTCTTCAAAGCTTTTCATAGTTTACTCACCAAGGTAAACACTAGTCCAACTTACTATTTTTTTTGTATAAGTGCCTTCTAAATCTTTGCATGACCTGGTTAAGTGTGTGCTGTGGGAACACAAGAAACAGAGTTCAAATAACTGTGCATAAGTATGTCAAGAGAAAGCAACTTGAGTGAAAAATGGTAGAAAGGAACAGCACAAAGCAAGGAGTCTGAGATCCTTTGTCCAGAACTAGATATAGATTCAAATATATTTTGATTGTCTGCTATGATATAAACAGATCTAGCCAAACAACAAGTATTACTCTGGAAACAGTAATATTATAGTATTCCAGATGTTGCTGAATTATACATTCCCAGTACCTTTCACCATAGGCCTTGAGGACGGATGTCTATTTCAGTGACATTTCAATGGCCACATATCCACATTTAGGTACCCTGTAGATATTTGGGCTTCATTTTCCAGAATGCTCAATGTGGGTAGATTGGGGCATTCTGGGAAATGAATTCCATACTTCTGGAGTGCACCCAGGCAGAGGAAGGCTGGGTTAGAGTGACTGACTAGGCTTGAAATAAACACTGGAACCAACCAGAAAACTGCCAGAAGTTCTTCAAAAGGATATTGCATTTGTTCCTTTTCACAGTGAGCCATCCTGACAGGCTTTGGTAGGCTTCTTCTGCCTGAATTTGTCTAAAGCTTTTTAAAGATATCTAAATTGATGACCATCTCATGTCATGATTGACAGCCAAAATAAATAATTAGCATGCAGCAATCAGCCACATGGATCTGTCAGTTTTATTAGCGCTGCTATTCACTGATAAAAGAAGGAAGCAAGCTGGCAGTAATGGCTTGGGCCCAGCATCATAATTCAAGCTTCACTGAAAGCAAGATCTTTGATGAGTCCTCACCCTCCTGTCCCTTTTCAGACATCTGTTTGAGCTGAAGCACCATATTGCTCATTAGCTTCCTCTTCTATTTCTTCTTCCCACCATCCTGATCACCAATAATATGCTCCAGTGGCTGACAATAATAAAATAAGTCAGCCCTGTTGTAGCCAAAATAGTTTGACTGATCAGGCATTTTGTTTCGCTGCAAAAACAAACCAACTTTATATTTACAGCTATGTAGCTAAAGATCCAGTAGACTATGGAGTCATTTAAGCTGGTAACAAAATAAATTGGGCTGTAAAAAATGACCCAAAGCAGCACTTTCATCTCTATTGGAAAACTACAGATCTGCTCAAGAATAAGTTCCAATCAGAAAATTCCCCTCCAGTGTTAATTAGAAGCTTCTTGTTTGAGGTTTAGCCCAGTTTATTACTTCCTGTTGAATGTCCTGGAGGAGAACTGGGGAACAGATTTCTCATTGCTTCTTCTCCATGCATTCTTTTCTTTCTACTTGGTATAGCAAAGTAGCATGTTTCACTTCATAAAAATGGCAGGTGCAAAACGTCTTCACTGAACAAATTGGTCTTGCAAATATATTTTATGACAAATAAAACATCTCCAATCATGTATGAAAAAGCAAGGGAGGACAACCTAAGAAAATAGTATAATTCTGCTATTCGTCAATGTTGGAATACAGATACTTCGTGAAAGCCGAACAGATTGTAATTCTACAGCAAAAGCCTGAGGTGAAAACAAATTGTACCTCCTGATGTAAATCCTGTAAGATAGCTACTAAACTTCTCCAGTAAATCTGAAAAATGGTATCTGATTCTTTCAAGTGAGTTTAGATTAAGGGTTAGCAACTCCAGCTGGCAATTCAAGGATAAACTGGGGGGGTCACACATGTGTGGGAGATTGAGACCCATGGTGTGAAATTGTGGAAACTGCTGTGTCACACACATGGGCAAGGTCAAGATTCTCTCCTATTTTTCCTTCATTTCTTCATTTCCTTCATTTCTTTGGAATGGGAATTTTTATAAGCAGCTCATTAGCTAAGTGAGAGTTTGTAGCCAGCTGTGCCTGATCTCAAAGAAGCTAGCTGATTTGGACTAGTTGATATTTAGATGGGGGGGCCATCAGGGAATGTCAGGTCTGTAGGCTAGACTAGGAATAATAATAAGAAGAAAACAATCAAAAACTAGATGGATATGTCCATGACATTGCTAGTTTTTTTTTTTCTTTTCTCTTGTTAAGGATTGCATTAGTTTTGGGGGGTTTCCATCTCAATGTGGCAAGGCGTGTTGCAACTCTTTTTTGCCAATTACATTTTTAGGAGGCATCTCTCTCACACAGGGGTACACAAAAGATGTGCAGGACAGACACATGCAGATCTCAGCCTGACACATGTCGTGCTCCTTCTGAATCCTGTGGAAAATAAAATATGATAATAAAACTGTGGCAATCAGGAAATCAAGTCATGGTGAATTACAGCCTGTACCTGAAGTTCCCCACTTGAGGGGGGTGAGTGGAAGGAAAGTATGCTTTTTTAAGGAATATTTGTGAATAATCTTTGAGCTTCATCTTGTCAAACTTTTGTGGAACAAACTGGTGCAACCAACACAATAATTGCTGCATTTTACAGCCCAGCTAAGCCAATCACCTATGCAACACATCACTCAACTCTCATAAATCTCAAGGGCAAGGCATCTTACTTTTGTTCTGTTTCAAGGTAGCAGACACAGTTCAAGTGGGCAATTAAAGAGAGAGCCATTTTTTAAACTTTCTGCCTCTGAGAATCTCTGAAGGTGGAGAAGATCAAGTAACTCCTTTGCTTTAGAGTGCTGTTCATCAACATGGCATCCTCTGTAAATGTTATATAGCTCCAATCAGCCTGGCCTAGCCCAGCATAGCCATGAAGTATTCTAACTTGCATAATAGGACCTGAAGTATAACATGATATGGCCAGCACTGACAATTAGTGGTGGGAGCTATTGTTGATCACTGGGGGAGAGTGTTAGCCAGGAATGATGAAAAATACACACATCTAGAAAATACTAGCTTGAGAAGCATCCTGGATCTAACTGTATCATCATATTATGGCTCTCTTCTCCCAAAACAAGGAGGCTTCCTACAACATGCGACCATTGTCCTCTCTCTGCTTGCAACCTCAATGCCTTTATTTCCTTGAAAAATCTATATGCTGTCCAATACCAATCATTTACAAAAATACAATAAAATAATACAGTTATAAAATTGTGGATTCTTATGATTGTATAAACTGTCAAAAAGAGGAACTCTGCATCGATTCCACTGGTAGTTTGTTCCATAATATTGGCTTTGCCATGAGGGGGAAGAAAAAGCAAAGAAACAGAATTAATTGCTGCTTTTGCAAAAGTAAATTCATTTCAACCCACAACTCCTTTTTCTATTTTTTAACACATGGCTTGACCAGAAAGTAGGCAAGCATTTCTGATCAGTGCAAACAAGTAGTGGCCAGAAAGTGTCTCCTGCTGCCACATCTTCTCCATCTCCTTGCACAGCAGGGAAAGACAGAAAGAGTGGATATGCCTGAGAGTCTTGGTAGAGCTTCTTTTTCTGGAGTTTGGGACTAGAATTCCAGAATATATAGTGGAATTGATCCAAATTGCATCTGTTTCCACTTTAGATTTCTGATCTGAAGTGCATTTTCTTGCCTCTGACCTTACAAACTTTTTTTTCCCTCCGCACTAGTCTCATCCTGCAAGGTGGATGGATTGAGCTACAGCAGCACTGGGTGCATTATTGGAAGATCTGAAACACCAGGTTAGGGACAGAGTGCCCTGGAGAAAATCTATGAGGCTGTTAAGAGTCAAGACTGACTTGATTGTACATCATCAATCAAGTCTCATCTCCCACTCCCCACCTGCCAAGTATATATCTTAAATACAAAACTTTCAACCCCAACATATTCCACATTCTGGAATGCAATATGTGAAATAGATGTATACATGGGTAATCTGATAGATCTAGCCAAGTAAGATTGATCTATTTGGTACTTGGATGGGAGGTTACCAGAAAACCCCAGGGTTGAGGGCTATACTGGCAAGTTGAAGCGGGGGGTGGGGGCGGGATCCTAGAATAAAGCAGTAACTTTTTGCATTGTTTTGCCAAAACATCTACACAGATATGTCCATGTCATAAATCAGCCTTGTGTTGACCTAGTAAGCCTGCTTCAGAAAAAAGAATTGAGACAAAGAGATAGATCAAGATTCATTTGTAGTCATGTAGATAGAAACATAAAGGCAGCCTTTGGGTCAAAACATGCAGCCTAGGGAAAGGCATATCAGACACTTCCAATTTTGCACGCTTGTCTCCTTTGGTTAATTCTGGATTAGGGATGCAAAACATTTTTTTTTCTTCATGCTGAGGACTGCACTTCCCCTTTGAAGAGCCTGCAGGGACTATGCTCTAAAAAGTGTCTAGAATCTGACAAAGAAATGGGCAGGACCAAGACAAAACTGAAATTGGCTTTTTTAGTGAATTTATATTAACACTGGATTAATTACATCCATTTTCATAAAATTGTTCCCCATGCATTTAGTGATTTCCCTCTTCTGTCACATTAAAAGATGTGGTTTGGTTGCAACTATTAAGAGGGTCCTGGAAGGCCACTGCCATCTTGTCCTGAGCTCTCAGTGATGCAACACTCTGGATTCACATCGAGATCAAGAACTATGCAAACCATCTTTAGATATGTTTCACCCTGTTCATGAGCTCTTTTCCCCAAGTACACAAGCACTAGACTGCAGTCTTAATTCTCATTTCTATCTGAGTACCAGCAATCACAGCTGGATTTCATCCATCCCTGTGTGTCAGCTGAATTGGTTATCTTGTAGCCGAATAGCTTGAATTTTCTCTAGTGCTGATAGGCAAACACTCTGCATTTCTAATTCTGTTAAGAGCTAATTTAACTCATTTGTCACATGCAGCAAAGGAAACAGTTAACAGGCAGAAATAAACAATTTATGTGATGTGGAGGGAGCAAGGAGGAAGGAAGCTTGGCATTTCTAGGCTAGGTTGTCATAGAAACAGGGCCTGATCTGTCTGTATTACAATCTGGAGGAGGTTGCAAAGACTGGATTTTGCAGCGAAAGGATTGAAAATCTGCTTTACAGGTCATCTACTATGGGTGCCTATACTTTGGTTTCAATGTTAGCATTTTTTATCTCAGCACAAAATTGCAATTCTTTCTCTTTTTCTTAAATATATTTTGGACAAACCTATTACTATTATCATCCATCATCATCATCATCATCATCATCATCATCATCATCATCATCATCATCATCTCATCATAACAAATGAAACATTTGTCCATTAGATGATTGTAAACTATAAGTCTAAGTGAAAGACTCACTTCAGTCAAGCTGAACTCTTGGCTTCCAGTAAGGTCAATGGTGGTCTAGTCATCTTCGAAGGAGCGGAGACAGTATGGGGCAGAGATTGGCACCCAGAGGGCCAAAGCTGGACACCAATATCTCTGCAAATAAAGGAGAGATCCTGAGATAACCCACCTGTTCTCTGGATAGCTGCTTCCTGCAAGTAAACTGCAGGAACAGAAGTTTCTCTGGTGCAGCTAGAAGTTGAGTGGCTGGGAAGTACGGAATTCCATCTATGCTCATAGCCGCATTGTAGTCTATAGAAATTTTAAACCCAACTAAATCTTATTTCTTAATCACTATTAGAGTTAATTATTCTATAGATTAAGAGAGATTTTCTTTTACAGCAGGATAAGACCCCTCTTGGTGAGTTTCATTGGTGGGGGTACTACAAAACTAAAAGAAGATTTAAGGATTTAAAGATCAAAGAATATTTGGCAAAAAGCTTAACAAGGTGATGGTTTAAGAAAGTTTAAAAAGGAAAAAGGGTTTGGTTGTTTTTAAAGATTTTTTTTTTTAATGAAAGCGCATTGGAATATTTGGTAATTAAATTAGGCAAGTGAATCGAAAATGAACATAACAATTTATGGTTTTGATGATTAGAAAAAATAGATCATAGAAAAAATGAGAGATATATTGTAACCATAGAGTAAGAGGTAAATTTATATTTATAACTGCTGTAAAGAAAATCAGAAGCTGCTTCTTTGTATTTTCTTTCTTTTCTGTCTTCTCCACTTTTGGCTTTGTTCCTTCCCCCCCCCTTGTTTTTCTTTTCCTTTCTTTATTCTATATTAGTTTCTGTTATTTTATCTTTCTTTTTTTTATGTGTGCATGTGTGTGTGTGTGTCAAGCTGAGCTCTTGATGACTAAATGGCTAATTTTTTGGCCATTTGGAAATGGATTGCCATTGTATTAAATATTTCTCATAAGAAAACCCTTGTGAAATTAAATTTCATGTAAAACAGTAATTTTTCATAGCTTTTTCCATTGACTTTCTTTGATGTTTTCTCTCTTCAAATTTGAATATATGTCAGTACATGGCATGTACCTTTTAGTTGGTGGGATGTGAACACTAATATGTTGGCTTGCAAGGATGTCTCTAGACTAGAGTTCCTAACTTGTATAGAATACCATAAGCAATCAGGAGATAAAAGTGGGCTTTGATTGTGTTTGTGAAACATTGCCCCAAATGTATTCAAACTGGCTACTATTGTCCTTACAGCCCCCACCCCCCACCGCTTTATTGGATGCCCCAAGAGGGAGGGAAATTGCCCTTTAGTTTTCCTTGTTCCTGGAAGGCAATGAGATATTCTTCTTCTATACAAAGAGAAAGATAGCAAGATTAAATTCAAACACTACAAGAGTAGTTTGTTAAGTGTGCCTGGAAAAATTAGGTTGGATTTAATTGAAATTAAATGTATTTAATTTGATTAATCACATTAATTCTGTTTAATTGGATTAATCACATTAATTCTGTTTAATTGGATTAATCACATTAATTGGATTTAATTGAATTGTTAATCTTGTTTTGCTTTTCATTATTGTAAGCTGCTTAGAGTCACAATGTTGGGAGGCTATATAAATTCTTTAAATAAATAAATAGGCAGAATTCTTATTGGAAGGGGAGAAGAAGTGACAATGAGTAAAATTTGGGAAGTGCAATGCAGCTTTATATTAGTGTCATGCGGCTTGGAGATCTGAATGTTATTGTGCAGTTGATGCTGTGTTGCTGTGAATGTTAGATAGATTGTATGATGCAACAAAGAGTATGGAGCTGAAGATTAGCACACCAAAAATTAAGATAGTTATGTTTGACAGGGAAAATGGAATGATTGCAAGTCATACATAAATGATGAAAAAAAGTGCAAGTAGATAATTTGTGTACCTTGCTAGAATGTTTATTAAAGAAGGGAATATGGATGGACAATTGTAAAACATGAAAATGCTAGTAGAGAAGTCATGGGTAGTATCTGGTCTGTCGCAAGGAATGAATGTTTGTTGAAAGAAATGGAAACAACTAGGTATAAAAACATATTTCTGCCCACTTTGTTACATGGAAGTGAGAGCTGAGTATCAGGAGAAACAGAAAATTAACTTGAATGTAGTGGGAATGGGATATTTAAGTGGTTTGCATGATAAAACAAGAAGAGATAAGGTCAAGAATGAATGGCTGATGAATGAATGTGAATTGAATGCAAAAGTACAAAAGAAGTATCGTTGCAGTGGGTTGGTTATTTATTTATTTATTTTTTTTAGAAATTTACAGAGCCAGCCAATTCTACAGAACTCTAGGCAGTGTACAGTAAAAACATTTATACAACAATTAAAACAAACAAAACCCCACCAAAAGCCAGAAGAAAAGCACCACTAAAGGGCAATCAAACGTGAAGGATCTGCCACCTATTCTAAACCAAGGCCTGGGGGAAGAGCCAGGTTTTCAGAGCCCTTTTGAACACAGCCAGGCTGGGAGCCAGATGCATCTCAAGAGGGGATGGTGTTCCAGAGGGCAGGTGTTGTGACAGAGAAGGGAGCCTTCCTAGGTCCCATCCGGTGACACTGAATGGAGATCACGTGGCAAATATATGAATGAAGAATGAATGGGCTGAAAAAGTGGAAGATCACGAAAGGCATATTTGAATGTATTTCGTTTGATTTTGAAAAAAGAGAGCTGAGGTTGTTAAAGAGCAAAAGGCAATGAATGAAGCAATGTTGGGAGGGGGTAAAATAAGCATTCATTTCAAGGATAGAAAGGTATGGGGGAAAGGTACGATAAATAATGGTGATAATCCCACATCCTCTTTGAAGAGAAGAACTTCCAACAATCTAACTTTAAATCGTTCCCAAGTTCAGTTCTTCCTTGCCATGTTCGTTCATACCCTATTCCCAGCTTTTATATATGTGAACTTCAATTTCCAGAACTGAATTCTCAGCACAGCCTGGCTGAGGAATTCTGGGAATTTAAATCTATGTAGTTAGAAATTATCACATTTGGGAAACCCTGGTGTAAACTATTGCAATAGTCATTCTTTGGACATCTTGGGAAAGCATTCACATATTTTAATTGGTACATAATGATCCAGGAGCTGAGTATTTCAAACATGTTCATATATTTTAAGTTGATTTGTTTCTGGACACAATTTAAGGTACTTGAACATACAAACATATATTAAACATATTTAACATTGACATATAAAATCATCAATGGCTTGAGACCTAGGAATCTTAGGACCAGCCTCTTTCATGTACATTTGCCTGTATACCACTCTTTTCAGTTCCTAGTTCCCTTCACTTATGAATCTTGACAGGCAATTTAATGCTCTACACTTATTTGCCCTTTTATTTCCCCCCCCCAAAAAAAAGGCTAAAAAATCAGCCACTAACTCCTAGTGATGTCACTATTCATCACCAGCTACATCCTCTGTGGCCCTTGAGACTATAAAGCTTCTAAGTACAAAAGGCTACCCATTCCCACGTACCTTAGATCTCTGCACCAAACATAATGGTATACCAGCAGGTATTCAAGTTATTCATCTCATGGACCACGGGGAGATTCTCTTCTCTGTGGACAAAAGGAACTCATAACATCATAATATCATCAGGCTATTTTGATAATCATCTGAACACACATGCACTCAGCAAGTAGCCTGTCTTGCACAAACTGAACTTCGGTGACCCAAGTTGGCCTGTGCAGAATTCAAGAGGCTTGAAATGGACTGCACACCAACTCTGTTGATTTTACCAACTACCTGATTATTTTGAAGCTGCACCCTGGAACATGTAGTTCTTCATTGGACTTACCATAATTAAATTAGTGGCCCCCATCACCTTCAATTCCCATGGTTTATTCTCTGTCCCTCTTTTATGTTTATTTGTCTTTAGCAACTATAACTGGTTTCGTGCCCTATTCTGCACTCCGAGTGAGCAAAGGACAGAGAGATAAAGTAATAGCACCAACTAAGATCAGGACCTCAAAGTCTGTACAGTTGTTGGCAAAAGAAAAATCATTCCCTCTGTGAGAGAAAAGCAGATGTACAATGGCAAGAAGAATGTAGAAAGCATGGTTATGGTTCAGTAATGGGGACTGGAACATGGCAGTCTGTATAGGGAGAAGAAGTGGGATTTGAGGTCTGGTTCTGTGTTCAGTTTCTCTGCTGTCCACCAAAATATCTTCCTTTTCCTCCTTAGAATCCAAGGAGTCATGACACCTAAAAAACTAGGGCAAAGCTCATAACAGTCAACAAGTGGAAAAAACAGAAGGGAGAAATTACAGAGACTTCCTATTCAAATCCTTCTCCCACCCTGAGCTAGCTTCAGGTTTATGAGAGTTCTGGAGACCAAATAATACTCATTTCCCTTGTCCCTCTGGCTTTTTTTTTTTTTTTTCCTCCTCAAGCCAAGCCCTTCCCTCCTTCCAGCTGTAAACAAGTATTGGAATTTTTGTCAGTACAATTTCCAGTTGAAAATATTTCTCTTTATATTATTGGGCACATATCTGAGGATTCTAAGAAAATGACATTGTATTAAATGTTTATTAATAAATGACACTTGTTTGTTATGAGTTGGCAGCAGATAAATCATAGGCATGTATGGTGTATCCCACAATTTGATTCCAAGTTTGGGTTTAGCTAAATGCAGACCTTGCAATTCAATATATATAGGTTTAGCATATTAAAAAAATATTGCAAGTACAGATGAGAAGCGTTCTGTTGAGTCAACAGTGAACACCCTCACTTTTTAATGCACCATAAGTTATATGGAGTCTTCCAGGAGAATAGCAGAGTATTGAATGAGTAGGAAACCATTGGTTAGCTAAGGCTGGGGTACAGCTGGAAGTTTTCAGATGTATCAGCATCTCAGGGTATATCAAGATATAAGGGTAGACAGAATTATGCAAAAAGTTTGTAGATGGTTTTAAAGCGAGGTAGGCAACCGCGTATCTTTTACATTATTGCTGAAAATCATTGAAACAGTTTCCCACAATTTGATTTATTTCTTTGATTTCTAGACCACTGCAACCATATAACTCTCTGCAGTTCATACGAAACATAGTTATAAACGAAGATATAAAACATCCATGAAAACATTACAACTAACAACTGGAACAATATAAAGATTGGCATTCTCTCTACTGATTAAAAGCACAAACGCCCACAAACTCCAGAAAAGACTGTCTAAACTTGTTAAGCTGTGGCACAAAACACAGAAAAATGTAGCATACATCCCAGTACAGGCTTAACTTAACTTTAAAAAGAAAATAATCCTATTTATGTTGCCCTAGTGCCCGCCTGCTACAACCCAATGTTAAATATAGTCCTTGGCCACCAAAAAATTCTCCACTCATGAAATATGTTCCAACAATACTCCAGGAAGCCAAATACGTGCTACAAGAAACTTACTTAAAGCTGCAATCCCAGGACTTGAGGAGAGCAGGGCAAAAACTGAACCAGGTCCCTTGCCAATTCACTTTTATTGATTAATGTTTCCTAGGAGGTACATTATTTCCTAGGAGATAATGAGGGGCCTGATGATGATAGAGGGTCTAGTCCAAAAACAGGACAGCAGCAGCTATGAAATGCAGAATAGAGATGATCAGCTCATCTCAAGAGGAGAAGTGGGCAACTTCCCTAATTAAGTCTTGTTTCCTAACGTTTCGCCAGCACCTGTGACCGGCATCTTCAGAGTGCAGGAGCACAGACAGGAGCAGTTCTCTCTGTGCCCAGGATGATGTGACCCTGTTGTGGGTATTTATAGAGATCTGGGGTGGGGGGGGGGGGTTGGGTTACTGAGTGGCTGCTTGTTTTGGAGTCAGTATCTGTGTGTATTTTCCTGGGGATTAGGCAGGGTTTTTTCTTCTACTGAATTGTTAACGAGGGGCTGCTGGGGGTGATTAGCAAGTTCATTGTGTGAACTGTTCACATGTCCTGGTGGTTGAGCTGAGTTCTGAATCTGCAGTAGCTGCAGTAACTGCACTAACTGAATCTGCAGTAGCTGAACATGCTCTCAAGCACACTGGACACAAAATCCTATTTGAAAACACAGAGATACTGGACAACACCAACAGCCACTATACCAGGCTATACCGGGAAGCCATTGAGATTCACAAACACCAGCACAGTTTCAATAAAAAAGAGGAGAGTCTAAAAATCAACAAAACCTGGCTACCAATCCTGAAAAATACAGCCTGCAAAAGGTCAAGGAACTCAGCTCAACCACCAGGACATGTGAACAGTTCACACAATGAACTTGCTAATCACCCCCAGCAGCCCCTCGTTAACAATTCAATAGAAGAAAAAACCCTGCCTAATCCCCAGGAAGATGCACACAGATTCTGACACCAAAACAAGCAGCCACTCAGTAACCCAACCCCCCCACGCCCCCCACCCCAGATCTCTATAAATACCCACAACAGGGTCACATCATCCTGGGCACAGAGAGAACTGCTCCTGTCTGTGCTCCTGCCCTCTGAAGATGCCGGTCACAGGTGCTGGCGAAACGTTAGGAAACAAGACTTCAAGACCACGGCCACACAGCCCGGAAGACCCACACCAGCCATCGTATGCCGGCCGTGAAAGCCTTCGACCATACATCCCCTAATTAAGCCATGCCAGCAACTGGGGTTAGAGAAGAGCAATCACCAGGCTTTATTTCTTTTGATGACAACAATGTTCCTGCTTCATTGCTTAGACCTGAAGTTTCTATGGCACCCTGCTTCATGTTCTTCTTGCTCCTTGCCTGTGTTCAGACCCCTGGCTTGATCCTTGGACCAATTTTCAACACTCTGACTCTAGACCTTTGGACTGCTTGGCACTACTCTCATCTCTCTGCCTTTGAATACCACCTGCTAGCAAGCAGCTTAAGAATTGCTCATGTTACATGGTAGCTAAAAACTCATTGAACTCACCAAAGCCCTAATTGCCGCCTGGCTAAATATTTGCCATATCGCCAACTACAATCAAAAGTTTTACAACACAGCCATGAGGACTCTCAGACTTATTAGCTCGCTTTGTATTTGCCTCAGCTTGCATAGGACAGACAATTATCTTATGTACACTGGGGCTGTGCAGATTAATACCACTGTAATTTCCTTAAAAGGCCAAAAATAAGGATACAGAATGGAGTTCAAGAAAGCTTATTTCTAGATTATCATAAACAAGCTATAACCCCCGTAGGCTTTTTAAGAAGCAGGTTTGCCTTAACCACCGTTTTTCCACTTTAACCGTCTTATTCGGTATACACTGTATCTGTTGACTTGCCCAGTGCAGTGCTTTCTTCCATATGAATTGAAAATCACATCTCCTTCTCTGCAGCGTTTAGGATTAGAATGGAGTTTGCTGAAGACAAACCCTCCCTGGTCCTCAATGCAGCCTTTGATTACGTTCAGCTTTCTTTCTATAGTGCAGAGCATTTTAAAAAGAAGAAAACAATGGGGATGATTTGAGATATTTAGCCTTTTGCCCAAAATGACATCCTCTCCCATTCCATATAAAAGACTTCACTTAGCAGGCAATTGAATCTTACTTTGACAGTGGCAATTGCATAGCATGATTTATTGCACTGGACAGTAGACTTGTTTAGGAAGTACAGGACAGGCTCTACTTGATCACTCATTAACAGATGACAAATGTGCAAAGTTCAGAAAACAAAGCAGGTGATCTTTCACTGGTGCTTCTCAGAATCCACTGTCTGATACAGTGGATTCAGTCTTCCTAACAGTGGGACTTTGAACTTTGGTGTTGGAGAAGACTCCTGAGAATGCCATGGACAGCCAAGAAAACAAACCAATGGTCATCAAACAAATCAACCCCAAGTTCTCACTCAAGGCACAAAGGACCAGGTTCAAATTATCCTACATCAGACACATCATGTGAAGACCCAACTCTCTGGAAAAGGCTCTAATGCTGGGAAAGATGGAAGGAAAGAGAAGAGGACAACTAGCAGCAGAATGGATGGACTCAGTTACAATGGTAATAAGTTCACCATTGGGAGACTTGAAAGAACAGGTTAGGGATAGATCGTCGTGGAGAAAATCTATGTGGTTGCTAGGAGTAGAATGACTTGATGGCACATAGTCAATCAATCAATCAATCAAATAGTGGGACTGGCTGGTTCTTGCAGCCCAGTCCCCCTATCTCTAGAAGTAAGATGATCAATATATTCCCTCTGGTGAGAAATGGTTGGAAGTTCCCAGTCTAAACTGATCCTTCTCTGGGTGATGAGCTCAGATTCATACTGTTACACTATTTTTATTAACTACATATGCAGTTACAATGCTGCATCTTTCCTTCATTTGCCTAAAAGAAGTTATTTCTACTATGGTAATTTGTGTATATCTAATCAGCATTTAGTTCTGCCTTAGCTTAAAACATAGCAATGGATGTGGGTCAGTCCACAGCAAATTGATATGTTTGTGAGATCTACTTTGTCCTTACCAGGATCCTAAATCCACAGCTGAGGATGTGAGGTCAGAGGAAATAAAAACTGGTATTATGATCAGAGACCAGCAACATTACTATAAATCAGACTGAAACAAAATCAGAACAACACAGCAACAATGTTAAAGAGAAATATAACCAAACTCACTGGATGTTTAAATATGTGTTATGCTTTATGTGTTGTGGCACAAAATTTGGCTATTGTTTATCATACCTGAGCATTATATATAATACTAATACCTAATACGTCTCTGATAACAGGACGTATAGGAATCATCTAAATGATCAAGAAATGTTGATAAAATGGGTAAAATAGTTTATTTTGCACATCTTTTTAAAACTCACTATATAGTAGGACATGATAGTGAATTATCTTTTATGATCCATGAAAGATATCATCATCATCATCATCATCATCATCATCATCATCATCATCATCTTATTAATATTAATATTATTCCACTTGAACACATCCAATAAAAGCAAGATCGTCATCTCCCTGGGTAACTGTTCACAATGATAGGGCTCTTTTGTAACATTCAATCAGAATCTACTTTCCCGTAATTTAAGTCCATTATTCTGTGTCCTGCACCTTGGAATGAAAGAGAACAGGTCTTGACCTTCATCTGTGTGACATCTTTTCAAGTATTTGAAAAGTGTTTCATATTCCTTCACTCTTCTCTTCTCAAGGCTAAGCATTCTCAGTTCCTTCCTCTCTCCTTGCAGAATTTAATTTCTGGTCCCCAATATCCTCATTGCCCTTCTCCAAATCCAATTTTCTGAATCCTTCTTGAAGTGTGATGCCCAGAACCAGACACTTCCTGAAGCATTGTCCACTGCAGAGTAGAGTAGAACAGCTACTTCCCATGCTTTGGAAACTATGTTTCTGCTGATGCTGTCTAGAATTGCATTTGTCATTTTTGCAGCCACTTCAAATTGCTGACTCATATTTTGCTTGTTGTAATCAACTACTATTCCAGTATCATTTTCACAGGTCTGTTGATTTCTCTTTCCTATACAAAGAAGTTTGCATTTGTCTCTGTCAAATTTCATTCTGTTCTTTTCAGCTCATTTCTCTAATCTTGTTTCCAATTGTAGCTCTGTTTTCTAGAGTATTAGCTATACCACTCAATTTTGTATCATCTGCGAATTTGATAAGCATTTGCTCTATCTCCTTATTCATGTCATTAATAAAAATGCTGAATAGTAGCAAGCCCAGGATTGAACTTAGAAGCACTGCCTTCAATATGCCATTTCAGTTTATGGGCAATCATTGATGGCCACTCTTTGAGTATGATTTTCAAGTCAGTTATATATTCCCTTAATTTTCATTCTATGTATATTGTAAAAGTAGATAAAGTAACTCCTTAGTAAACAGAGATTCTGCACTGTTATCAGGAAACAGCAATGGTTAGGGTATATTTCAATTCTGCATCCAGAAAAAAATGTACAGAGTCCATTTTGCACAGCATTTCTTGCTACCCACATGCAAATTAGAAGGTCTGTTGATAAACTTGACTGAAAACTTTTAGAAGCATAGGATGCATCCTCCTGTTCCTTCAACCACAGCACAAAGATGCCCTCTAGCCATTTTAAGGACATGTCCTTGTGATGTAGCCTTCATTCATCTCTAGCCTGCTGCAAAATAAGCTTAAATTTGTCTTTAACTGTTCCACTTTAAAACAAGTGTTTTCCTTCTCTTCCTGACAAAAGTCTTGCCATGGGCATAATCTACAAAGTGTCATTGATGATGCTGGTGATGATGCAATCAGGGGCTAGGATCTCTCCAGTTTCTGTTGACTACTTTAAGCTGGTGCACGGTTGCCTCCTCCTTTCTGGCCCCAGATATTCTTCTCCACCACTCTGTTTTTTGTTTCAGGAGATCTGCAAAGTCTCCAATTATCTCTATGTGAGCAGAGAAAAATAGAAAAGAACGTCTGGGGAGAAAATCAGACAGCCCCTACTCCTTTCTTCCCTTTAGGAAGCAACTTCCAGCATTTGTAAATGGTTTGGTGTGTGTCCCAAACCAACAGAGTGAGAGGAACCAAGATTCCTGCATTAGCCAAGCACACTTGAGCACATAGAAGCAGATGGGTAGAAAGGCGTGCTGACCCATATGTGTGTGTGTGTGTGTGTGTATATGTATGTATGTATGTATCTATGTATATGTATGTATGTATGTATGTATGTGTATATATATATACACATACCATAACCAACTCCCCATAACCAACCCCCTAATCAAATACAAAGAAAAACTAAGGCACTGCATAACAAATTTGCAAAACAGGCACATGTACTGTGAACTGGGCTCCCTAACATCCCAGCCCTATACCTGGGGAGCGGGGGAAAGCTAGGTCTTTATGGCCTTCCAAAACACCAAGAGGGTTGGGGGCCCTCCAAATCTCAGGGGGAATGATGTTTTATAGAGCAGGCACCAAAACAAAGAAAGCACACCTCCTCAGTCCTGCAAGATAACACTATTTAATAGAGGGGACATGGGGCATGCCTACCTCGTCTGATCTGGTGGAACAGGCAGAAATTGTCAGAGATTGGTGCTCCCACAAGCCTTGTGCCATGCAGGGCTTTAAAAGTCATATCCAGCACTTTGAATTATGCCTAGAAGTATACTGGAAGCATCTTTAATTCCCAGTCAGGACTCTGCCTGGATCTAGTCAATAAACCTGAGGTGGAGGTAGGAAGAGTGGCTGAAGTAGAGAGGGAGAAAGAGGAAATCAAAGGGAGATTCCAAGGAGGGAGGTGTGGGGTAGTGATTAATGCCACTCTGTACCTCCTTATGGGTAATTGGTAAATTAGGTGACTGGTGAGTAAGATGACAATGCAGGAGAGGTGGTAGGAGGAAGAGTGCCTTAGGCCAGGTGCAAAGAGAATTGTCTGGCTGTTGGGGCATTCACAAGGAATGGCCATGGATTATGGGTGGAAAGGAGGGCTGCTGGGCAGTTCTTCATCCTCCCTATCCATGATCAATGGGGTAAAGCCCCCCTCTCACACACTCATACACACACATACAGACAGAAGTGAGAAACAGGTCAGCTGACTCAGCAGTTTTGACAGATGGCTAAAACCTTGAGTCTAGTCAGCAGTCAAAACCTGCCTTCTCTTTCAGCCTAACCCTAGTCCACATTAGGGATAGTTATCAGTGGATGTTTTTATCCACTGCAGTTGACATTTGGTGCTTTCCGGGAAAATTCACAGAACTGGTCCAAAACAAGAATAACATCTCTTTGCAGGGAGAGATGTGGGTTAAACTGTTACGCTTTCTCTGATGTTTTTGCTCATCCTCACTCATTCCATTACACAGAAAGCAAAGGAAGAGTTTGAATGAATGATAGGCTGATCAGAGAACCTTTATGTGGCTGCCTAAGCGTGTACTTTACATGGACACCATCATACATGAGATCCAAATATTCATCTCTCTTGCCCATTAAGAGTTCCCTAGGGGGTCACTAAAAAACACCACTCAGGCAATAGAGAACTCTTTTTTAAGTTGAGCTTGACTTCTGGTGACTTCATTAACACATCCATGTAGTTTTCCTGACAAAAACATGGATGTGGCTTGCAATCACCTCCTCCTAGGTTTTTTTTTTTTTTTTTGCCTTTTTTTAACTTTCCAATCTAAGCTTCATCCCCTGCATTTCCAAATGTCCTCACATTGAAGAACTAATCAGATCTGAACCTGCTTAGCTTCCCATTCACTTTTCAGCTTCCCATTCAAGAACATAAATTCCTACATAAATTGATATTTACAAGTCCTTCTTTCAAATGCTTAGGAGTGGTTTTTGAAATATTTGAAACAACAATGAACTAAACTCTTAAAAGGGGGAACGGGATTGTTTCTGCTTGAACACAAATAGGCTATTCATAGCTTCAACTATATTTACTCAAGTGGTGGTCTTGCCACATGTCAAGGAAAATGACAGAACGTGTTCTGACGAATGACCCACAATGGTATGAAAACCTGGTATATTCAACTGAAGCCATTTTTAAAATCCTGTGTCTGACTAAAAAATCCAAGTGTGATGGCTGTCTACATGAGGTAAAAATTGGGCATCATATAATACATAGCTAGGAACCTGTGGTCCATGGATTCTTCAGACCACTCTTCCCTTTTTCCCAATAATCCCACTCTGCAGCAACCTGAATTCTGGTTGAAGGCATCCATCTGGAGAACATGACTCTGCTTCTTGGGGTAAGCGGATGGAAGTGAGAAATAGAGTTACATATCATCTACATATTAAAACCATGTTAGTCCAAGCTCCAGATGATTTCCCACAACCTTGGAAATGGACAAAAGTCATTCTTCTTTGCTGAGTGGGAAAAAAAATAGTGCTTATTATTCTGAGAATTACTGTAGAACAAGGGTGTGTGGATCAGCCACAATCTGATTCAAAGTGTTGCTTCAATTAATGTATCAAATTAAACCAATTCAAAGTAGCACTTCAGTTCAAAACAGTGAGGCTCTCTGCTTCAGTGGTTCAGAAGTGAGATGATTTATCTGTTTTAATGTGGGAAAAAGGGTTTTTATGTAAACACAAAAGAACCTTTTTATGGTTCAGATCAAAGTGGTGTGGATGTAGCATTCAGATTTGCTGTTTCAATACAGGGCAGCACTCAGACTTGGCATTTCGCCTTGATGGGATGTTTTTGTCAACATTCTGACAAACCGAAGTGTGCCTTTGAAACCCCAAACAACCTGAAAGAAAAAAACAATTACAAAGAAAGAAAAAAGGGGGGGAAATCCTTCTTTTTCATGTTTCTTTTTTTTTTTCCTTTTCTGCACTTTCTATTTTTTTCTTTTTATTCTTTTGTTTAGTTTGCATCAGCTTTTCATCTTTTTCATTACGATTTTTAAGAAAATTACTATGTAAACAAAGAAACCCTAAACAATCCCATCATTTATATAATGGGACAGTACCCATTATATAAGGGAAGACTGCCTCCTGCCAGATGCTTTGGGATGGCAACTCGGAGAATTTTCAGTTATGTTTCGGCTTCTCCAGGGTTTTGTTTTTGCCTCCACTGTTATTTTAAACTTACAGATGTTTACGATGAGGCTTTCTCATGCTAGATGCACCCCAAAAACCCTTCTGCCTAAATAGCAAGGGGCTGTTCTGATGGGGGTTTAATGTGGTTCTCATTGCATGGAAATAGGTTTGATCATAAAACACATTGTGACTTGCGACATAAGGGTGGACGCTGAGTGGCTGAGTTTTTAAGAAATGTTGCATGGGAATTTATTTATTTATTTATATTTCAGATTTGTCGCCATCCATCTTGCCACAGAGCGACTCTGGGCAGTTTATGGTAAAAAGAATAAATATGACTTAAAATGGAATAAATATGAATTAAAATACATTACACACAGACTTCCTATATAAGTAATATATATCTTAGATTCGGGGAGCATCTTCAAGGCACCAGCCATCCCCAGGGTTGGTTATATCCCCTCTTGCCCCACGCAAGTTGGCAGAGCCAGGTCTTTTGCCCTTTCCGGCATGGTTCTATGCAATAAATAATAAATGATATGCAATCATACAGTAATTATTAGGAATAGGAGGAGCGATACTTCTACTGTTAGAAGTAGCCAGCATAGTAGTAGTCATAGTAGTTATAGCAATAGCATTCCTACCTTAGCTTAGATTACTTCATCTTCTTCCCCTGTCATGGTATCTATTTGCAGAAGTGTAACAAACCACGACAACATCTGACTTAAGTATATAAGTTGCAGCATTTGAATGATGATCTCACCACCCATGGGTCATCATTTCCTTCCACTTGCCACCCCCCTCCCTGCAGATGCTCATGTCCATTTATTATATTTTTATCCTCCCCCTCCTCCAGTTAGCATTTTTCCTCTGCCCCTTTTATCCTCACAACCACCTTGTGGGACAGGCTAGGAGGATAGGTTGAGACTGCATATAGGAGATCCAGGGAGAGATATGATCTTGTACTGATTAAATAGTCTCCCTAGTATTGTAGGGACTGAATATTGGTCTTAGTTGTCACAAAATGTACCAGCTGGAACGAGGACAAGGCATGGCATTTCCAACACACATTCTTATGAGTCATCTGCCCTGTCCTAATACCTGACATTCATTCTCCAGGAGTTCAATATATTGAGTCCTTTTGCAGCACTAATTGGCTATCACTTTAGCACTAGTTTTATTTGAAAATAACCTTTAAACATTTTAGTGACTGTAGCCTCATCACATAAGTAATCAGATCTGGCTGGTAATGATGCCACTGAGTGCAAAGAACGCTCCAATGTTGCAAGACCGGTGTCCATTCAACAAGTATTGTTCTCACTCCAAATTAGCTTTCTTTGCTCTCATCAAAAAGATACATAAAAAAGAGGAAGAATTTCAATCACGTGGTCACGGCAACAATTGCAACTTTTCTGACATCTCCCACCCTTCTGCAGATGCCCTTGTGAACAACAGTCTATCAATACAGAAAAGATATAATTTGGGAATCACATGGGGCACTTTTTGCTCATCAAATTTGCTCATCTATAACCATTGCCTTTCATTCATTTCCTCTCAAATCTGTAGGAGTTGACAAACACCCTGTCAGTCTCCACAACAGTATGGAACAGTTGGTTGTCTCCAACAGCTTGAAACTGTTTAACAACACCAGTTTGCCACTATTGCATAAAACATTGCCTCTAGATAATTTAAATTCAAACTTTTTTTTAAAGCCTAATTATAATTGAAACCTTAATGTGAAGTGACTGGCAGATCCATCCTCTGCAAGTCACGTTTCAGTCGCATGAGTTAGAGACAGGAAAAAATCAATAGATTGCCCTGCGGCCCTCCAAGAATAGTAAAACTGTGCGTGGCACAGAGTACAAATAGAGGCAATATGCAGGAAGAGGAATCAAACTGTTGAATGTTAATTTATTTTTATGTTTGCATTTTAAGAGGGTGTTTTTCCCCCCAGAATTTGCTAGTAATTGTTCACATCATGTTTGATTTTCTTCTCACAGGCAAAGGCTTACTCTCTTCAGAGCCAACAAATGGAAGACTCTGAAGTCCGAAGACACCAGGATGAGCCTTTCCTCCTTTCAACCACTCATGGCTGGCTTCCACTCTTTCTTTGTAATTAATTAGCTGTCAGTTCTGCTAAACCCCTGCTGACAGGAGGCAAATTGGTCCTGAAATTAAGGCTCAAGTTTGAGAGGATGCTCCTTCCTGACCTTACAGTGCTGATTATTGATTTCTCAGTCATGTCATTTCTCCAAGGGAGGGGCAAGAGAGAGATGAGCTTCTGTAAGTGTGCAAAAAAAAAAAAAAAACTTCTTTTTTTCTTTGGGTAGCTTGGAGGATCTGCCATGGGATCCCAGGAGTCCCAGATCAAATTAAGGTTGACTATTACCTAAAACGTGCATTGCTTGACTGTTGCAAAGTTCTAAAGACACCCCTTGATTATTCTGCAATTGTTTAGATTCATACAAAATGATGAGGCCAGCAAAAATATACAAAAAGAGGCAGAAGGAAACATATTCTCTGATTTATTAAAATCTTTATCTCTTTTTAAAAATTATTGTTGTTCACATTTTTCTACCATGTTTCCTGGGAGGTTTAGTAGCCTAATCCCATTAGGAAAGTCCTCTTAGTTGCAATCCAATTAGGAAGGCAGCAGTTTCTATTTCCTTGCTTTTAATTTCAATTTCATCAGGCTCGATTCAGCCTTATAGGCTTCTCAGCATAATTTATGCTATTCTATATAATATGATATCATTACATTACATTATGTTATAATATGATGATAATTATATCATTATAAGATAGTTTACTATAAGGACAAGTTTGGTGTAGTGGTTAAAGGACTGGGTTGGAAACCAGGACATGGTGAGTTCTAGTTCTGCCTTAGGCAAAACTCACCAGCTGAGTGAATTTAGGCTAGTCACTCTCTCTTACCCCTAGGTAGAAGGCAATAGCAAACTACTTCCAAAAAATATTATCAAGAAAACTATATGGACTTGTCCATGTAGTTGTCAGGAGTCAAGACTGACTCGAAGACACTAACAAAAATGTATATTTATATTATTTTAGTTCAAAAGAGAGAGAGAGAGACCTTGCTTTCAATGACTAACTGAAAGGGGGAACAGGGAAGATGACTAATTGTCCATTATTGAGGAAAGTCCAGTGAATCAGAGAGACTGTTGAATCAACATCAGGGAATTTACCTCACTAGTGTGATTACATCATCACAAAATGTATGCCATTTGCATAATTACATCATTATGCAAATGATATAAACCACAACAGAAATTTAATCTGTTGCATGTGAAGTCTGCTTCATTAACATCTAGTAAAATGAGGTTTCACTCTATGGATATGGGCATGCATGCATGTTTATGTATGTCTGTGTGTACAGGAAGTCCCCGAGTTAAGAAAGCCCAGTTTAAGGATGACCCATAGTTAAGAACGGAGCCTATTGTAGCAAAATTTGAGTTAAATACACAATTGAGTTAAATACACAATGGTTTAAGTTCATTATACAATAATACTGTTCCAGCTTGCATACAAATTCAGCTTAAGGACAGACCTTGGGAATGGAGCTCATTCTTAAACTGGAGACTACCTGTATATATATTGCAAAATACAGAATAAAATTCTAGCATGGAATTTTGTTTAGGGTTCCAGAATATGATGGGGTTTGGGGAGGGGGGGACAGAATAAATCAACAGCATAGGCGAGTATTTATTTATTCATCTGCATACTGACTTTTTTCAGAAGCTCACAGTGGTCTAGATAGTACACAATACCCACATATACACATATCCTTGTATCATTATAACTACCCTGTCCAGTAGATCATGTTGAAAGAAAATGACTTGATCAAAATCATCTAGTAAATCTGTTATTCATACAATGTCATAATCACTGTTCTGGTTCTTCTGTCTCCCACACACAGAATTATGTTTCTAAAATTCAATGTATCCATCCTATTATCTAATAGTGAGTGTTTTTATACTCCTAGTGAACAAATACTCAAATATTCTTTTTCACGCTCAATCTGACCAGCTCACCAAGCTGCATGCAAGTTTATATATCCTGCTTTCAGTCACTTCTATTCCCTGATGGAAAGAAAACTAGATACAATCAGGAAAGACCTCATTATGGAAACATTGGAATTGCAGTGCCCATTTCAAAAATAAAACTTATGGAATTATCACTATACCCCTCTATGTGAACGAGATTCACTTAACAAATATGTTGATTGCTAATATTAAAAGTAGGTTATAGTTTCCTTCAAGTCAGTCTTGATTCCTAGTGACTACCTGTAAACATCCTTGCGTTTTCTTGGCAACAGTAAAGACATTGCTTGCATTATTCCAAGGTGTATTCTAGATTCCCCAGCCTAGCCTATAGATGTACTATGCCCTAGTTGTCTCCCATCAAAGTTCTAGCCAGATAACCTCAAGCCCAACCAAGTTCAGCCATCTGCTGCCATCTGCTGAGACCTATGTAAGTTGCCTTCAGAGGAATTGCTCTCTGAGAAACGCAGGCTACATTTAAAGAAAAATCCAAAACAGATTGTGCAGAGACTAAATTATAGGTTGGGAGGTGAAGTGTCCCTGCCCATTTTCCTATCAGTAAATGGAATGCAAGATTAATAACCCCTTTCCACTCTGAAAATCTTCAAGAAATTTTTCTTTTAACACATTTAGCCATTTTTGTAGAATGAAGATTATAACAAATCATCTCTAGCTGTGGGGAGTAATTCCCCAGCTTTTCAAGAGATATTTTCTTGGTGGGTCAAAGGCTGCATATATTCAGGAAGTTGAGAACTGCTTCCTTATATGAAAATGCCTCCATCTTTTCATTGAACAATTAGAGCTCACTTGGTGAGCACAGAATGAGGTCACCTATATGCTTCCAGATGCAGGAGCGTAAGAATTACAAAAGAAATATAATGTCTGCATCTGTACTGGTGTCTCATAGTATTTCAAGCAGAAGCCAAGGTAATCATTCTCATTTATAAAAGGCTAACAAGAGGGTGATTTTCAGCCCTTGAGACTCTTGTAGTGGCTAGAGGCAACTGTGGTTATGCTTCCTATTGAAATACAATTTTGGGTTTTTGTCACAGGAAACATTGAAAAAAACTATAGTAAAAGCCCTAAAATGGGCATAGCTATCAATAGTCCATCTGGTTTCTCCATACTCCAATTGAAGGAAGCCTCTCTATAGATGAGAAAAAAACACAAAATGTTTGTGTGTGTCATTCATTCATTCATTCATTCATTCATTCATTCATTTTCTGAAACAATGTTGGAACAGTTGCTAGTCCTATTCAGTAGAAGAAATTCTTTGATCTATTTCAGGGGTGTCAAAGGTTTTTTGGCATACCTTCTGGGCTCTAGAAATTCTTCATTTTATGTATCTTAAATTAGCAGCTTTTACTGAGTCATTAGCTGAGATCTTAAACTGGGTTATAGTGAATTACTGTATTAATTTCTTGAAGGTGTATTTTATTATTTTGTACTATGTCTTGTTGCAGGGACATGAAATGTTAAATTACTAAAATGACTGCTATGAGACCCAGTTTGATGTAGTGGTGAAGGCACCAGGCTAGAAACCAGGAGACCATGAATTCTAGTCCTGCCTTAGGCATGAAGCCAGCTGGGTGACTTTGGGCCAGTCACTCTCTCTTAGCCCTAGGAAGTAGGCAATGGCAAACCACTTCCAAAAATCTTGCCATGAAAACTGCAGGGACTAGTCCAGACATTCATCAAGAGTCAAGACTGGCACATACACACACACACACACACACACACAACTCCTATGAGTAGTTTCCATTGGTAAATAATGGCATCTGACAGGTGTGTGTGTCAAAAAAGTTAAGATGGCAGCCTCAGTTACATGCTTCAGTTGCATGGTCATGACCACCATCCTGATGTTTTCAACCCACAGATTGAAAGATGTCCTGTAAATAGACCTGTTGACTTCCCCTTGTACTTGACACCTTCCCTTCTAATGCATTCATTGGTGGATCTAAAAAAGAAAACACCACAGTTTTATCATTCTTCCTGTCACTTGAGCTAGAAGGGGAGCAGGCAAAACTCTTGTTTTTAATTCTGTTTTTTTAAAAGTCCATTTCATCATTCCATCAGTGAACTAGATAAAATGGGACCAAAAAGGCAGGGGAGGGGGGAGTGGTTCACTAGTGAAGGACCCTTCAGAAGGGGCAGACAGCCTAGTAGCTCAGCACAAAATAGCTACAAAGAGTAGCAACCAGTGACTGGAGGGAGGAGGCACTCCTGCCACAGTGTCCAGTAGACAATTAGAATGGAGGCATTTTCCTATAATTAGATGAAGCTCAGCAGATGAACCAGTCAACACCATGTGCTAACACAAGTTGGAAAAGCTGACTTTTGACACATAGCAGGAAAAGATGGGTAGAAGTTGCCTTTCCAGTGAGCTGGAAGTAGTTAGATGACATTGTGTATTTCTCAGTCATGCTGAGACAATCTGGTCATGCTCTGAGCCATGTATTTATTGATCAAATTATTTGTATGTTGCCAACTTCAAAATGATTCATGAGAATATGATTGATTAATTATGTGCCGTGACCTCTCATCTGGATTACTGCAATGTGCTCTACATGGGGCTGCCCTTGAAGAGCATTCAGAAGCTTCAGCTGGTACAGAATGTGGCTGCATGGGTAGTAAATGATGTGGGACATTCAACATATGTAACACCACTACTTCATGAGCTGCACTGGTTGCCAGTATGTTTCCAGGTGCAATTCAAGGTACTAGTTGACATCTTTAAAACCCTTCATGGCTTGGAACTGGGTTACCTAAGGGACTGTCTTCTCCCAATAGTTTCTACCCATCCAGTTTGGTCTGGCAGCTTGGCCATGCTCTGGGTCCCGTCAGCCAAGGAACATCAGCTGGCAGGGACCAGGAGATATGCCTTCTCTGCCATAGCCCCTGCCCTCTGGAACATTCTCCCTCCAGAGATTAGGATGACCCTGACTCTGTTGGACTTCTGGAATGCCTTGAAGACCTAGTTATGTGCCTGGGCATGGGGCCCCAAGTGTAATAAGGGCCCCGTTTCTTGGCTATATTGATAACTATGGTGATAATTTTTCTTGGCTGCCGTATATATTTATTTTTGTATTGTATTATAATTGTTTTAACTGTTTTTATAATAGTTTGCCACCCAGAGTCACTTGGTTAAGATGGACGACTATAGAAATTTAAATAAATACATACATACAAACAACCCAATGCTTTGTCTGAAAATGAGCCAGGTTGCCAAGGAAAAAGCCCAAAGAAAGCCAAGGTGGGGTGCAACAAATGACACTGGGGAACAATTTCACCATTTTGCATATCAGTGAATAATTTTTTAGTGATTGGTCATGCCAGCCATTTTGGGTGAGCACCCACAACATGCCCTCAAAATTCCTACTCTGCCAGTTCGTCCAAGAATAGTTGTGAAATTTATTATATACCTCCACAGGCTCAAAAAGTTTGTTTTATAAATTCAGAAGATCTTATTCCAGAAGTCACTCAACAGATATTAACAAAAGCCAAGTGGTGGGGTTAATAAGTTCACAGAGGTTGGTCATATCAGAGATACAGAGAGTCCTTACATGCTCCCCAGGGCTCCGACTGTGTGACCTCACAAAGATAATTGCAGACTGGAGTGGCTTAACTAACCTAGATCTATTTTCAAGCAAATAGAAGTTGTGTCAAATCCAGCAAGTTCAGTTCATTAAAAGCTAGAACACAGTGAATGAGATAAAAGTTAAACAACACATTGCTTTTTCAGAATCAAACAGCCATACTTGCTAGAAAGTAAATAAATATCTCTTTGATGGAATGTCTGCTGTTTCAGTTTTGAAAGAAGCTTGTGCAAAGCACCATATATTATGCAGAAAAAAGCAATTTGTTGAGGTCAGTGGAATTTTAGCTTGACTTTTCTATGAGTCTGAGGGGTCATTAAATTTACTACAGGTAGTCCTCACTTAGCAACCACAGCTGGGACTGGCAACTCTGTTGCTAAGTGACATGGTCACAAAGTGAAACATCACATGACTGTGACAGACTTATGACATCACTTCCCATTCAGTCATTAAATGAGTTACTGCAGGTTGTTAAGTGAAACATCACATGACTGCAACTTGCAATTTCACTGCTGGCTTTTCCATTGACTCTGCTTGTCAGAAGCTGGCTGTGAAGCATGCAAGTGGTGATTATATGACTGCAGGATGCTGCAACCATTTAAATGCCTGCCAGTTGCAAAGTGCCTGAATGTTGATCATGTGACCATGAAGACACTGCAATGGTCATAAATGCAAGGACTGGTCATGAAGTTATTTTTTCAGTGCTGTCACAACTTTGAACAGTCACTAAACTGGAAAGTTGTTAAGTGAGGTCTACCTGTAATGAGTTGAATTGTTTCACTTTTTGTAGCCTTTGGGGGCAAGCACTAGCACAGATCCTCCACCATCTCCTACCATTGGGAACCTATAAGAGGAAAACATTTGGAGCAGTGAAATAATTTTTTAAAACTCCACACTCCAAAACTTACATATTAGAGATTAGAAGAAAAGTTGAAAGGTGCCGGATCTGTTCTCTTGTAGTTGGGAGAAACATAAATGTATTCAGAAGGGATTCTTTTGCCAGTTTGGAATGCATGGAATTTCAATGACATTAAGAGCTAGATCTCATTTGAATTAGAATGTGAATACATAGAATTAGAAATGTCAGGGTCACAACTCTTTTATTTTTTTTTAAGAATTGTGTGAATTATTCACTGCCCAGGGAATATTTTATTTCATTTGCTACTGCCCTTTTCTTTGCTCCAGGAGTTTTCAAGAGGGAAAGCTAAACTTCCTACAGGGAAGCAGCTTGGCAATGCCCTGAAGGTCCTTCTGTTTAATAAGCAACAGGTTTAGCTCCTCCTGCTGAGTTCAGCTCAGTTAAGTAATGACTGGAAGTGATTGGAGCTGATGATCTGTGAAAGTAATTGTTAGGTTAGGGCTGGAGATGCTGAGAAAACTGACAGTTCTCAATACACCCATTCAACTATCACACAGAATTGATGTGGAATCAGGCGAGTCTCCTGCAAGTTTTAAAATCTGGGCTTTCTTACTTGCTGAAGTGTTGACTAAAAGACAGAACAAGGAACCACCACCTCTGCTTAGTGGAGTTGTTATCTGTTAGGCAGGGGGCAACTGTCTTCAGAGAAAAAGCAGGAAAACCAGCTGGACAACCCTGGACAGCCCTTTTTCATAGCTAGCCATTATAAGAACCATGAAGTATTCAGGGCTTTTCTTTTTTGCCTCTTTCCTCCTCATTCACTTTTTCTTCTGTGCCATGTCATTTTAGCTGGTAAAAGCTGAGGCCAGGGGATCTTTTGCTTTTAGTATTGTGTAAGCTGTCTTTGGGAGTCTTTCAAGTTGAATAGTAGGGTAGAGATGATGGATGGATGGATGGATGGATGGATGGAAGGAAGGAAGGAAGGAAGGAAGGAAGGAAGGAAGGAAGGAAGGAAGGAAGGAAGGAAGGGAAAACTCTTCAGTTTTGTTATCTCTACCTCTGGTTGCAAGAAAAAAAGATAACCTTCCCTTTAGGTTCACACGGAAGGGATGGACATACCCTCATTAATTACCTAAATATGCACACAACTTGCACATACTTTCTTCTGAAAACTGGACAGTATTTTGAAGAATTCTACCCAAAATTTGAAAAGGGAAGAACAACCTCCACCTTCTAGAAATCACACCAAAGAAACTTGGTGGCAAAATGGAGGCCCTCTTTCCAAAATATCCCTCTCTAAACAATAACAACACTAAAGCTCTAAGGTAAAAAAGAAAAATCCATTTCTGAATTCAAAGATAATTAGTAACTCTCCTTTACTGCAGGTTTTCTTTTCTTTAATTTATGATATGTAGAAATGGGCAAGCTCTCCTGATGACACCTCAGAGGAACCCAGAAATAGATCAAGTCCTTCTGGAAACCAGAACCTGCCTCCCTCTTTATGGCTGTGCTTCTCCTTAGAGGCTCACCTTCAGATGAAGCTGATGAAAAGTAGAAGAAAAGTCTTTCCTGCTCTGTCTTCTCAAGAATAAAATATTCTCCCACACTTAACTTATTTGGCAATGACTTTGACTGATTTCTGGCATGTTATCTGGAATGTCTGTTTCGGGTTGTGTACATTTAAAGAGTGGGGTTTTGTTTTTGTTTTTTTGGCTGTTGTATTATGCAAAGGCTGTTTGGTGGCTGCTGTTTATCATTCATTTTGTACTGATTTTATTGTTCCATTGTTTTTCCTTTAGTGAAAGCTACTCTGAATACCTTTTGACTCCAGGCAAGGTAGGCAGCAAGAAAGGAGGAGGAAAGAAAGAAAAATAGATGAATGGCACATTATAAGGGGGCTTTGGTGTAAATTTTGTCTCTTATTCTGATCATAAACTATAAGGCCAGCCCTACCATTAGGTGCAAGGAGACCCTATTCTTAGCAGCAGATGCCGCGAGGCAGCAACACAGGGTCGGAGGAAAAACTTTCTGCTACACAGCTGGCTTTTCATGTTTCTCCAGCCAGGTTCTTATCTACATGGACTGGAGTTTGCTGCCCTATTATGAAGAGAACTTTCAGGCAATAAAATGGTCCATAGCTTTGGGCTTTGGAAAACGTGGATTATTGTAATGGATGTGCAGGCTTTAAACCCCCGCACTCCACATTTACTAACAGATAGCTGGCAATCACCCAGCATCTGACTTTCAATCAACATTCATGAAGGAAAAATGTCCTGTGTCATACAAGAGGGAGAAATATTGATGCACTTAAATTGGGAAACAAGTGGGATGTACGATCTTCTCAATAACTCTAATAAACACCTGGAATTTCCCAAGAGTTTGAGGGAGGTCAAGAGAAAGAAAGCAGAGGACTTTAGCTTCAAGAGGATTCTATTTAGAAGAAATGCATAACCCCAGATTAGCCAGGTTACTGTGTAAGAATTTTGATCTTTATTTGTCTGTGTGCACTAGTTAACCCTTATAGTCTCTTGTTTTTATTTCTTTGCACAAGATGGGTGTTCTGCATAATAGCTAGCTATGGCCAAGAAAACTTACTTTGCATTTTACTAACTATTTATAAGTCGAAATTTATTTGGAAGTTGAGATCCTACCCTAGCTCATTAATTATAGTGGGCTGGTACCATTTTGTCATGTGCTGAGAACATTGTATGTATTTTAGTTGTTGTTGTTTTTAATTGATTTTGTTTATCTCTTATAAGATTGATTTATCTCCAAAAGGAAGGAAGAAGGACTGGCACCTCTAGTTATACGCTTGTACACTGGAGGGGTAGGAAGTTATGCTATGGAAATTCTTTCTTTTCTGGAGTCCCTGGGGTTCTCTGAGCTTGGTTCTTTTCTTGCAAACGTTTCATTACCTGGCTAGGTAACATCTTCAGTGTTAAAATGAGATGGGGTTTGCTCTCTATTTATGTGCTGTGGTTAAAGACAGGCAGAAGACTAGCAGAGTGCATCCATGAGCACCAACTAGCAGTCAGAAGACATGATGGAAATTCCTTAATCTCACAACACATGGACAGACTTAACCATGGTTTTAACTGGGAAACTGTCAGCATTTTAAACCAAGCTAAATCCAAAAAATGCAAGAGAATTCTTGGAAGCCTGGTATTCAGACAAGGCAGCAATTAACAGACACATAGAGATAAACAGCATCTACATACTATTCAAAAGAGACAAAAGACCAGAAGATCGCCTCACCAGCAATCATCACCCAGATAAGCAAAGGTTAGCACCAGGCACACAATCAAGCAGCAAACACATGCCAATCAAAGAACTACCAGAGGAGCAAAACAAAACCCCCACCCTCACCAGCACTGGCAAGGCAGGCCACAGCACATAAATAGAGAGCAAACGCCATCCCATTTTAGCACTGAAGATGTTACCTAGCTGGGTAATGAAACGTTTGCAAGAAAAGAACCAAGCTCAGAGGACTCAAAAGAACCAAGGACTCCACAGTTGAACCCTGAGCTATACATATTCACCTCTATTCTTTCTTTTTCTTTTACTTTTTATCCTTCTCCTCCTCCTTTTTCTTCCTCTTCTTATTTGTATACTACTTGACTCCCAAGAACTACATGCAACTACAAGGCAGGAGGTGTATAGACCCAATGAATTTCTGAGAGAGGAAGTTTGACATCTTTAGCCTTTCATCTTAGAGGTTTAGACCTGCTGTAGTTGCAAAGACAGCCATATAAATCCATTTCATAAAACAGACTAGCTGTAATTACTTGTTCTATGATTGACTTTTTAAAACCTCAGACACAGAACTGCTAGAGGAATCTTTCCCTAGCTTTCAAATGGAGATCTTTTTAGAAAGACCTTCGATCTTCTGCAGGTAAAGCACGTGCTGTATAATTTACCTTTCACCTCTTCAAGCTAAAATAAAATATGCCTTTGTTTCTCCACATCCATCAGCTTGTTAGGGTCGGAATCTAAGGCCACTCACAGCTGATTCATGTGTTGATTTCTAAAATGTGTATCCCCACCTTTCAGGGGCCAATATGCATTCCCAGGACACGCCTGAAAATTGAGTTTAGATGAATTATTGCCTTCTCCGTTGCATAGGTTTGTTCTCTAGATCAATAGAAATTGTCTCTTTGTTTAATAAGATCCAAGATTGAAATGTTAAAAGCCATGCTTCAGCCTAAAGGTATGCCAAACTTCAAATCTGAAGGTTTTGTCTGCGATCCTAACTGGGATAGGAAAGTCAGCAATTGCCACAGGCACTCCTCCTTCTCCCTTCAGCCAAAATAGAAATGCCACCATAGTTCATCTCCTAAAGGAGAGAACAGAATGATTTCTGCCAGCTTCCTAAAAGCTGTGGCATTCTATGCCACACAGATCCCTAGAAGGGTTGAGCTTCCCTGGCACCAAGAAACTGATGTCATCCAAACTCATGGTGTCATGTTTGCTGCAGACATGTAGCAGGCCTCCTATTCCCTAATACCTTTACCCTCAATAACCTCTGGCAGTTTTTCCCCAGGTATCTTCCATCACTGGTTGTTTTCCATCTCTTGTGCAATGATTTGTGCTCTAAATGCACTACAGTGACCTTTCCTTTGAGTAGTTGAAATGTTTTCATTAAAAATGAAAGAGCCGATACATCAAAATGGTTTGCGATGTAAAGACCTATGTTGTGAATATAAAACAGGGGCAGCTAGTGCTGCTTCAAGAGGCCCTCCAGTAGAAACAATGGACAAATTGCTTTGTTTGGCAAACCGCATGCACGACAAAAACTTGGTGAGTGGCTGCTGGGTCCCAGCAAAAGCATGCAGAAGGATGCAGACCAGTGGCACTGAAAGCAAACCGCAGTGATGGCAAAATGATCGCAAATGCACAATGGTCACAAATGTGCAATAGTGAGATTAGTCAAATGCTTCATGATATATGATGATTTATGCAAGTATGTAAGTTGTGGTATTTGCATTACTTCATCATGCATTGTATGTGTGCCTTCAAGTCAGTGTTGACTCCTGGTGACTACCTGGATATGACCCTGCAGTTTTCTTGATAAGATTTTGAAAGTGATTTGCCATTGCCTCCATCCTAGGGCTGAGAGAGGGTGACTGGCTCAAGGTTGCCCAGCTGGTTTTGTGCAGGACTAGAACTCACAATCTCCTGGTTTCTAGCCTGGTGCCTTAACCACTACTCCAAACTGGTTCACCACTTCATCATGCACAGGTCATCCATTCCCCCCTGCCTTGCATGCATGCCCATAGTACAAAGGAACAAGGAATTCTAGAAAAAATTCCTTTATCTTAATCGTCCCCAAGAGGAGAAATGTAGATGAGCCTCAGGACCCATTTAGTCAGAGCATACAATATGACCAACCAAGCCAAATGCAGGTTATTAGATATGAAGCTCAGTTAGAGCTGGGCACAAAGGTCCTTTTGAAATTCTCCATCAAATTTATGGGCTTACAGGTAGCTAGCCCAATATGGACAAAGATATTGGTGGACAATTTCTTTGAATTTCTCCAGAGGAAGGAGACATTTTGCAACAATGTCACAAGGACAGAAGGTACTTGTGTCCTTTGTGAAGACAGAAGTACCATGGAAGAAATTCCATGTGAGAACATGTGAGTTCCATGTGAGGACAGAAGTTCCATGGGAGAAGCTGTTCCTTGGGATTCAATTGACAGATAGGAAGCCAGAGAGACTACATACCACTAGAAGGGTGTTTGTACAATGAAACTGTAATGGGAAGATGGAACAACCTTGAGGAACATGAGGAGGTGCTGCAACCAAGACAACAGTCAGATAAAAGAAATCTGAATCTAGGGCAGAAATGTAATTTGAGAAAACATCTCAGACATGACCTTCCCTAGTTCTCATGAAGAAAAAGAGAGGGAGGAGGGAAGCACATTGAGATTTGCAAGATTCTGTTACTATAACCTTATAATAAAAGTAGTATTAGCTTGCATGCCTTTGGTTTCCAAATTTGGTCTACATTGGAAGGTTGACAGAAACACAGGACATTCACTAATACCTCTGGAATACATCATAAGTATTTATTCTTTTATCCAACTGGATGAAAATTGGTAGAAATTTCTGAAGCTTGAAAGCTTCCCTGTTTTGCAGCCAGTTTGGATCTATGAGATTAGAAGAAGGAAGAATAAGTTGGGTACCAGGAAAATAATACCTGTATTCACAAAATGTCACAGGTGGGCATCAAAGTGCCTGAAGACATCTCTCTTGATGGCTACTAGGCTACTGCTCTACCCGATTCAATTTTTTTTAGATCTTTATTTTTTAGAGAGACACTAGACCACTCTTCATTGGACATTATATTTATTTCCAATAATTCTTTTGGGGCTCTTTATAGAACCCAGAATCAATCTTAGAGAAGAAAAATAATTGGGAGCACAGCCCAAGGCTTTTTAAGGAAGCATGCCCTTCTGCCTAGAAAGAAAGACAATGGTAAAGTCAGGAGTGGTGGGGAGCATCCTGGGAGGCTAAAGGAGATGATACAGAGCAACATCATCGTTTGCCAGCTGGCAAATAGGTGTTCTGTGATCACTATGTCCACCCTGGCAATCATTGTGTGAGAATAACTCTAACAGTCTCTCCAAATTCCAAATGTGCCCAGTGGTCCAAAACAATTGAGGATCCCTGACTTAATAAGGGGTTGGGGATTGTCATGGCCTCAAAATAACTTTGTTAAATTGCCTGGGAAAATTTGGAACAGGGAGAAAAGCCAATTCTGTAATCAAAGGAATGCTTACATGCACAGCACAGCATGCCATGTTTGTCAGAAGAATTGCTCACCACCTGCCCTCCACATTAGTCACATAAAAGCTCAGACAAAAGCCATATTTGTCTTGGCCTCATCTGCTCTCCGTTTTACACACCAAAGATCTAGACACCTTTACGATGCAATTTCAGTCAATATTGCAAGTTCCAGAATGAGTCAAACCTGTCTTTGCTTCCTCGTCCATACATCCATTGAGGGACCAACTATTATTTGAAGAAGACACGCACCTTCAGATTCTTAGAGGCCTTAAATTTTAGAAAAAGAGGGAAATCAGTTCTTTTATGCCGTGGACCATTTCTCCTTTGTTCGTTCTTAATGGCAGATGGTAATCGCTCTGAGGTGATTCCCCCCCCCCCCCAATTATTCTTGTTGAAAGGAAATAAGGAAAAAACAAGAGACAAGAGATATCATAGCAACTGGTGCCCCCTGGTGCTACAGCAGTTGAGGTATCATTCTCAGGCCCAGAAACGAATCATAGCTTGCCAAACTTTTGCTCATTCCATTATGAAGAAAATATAATTATCCAGTGGTCACCATGGAGGTTTCTCTTCCACAGAAACAGAGGTAACATAAAAATGTGACTTACTGTTCAATGATCACAAGGCATCATGTGTGTCCACTTTTGAAAAAAGAAAATCCAGAAACTTCCATTAGTTCAAATCAGGTTTAGCCATATAACTCTAACAGAAATTAACTAAGATAACTGCTGACAGAAATTGCTACTAAAACTGCATGATGTCTGTGTTCTGCCATTTTCACTGACAATCCATTTCTGGGCCAAGTTCAAAGTGCTGATACAAATCTATGAAGCTGTATATTTTTGGAGCCAGGCAAACGTCTCTTCCTACACTTGTCCACCAGAACTCTGAGATCTTCATTTGAGGGACTTTTCCAAGAGCTCCCACCCAAAAATTCAAAGTGGGTGGCCACCCAAAAGGGGCTTTTTTGGTGGGGGTGCCTGATCTTTATGTTCTCCACAATATTTCATTGTGGATTTTTATGCTGCTGCATTATTTTGTGTGTGTTATTTTACTGCCATTATAATCTTTGCCTCTGATTCATATCTCAACTGTTGTCCTGTTCTTTGCGTAGTGATTTTTCTTGTTTCTTTAGAGCTTTATATTTTGATAGATTGTAATTGATTGTACAATGACTAGAGAGACATTATTGCTGATGCACACTGAATAATTGAATAAGCCAAAGAATACTCCTCCCCAAGTGAACATTCCCTACATCGAGTATAGAAAAGCTTCTAATTGTGTCAACTGTGACAAGCTATAGAATGACTTTAGGAAAATGGGAATCATGTGAAAAAACAGCATGGGAAAATACACAACAGCACATATCCTCCTGTGAAAAAACAGTAAAGGAAGCCACAGTCTGGACAGAACATGATGAAACAGACCGGCTCCACGTTGGCAAAGGGGTGAGACAAGGCTGTATACTCTCCTCTTATTTATTCAACCTATATGCTGAACATAATGAGGGAGGGTGGATTGGAGGAAGATGAATGTGGTTTTAAAGCGGGAGGGACAAGCATCAATAATCTGCACTATGCTGATACTACTCTGATAGCTGAAAAAGCAAATCACCTGCACGTTCTAGTAAGGAAAGTCAAGGAGCAAAGTGGAAAAAACAGGAGCAAGGTTAAATATACAAAATATATAAAAAAAACCAATGAGAACAGGTACAGCAACCTGCCTTAAAACTGACAGTGAAGATATTGAGGTGGCAGAGAGCTTCTGCCTTTTAGGATTGACTATCAACCGTAAAGGATCTAGGAGTCAAGAAATATGCCACAGACTAGCACTCAACGGGATGCCATGAAAGCCTTGGAAAAGACATCGTCCAGCCTATTTGTACCACCCCCGATTCTTTGGCTTGCACCCCCAACCAGTATAGCCTGTGCTTGCTAGAATCTAGTGCAGCAATGTCCAACTTCATTGTCTTGACTCCAAGCTTTCTAAAGCATGAAGTGGGCCACATTCCAAAAATGGGCAGAGACTAGAATCTAAAGCAGTCTGATCTGGAAGACATTGGACATTTTTTTAAAGGGGAGAAATGGGTACTTAAAACTGTCAGGTTTAAGGCAGCCATTCTGCCCTAAAAACTCTTCCTAATACCCTCTAAAAAGCTAGACCAAACATTTTACTTGCCCACTCTGGGAGGCTCTAGGAGGCCACAAAAGGACACTGGTGGGTCAGATGTGGCCCATATTTTATATCCCAAACTAATGATTGCTGCATTCTTCAAGATGCTTTGTCTGTCTCCCCCCACCCACCACGGTGCACAGTGGAACATTCCAGTCTAATAGCAATCCTCTATTGCAAATGGCCTTTGGCTAGAAATAAGGAGCTGCACTGTTTCCTCTAAAAAAGGAGGGAGCAAGAATGTGTGTGTGTGCACACGCGTGTGTGCAGAAACAGCTTTATTTATTAAAGCAGGAAGGGAAATTTAATATGCTGGATGGAGCTTTCTTTAACATTGGGTGTACAGTACATTCCAAAATGAGCCACCAACGGCTTGGAATTACTTAGAAAGTGCTCACAAACAGAACAACTTATTCACAAATCTTAAAGAGACTGCATGTTCTTTTCCAGGTGAGTAAGACATGTTGTAAGTATTAAAATAAATAAATAAATATTCCTCCAATTCAAAACCTGCAGGTCAGCAAACGACTACTACTACTGTCATCATCATCATTGACTTGTATCTTGCCTTTGTACCCAGAAGCTATTGATTTAGTTGTACGTTTGGGCTGGTCTTAGCCTCTACATGCAATCTTGAAGCCTCCAAGCCTGGCTCAAGCTATATTGCTGTTTGCAAAAACAAGTGTTTCACTAATCTGGTATTTTGTTGCATGTGATAGGTAAAGTTGTCATATATGTGCTTGATTGCAGCAACTTATCCTTCGCTGCGGAATGAGTGGAGCCAAGGAAAGGGTTACAGCTGCATCATCCAAGTGCAGATTTCTTCATTCTTGATATAAAACATAGGCTTGTATTCTCTACCTAGCAACCTTACTTTAATTTCTCTATATCTAATCTGCTCTTTTCTCTATAACCTTCTATTTGTTGTACATTCTTCTATCCTGGCTGACCAAAGCAGGTTAATAGGGAGGACAATAAGAGTTGAGGAATCCATAGTACAAATGCCCACCGACTCCTCTTAGAACTGATAAAGAAACAGGCTAAATAGGCTAAAGACAACATCTTTAGCCTGAAACAGGCTAAAGACAACATCTATCATGATAATATGGTTAGCACCAATAAACAAACACATCGATGGCTTTATTTCCTTGAGAAAGGAAATGAAACATCAAAAGAAGGAGGAAATGTATGAAGCCAGAACAAAGTGTGAAAACTAATACTTTTTGTGAGAACCAGCACAGATACCATGATCCATGGAGTCAGGTTGGAACATAGTATTGGAAGGCTGAGATTCTTCTACAAAGAATTCTTTGGGATCTCCCACCTCTGTTTCATCCTCTTGGTCACTCTCTTTTTCTACCATTCCTCCATTTTGGTAGATATATTTTATGTAAATGCATGGAACTGTGTGTGTTGGTAGAATATGTTCTAGTAAAGTACAGTGGTACCTCGGTTCATGAATTTAATTCGTTCCACGACTCTCGTCGTGACCCAAATTGGTCGCGACCCGAATCAAATTTCCCCATAAGGTTCAATGTAAATACAGTTAATCCGTTCTGACCCCTCCGAATTTGGTCGTGACCCGATTTCGGTCGGTCCCGAATCAAATTTCCCCATAAGGTTCAATGTAATTACAGTTAATCCGTTCTGAACCATATGTGTTTTTTTTTTTTAAACCGCAAAAATATGACACAAAGTACAGTACGAAGAGAGAGAACGCTAACCTTGCTCGACACTACTTCTGGCGTGGAGGACAGGAAGGCAGGTGGGGAGGCGGTTATTGCTTGGAGGGAGAGTCCCCTTCCCTACAGAAAGCCACGACCACGTGTCACGGCAGGGAAAATGGCTGCGGATCCTGTTCGTCACCTGATCCGGCGTTCGCAAACGGAGGCAAAATTTTGCGAATGGAGCTGTTCGTGACCTGAATTGGTCGTGAACAGAAGCGTTCGTGACCCGAGGTACCACTGTAGTTAGGAAATGATTGATCATGTGACTGCTTGCTTGGTGGGGCAACCTCCACCGTACATGCTCAGATGGAGCATAAATGATCCCTAAAAAATTTTGTAACACTTTTCTCTGTAAACAGTGAAGAGGAACTGGACATGGCTTATACTTCAGTTGGTCTAATGTACCTTTTCCCAATTTGTTGCATTGGAAGACAATGAATGAAACTGAATTGCTGAGATGGTTTGCAGCATGGTCACTGATTGAATTATCCAGACATCTTCCATTTTTGCCCAGAGCCTTCAGTGTGATCACACAATGGACAGTACAAAGTTAGTGTAGTACTGCTAGAAAGGAGTCATAGGACCTATTCTAATTTCATCTGTTCCAGCAGTCATAGGGATAATAATCATATTCCTTATGCCCCCAAAGCTTCTGTTTACCAGATTCCTTTTCCCAGTCAGGTTCTTTGAAGCAGGAGGAGCTACATTTTTGGAACTATCTTATTATCAGATGTGCCTCTGTTTAGATTACAGGTGTTCATGCAACTGATTGGTTTCTGGGGAAGTTGCCAAACGCATGTCCTTAAGTACAAAACTGCTTCTTATCATGTTTTTTTTTAGTTAATATTATTATTATAAAATATATGTTGGTTGCTTTTATACTGGGAACTATGTAATGATTTCCACTTTTTAAATATACAGCAAAATATGGAATAGAACTATATCACAAAAGAATTTGAAAAACAACTCAAAAATAATTTAAGAATAGCCATACAAACAAAAGCAGTGAGCAATAGATTCAAAGGCTACAATCATGCATTAGCAACTTGCTGAAATGAAAAGTTTTCAGGAACCATAAGACAACTCAAATGAAATGGGCTGGGGATTTGGGACAGGAGCCCTTGATAATCTTGCTACATTCTTTTGAGGACCGGCCCTATCTAATCTCAATAGTTCAAGGTGGAATATTCATTCAATTTGATGGGGGGAAATGTTCCTTTAATTCTTTTCAATGGCAAAAATGCTCTTGCATGTACCTTGTTTAAGAGTGGTTAGGGCAAGTGTGCAGGAGAGACGGTGGTTCAGCTCCCTGGTTTCAAATGATTCTATCATTCTGTGTCACATACAGTGCTACTCAAAAAGATGCTCTCAGGAAATTCACAAGAAAACATGAATGGCAATAACTTCCTTCCATAGTTCCTCTCTAGGCACTGATATTTTAAATGTGCAGCCTTTGATTCTGGAGGTGTTATATAGCCATCAAAACTAATAGAGACAAATAGTCCCATCCTTCATAGGACTATTTCAGTTCCCCCTTTAACACTATTGAAATTGATGGCCACCAGCACATGTGATGGCAGTAACATCATTTAGCACATTTCCAAGCACAAATCATCCAATGGGTCAGATTCCATTCTTAACTGAATTATTCTGCCCCATTTCATATTTAATTAGTGATGACATCTCCCAGAATTTAAACCAGAACGAATAACCAATTTTAATCCACTTGGAGATCAAAAAGTGGCAAATGAAGAACCTCATGAGTAGTTGTCTTCTCCAAAGAATTTCAGTTTGATACGAAATGGATCAAATCTGATAGGCTGCTATGATGTTCTTTATGGCAGTCTTCACAAATGTTAAAACTGCTGCTCTCCTCTCTGCTCACTGAAGCAATGAGCATGAAACTGAGCCAACTCAGGGAAGCAGTGAAGGACAGGAAGGCCTGGCGCAATATGGTTCATGGGGTCACGAAGAGTTGGACACGACTTAATGACTGAATAACAACAACCTCTCTGCTTAGCTGCTTCTCTCTGTGGAAACTAGAATCTCACTATAAACTCTCAAGGAAGAAATTTGGCTCATGAAGTTGGGGAACCAAGTAAAAGAAGAACTGGGAGGCCTAGATGCTGTCAGTGCAAATGTGCTAAGGAAGGACCAGAGCCAAGGTTATTTAATGAAAAGGTTTGAAAAAGTTAATTGAATCCTATATTGGCCTGAATTTATCTTGAAGTTTAAAAGAGTTCTGCCATCTCTTGATTCATCTCCATCCTTAAACTCTAATGACATGGGTTGCTTTGAGACTTTGAGTGAGGAAATCTTAATAAAAGCTTGACTTGATGTTATTCCACTGCAAAGCCAGTCCTGAATTAAACATGAGTGGCTGCATTTCCCACTACTGACCAGCACAGACACTGCATATCTATCCTTCGTTCCCTCTTCAAATCTATCATCCACATCAGGATGCCATTTGAAGAATCATTACTAATTTACAGCCAGTGCAAACTTGGGTTTATTCACATAATGTATAGAGATCCCTACTTAGTGTTTTCCTTTCTTATTTCCCCTGTCTTTTCTTTTTCTTCCATGGAATTTTGGATCAGTAATTCATTATGATTTTTCATGATTTCTAGTAATAGAAATGAAAGATTAGAACTAAAATTAGCACAAAAATGGAATGTTTTGAAAAACAGATATATCTTCTCTTTGGCTGGTGAACTATTGGGAGGAAAAGTGGCTTCTGGTGATTTAATTATGTTCCTTTCTATAATGTTTGGTTCCCTTATAAGGATAGGAAAAACAGTAAGCAGGTCTCCTGCTTTCAGGCAGGTGATAAGATAAGGAACGAGATCAAAAGGAAGCAAGCAATGGGGGAAAAGGATAGGAGGTAAATGTTTCAGTCAGTCAGTCAGCTGGAGAAGGACTTAGATAAGTAGGTCAGAGCAATTACTGTTTTGAAGAAACACTGCTTTAGTCAAAACATGGCTCTTAGCACAGGACTGCAGCAAGGCTGAACTTTATCCAGCTTTCTCCACCTGGTTATCATCCAGAACTATATATGGAATGCAGGCAGATTGGAAAAGGCTGACCTAGTCCAAGGGAAGAGAGGGGGAAGGAATTTGGAAACTGGTCTGTATTTCAGAGGATTGTTCTCAGTTATCTTTTCTAAGGAATGGGTTATCTGAGGGACCGCATCTCCCTGACTATATCAGCCTGCCCCATCAGGTCTAGCAGAGAAGGCATGTTGAGGGTACCATCAGCTGGGGACATACATTTGGTGGGTCCCAGGTGTTGGGCCTTCTCTGCTGTGGTGCCCATCTTGTGGAACATTCTTCCCCCTGATATTAGATTAGCTCCATCCCTTTTGACCTTCTGGAAGTCCCTCGACCTGGATATGTCATCAGGCCTGGAGCTGCCAGGGAACCTGCAACAATGCTCCATTGTTGCATTAGCTATCCTTATTCTCTCTTGCTTAGGGTTTGTACATTGGTTCGTTCTTTATTATTTATTTATATTTATCTTTTAATATTGATTGTTTATGTATATGTTGTTTTTATTGGATTGTTGTAAGCCACCCAGAGTCACTTTTCTGTGAGATGGGTGGCTATACAAATGTGATTAATAAATAAACAAATAACTTACAGTTAAGCTACTAGGTTTAGGTATAGTGCAAAAATAATAAGGAACATAGATGGGCTGGAAAGGAACTAGATAATTTCATGAAAGATAGGGTTGTGCTATTGGGTCATGCTACTGTTCTGTAATCCCGCTGAAGAAGAAGAACTAAAAATGCCAGGGCCGCCCCCTCTGTTTCAGTTCAAGTCAAGTGTTGCCAACTCACCTGTTCTGCCCAAGGCAACTATCATGCCATTCAAGGTAACAATCATTTCTCCGGAGTCTTTCCCATTGCCTGCTATAAATGAGAAAGCTATTTAGCAAAATCCTGAGAAGGTGAACTGCACCACTTATGTATTCAACCCATCCCCAATTGCAATTCAATGCTCAATTTGAAACCATATTCCTCTGCTGGAGTTAAATAGAAATGCATGACTCAGCAGCCTCTTGTCTTTAGCTCGGAAAAAAAGTGAAAAGGCAGCCTTTACAATTGAAATATGTGGGCTGTGTTGAAAAGGCAATTAGCATATTTATTGTCACAGAAAAAGGGTAGGGGCCCTTGCACGTTCTTCTCCCTTCTGGACCATTGGTGTCAAAGTAACGGACAGAAGTTCCCAGGGGCCAATATATTATTAATCATTAGTTTTATTATAGTTTCATTTTTATTATAATCATTATTATGTTTTATCCTGATTCATTATTTTATGCATAAAACATATATATTTGCTCATTCACACATGCATACAGAATAAAGAAAATGTGAAATTACCATATTAATGCAAAAGGAAGACAATTATTAGTTTAAGGCAATGTCTCTTGGAAAGGAGGTTTAGGAGAAAAAATGTTGACAACATGATGGATCTGCCAATGTAGAGAGCCCTAGATTATCTTGATATTCTGCAATTGGGGTTGAGCCCCAAATACAGCATAAAATCCACATCGATCAATTATATAGCTAAACAATGGGATAGGTTTAGAGAAATTGCAACTCTTCTGATCCTGCTTGATCTCTCAGTGGTCTTCAACACCATTGATCATGCTGTTAGTGTTATACGCACTACATAAATAATGTTTATGACACTATTTATAATAGTGTAATAATATAAGCACTATATGAATAGTGTTTCTCAGTAGTTCTTCTCCTAGATGAATGGGCTGTTCCAGTTGGTTGTGCTGGGACAGTAAGTTCAAAGCTTAGGACCCTCCACTGTGGGGTGCCACAGTGTTCAATACTTTCACCCTCCTATTTAATGTCTATATGAAACCATTGGGTGAGGCCATTCACCAACACAGTATCAAATATTATCTGTATGCTGTTGATACACAAATTTACACCTCACCTGCAGGTTGACAGGAGACATGGTCCAAGCCCAGCCCAAGTGAAGATGAGGATGCAGGCTTAAGCTCAATTCCAACAAGACAGAGTGGCTGTAGGTGTAAAAGCTTTCTGATTCCAAATAATTTCCATATTTAATTCTGGACAAGATTGCACTCCTTCAGGCAGGATCAGTTCACCATCTCAGGGATCTTCTACAACAACAGGTGGAAGCTGTGGCTAGGAAAGCTTTGAAGATCTCTATTTTCTGCATCAGTTACAACCTTTCCTGGATTGGAAAGTCCTACACACTGTCACTCATGCCTTGGTCATCTATCATGGACACTACTGCAATATTATGTACATGGGTAAGTCCTTGAAGACCACTCAGAAGATTCACTGGTCCAGAATCCAGTTGATTGAGAAGTTACAGATGTCATTCACTTTACTTCTAAAACTGGTTATTAGTCTAGTTCTAAGTGCAGTTCAAGGTGTTGGTTGTCACCTTTAAAGCCTTTCATGGCTCAAGACCTGGGTATCTTTGGTATCACCTATTACCAATGGTTTCTGCCTGCCCATTAAGATCAAGAGGAACATATTCTTTTGAGATCTGTATTCTTGGGGAATATTATTTTCAGAACCACTTAGCATGGCCTTCTTTATCAGGGCCCCTTTTCTCTGGAACAGCATTTCCAAGAGCTTAGATTAGCCCCTTGCTCCTGAGTTTTTAAAATTTATTCCACCCATACGGTGAATATATATTAAGGGAAGTTGGAGTGGAAGAAGATGAGTGTGGTTTTAAAACTGGAGGAAGAAACATCAATAACCTGTGCTATGCTGATGACACTACCCTGATAACCATAAATGCAAGGAACTGCAAGCCCTAGTAATAAATGTCAAGGAGCAGAAAGAAAAAAAAATGGACTAAAATGATATATAAAGAAGACCTAACTTATGACAGCAGGTAGCACAGCCAGCCTTAGAACTGATAGTGAAGATATCAAAGTAATGGATAGATTCTGCTTTTAGGATCAACTACTAAAAGTAAAGGAACAAGCAGTCAAGAAATACACTGGAAACTAGCACTTGGTAGAGCAGCCGTGAAGGCCTTGGAAAAGATATTCAAATCGTGTGATGTGTCTATACCTACAAAGATCAGAATTGTGCAAGCCGTAGTATTTCCTGTGACATTCTATAGAAATGAAGGTTGGACTTTGATGACAAGATAGGAAGAGTATTGACACTTTTGAACAGGGTGTTGAAGAAGACTCCTGAGAATACCATGGACAGCCAAGAAAACAAATCAATGGATCATTGAACAAATCAACCCAGAGTTCTCACTCCAGGCACATTAAGCAACAGCCTAGCTCTCTGAAGAAGGCTCTAATGCTGGGAAACATGGAAGGAAAGAGAAGAGGCCAACCAGCAGCAAGGTGGATAGACTCAGTTATAATAGCAATAAGTGCACTGTTGGAAGAGCTGAAGGACCAGGTTACAGACAGATCATCATGGAGAAAATCTATGTGTTGATCAAGAGTTGATAATGAATTGGTGGCATACAATCAACCAATCAAATATATATATATATATATATATATATATATATATATATATAAATATTTGGCATGGATTTGGGACTTGATATTGCACTTTCATCTTTGCAATGACATGTTGCATGTGATTTCAATACAGGAATTATCTCAATAATTCCTGGGTTGTAATGGAATATATTACTATTTTAACCTAGTTACCATACTGGGCATTGCTCACCAATCGGATTCTATTATGACTGGAGCATCTTATAAGTCCAAAACATACATAACTACATACCTCTGTAGTAAATAGTATGCTAAATCTAGACAAAATTCTTGTGTAATGCACACTTTGTCAACCTAGGGTTGCCAAGTCCATTCCAGGAGGTTTCCCCTTCCCAATAAACTGTGCGTCTATCATACAAGTAAGTACATATAGATCCTAATCAGAAGTTGTACTCCAAGGAAGACACAGGCAGGATAAAATAATAGTATGAATATGTATCAAAATGGAGAAGGTAAACACTGTCTGCCATCCTGTTGGGTTATTTCCCAGCATACAAATGGTATTTGTGACAAATAAGCTGAGTCTGGAAAATAGCTGGGAGAAGAACTAGGTCAGCATTTTCACACACAGAGTCTCTTAGAAGGAGAGAACATTGAAATGAGCTTAGGAGCTGGCAGGAAGTTAATAGTATTGGAATTCAACTCAGAGGGGTTAAGTAAAACAAATGGCAAGCAACTAAAGATAAAATTAGGTAATCTTAACCTGCTGAAGAGATGCAGGTCCCAAGGTGATTCAAGATCACCAAAGAAAAATTACTATCTAAGGAGAAGAATGGCATGTATGATCTGTCTTCCCATTGCAAATTTCCAGAAGAAGAAGAGGATCTAAAGACATGAAAAAGAAGTTCAAGGTAGTACTAGCCACTAGAAATTGCCAGCTAATTTTTAACTGAAATCCTTAATTGACTCTTTGGGCACTTTAGGGATAGCTATGCATCCAGTTACTGCTAGGCACGCTGTTATACTATAGAACCAATAATACTGCAGGCAGGAAGTAGTTAATTTTTGGAAGATGGTGCAATTAGCCCCTGCTCTTTGGAACCTTCTGCCCCCGATTGGCCCCCACACTCCTGCCTTCTGTAAGGCTTTGAAGACCTGGTTCTGCCACCTCGCCTGGGGTGGGGAGGGAATACCTCAAGCATGGGGATGGCTAGCCCCATAGAGGCCTTCTGTCTTCAGCCTCAGATTTTTCATCCTCTTGGACTCTCCTTCTCCTTTTTAGTAATGTTTTTAATTAATGGTTTATGTATTTATAGATATGTATGTTTTTAATGTTTGTTGTGAATCACCCAGAGTTCCCCTATTGGGGGGAGATGGGCGGTTGAAAAATTTGGTAAATAAATAAATAAATTAGGCCATAAAGAAATTTGCTGCAGTCCATCTTCTGAGAGCAGATGCCAGGAGAGAGGGGGGATCTGAAGCTCTGCTTGTATACATTAGCTGAATGCTACTTGCATAATTGTCCAGCTGAGAGTTGCTCTCATTGAGATACTATCTCTCTTTGATTATGCTACAGATAAAAGAAAAAAAATGACATGGTTCACATGAGGTCTGTATGTACCATATCATGTCTGATCAACCGCAAATAACTAATGACCGAATATAAAATGATTTAATGTATTACATGTAAGATAAAGTACTCATTTTTATATTAATTGCCCTCTCATTGGCATATAACAATTGTTCTCTGTCACAAGCTCATCCCCTTGCTTAGTAATAGGTTCCACTATTGAATTCTACCTACTATCAGGAAGTTTTTAGAACTTTAACCAGAATCTGCCTTCCAGTAACTTAAATCCATTATGCCATATTTTGCATTCTGAAATGACAAAGAACAGGCCTTGGTCGTTGTCATCTGGCATCCCATTAGGACAGTGTTCTTCAAACTTGGCAACTATAAGATGTGTGGACTTCAACTCCCAGAATTCCCCAGCCAGCTGGCTGGGGAATTCTGGGAATTGAAGTCCACACATCTTAAAGTTGCCAAGTTTGAAAAACACTGCTTTAGGACCTTCAAGAGTCCTGTCATAGCAAAACTACAGTAGAGTCTCGCTTATCTGACATAAACGGGCCAGCAGAACGTCGGATAAGCGAAAATGTCGGATAACACACACTAACGATTGAGTGCGGTAAAAAAAAACAAACCGATCCGCTGCACTTGTTGCAATCGATTTTTGTGTTGTGGCACCGCACCGTCAGGAGCAAAAAGAAAGAGTACACTCACGCTCGCACACTTTTCTCGTTGCCAATTTATGCGTGTTGTTGTGTTTTTTTTAGGGGCATCGGATAAGATGGAATGTCAGATAAGCGAAGGTCGGTTAAACAAGTCTCTGCTGTATTTGATTACATGGTCAATTCAAAACAGCTCCAGAATTTTCATCCTGAGCCCTTTCAGTAATATTGGGAGCTGGAAGGAGGTGAGGCAAAATATGCCCCTAGACTCATTGACTAAAGTTAGATGGAAATTTTGGAAGAATTGTCCAACGGCTGCTTTCTTTCTTTAGGTTAAAACACACTTGGGCACCATTTCAAACCACAATGGGGATGCTTAGCTACTCCAGCCCTCTCTTCCAAAGAGATGGGCAACTATAACAACCATATCTAAGAAGTAGGCATTGTTTCTGGGACATGGTTTGCTACCTGAGAAGCATCAGCCAAGAGCAGCAAATTTCTGCAGTTCTCCACTTCACAAAGTGATTTGCTCATTTGGCCAGAGCTTTGAAAAGAAAGAGTTGCTCTGTATGATCTGCTGCTGTCTGGGGAATGGCAAGCGTTGTGCAATAACATGTTTTGGTAGAGAGATGAAAAGAGTTTTGCTGACAGCTCTTTCAGGGAGAAGGAAAGGCTCGTGACAAAGTTGTTTAATAACATTTTCCATCCATTTTTTTTTTTAAAGGATCTCTTCTTCCTCTCCATTCCAGGACTCCCCTCCTTTCTGTTTAAAGAGATTAAAATAAAGATTAGTTTGAAGGGACAATTCTAACTAATTAAAGAAGAGGACTTTAAATAGTTTATTTCATTAACACATACTGAGGAGGAAGATTAGCCAGACAAAATATTGCTTTCTGGAAATCATCAAGGGGGGCAAAGATGACACACAAATAGTCCATTAGGATCACAAACTGTGTTCTTTCTCATGGCCCAGTTAAAGTGCTCTCCATTAGCCAGCAGAAAAGTATGCTAGCATAAAATTTGCTGCCCTCATTGCCGAACCCTATACTGCCACCTTAACAGGACTTTTGGCCCTTATTTATTGTGGGCCAAGACCTACCAGTTTTGTTTCCCCTTCCTGCTGGTGGGAAAACAACCACCCATCCCTCTTCCTAACAGAGAGTGGAGCAAGTTTCATCAGAGGCACAAAACATCAGCTTTAGCCACCTGTCCAGTTGCCTGACTAACATGTGGCAGATGTTAGAAAGGGGGCAGGGCATTCTCCTGATGCTCTTTGCAGTGCTTCTTCTGCATCTGATCCTTGCCATTGGCTATTTCTGAGCATGTGTATGGTGCTTTCCTGAAGGACTGCTACAGCCATGTTCTAAACTAACCAGGCTAATATGAATAAAGCTGGCAGGAGTGATTGAATGTAAGGGAGCTCCATCCCCAGCTCCATCCCCAAAGAAATGGCAATGCTGACAGCAAGTGGCCAAAGAGTCCAATTGTGAGCTTCTGGCTGGCAGCATCCAGAAGTAGCTGCTGGATGACTATGGAGAACGCACATGCTAGAGTGAATATGTACAACTGCCCTGCAGATAATAGGAACAATCATCACTAGGTCACCTGGTTAGGGGAAAAAAAGGTAGCATTTGTGTGTGAGTCTTCAGAAATGATAAAAATATCAAAAACAGTACAAAAGAAAAAATGCAATCACACGAAACAACGTGTTAGGCAGTGGCACTGGAAAACCCTGCAATGTTCTCAACAGAGCTAGCAAAAACAAGCAGGTAGTATTAACTTTTTTCTCCCAGTTTCAACTGACCTTCTGTGCAGCACAGTGCAACTACATCTTGAAAGGAGGGCCAAGGCCAAGCTTCCAAGGAGCCCGAATAAGGCCTCACAAACACCCTGGAAAGTGCTAATGAGGCATTACTTAGACAGTGCTTCTGTGGAATTCAAGCATCTAGTCTTTGCTGAATTCCAAACTAAAGTGGGTAGAGAGGTCAATGACAGGAAGGGAGGGACAGGAGGGGAGAGGACAGACCTGCAGCAGCCTAAAAGAGCCAACAGGAGCTAGTCAGATCCCAACCCTTGACCATGTCATCAACCTAATGATTGGTGATTGTGCCAGATTGTATCCATATCAAAAAGTGTGCCATGAGAAGATGAAAAACACTACTTCAAAATGGAAGCAACTAAATCTGAAGTTTCCTCAGGAATGGGTTGGAGAGACCAAGGCAAAGTTATGAGAAAATGGCAGAAAAAAGTGGGTCCCAGGGGCATATACTGTACTGTGCTTAGAGCCAAGTGAGCAACAGCCCTCTGTCTATAGAGTCTTGTGGGAAGGATGACAGTGAAGTGTTTGCCAATGCTTGTGTACATCTGTAAAACAAGATTACTTATACTCATGAAACAAACATTCTATACTGGTTGGACAGAACATGTCATGAATGTAAGGTTTACCCCATTCGTCTCAGAAAAGCTCTCGTGACACGTGTGTTTAGCAAAGAAGTTTACTCAAGCGTAACGTAAGTAAGTACAGACAAAGCCAGGATTGGCTTGGCACATCTTACAGCACAATTTATAGTCCCCCCGTTCCCGCGCTTAGCCCCTGTTGCTTGGTCACAGACTACCCGCAGTAATCCCCCCTCTCACTCAAATGGCAGATTCAGTCTAGTTCTTTTGTGTTCTTGATTGCTTTCTATCGATGGCATTGTTGTTGTCTTCGTTGGTTCTTTCTGTTGTGTGCAAAGTCAGGAGTTCCCAATCACGTGCTGATTGCTTTGCCTCTGAGCTGCTGCTCTCCCCTTTGTCTGCAGCACCCGAGGCAAATTGGCATTGACACAAAGTATCCACTTGTGGTTTACTTAAGTGGCGCCAGCTGGCCCATTAATCAGTTCGCAGTTTCTCACTTCCCCTTTTTCTCTGCTAGCGCTCGGGCAGTGAAACTGACTAAGCACGACTGGGCAAGTCCCTAGCCATGCCACGCCGGCTGAAACTGACAATGAAGACCAGCTCAATGTCAACAAATAGTGTATCAGCTTAATATTTTCAGGAACTCTTCATCAGGAAAATGGGTTATGAAGAACCATGAAAAAGGTGGTGGCAGGAGAAACTCTAGCTGGTGTTCAAACATGGTGAGAGTTAAATCATGGGAATAGACTATGGACATGAAAACTGGCTCATATCATGTACAGAAATAATGTTAGGTAGCCACATTCATCCAAGCAGAGTTATGGCTTGAACAGTAACATTCTCTACTATCAATCTTTGTTTTGTTTTTCATCATCTTATGTGATGGCCTTCAAAGCTAAAGGTATTACTTCAATATGAATTTTGAATTAAAGCAATATGATAGTCTTCAGTCAAGAGGGAAAGGGTATGAAGGGGTGATGGCAAGGCAATCAGGTTGACTCCAGTTTTGTTTTGCTTAGGGCTGCAGCAGGACCCAGATGTGTCAAACGAAGTATGTCAGTCTAGTTACTACAGGAACAGATCAGAACATTTTCTTCTAACTACTCAATCAAAGTAGGCTTCACTGACCTTCATTAATTCCATTATTCAGCCAAACCTTCCTTCTCTGTAATTGTCACATTTTGTAAGAATCGGGGAAGTGGCCATGAAGAAAATATTCAGAAACCATTACATAAACAAAAAGGACAGAAGCATTCCTTAAGTCCTGGGAAGGGAGATAGTATTAAGCAGAGACTCAGGCTGAGTCCTCCTTGACTCACTGAGTTATAGAGTGGAGGAAAAGCACAAGCAGACCTGCAAGACTCTAATAGTATAGCTACTGAGTTATTGAGTATAATCTCAATAAAGTATAGTTCTGGTCTTACTGTAGAGGTGGTTTCCTGATCTGATCTATCTCATAGGGGTAACACATTTAATATTTGATTGCTGATTGTTTAAAATAGAGTGAGGATGGATAAAACAAACAAAGAAAATGGCAGCAACAAAGATTAGTAATGGTGTCTGTGACCACTTGTAATCAGCCACAACGAAGGGTACTTTAAAGCAACAAATGTATGAGAGCTACCTGGGATGTTCTCTGCAATATTGAGATATTGGAATTAAATTGGATGCATGGGGTCATTCCAAGATAGAGCACCACTATTCAATTTGATGCTCATGCTGAAGCTGGTTGGGCAAGTCCATCAGAGATTATAGCAGCAAACGGCTTTGGAGATTATCCAGGAATAGTTTGATCCAGAGGAAGTGGACAGGGTACTCTGCAGCATCAGATCTGCTACTTGTACATTGGTTCCTGCCTGGTTAAAGCTCCCAGGGAGGTAACAGGAGGATGAGTAAGGGTGATGGTTGGTGCTTCTTTGGGTAAGGGGGTGATGCTTTGAAGGAGGCAATGGTGGGGCCCTTTTTCAAAAAGCCATTGCTTAGCTCAGATATCATGAACAACTATTAATCTGTCTCCAATCTCTCCTTTGGGGGAATGTTGTTGAGAATACAGCAGGCCCGCCCAGAAGCTCAGTTAAAGATTCTGCCCTAGGAAACAGAGACTAAGCAGGAGAATAACTTATCAGTTGCTGCCAATCCAGTGATTTCTTCAATGCTAGCAGAGTCTTCAAACAACCGAAATGACACCAATATACGTGGGCATCACCAGATGGTGCACACAGAAATCAAATCAACTGTATTATTGTCACAAGATGGAAAAGCTCAGTTACATGAGAAAAGATGTGGCCAGGACCTGACTATTCAACAGACCACAAACTGCCCATGTGCAAATTCCAAATTAAGTCAAAATGGAAGAACAAAGCCAAACAGTTCCCACAATATTATCCTGAGTATATACCCACTATTTTCAAGAATATTAAGAATATCTTTGAAGTCCCAAACCTCAATGATAAGAAGCCAGAGGAACTGTGGAATAAAATCAAGTAAGTTGTTAAAGGTGAATGTGAAAAGAGACTGTCAAAAACCAGAAACAGAAGAAAGCAAGTTGGGGGTCAGAACAAACAGTGGAAATTGCCAAGAGCAGAAGAGAAGCCAAAGCTAGGAAAGACAAAGATATCAAGAAAGAAGTTAACAAAGAATTTCACACAGCTGTTAGAAGAAACAAACAACAAAAAAAGCATTATTACAATGACATCTGTAAAGATAACAAAGGTGGAAACAGACATGGGAAACAAAGAAAGTCTTTCAAAAGATCTCCAAACTCAGAAGGAGATTCCAACCTCAAGTTGGTATGCTATACCGGTGTTCCTCAACCTTGGCAACTTTAAGATATGTGGACTTGAACTCCCAGAATTCCCCAGCCAGCATGGCTGGCTGGGGAATTCTGGGAGTTGAAGTCCACATATCTTAAAGTTGCTAAGGTTGAGGAACACTGTGCTATAGAATGCCAATGGACACATAGTAACTGATTCAAAGGAGATTAAACTACAGTGGAAGGAGTATACTGAAATACTGTATAGTAGAGATGTCAACATCCATGATACCTTGGAAAATATTCCCTGCTTACAAAAACCTGTAGTAGTAGAAGATGAAGTTAGATCAGCACTCCAGTCATTACCAAGTCAGAAGGCTACAGAAATTTATGGAAAACCTACAAAAATATGGCAAGCAGCAGAAGAGGTATCCGTAAAGATTCTAACCAAATTATGCCACAAATCTACCGAAGGGCACAGTAGCAAATAGACTGGATCAATCTAAACACAAATCTCCTTACTTTGGTATTTGTGTTTAGATTGACCCAATCTAACAGAATGTGCAAATTATTGTACAATATCCTTAATTTCACAGGCTAGCAAACTAATGGTTAGGATTATCCAACTCAGATTACAGGCTTGAATGGAAAGGGAGGTGCTGGGTATTCAATCTGGTTTTTAAAAAGGCAAGGAACATGACACATTACATGAGAAACAGCTATCATTGGCAAGGTTTTGAACTAGGCGATCTCTAGGCTTCCATTCTGTGGCTTTAAAATGAGAGAGGAAGAGAGAGACCTAGAAGTGATGAAAGTTCATGGGCTTCAAATGAAATCCATCTATATGCATTTGTCAAATAACAATGTAAAATGCTGACGTCTCCGTCATATTCTGAGACCCTTTCTTGATGCGGATTTGCATTTTCTTCTGTTCCTGGTTTCTTTGCCTTGGTAAGGAATGCAAATATCTGTCACATTATTTTGAAACAACATGCACCAAAGCTGCAGTTAACATTTCAAGACCTAGTGGCTAAAAACACAATTGGAACATTTCAGCCAAAGACCTTGGTCCAACGCTGACTTGATTAGCACCTTGCTTGAGAGCTTAATGCAGGATGCCTTACTGAGAATAGCAGGGGTTCCATTTCCATTTTCTGATCAGACTTATACACTATTATCTTCCCCTGGACCTTCCAATAAAGGAAATTACCTGATGAGCCCAGTTGACCTGAAATATAAATAAGCTGGACCACAGTTTTTGGAAAAGAAAGACTTGAGTTAGTGGAAATTTTTGTTTACTGTCACTCATCTGAAAGTATTTGAGAAGGAGGCTTCTTTCATTCACAGACTTAGCATAAAATCTAGAAACGTAGCACAATCAGATGACTGATTTCCATAGCATTCTAGCAGTGGCCAGACAAAAAAAATTGTTGGACAGTGCATTCACTGACAGCCTCCAAGATCAATGAATATATCAGCTCCAGAGCATACAAGTCTCTCATCCATCATTTTCTAGTTTATAGTTGTTACAAACCTGGGCCTGCCACAATGCCAAAATCTGTTGAGATCTTTGCACCATAGGTTATTAAACAGGTTTATATATTCCTGAAGTCCAAAAGTGAAAGTATAATTAATAATCAAACTATTAACTAATATTTGAAATTAATGATATCAAGGCAAACAAATAATAAATGGTAAAAACTGGGGGGGAAGAGAGAATATAGCACAAATCATATTTAAAACTACTGTCTAAAGCAGTCAGCTACAAAGCAGTAATAATCTATGGGAATTAAGTACAGTGAACTACAAGGAGTTCCGAAAGTAACATATTTGCTTCAGTGAGAGAGAAGCAGCGGATTCGGGGAATAATACATTTAATTCACCAGGAGAAAAACATGGAGTATGGAGTAATACACTGAATTCAAAGAGAGAGAAGGTCGTGGAGTTCAGAAAGGAGTATGGGAAATAGGTGAAGCTAAAAGAAGCAATTGATTTTGTAGCATGTTTAGCTATGCAAGAGAAGGAAGAAAGAGAGACAGAGAGATTCTTGCTGCCATGAAGAAATGGTTTCCTGCCATAGTAGAGCAAGATAATTTAGAAGATGTAGCATTCACACACACACGGATGGTAAGAGGGAGCCTTTATGCCCACCTATCACCTAATCACAAAATAATCATTTAATTGAAAAATAAATGAAGAGAATGTTTTTGGACTGGAGAGATTTTTTTTTTCCTTTTGCAGCTTATGCACAGAGTTCTGGTCCTAGAAAGTCCATGCTAGATGGTTCTAAACTCTAGCCTGCTGGTTAGTAAAAACAGAATAGTTATTCCAAGTTCCTTGCATGTTTCTCATATTCATCTTGGTACTACTTTTCAATTGTATATAAAAGTTAATTGTAGACTTAGGAACCCTCAGAACTTTTTTCCATAAAATTAATAGTTTAGGAGTTTCAGAGGTTGCTAATGCATCAGGCTCAAAGTATAGACTCAAAAGATGTTCCAATTAAGTATATTGCCATTCTGCAGTTACAGACAATCCAAGTTACCGCAACACATCTGATCCAAAGAGGTAATAGTATATTTTGCCCAGGAACTTCAGAAGAAAGATTTACTAGCAATTTATTAGTCCGAGACCAATCCATAGTGTCAATTTCTCATTAGAACCAGATTTTAATTTCTTCCCCAACATTGACTCTTACAGCTTTTAATGTAGGAAAAGCAATTGACATAACTAAAATAAGAATCAAGTCATAGCAAGATATCAAGGATGTCAAGCAATGACTTTTTAATAATGCCCATATTTTTATGTAAATCCCTTAAATTTCAAGAGGAAATAGAAGGCAAAATATAAGCTAAGTGACAGAGCTGGAAATCAAGAAAATTGAAATCCATATCCTTATGTGAAACCTGCAATTTAGATAATGAAAATCTAACCTGACCAATGTGTTTAATGCAATGTGTTTTGCACCACACTGGCCTTTCATCAAAGACTTGGGTACACACACACACGCACACATATGCACACTCACATTATAGAAACCTTAATGGTACACCTAATTCCACCAAATGAATGAATAAAAATGTAGATGAAAGGAACAATAAGAAAAATCAGACAGGTTGTTCTGCCACATTAAAATACAGGCAGGAAGATCATGGAATCAAAAGCAATAAACACACACAATCTAAAAGGGTTATTAAGCAAAGCATAGCACAAGAAAGACTTTAACTGCAAAACATAACACAGACATAATACAGACAGGAATGATCTGTAGACAAGGCAATCAAATAAGACATGGCAATATTCAATAGAGGACTGTAATAGGAGACAAAATCTCACATTCCTCCTCATTATTATGAAAGGCATCTAGGGTTTTTCTGTCCCCCAGTTTTTCTGACCAACATACTGTATAATGCCTTTCCAAAAGAGGTCTAGACTTGAGATTTGTCTCTTAGGGGTAATTGAAAGAATATATACTTTTCCCTCTAACTGTTTACTTTTGGTTTTTTTGAGAAAATGGCTTCCAGATGCTGGTCTACATGCCTGACCATGCCATTCTACCTTCCTCCACCTAACCTTGTGATCAAGGGTTTAAAATGTCACAATGGTAGGCCTGACCACCATCCCTTTTTACTGTGTTTTCAATATGTGCAATTCATATTTTAAAAGGGCAGGACCTGAATTCCCCAGTTGCACCCACTATTATGATAATGTTGACCTGGCCCCCTGCCTCAGATGCCCCTTCCTCCCTCTTAGAAGAAGGGAAACAACATTTCTCCAGAAAGCATCTTCAAGACTTAGTTGAAGCGAAGCATCTTCTCGTAGTGCTGCAGAAGCTCTGGTGCAGATGGATGGTTGTTTTAAAAAAAATAAAAGGAGGCAACACTGTATACCTGGGGGAAAAAGCATTATTACATTTTCTAAAACAAATAGTAAGAAGTAACTATACGCCTCATGCAAATTTTCTAAAGAGATTGTCACAGAACCAGCCAAGCCCATGTGGTGGAAGGCTGGGGGTGGGGGGGCTCCTTTTACAGAAACCCTCTGGGTCTTTCTCCAGTTTTAATGAAAAAAAAAAAGTTGTGTGTTAAGTTTCTGCTAGGTAACAGATCTTTCCTTCCTTCCTTCCTTCCTTCCTTCCTTCCTTCCTTCCTTCCTTCCTTCCTTCCTTCCTTCCTTCTTTCTTTCTATTGGCCACCCAAATCCAGTGACTCTGAGCAGTTTACAAAACTAGGGAAACCCCCCCAAAGAAACAGCTAAAAACATAAAATCAGATAGATAGCCCAGACTAAAAGAATCTGATAAACAACAAAATCAACAAAACAAAACAGGGGCCTTAAACAAATCATAAACATCAACTCCAGGCCTGAAACCTAGGTTTTCAAAGCTGTCTGGAACCCTAGGAATGACAGCGCCATCCTTATTTCTGGGGGGAAGCTGTTCCAGAGGGTGGGGGCTACAACAGAGAAGGCACACTTCCTAGGTCCCACAAAAGGACAGTGTTTAATGGAGGGGTCCTGGAGCATACCCACTCTGCTGGAATATACTGGGTGGGTGGCAATGATTGGAGATAAGCAGTTTCTCAGGTCCTATGCCGCACAGGGCTTTATAGGTATTATCTGGCACCCTGAATTGCACTTGGAAGTCAACTGGCAGCCAATGCAGCTTGTGTAGCAGTGGTGACACATGGGCCCACCAAGAGGCACCCGTTACTGCTCGCATCACTGCATTTTGAACCAGCTGCAGCTTCCAGATGATCTTCAAGGGCAGCCCCATGTAGATCGCATTGCAATAATGCAGTTGTGAGATGATCAGGGCATGAGTAATTGTCTGAAGGGCCTCCTTTGAAAGCTCCTTCTGCCAGTCTCCCCAGTGGGGAAGAACACCTTGGGCCCACCTCTCTGGTGAAATCATGGGATCAATGCCTCTGCAACTCTTAGAAGGTGATTTCTTTCTTTAAAGAAAGTGCAGCTCTCCCCAGCTGCAAATCACTTTTCTTGCCTTTGGTTAAGGCAAACAGATTTAAAATTAGATTCACCAGATTTATTTCTATTGTTTGTCTGCTGAAGGGATGTTTTGCTTTTTTTTTTCCCTTATGCTTTTTTGTTACAGTCAAAACTCCTCAGCATATTCTCCTTGGGAAAAAAATATCTGGTAAAGCCAGGCTATCTGAACTTTTAACGTTTAAATGGATTCATGTTCTACATGAATCTTGCAACAGCCTTTTAAATCTGCTTGCAAGAAGTTAGATCTCAACTAGTAGGATTTCAAGGATTTCAATGAAACTTTGCAAAAGGTTCATCTTGCAAAGGTTCTTGGCAAGAAACTAGCAATCCAGCTTTTGCTTTTCTTGTTATTAATTAGCAAACAAAGCTGCCATCTGACAATATAGCTTGTGTCAATCTTGTACAGCCCCATTGCTGAAAAAAAGTCTTGTTTATAACTGGCCCTATTAACAAAGGAAGACAATCTTAAAGATGTCTGTTAAAGAAGAATGGAAGACAGTTTTCAGGTCTTCCAGTGAGAATCTGTGAGAGATCAAGGCTATCGGGAAGGAGGGGGTGCATTCAAGGAAGGGAAAGGAGACGATTGATGTCAGGCCCAGCCCAAGAATAATGGTGAAACAATCCAGTTGAGTTAAGTTCCTTTATTTGCTTACATCTTATAGACAGAATCTTGCCAGACTCAATCTATACTACTGCACCTAATGGATATACCCTGGGAGATTCTAGGGAGTGGCGATCCTGAACCTCTTATGCTTCCCACGCTCCCCCTGTGGACTGTGTTGTCTTTTGTCTCCTTGCCCTTCCTGGAATGCACCTTCTCCTTCCTGATAGCCTTGATCTCTCACATCACCCTCCTCTTCATAGATACATTCTATTATAGAATCATAGGCATGTCTTTAATATTTCAGTTTCAGTTTTGAGATTCCAAAAGGGCAACAGAGGCTCTGAATACTTATTTTCAGTCTCACAGCCTTTTATCTGCACAGTCCAAAGATGGATGGGCTGTGAGAAGGCCAAAGAACTTGTTGGGGACGGACATACCTGCATAGCATTTATAGTACCCATTTCATCAGATTGTTTTAGACTTTATAGCTGGAGCCCTTAGTCATTACCCAGCAGCTAGAGCTGTGAAATGTCTTTCACTATGTTTCAGACCTTGGGAGGCTTTCAAACGATCATAAATATCCTTCCATTAAGAGACATGTACTTCAACAAGGCAGAGGTACATCCTACTGTGTCTGAGATTGAAATAATGATGATGGGGTGCTCAAAGCTCAAACAGAAGAAACAGACCCCAGCAGGTTGCTTTCATTCTCCTCCATCTAAGGAGATTTCTTGAAGAGGAGAAGGAAAGACCTCCACATCAGTGAGAAATAGTATCTTATAAAATGATGCATGAAGACCCTTCTTCAGGTCTAGGTTATTCAAGCTGACACCTGATAGTATTACTTTTGGTTGATGCTCCCATGGACTGGCCATGAATAAACTGAGTTGGCCCTTTCAAAGAGTTTATAGCTTCACCATCTCTTCTTCTCGTAGTCAAAACTAAAACAATCTGTTTCCTATTACTGCCCTTGGGCGGCTTTTCTCTCTCTTCTTTTTCACAACCTTCTCTTGGAAAGTAGAGGTGATACTAAGGTTCTCAGGAGGGCACTCAAAGGAAATCAGTTTCAAATTTGCCTTGCTTGAAAAAAATTCTTTGGCAGCTGACAAGCTAAATCACGTTAGAATCCCTTGCAAATACTGTAGCTGGGAATCCTTTCAAATACTCTGATGTCCATCGCTTCCTCTTCTACATACATCTCTTCAAGAAACAGGTGGGTGATAGTTGAAAGTACATGAGGTCTTTGATCTTATGAGTCAGGTATCATATTGAGGTCCTGCAGAGTAAAACTGCCATTTCTCATCTCTGCCTGAATAACATAATTTGGATTCTCCCTATGCAAGCACTTCTGCATTCTCCTCTCTCTTCCAGCTCCCTGGGTATTGCAGATAGCAAGGATACCAGAGGGTTGTCAATCATAACACTTGGCTCAGAGGTTCAGCTGATATATTCTCCCCCTTCCTTCCCCCTCTTTCCCTTTCTGTAGCAGCCAAGGAGCAAGAAAGCTTTTTTCTCTTGTTCCTTGCCCAGAAAATTGAGATTCTATCCTGGGGAAACTAAGATTTCAGAAGGAGCAGCAGAAAGGTGAAGAAAGAGCCCTAGAAGTTAAGAGCCCTGCTTCCAGCTTCCACCCACCAGGTCATACATCCAAAGCCCAGTGTGTTCCTTCTGCTCTTCAGCAGCACTATAATAAAAGCAGAGCTCAGAATCTGATGAATGGCATCCTTTTTGTATGGATTCTCATGTCATGTGGCAGCCCACCTTGCAGGCCAACAGCAATTACCTGGGCCAGTGGCCCAAATGGAAAGGCAAGGGAATGACTGAGCAGTGGGCAGAGCTGACAGTGCAATTTTTTTCAGCAAGCCACTCTCAAAGTGAAAAATCAAAACAAATGGAGGCCAGGATGGAGAGGGAGGGCTGCCCTTAGGTGATGGCAGCCAGCATCGTATGCAGTTGGCAGAGGGAAAAGAAACGTAGTACAGATTTTTGTAGGAATGGACACCTCCCCAAATGGAGGTACAACTCAGACAACACCACTAACAAGGCTTGGTGGCTCCCATCTTTTCCTATCAGAAATATGCACAAACATTTTTTGCAAAAATTGAATCCCAAAAGGGAGAAGCGTGCATTTGCAAGCAAATGAAATAAAAAATAAGCATCTGTTGAGATGGTTTGTCCTTTAATAAGACATCAGAGATAGGTCCACACTACCCAGAAGGGCTTTCGACCACCCTTGCCAAAGGCCCGAGTGAAGAGCCAGATCTTCAAGGTCCTTTGAAACACCAGCAGAGTGGGAGCCACCTGCCTCTTGTGGGGAACCTCATTTCAGAAGGCAGGCACTGCTACAGAGAAGGCATGCTTCCAGGGTCCCAATAGATGGCATTGTTTAATAGAAGAAACCTGGAGCATGCCAACCCTGCCAGATCAGATCAGCTGGGCAAATACTAGGGGAGACAGGCAGTCCCTCAAGTAACCAAGTCCATATGCCATCAGCACCTTGAATTACGCCCAGTCTCTGTGACTCCATGAAATATCAGAGACAGTAAATGAGAGAACTGAAACCAAAATAAATACATGATTTTGCTTGAAACCTAAATGTGACAGAGATGCAGTCTCTAATAGGAATTAGGAAGACAGCCATGTTTTGTAGCATAAGATGCATCTATGATCCTTACTTAAATGTATACAGGTTTAAAACATATCGGTTTAACGTAAAACTCAAAAGCAGAGACTCAGGGAGTTTGAAACATTCCCTTCATGGCTGAAAATGCCAATAGTGGGTATCTGAGATCACTCCATTTCTCAAGGACCATTTTGGTATTTTTCTAGGAACCCAAAGAATCTGACATAAGAAAAGTTATGAGAATCTGAGAGCATGACATAGCTGGTATGGTTAATGGTTTGCTAGGGTAGATTATTATTCTACTTTGGACACATTATGGGAAGACCCAGCTCTCTGGAAAAGGGTCTAATACTGGGAAAGGTGGAAGGAAAGAGAAGAGGAAGAACAGCAACAGGGTGGATGGACTCAGTTTCAGTGGCAGCGGGTGCAATGTTGGAAGACCTGAAAGACCAGGTTAGGGACAAATCGTCATGGAGAAAATATATCTATCTATTTCCAACTCTCACTAGGAATCAAAAACAACTTGATGGCACATAATCAATCAATTAATCAGGGTAGATAAAGTAACAGAGCTCAATGTGCCACAATATGTGATGACGACCTGCAGTTGAATGATTCTCTTTCTTAAGGGGAAAAAAAAATTGGGGTACAGATCTAAAAAAAAAGGATTATTTTTCAGCAAAGCTAGGCCCTACACATCCAGCTGTTATTAGTGATAATATATAAAATGTCAGGCGATATTGTGATTCTATGGCTACTTTCACACAACATAGTTCCTTAGTTACTGAATTAACCGATTTTCAAAGTTCAAATAATACAATGAATTTGAAGTAACTGAAAAGGTTGGGTTTATGTAATATTGTATGCCTGAAAACTGAAAAAAGGTTAATGCTTACCAAACTTAACACATGCAAATGCAGGTGCTAGGACTTAACTAACCTATTTAAGCATATTGTGTGAACACAGACATATGGTCATTTGGAAGGCTTACACCTCTAACAGTGATTTAGTATATAGGAGTATACTATATATGAGGTATATATATACTATCAATCTATCAATCTATCTATCTATCTATCTATCCATACATACATACTATATATATATATATATATATATATATATATATATATAGTATATAGGAGTATATAAGGGCTGTTTTGCTGAGTTCTTCAAAGAACTCAGCAAAACAGCTGTATGTTCTCAACATATGTGGCAGGAGCAATGATATTTCCTACTATCTTTTGCAGGGATTATTCATAGACTTGGCTTTCAAACCCTTAGCAGAAATTATTTTTTTTTTCTGTATTTGATTAGTCAGTTCACAAACTTGCCAATATTTATTCAACCACTAGAAGCTTAGTTAGTAAATACAGGCAGAACAAACTTCCAGTCATCTGATTTCTCCATTGTATGCAACTGATTAAGATAGCTGAATGAGGACACAATGTAGTCCAAGTAAGAAAACAAACTTCAATCACAAGAATAAAATAGAAGAAAAGATGGTAGCAAGGGAGATGGAAATCGAAAAAGGATAGAAATTACAAGGAAAAGATGAGATTAGCTAATGCAGGAGACTGCAGTTGCATCCAGAAGGTGTGTTGATTCCTGATAACAGTTCTGTAGGTACAGAGGAAGGCAAGAGAAACAATTGTTTCAGTTTCTGGAAGATTCATCATGAAGGTTGCAGTCTAAATGTGAACCCTGGAAGAGAAGATAAGGATAATGCCTGGAGGAATGTGAACAAGTGCAGCCATATCTGTTGAGGATTTTTCCTTTGGGGTATTGAGGGCTAAATGGTTAAATCCCTCTGTTAAATGTTGGCGTTAAGTAAGAAAGTTGGAAAGCAGGGTGAAAAACAGATAAGAATAATGTGAGCAGATCCCTGTGCAGTCTATTTTATGACTTGGGAATCAGGATTAAACTAATATTCTGTTGACGGGAAATAGCAAACATCTGGGACTCTTGAAAGAACAAGTTAACCCAAGTTTGGCATTATAGCTAACTATTTTATATGTTATGAAAAGTTACAAAGACCGATCTATGCAAAATGGTAACTCTTCTTAATAATTTTGATTCTATCTCCTTTCTGCTTTGATCATTAAAGAAATTATCATCTTCTCCTATTGACTTGACAATCATCCTAAGGAAAAAAATGAACATTTCTCTTCAGGGGATGCTTTGCTTATGTTGTCCAAAAACCAACAATGGTACAAACCACTTTTCCTGAAAGTTTGCATAGCCAACCTATGTGGGTCAAAAGTTTCCCTGCATGGTGTTGCTATAAATGGATACTACCTCTTCATTTATTAATGTACATGTATTATATATGTAATAAATAATATTACATATATGCACCTATCCTCACAGTTTAAAGTGATACCCATAAAAATCTTTCCTCATTTTTAACATCAGAAAAATAATCCTATAAGATAGATTGGACCAGGGGTGACACATTTAGACACAAAGGCAAGGCTTTGATCATACACTCACAGCCACCATTTTGATTTTTTTTTTTTCTTTTTGACAACCCTCCTCCCCCAGGACACCCTGTGATTGGACTGAGAGGTTGTTATCTACTGAGCTCCATGATCAAATAAGGATATGAATCTGGATCTTCTTGATCTTAGTCTAATAGAGTTACTGTATTTTACATTTTTGTGCACCATAGTGGTAACATTTAAAAACTGAGCCAAGGACTCATTTCTTAAAGAATGTTCATGAAAAATACTATTATGTTGATTATGCACTCAGTTTCTTCTCCACTTAATACACATTTAGATGAGCATGAGAAAGTTTGCTAGGTCTTCTGACCCATGATAACAATAGAACTCCATCTTCTTCTTTGACACTCCAGAAGCCAAACCAGCAGGACATCAGCATCTGTCATCACAGAGCCTCCAGATAACTGAAGTCAGTTTGATGGATGACCCAGACTGCAGTTCCAGTCGAGGAATGAGAGGAGATGTCATAGGAATTATGAAGGAAAGGATAATATGCAATTGGTGAGATGGCGTGACAAAGTGATTTGCTTAAACTCAGCATTCACCCAGCTGTGAACAGAAGTTGAGGAGGAAAGACTTGTCAATATTTAAATAGCCAATCATGTCTTACACTTGACAGGCCATTTATATGCAAAGATTATATCAGTGTATTGCAAATGCCAAGCTCTGTTCTGGCCTTGCTTCTCATACCTTGAAGAGCTCCAACTGGCACAGGAGGAGAAAGAGATGTCAGTTGAGTCAAACTGGCTTGTTTGGGTAGATGTTGTGGTCTCCAAGACAAAACATGAGTCCAGCTGAAGTGACCAGAATAAAATCTCAACCTTCACTGGCTTTTGGAGTATGTTAGAGGCTCCAGAAAAGCAAGCTGTCTGACAGTAGAAAAATGCTGTTTTGCTTTCTGTAATGTACCCAGTCCTCTAATTCTAGTCCTTGCTAGTCTGGGTATTGCCAGATCAGATGCAGACAAAAATCTGAATCCACATAACAAGCTGACTTATGCTATACCTCAGACTTTCCTAAATAAATATTGTAGGAATGACACGGTTTAGACCTGATCAGGTCATCTAAGAGAGTTTGGATCAATCTGAATTTCCATCTTCAGAAGCTAATCCCATACTACCACCAGGTTCATGAAATTTGCTTTGTCTTCAAGCAGCTCATGAAACTAAAAAGTAATCATGCTGTGAAGTTCCAGGTAAAGTGAGTTTGTAAAATATCCCCAAAGGTTCAGGTTTCTGATAAGTTCCGTCTGTGTTTCATGTTACTTTTAAAAGCAAACTATTATTTCTGAGCCCTCTCTGCTTGAACCTTCTATAAAAGTACAGAATCCAAAATGGTGTTGATTTAATGATTTGGTGTAGCCTGCAGAATGTTCTTTCCCAAGAACAAGAAGGCAGAGCATGTACGCTGATCTGGCTCCTAAGGTGATTAGAAAAAAGCTTCAAAATAGTAGTCTATCCATCTCTGTAATTGCAGCCACTAAGCATGGATTCTTGTGTGTCCATGCTGGTTGAGGAATATTAATTATTATGATAATTAATATGTGTCTGGCAGCTTGTCCTATCTCATAGAATTGGAAGTGCAGGCTGAAAATGGATTTGTTATGTGTTCAGTGGTTAATCTACAGTAAATGTCAGGTGGAAATAGTAGCAGGAGGGAAAGGAATCGGGTGACCATTAGATCTATCTTCCATTTACAGAGAACACGTTGCCAGGGGATCAGTGTTTGGAGGGGAGGACATTGAGCATCATAATGGCTTCACCTGAATGTGTGAAACATGGATGGATGAGATTGTATAAGCAGCCCTGACCCTATCTTTCTCAGACTTTCATGCATTCAGCTGGAAGATCTGAAGAGAGGTTGGACTTGGCTGTGCTTGGACACAGGGGTAGTTCTCTGCAGGATTTGGTCCCATTATTAAGCAAAGTCTTCAGTTACACAAAGAACTGTACTTATGTTGAAGTGAATGCAAATACAGGAGTCCTTCAGGTTCTGGTCTGAATTGGTGGCAATCATAAACAATATGGGACAAAGCCAGTATTCTTCCAAGACATTCAAGGGAATGCTTGAAGAAGATTGTTATAGTTTTCTTTGTTGCTTTTGACTCATCTGAGCAAGGACATTTTAAAATAGCTTTAATGGCATAAAAGAAGAATTGGCCTTCCTCAGCTTCTGGAGTGTCTAATGATTTGTAGTTTGAGCCTGAAGTTTATTTTACTTTTTTGACACTATTATTGTTTTGTTCTTCATTTTTGCTTGCTGTTTAAATAATCATTTAATATTTGTTTTTTGTAAAGTACCTGAAGGGCCTTTGAGGCCAAAGACAGTCAATAAATTTTGTCCTAAATAAAATAAATATCTAGCTGCTTGCAACTGAGCAAATAATGAAAGATTAAACCAAGCTGGAAAGGAGTTCCTGTGATCTTAGCAAAGTCTCATGATATGATTTTGAGCAAGCCACATTCATTCCACCACCAATGGATCATCATTCAACACATAGTTAAGCACATTGCTGTTTTAAGTGTTGATGCATGTTTAAGGCTGGAGTAAGCCAGGTTTCCAAGATTTGATGGCAGGGACTAGAATTTGGGGGGGGGGGGGCGGAATAGGAATAGGAGGTGAGGAGACACTTGCTCAGGATTTTTTTCCCCATTTCAATGGAGCTGTTCTTACAGCTGTTGCCTTGAATGGGTTGAACTGAACAAGTCCATTGTCCAACCATCAGACTCTATTGAATGAAGCACTTCTTTTACTTTGGAATTTCCCCCTTTCTCTATCATGCTCCCAGTCTCAGCATCCTCTCCCCTCTTATATTCTTTGGCCACATTGCTTGGCTCAGCAGCTCAGCTCTCCTTTATTATGTATACAAGCTGCTCTATTTTTTATTTCTATCTGAAAAGTACCATGTACTGCAACATCTCAAAATAAATGAGCACTTTAGCTCTAGGAAAGGGATCTTCACTTGGTCAGAATGATAATCCAGAAACAGTATGAAATAGAGAAATGCTTGGTTTAAACCAACTTCAAGCATCTCATGATGGTGACTTGGCCTGAGATACAGTAGTTCTTGTGTGGCCCTTGAATTCCTTGGGACTTAGTGATTCCTTTGGGCAGTTAGTCCCACCATGCAAGTCTTCTGTTTCAATCCGATAGAGATATAGTAGCCAAAACTGACTGATTGATAGTCATGGATCAGAAATTTGATCTTTGCAGTTACTGATCAAAAACCACATTTTTTCATAAATGAGACTGAAAAGACTTTGGAAATTCAAAAAAGGGGGGGAGACGGTGCAGTGGATAGAGAGTCATCCTATTTAGGCAGAGGGTTTCAGATGCTTAGCTCTTGAAAATCTCTATTGGAGTCCCTGTGTGTTCGAATTGTATATGTAGTACTGAGCTAAGCTTAAAATTGCTGTTTCTCTTCTAAATAAACGTCTCATCTCTAATAGGAACTAGGTATGGAATTATAGCACACATCATTTCTTCCTGGGAAGAGTAAACATGTGCAGTTTGGGCAGGTACAGACGGAAATTTTCTCCAGTTTTTTATGAGAGCTTAGTTACAGTAAATCCACACATTTCTTCATAAACAAGACAGATATAATAGAAAACATACTTTTTCCTTAAAATTGGGAGAAAGCAAAATAGATTCATCCACCTCTAACAAGGATGCCTTTCAGATAGAACTGCCTTTGAAATTGATCTAGACCACCATGCTAGGGAATTCTGGGAGTTGAAGTCCACACATCTTAAAGTTGCTGAGGTTGAGAAACACTGGTCTAGAAGATTCAGATGGACCAAAACACAATATTAAATTCTCATAGGGCAGAGCACATACATCTTTCCCATTTTAGGTCAGCACAGCTTACTTCCTATTTATTTCTAGGATCGATCTCAAATCTGTATTCTAGCTTTCAAAATCTGGATAGCTTCAGGGCATCTTAAGGACCATTTATTCCCATTATTTTATTTTATTTATTTTATTTTATTACAACTATCTATATTCTGTCATTGGGGATACAAATACTTCTACAGTGCTTAAGGTAATACCAAAATATATAAATAGGCTCAGGAATTAAGATCCATGCTGAAAGCTTGTCTTTGGTGCTTTTTTGATAATTCCAGCAAGTGATCAGGAAGCATGGAGACATTTTCTGTGGCAGTATCATCTTTCAAGAAGCTCTTCGTGTTGGAAATTGTCAAGTTTATCCTAAATGAATGAATGAATGAATGAATGAATGAATGAATGAATGAATGAATGACTCTATCAGATTTAAACTGTAGCACCTCATGCTATGACTCTTTGATTTTATATGTAATTCCATTAGGTAAGAGTTAGTTTTATTACTGTTCTTAGAAATTCTGAGATTTTGGGGTTTTTTAAAATAATTTTTATATTGATTCTAATTTTGCTTTGTATGACTGTTATACTAATATATATATATATATATATATATATATATATATATATACACACACATACATACACACACACACATATATATCTAAATACACAGTAGATATACTGTATATGTAGATACACACACACACACACACACACACACATATATATATATATATATATGAGAGAGAGAGAGAGATGTGAGAACCTATTTGTGAGGTTGGGCTCTAGGGATCAGCTGTGTCTGTTGATATTTTACCAGCCTCCCTGCTACATAGCAACCTCACTGTCATTGCTCCTGGACTCCAGGGCCTGGCTGGTGGTGGAGTTTCCCAGGCTTATAGTCCTGGAGAACTTCAACCTGCCTTCTCTGGAGGTAAAGTCTGAGGCAGCTCAGTTCATGGGCACCATGACAGCCACGTCCCAGGTTATCGAGGGCCCAAGAGATAACAGAGGTCATACACCTGATTTGGTTTTCCTGCCGAAGCAGTGGCAATGTGATCTGGAGTTGGGGGAAGCTTCTATTACTTCCCTTTCATGGTCAGATCACTGTTTAGTAACCCTGGAGCACTCTGGTGCTGCCTTCCATTGCAGGGAGGCTGGCCCTATTTGATTGGTCTGCCCCAGGTGACTCCAGATCACATTGCCACTGCTTCGGCAGGAAAACCAAATCAGGTGTATGACCTCTGTTATCTCTTGGGCCCTCGATAACCTGGGACGTGGCTGTCATGGTGCCCATGAACTGAGCTGGTGACTTACTGGGTTCCAGAAAGAACTTGGAATTGTTCCTGAGGATCTGCTGCATGGCCTGACTGAAACCCTGGTCACTTCCTGGAATGAGAGGACAGTGGGGCTTTGAATCAAATCACACCCATGTGGCTTCTCTTCTCCCATGGATCCAGAAACTCTCTTTGGTTTACAAAGGAGTGGAGTGAGATGAAATGGGTGAAGAGACACCTAGAGTGCCTCTGGAAGATGATGAAAGCTGCTATTAAACCCTACCTCCTGGTAACAAGGGCAACAAAACATCAGTATTCCTCTGCCCTTATTGCATCCATGGTTAACTGCCTGGCAATCTTGTTTAGGGTAACCCAGAACCTAACCCAGGACTGGTTCAGAGAGGTAGCTGTAAGGCTATTGTGTGTAACACACTAGGCATCTATCAGATAAAGTTGCTTGGATTTGCTCCAGGTTGGACTCTAGCTTTGAAACCATTCCTATGGAGGTGACTGAGGCTCATTCTGGCTTGGTTATCTGGAAGAAGTTTGATCTTGTTAGTCCCAAGGAACTGGACAGGGTTCTTGGTATTACTAGCTCGGCTACCTGTATATTAGATGGATGTTCCACCTGGTTAGCTAAGGCTTCCCAGAAGGTGACATGTAGTTGGTTTCTGGGGGTGGTAGATTCATCCTTGAGAGAATGGGTGGTTCCTCCATCTCTTAAAGAGGCAGTGGTTTACCCACTCCTGAAGAAGCCATCACTAGATTAAACCATGCTAGACAGTTTTTGTCCTGCAGCTCCAGAGAATGCTGGAGGAAGCAGATTACTTGGACCCCTTTCAATTGGGATTCAGGCCTGGTCATGGGACTGAAATGGCATTGATCACACAGGTAGATGATCTCTGGCTGGGACAGAAAGGGGGTGTCATGGCCATCTTTGCTCTTCTTGTCCTCCCAGTGGCTTTCAATACCATCAATCATGGTATCTTTCTGGATCAGCTTCAGGGATTGGGAGTGGGCAGCCCTGTGCTCTGCTGGTTTTATTGATTGTTGATTGTGGGGAGAGTGGTCAAACCTACATCCTTGGTTTGTGTGGTCCCACAGGACTTGGTGCTCTCTGTATTCCTTTTTAACACCTACATGAAACTGCTGGGTGAGGTCATTCAACAGCCCAGGGAGAGGTATCATGACTATGCTGATGATATCCAGCTTTCTATCTTCACCCCTGGCTGATCAAGCAATGTCATGGAGGTTCTCTCTTGGTATCTGGAGGCTATGGGTTCTGAATAAGAAAGATCAGGCTTCAACTCAACCCCAGCAAGACTGAGTGGCTCTGGTTTTTAGGGCCTCTGGATTCAGGGGATTTTCCATTGTTAGTTCGGGACAGGGTTGCACTTCCCCAAACAGAGCCAATGTGCAGTTTAGGGGGCTCCTGGACTCACAGCTCCTATTTGAGGAACAGCTGTGGCTGGGAGGGCTTTCACTCAGCTTTGTGTTGTGTACTGAGTTAAATGTCTGGGAATTGCTGCTGTCTTGTCAGTGAACCTGTCAAGCATGTGTGAAATAGAAAAAAAAAATTATCAATGATCTGATGCTCAACTTGGGAGTTGTCTTGGAGTCACAGTTCCTGCTCCAAGAGCAGATGACAGCTGTGGTCAAAAGGGCCTTCACACAGGTACATCTAGTGTTCCAGTTGTACCCTTTTCTGGACTGGGAACCCTTTCAGATAGTAATTTATGCCTTAGTCACCTCATGAATGGATTATTGTAATGTGGTCTACATGGGGCTGCCCTTGAAGCGACTTGGAGGCTACAGCTGGTCTAGATTGCAAGAGCACAGGCAGTGATGTGCATACCTTGTATGCCCATGTGACCCTATTACTCTGCAAGTTACACTGGTCACTAGTTGGCTTCTGGGTGCAATTCAAGGTGCTGGTTACCAGCTTTAATGACCTTCATAGGATGGGGCCTGGTTATTTGAAGACCTTCTTGTTTCTGGTTGTTTCTGCTTATCTGGTGAGACTAGGCAGAGTAGATGTGCTCTGGGCCCCATCAATCAAGCAGTGTCATTTTGCAGGACCCAGGAAGTGTGTCTTCTCTATCACAAATGATATTTCCCCAGAGATCCACATGTTTCCCACTCTGATGATGTTCAGAAAGAGATTAAAATCCTGGCTATTCTCCCAGGCTTTGGGGTAGAGAGAAGGTTGAGCCCCTCTTGGATGTTTTTGGGGGTGGTTGCTGTTGTTAGGTGTTGTTTTTAGGGACGCTCCTGATTTTTTTGTTTTTTTGTCTTTTGTAATTTTTTTAGCTTTTAATTGTAAGCCACTCAGAGTTGCTGGGAGTTGGGCATCCTATAAATTGTATACATAAAATAAAAGTAATATTTCTTTTCAGAAAAAATGATGTGATTCATCAAAATGAAATTCACTATGGCATGAGTTGGATATGTACTTCAGCTGGTTAGCTACTATCCATGCCAGATTATTTAACATCTCAAAAACTCTGTGTGTGTGTTTTTGTATGTCTATAAGTTGCCAATGATAAGGCACTACATATCTCCAAAGATGGGATATAATTATTTTAACAGAAAAATATTTGCATTTAACATTTGTATTTAAATAAATGCATTCTTTTCCATGTAAAACCATATGTTACAAACAAAATTCATTGACCATGATATTCAGCAGATACAGATTGCTTTGATCAATGTGATGATATCCATGCTTGGGAAATTTCAGCTTGCAGCAGAAGACTTGGATGATCTTGAAACTCAGACTGCTTCTGCAGAGGTAATCAGTTTCAACATAATCAGGGCTCTAAACCCAGCCATGCTATCACTATATGAATCAGAATATCACTCCTTGTCAGGACCACCCTCAGATTTCAGGCATCTGGCCATGTAAAAGCAGTGAGAGATGTTTTTCAATCCAGCCAACTCCTCCAGAAAGAGTAGACCAGATCACATTAACTGTCATGTCTGCCTTCATAACTCTTGGTGGCTTTAGAATGTTGCAAACTAATATCATTCTGTTGAACTCCATTCCTTGGGACTGACACACATCTCCTGTTTCTTGGTGTTCTTTTCACATGACATCCTTTGCTGTTTGCCCTCAGTGTCTGTCTAATCTGCTCATGTGTCACCCGTCCATTTTGGCTGGTCTTTTCCTAGCTAGATCTCTCCCACGGCTTTTCCTCATGTGCCTCAGATAGCCAATGAAGAGGAGAAAGATAGTCACTTCCAAAAAATGCTATTAGGAAGCAAATCAAAACTTTTTGCTGTTCAGTCGTTAAGTCGTGTCCGACTCTTCGTGACCCCATGAACCATATCGCGCCAGGCCTTCCTGTCCTTCACTGCCTCCCTGAGTTTGCTCAGTTTCATGCTCATTGCTTCAGTGATGCTATCTAACCATCTCATCCTCTGCCGTCCTCTTCTCCTTTTGCCTTCAATCTTTCCCAGCATCAGGGTCTTCTCCAAAGAGATCTCTCTTCGCATTAGGTGACCAAAGTATCTGAGCTTGAGCTTCATTATCGATCCTTCCAATGAGCAGTCAGGGTTGATTTCCTTTAAGAAAATCAAAACTAACTTGAAGCATAAAAAATGCCCTTGGAATGCTATTTCTTCAGAATAATAAAATGGTAAAAAAGGGAAAAAGTGCAACTCTCTCATGTCTGAAATAATTTTAAATTTCAGATGACTAAGAGCAAGAAAGCAATGAGCAATGATGCCCTTCCGTGCTTGTGAGCCACCCCTACCGAAGCCACAGATATCTATAATTTATTCTCTTTAATAAAAAGTTTAGTCTGATTTTTTCACAGCAGGCATTTACCAGGCCACACCAATCCTTTGGTTGCTTTAACTTTAAATAGCCTCAGGAAGTCATTAATTATAGGTCACTCAGTAAGACCTCAGTGTAAAATGAAGTCAGTAGATTCATTATATATATATTAAATCCATTATCATCATCAGCTCTCAGGATAAAATAGTGAATTGCTATAAAGTTGGACAAAAGAAATAGATTTTGCAAGGCTTTGGTTTCCTTCTTCTTGGCTATATCTTTTCCCACGGTTGAAAAGAATAGGTTCAACCATGCCTGCAACAGCTCTTGGCAGTACAGCAGACTTTGTATGCAGGATTCAAGGTAAAAGACCTTCAGGTACAAAATATTGGAAGGATGTGATCCAAGGGAGCCAAAATTCATTGCTGAATTAAAAAAAAAAATGACTGGGTCTCCCAGTGCATAAAGACTGTATTCTTTCTCTTGCTTTGTTAATCTATTCATACCTGTAATGTGGATCTTATTCTTTGTTTGCTTTACAGACTGATATCCCCTGGAGCAATATCTAGCTGGTTCAGATCAGTTCATCCAAACCAAAAGTTATTTTTTTTCCTTCTCCTCCAAGAAAGAGATGGAGGACCAAGACTCAGGTTGAGCAGAGAGCTCATGATCTTCAACAGAAGACCTGGGCTCCTTGCCATTTGTGACCCTGCCAACTGCCTCCTCTACAACCATAATCCCTGTTGGCACATATGCAGCTGTGGATTAGGAGTGTGGCTGATCTGGTTTCCCACTGGGCAACACCCAGGAAGAGAGTCCAGTGGGCTGCTCAAGCTGGATAAGGAAGAGGAGAAGGAGGAAAAGTTGGTGTGGGTTGAGATCCGGTGCCTTGAGTTGAAGCAGGAGATACCAAGATAGGAGGAGGTAGGGCCCAGGGTGCAGGCATAGCATAACTGGCTGAATAAGCAGTAGCCACAAGAAAGAGCCAGTCCTAAGCTATTGGGGGATATTTAAGGGGAAGTTACATAACTGGATTTTGATTTTACACAAATGGAATATAGCTTTGATAGTTCTGAGAGCAGTTCCTGGCTGCCAGAAGAAAATTCACAGCTGGTTGGTACTTGGATGGGAAACCACCAGGGAATCTTACAACTGTAGGATAGAGTGAGAAGTAAAAACAAAATCTCTGAAAAAGGTGATGGTACACCACTTCCATGCTGTTCCTACTGTTGCATATAGTCTACAGGAGTTGAGCTCGTGTTGAGGACATCTTTACTTTGATACTGCCTGGAGAGACATGGCAGGGTGGATGATAATTTAAAATACATTGAGTAAAGAAATAAATCAATAGCAACTCTAAGAGGATGTTTTATAATGTATGGTGGAGGGAAGGCCCTTTTGGGTAAAACCTACTGGCTAAAGAGTGGATGCCAAGGCATAGATAGAAGAACTTGTCCATCTATCCTATCAAAATACACACATCCAAAAATGAACACCTACAGAAAGAGAGAAAAAGAACACTTGGCGTGTGAATAGAAATCTTTTCACCAACTAGTCTTAATGAATTTGGTTCAGTGGCAGGATTAATTTACCTGATAAGGAAATGTATTCTTCTCAAGAGTCAGTAAATGAACACTTCAGATAAAATATTCCCACTGTCTGTGAAAATTACTGTTTGACACATGCTTACAGTGGAGGGCTGATCAGAAAAGTACTCATGCCCAGATGTAACACACACACACACACACACAGACTCACAGAGAAGTCTCTCAGCTGAGCTTTAATTTAGCATCACAATAGCTCAAGGCTGAACCTCTAATAGTTTCTAGCATTGACCTTTCAGAGTTTGATTTATTTGTGACCCAGTTAAAGGTTTAGTGTGAGCATAATTGCATTGCAGTGTGCTTCCTGCAAGAGAGATACTGGCAAAGATATTGACAAAATCAAATTTAGCAGCTATTCTTCCAGAGGGGAGGGGGGGCATCCCATTAATGCCAAGAATGGTCTGGAAGGGGTTGGATTAAAGAATGCCTACAGAAACGTCATCCCAGCTCAGAGCTGAGAGGCAGTGCACTGGTAGGTTGTGAATTAGATGTTCCTGGCCTCCCAAAATGCTTACCGCAAACACAAGTCAGAGTTGCTGCTGCCACCATCCCACTGACCGTTTGCCTTCCCCCAAGGATACAGCATGACATATTTTCTGCTTTATCAGTAGCATCCTGTCTCAAGTTCCAGAAACCTGCTTGATATTTGAAACTGTCAGAGCTTTCTATGAAAAAAATGTGTGGGGTGTAAAAGTCAGGATATGCTTTAAACATTGTTTTAAGGGATCCGTGAGACTGCTGAATCACAGATAACTTAATGTTGACCTATCTAGCGGGGGTGGGAGGTGGGGGAGGGACGGAGGGAGTTAAGGTTCCCAAATTACCTTGAACTTCAGGTTTGAAGGTTTTTTTGCTGTGAGAGACTGACATGGCTATCCCTGATCATACAGGGTGTTTGATAATGGAAGAGATCACCTTAGAAGATGGCAGACACTCCTTCATGAGATGTTTCAAGCCACATATTTCAGATAGTATAGCAATGGATCTCTTGTAAAGAACATGGAGTGGACTTGAACTCATAGGCCTTTTCTAACATTATGATCCCACAACGCAGTCAGTTTCTGCATTCGCATGTGAATATTTGCATTCAAGGCTGCATTTAAATGTGTATAAGTGCTTTCCATTCCAAATATGCAATTTCAAATGTTTTTGGATGCATGACATTTGAACTGAGAACTATGTCTGAATAATTGGAATGCACAAAAACAGTGGATAACTATGTTAGGTCTGAGTCACACCAGTTTATAGTAGGATTCTCAGAGAACCAAATGCCCACGTAATGACATGTGGGAAAAACCTTGGGAGACTGGGTGAAGAGACACCTCGTGATTCCTATCTGATTTACCCAGCGAGGCTGATAGCCCAAAATACTCTCCATTTGAAGATGGAGGGGGATTATTCCCATCATACCTCCCATCCCCAATATTTAAGCCATGAAATTGAGCTGCACTTTTCCCCATTCCTACCTCACTGCCAAAGATTGCAGTTTACTGCAATGCAGCAGGCGGGAGTCCAAGCCTATCTTTTATTTACCCCCATACATTTAAATCCAGCAGTGAAATGCAGTAAAAAATTAAATGAGGATACTATAAATTTGAAATTTGCAAGATGAGAGTTTGACTGAGAATGTTTCCCACTGAATCTGGCATGAGCAAACATCGGCAGCTTTTGAGGCTACCCTTTCATTCAGCAATCTGGACTGTCAGCTCTAAGCCCAGAAATATTGGCCATTGCATGGCATATTAATGGATGGTTCTCCATTATCTGAACATTTCTCTTGTTCAAACGCTCTGGAAGTAAATGAAGAACCACAGTCACTCATCTTGGGACTTAATGATGCACAACTAGGGTTGGCTTCAACAGATCCCTGACCCCCACATTATAAATTTTATGCTAGCTTCCTCTTTTGCTTTTCAGGGCCACCATGAATTTCCAAAGAGAACCAGGAATCATTTCCATTTTTAAAAAGATCTTCTGGGAGAAGGAACTTCCAAGAAAAGTGATTATTCCAGGACCTAATCTCAAAGGAAAAGTACATAAATCCCCATTCCAAATTGTCAAACTCATCCTCCAGATACATTGGAACTGTTACTCTCATAATTCTCTTGCAGCATGGCTATTGGTATCATTGCCTTAGAATTCTGGGAGCTGTGGTCCCAACACATCTGATAGACAATAGGTGAGAGGAAAGCTGGACTATGAGGTTCCAAGAGACTTGCTTTCTAGCATGATTTCAACCAAAAATAAAGAAAAAAGGGGGGAAGGAGTGAGATTGTCTCAGAAAAGGAAGCCAAGTCAGCATGCCTTTTGTACCCTAATCTGGATCCAGTAGTCTTGATTGTGAAGAAGTCCATATTACACACCCAATAACTGCCTAGGAGAAATGAAGACATCTTGGTGGAGGGTCTTGAATGCTGGCCATAGCATTTCAGCCAGGGGATGCCATAGACTTATGATTCATTCTCAGGACCCCAAGAGCCAAGACCATATGAATTTGAAACAAAAGTAAGAAAAGGAAGTGTAGCCCTTGGCTAACAATACATGACTACCTAAACCCCTATAGGACTTATTCTGTAAATTGTAAGCCATTTAGCCTTCAGATTCCTGGTGCTTCAGAAAGGGCAGCAATTAGGATGTATAAATCAGTATGAATTCAGCCTGAACAACACTGCCTGTATTCACACGTTATTCTAGTCTTGCATATTCTTTCAAAAAACAATTAAAATGGCAGAAAAATCAAGTTGTACAGAACTGATATTTGAACAAATACTGTGCCCAGTGTTCTAAGAGTTTTCTTTCCTTCCTTCTGTTCATAAGAAGCTTCTCATCTTATTTCTCAGAGGACTTTTGAATTTATTTTCAATTTCTTTTGGTGGTATGCTTGCTGTGATGTGGCAAAGGATACTTGTGTTGTTTGAGTTTTTGGCTTCTTTGTTCTACCTCTCTCTCACTGACTGTAAATGACCTGGCTACCCATGTATCTGAAAAAGCAACATGAAAAGTGAGCCTTCATTATGCATTTCCTTGGGATTTAAACTGAATTTTGGGGAACCAAGAAAATTATAAGCCATTGAAAGATGGTTGTACAGCACAAGATGGGATCCTGACATACTTACTTTCTACTTCATAAATTAAGGAAGCCCAAGAACTCTGCACCTAATCATGAGAAATTCACAAAAATGTTCTGAAAAAGAAAAACAAAATCTATTAAAACGAGTGAAAATCATTTTTAAAAATGAAGACAAATTTTCTTACAGAGCCAGCTTGAATATTCTTGGACTATCCACCAAATGCTGTTTTCTTCCATAGAGTACATTTGATTTTGGCAGATTGTCCTCACCATGGTTCCCCCCTACATACCCCATCCCCACAAAGGAATTTTGTTAGGTGTCTCAGCTATGGACAAGCCAGGTACTGATTCAGCTTTCATCCCACCCTGAAGCAGACTCTCTAAGAAAGTTTATTTTTGAGGCAACTGCAACCAGACACGGTGTTCATATTTTTTTTAAAAAAGACCATTTATTTTCTAGCTTGTGATTTCATTCAGGAAGAAAAGTGGCAGGAGATCTGCTCTAACAACAGAGTTCTGCAGATGATGGGGAGAAGAAGAATTTACCTTGAGACAGATGCAAATACATAATTTAAATCAATAAGCATTTTGTTGTGTGTTGCTCTTTGCAGCCTGCTGAGAGATTCCCCAAGACAGAACTTCCATTAAAACATTTGTTTTTATTTTTACACTACATTTACCATGACCCTTCTAGAACACTTCACATACGGTTTATTTAGTAAACAAGGAAGTTGGAATTCTCCTCAGGGGGCTTTGAATACTCAAGGAACAATTTGTGTGTGGAAGGTACTCTGGAGATCTGGAGAAACATGTTCTTCCTCACCTGAAGCAGGATGGTTATGTATTTCTCACATTTATCCCTTAAATTGGGAGCCTATCAAAGGCCTTTGGGGTGGATCCTAGTTAAATGATCAAGATTAACATTTTTGTGTATTTTGATGCAGAAGTAAATCCAAGTAAGTCCACAGTGTTTAATAAGGTTGTGGTTTAAATTATTAAAGTAGTTATATATCATGGAAATGGAACTTGTCAGTCCATGGGCTATTTTTCCTTAGAGGAGAGATTCTGGGATCAATATTCAGTGGATGATGGATGATGGAACCAGTGTCAAGCATGAGTGGATTCTGAGACAAACTCTCTCTGACACACAACACACTAATTCTCTCTCTTTCTCTCTCTCTCTCTCTCTCTCTCTCTCACACACACACACACACACACACACAGACTGTCATGTATCTTTTCCACTCTGCATCTTTCTCTCAATAATATTATCCTTATTCAAGTCTATCATAGCCTTTCTCCCTCTCCTAATCCCATTTTTCTCTTCTTTCTGCACTATCTTTCTCCTATCTCTGCTTGCACCATATTAGGTCTTGGGTGGGGGAGTTGCTTTCAAAAGCTCCTATCAATGCTTCTATTAGTTTCAGTGAAGGCTTTGAAAGATTGTTTGTTGCATAAGAGGAAATAATGTTTGGCTAATGGAAAATATGAAAAAGGATGTTTGGTGGAATGATGAAATGAAAGAGGCTGTGGATGAGGAAAAAAGAAATATAAGGCAATAATTGCAGCAAAAATGAGAATGAGAGAAAGTCACCATACAGGGGAAAAAAGGACATTTGCAAAGAAGATTGTCAAAGACAGCAAGGAATAGTTAAAAGAAGCAGAGAAAATGCAGAGATAGAAATAAAAATTATTTGGGAATGGAGTGAAAAGGATTGAATAAAGTGAATGGAATTAAAAATAAAAACGATGAAATGATTTGGGATGAACCTGAAACAGGAAATATTAGAATGGTTTGTATAGGAATGACAGTTATATGTCAAATGGGAGAATTGAAATGAATGCTGTAAATGTTAGAGTCAAAGAAAATAACATGATGAACAGCAGCCTGTGTGGGCAGATTAACTAAAGAAATGTTAAAATATGGATCTTGTTTATTTATGGAGTGACTGTGCAACATACTTAATCTGTTTGCGAATTCTGTATGATTGGAAGAATGACATGTTTGTTCCCTTGTACAAGCAGGTAGTCAGAGTGAGTGTGGCAACTACAGGATGTTAGTTTTTTAAGTCTGCCTGGGGAAGCGTTTAGCAGAATTCTGACTAAAAGTGTGTAAGAGGTGACAATAAGCAACAAGTGAGAAATACAGTGTGGCTTTAAGCTGAGCAAGGGGTGTACGGAACAGATTTTTGCTTTCAGTTAGTCATTGAGAAAGTATGAATGTGAGAAAACAAGTTTTTTGTAAGTTCGTTGGGTTTGCAAAAGAGAATAATGAAGTAAATTGGCTTGAATTATAGAATATTCTGCTCCGATATGGAGTGTGTTGCTGAATGAAGAAAACTGATGCAGTCCCTGGGTTATGAACAAAATCTGTTCCTTAGTCTGTCTTTAAGTCAAATTTAAGGAAGTCAGACTAGGTACAGACAGATAGAAATTTTATTCAGTCATTGACCAATAAAAATACATTTAATCAAACAAACAAAGCAAAATTATTCCCTAACATCAATAACTGTTGGCGACCATTTGTGGGTGAAGCTCACACATAATGTAGCAGAATTTTGCTACTTTTAGAGAAATAAATTTATCTTGATTGTTCAATGGATAATGCAAATAAAAATTAGCGGAGTGCCCTGGAAATTTAAATAAAAGAGGGGTAATGAACAGGTGGCAAATGTCCCTGAAGAACTGACAATACAGAAGAACGTGGGCTGTAGTTTCCATGGCTTCCATGTCACAAGGGCAGTATTGGGTTTCATAAGGGGTTTTCCTATATTTCCCTTCCAAAACAACTGTTCGGAGTGCATTAAACTGAGCTAAAGATAAGGCTCTCCTGAATTTGGGAACTGTAATATGATATAAATATGAGTCTGATTTAGGCACTAAAATTTGTTTATTTGCATTTATATTATGAGAAAAAGCAGCAATTTCCGTTTGGCCTTCTATACCTAAGATCCTTTATCTTAATATTGAACTAGCTTGATCCGACTCTAAAGTTAGAATGGCTTCACTGGAAAAATCATAGAGGCTCAATTACTTTTGGACAGCTGTTTCCCAAGAAGTTTTGAAGTTGTCTGCCTATATTAGATGGGTCGGTCCACTAGGGTTGTGGTGTAGTTTTCACCAGTAGATAAAGATATTGATCCAAAGATTGGATTCAAGTTTACTGACTCCTGCTTCTTGTCAAAGTACTGAATTTGGAACTCAGCAGGTAACTTGAAAGATGCTTCTTAGAAAGTTTGTTTGAATTCTTTCTAAGGTAATCATGCTGTTATATGGTCCTAATGGAGCCCCATATAGCCATTGTGCTCAGGCTTCAGCTGCAAATAACTTAACAGGTACATATGTAAAAGGGGAAATAAGAGAAAAAATTATGTGATCTGAATTAAAGTGGCAGATGACATTCTCATTCCTCAAGCTGATGAATGCTGAATCTGTGCAATGTTTTTATGAGCTTCACAAAGTAGTACATGTGTTTGTTATTACGAATCATTGTATTTAACTCAAATTTTCAATGTAATAAGCTTTATGGCAGTCCATTTATAAGTACGAGTTGTCCGTAAGTTGGACATTCTTAACCTGGGGGCTGCCTGTGTATGGTGGAAGTAAAACATGTGCAAGAATAATTGGAATATTTAGCAAATAGTACAATACTGTGCAAGGAGTAAGACAAGGATGTATGATGTCTCCTTGATTGTTTAATGTGTTTATGCATACCTGTATAAGGAATGTTTGTGATGTATTGATTGGGAATATGAACATATGTGTATTTTTTATATAGATGAGGTCATATTGTTTGCTGAGCAGCTGACTAATTTACAGCAAATGTTAGACTGTACGATGCAACAAGGAGTATGACTCTAGAAGTAAATATATAAAAGACCAAAGTAGTTATGTCTGATAGTTAAATGAACAATTGTAACTTATATATGCATGGTGAAAAATTAGAGCAAGTAAATGAATTTGTGTACCATAGAAGAATATTTACTAAAGATAGGAAAATGAATGGAGAAATGTTAAGATGGGAAAATACTGGTAGAAAAGTAGTGGGTGGTATATTGTCTTTTTGAGGTATGCATGTTTGTTGGAAGAAGGAAAAACAGCTGTATATAAGAATATGCTTCTGTCAAAGATGTCCTATGGAGGTAGGAGCTGGGTATATCAAGAGAAATTTGAATGTAGTAGAAATAGCTTTCCTAGGAAATGTGTGGGGTGAAACAAGAAGGGATACAATCAAGAATGAATGGGTGCTGATTGCATGTGGATTGAATGCAAATGTGAGAATTGAGTATGAAATAAGTAGAATAAGGTGACAGTAAAATAATTTCTTCCCCACCTTTGTAGCAGAATATCGGGAGAGGAGAAACAATGGATTTTCCATAGTTTCTTTAATCACCTATGCATACAATAAAAACTTTCCTCCCAAGAAAGAGAAGCCAAAAATCTTTCTCAGAATCCACGAGCTCAACATTTTACTTTGCTTAGCGGGTACTTACACCACGTCTCAGCAGCAGAACATCAACAACAACGAAAAGCTTTCAGCAGATAGATTTAGCAGTTCTTCATTGGGAAGGCATGTCCTAAGGAAGGTGACATCAGAGAGAAGGTCAGGTTGTTCCAGCTGCAAAGACAGTCAGAATAAGAGTTCATTAAAAGAATGAAGTTTGCAATCCTGTACAAGCTTATCTAGCAATACACATCACTGAATTCAATCAGATTTATTTCCAAGAATACTTGCACAGAGTTTCTACTGTTAATGGCAGCATAAAACCTTCTTGGATTCTGAAGGTGTAAACCATACCTTGAAATGGATGGCTAAACTGGCAACTTTTAATAAGATGGCTAAGCTACAACATCTTAATAATAGAGAGTGAAGGATACTTCAGTATTCTATGGGCAGAAAGGTGGAATAACAACAGCAGCAGCAGCAACTCCCATTGAGTTATCATTTGTTCTGCCTATTAGCCAAACTGACTAATCATTCTTTCCTTTCCTTTCCTTTTTTAAGGACTCCTGCAACACCCAGTAACCCGCTTTAGCTTTATATGAAGACAGAGTAAACAGAACAGCCAAATTTATCGTATGAAAAGAATGACTCCATTTTATTGTATAAAAAGAACATGGCTCAGTGAAATGTAGTTGTGTTTTGGTGGGTTGTGGGTGCAAATTCTCTGCCACCTGACATTCTCCTTCCAATATCCCTGCCATCTATTCTGAGAGTTTTGAAATAATGGCAATTTTCAAGGAACCCATCTTAGCACCTACAAGTTTCTAAAGTCTAAATAAAAAGAGGGCTTCAGGAAATTCATTTCAGCGAAGGTCAGCTTGAGATACAGTTCAACACCACTGATGGATCAGTAGTTCTAAGCAGCCTTGACATTTTAAGGCCAACCTGTTTCCCTTATCTGTAACTTCTAATAAGGGTAAGAAAATTCTGAGACATCATAGGCGCCAGTTGCCCTTCATAACACATTCTACCCCTTTCAGCCCAAACCTATCTAGCTCAACCGTGCATTTTATATAACTTACCTTATATTTTTAAAACAATTTTTTATATTGTGTATTGTTTATTATTTTATTTACAACAGGAAATATGATAGAAAAACCTCCGTTGTCCTTTTGTTGGTTCTAACTCCACAGCTCTATCATTAGACAAGACTATATTTCAAGGTTACAAAAGAAAGAAAATACATGCCAAGACAACTGAATGATAATCATTTAACAAAGGGATGCCCTCCTAAGTTTCAGGCAACCTATCCTGAGGACATCTATCCATTTTTTCCCCCTTGTTACTTCCTATGCTTTTACTATGGTGCAGCTATTAGCAATTGAGCTTGAACTTTTCCTGATGACTTCGTATCAGGGACTGCATCAAACTGAGAAATGTGAATAATTTCTGGTATGATTTGCCAGGCATTCTGATACTGCAAAGGAAAGCAAATTAATTTTGGCAGGGGCATATCTCACACTGCAGATTTCTCCATCAAAAATCTTTGTAAAATCCAAAGTCGTCCTTTTCTACTCTCGGTGCATATAATATTCTGTTTAAGCTGAATTTGGTATGTTCCCTTTTTTCATCCAGGTAAGACAGTCATCAGCCCATGAAGTAGACAGCCATGTTAGTGGTAGTGACATGGTGCTAGAGATGATTCCAGTTCAATCATACTTATGTTCCTAAGACATTGACTATGCCAACATCCCTAGCTTTTCCTCCCATTACTTTTATGAAAAAGAGTGCTTGGAGCAGAATGAAGTACTACAACTATGGATGTTCCTTCATGCCTGGTCTCCAGCTGCCACATCTAAAACTTTTGCAATGAGATTAAAGTGATCTGGTTGATTTCCTTGTGATTTATTTTATGATACTTTCCTTCTAAGAAACAGAACCACCATCGTTTCAGCTTCCCTTTTCAGTCATTGCCTAATTTTGTTTTTTTCAGGACAACTGTATAGATGATTCCATTTTTAGGGAGGGGAAATGAGTTGTGTGTTCTATTCTCGCTTTCATGGATTAATATGTCTGTTAAGTGTGAGGCTAGTGTATAATATTTTTAAATTGAAAAAACTAATGCACATCATTGTCTGCAAATTATTTGTTAGCACTTTTTCTGGAGTCAACAAAAGAGGAAATACAAATATCATTGGATCATCCTTTCTTCTGTTTATATGAAACCTAATCTCGATCTGTCTGCTCCATGGTCCTTGGTACTTCTCCTTCCTTTCTCTGCTTCCCCTGCTCCTCATATCTTGAACCATTTTTTCTTCTACCCCAAAGAGAATATATGGACCACAGGGTTGAACTGTTGGGCACTTCATCCTCTTTGAGCTTGTTTATATTCTTGCAGAGATAGCCTGGTAATGAAAAATTGTTTTATTTGTTTATTATTGAATTTGTATGCTGCCTGACTCCCAACCACTCTGGGTGGCCCACAAACAGAAATATATATAAATATTAAAAAAAAGATACAATCAGAAACAAAAATAAGGAATAAAAGATATCAAGATGACCGAAACCAGGCTGGGACAGAAAAAAAGAATCGAAGGGAACTTCACTCATCCACACTAAAGGCCTGGGAGGATCTTCAAGCTCCTTGTGATATCTGCAAGAATAAAATCTGCAAGTAAATACCCAAGTTCAGACAGCATCAAGAAACTAACATTTTCCATTCTGTATATAACGTATCCCCTTCGTGATGGATAGATCACCCTGTCTCCAGTCCATTTCAAATCCATTTGTGTTCTTTCCAAAATTCATTTTATTCTGTTTCTGCTTTAATTCCTGCCTATGTGTTTTTAACAAACCAGTATTAATATTTAAAATTAAATTTGAATGTGCTGTTTGGGACCTATTTTCTCACAAAATATCAACTTCTAAATTTGCAACTATAAGTTATTTTGGGCAACAATTTTGCAGTCACAGTAGGGGTGTCCTGGGGGGTTGATGTCAAAAAAAATTAAGATGGCAATTCTGCAGTTGAAGCCCCACTCCTGAAAAAGTTTTAATGTCATGAAAAGAAATATTTGTCCTCTGGAGAAATATCTGCAAAATTTTTCTACCCAAACGCTGGTGCTCTGAAGTCCAGAAACAAGAACGATATCCAAGTCTGGAAGGGAAGGTTGCTGATCTAAATTGTTTCATTGCATGCTTCTGATGTTGAAATACTCTAAATAACTGAGATGGATCCTAGGAGAAAAATATTTAGAAGTAGGGCAACTGAGGGCAGCTTTTTAATAGCTAAGAACAAAACAAAAACTTGAGGAGAGCTGGAGTCTGCCAAATGAATGGAGCCATATCACTTGTGGGGGCAGAACCCAGTCCTGGGAATTTCTTTTGCTTTTAAACTTCTATAGCTAATTCAAGCCTACTATTACAGTCTTCCTATCTTCCCCATGTCAAAATACTGAGAATCTCTGTTGTCCATTTCCAGCACTGATGGTCAGAGGGGGCTCAGGTTGCTGACGCCTGTTGTCAAGTAAATATTTAGAGGCATATTTTCCCATTCTTTCTGTCATAGCACTAGGACCATAGAAAAAGGACTCGTTGTCCAATAAAATGGATTCATATTTTGTTAAGAACATGCCAAAGTCTTTTGTTGGTTGCAAAATCAATGTTTGCAGTTAGGATCACAAAATGAATGGGGGTAGTTGTTGTTTCAAACTCCTTTAATAGCAAATCAGGTAGACCTATAGATGATCGACCATGATTCATGGTTTGGAAGCACTGTGATTCTTGAAAGATATCTTCAGGATTGTGTGACTGATTCTTGACTTGCTTAACTTTTGTTACCAGGCAAAACCCTTTTTATTTATACTCTCAAGTTTTTCATGTTTACTTTGTATCTTCACCCTAGTGTTTGGCCTCTTTTGGGTGTTCTTCATCCACTATTGCTCCTCTGATCTTTATATGTTGACTTAAAACTTCATGTATTATAAGGTGTGATCTAGAGTTTTCAAAATAAAGTCAAATGAAAGGTATGGCTTATTGTGTGAATCCAACCCAAGTCTTATTTTATGCTTCAGCAGATTCTGCTAAGTCCAAAAAGTTGAGTTGAGTAAACCATGGTTTAGTGAACCAGGAACCATGAATTAGTATGTCATAAAAGCACAGCCCATGTGGATCTGTTGTCTCCTGTACGTTTGCCCTTCAAGAGAGGGTTAAAAAAACACTGTCAATTATTTGATTCTAAATAACACTATATCTTACTCTTGCCCTATAAAAACAATGTTTCAATTCCTGCTGGAGTTTTATCTTCAACATTATTGCCCTCTTGTGGTTGCTGGAGCCATGTATCTCCTTTCTCTCAATGGCTTTCATCTACTTTTTTTTTATTTTGCTTTAGTACCATCACTTTGTAGCAGGTAAAGTTTATTGGCCTAAGGCAAGATGGACAACCCATGGGTCATATGTGACGACAGCCCCTTTTTTTCAGCCCCTAAAGCTTATCCCAGATTGCACTGCCAAAATTCAGTGGCAAAATAGTGAAAGTTAGTGGTACCATTTTTCAGCTTTGTTTTTTTAACAGACTTACAAGCCATCATTCTGGACTCTGAATGGCTTCTATGCCCTATTCCAGCAGTGTCAGCAGAGGTGTGTGTATCAAAAAAGGCAAACTGGCAGTCACAGCATGGCAGTGTGATCAAAGTCCCACCTCTACATGCTGCGTGTGTTGAATGTGTTGTATGCATGCACATACAAAGGCATGACACTTAGATGACTGATGACTGGAAGGGTGCACATATTGATGGCATGGATCTTGTTCTTCCCATTGAGCTGACTCTTCAGGACCTGTCTTATCCTTTGGTGATACTTGGATGTTGTTGAATCCTTGCCTCCTCTTTGTAGATCCCATGTGACTGTGGGATACCGAGGTACTTGTAGCTGGTCTGTATGTCTGCTATGTGGCCCACTAGTAGTTCCACCCCATAGTTTTAACAACCTTCCCTCTCTTTACTACCATCTGGCCACACTTCTCCAGTCTGAATGACATCCCAGTGTCCTCACTATAGATCCGTGTCAGGTGGGTCAGCAAGTCAATGTCTCATTCATTCTTAGCATACAACTTAATGTCATCCATGTAGAGGAGGTGACTGATGGTAGGTCCACTCTTGAAATTGTATCTGTATCCAGTCCTTGTGATTATCTGGCTAAGGGGGTTCAAGCCTATGCAGAACAGCAGCAGGGACAGGGCATCACCTTGGTCTATGCTGCACTTGATGGCCACATGTGAGCTGTCTTGAGTTGACTTCCAGCGTTGTCGTCCACAGTCCCATTGAGTTCTTGAGGAAGATCCTTAGTGTCCTGATGACTTTGTATACACTAGGCATTCACAGATCCATGTGTGTGGCATTGAGTTGTAGGCTTTCCTGTAATCAATCCAGGCTGTGCTCAGATTGGTCTGTCTAGACCTCGGGCAACTGATAACCAGTGCTGTGATCCCAAGTTGTGAGAGCAGCTTCCTCTTCACTATTGTTGAAGCATTGGTAACTAGCTGTTTCTCAGTTAGTGTGGATGTAGGTCTTCTGTCCATCCATAGTCCCCTCATACGTTTCATATATCCCCTCTCATTAGGTCTACTGTAGTAGTAGCATGCCATCAATTCCAGGCTCTCTTGTCTCATCCATGTATGATTTGTTCCAGTAGCCCACTAATTGGCAGATTGTCCTGGTTCCCCAACATCTTGGTGTGAATCTTGTTAATCTGGGTGATGTCCGAGTTGGCATGACTCTCTTAGTTTGTGTCACTCTCATATCTGAGGTAGGCAGGTAAAGTGTTTTGGGCATCTTGGTCCAAGGACCCCTACAGGTAAGGTAGATACCAGATGGGATTCAAAGCCTGGTCTCCCATGTCAAAGGGTGACACTCTAACTACTATACTATCCAGCCGAGATAGATAGATAGATAGATAGATAGATAGATAGATAGATAGATAGATAGATAGATAGATAGATAGATAGATAGATGGATGGATGGATGGATGGATGGATGGATGGATGGATGGATGGATGGATGGATGGATGGATGGATGGATGGATGGATGGATAGATAGATAGATAGATAGATAGATAGATAGATAGATAGATAGATAGATAGATAGATAGATAGATAGGCAGGCAGGCAGGCAGGCAGGCAGGCAGGCAGGCAGGCAGGCAGGCAGGCAGGCAGGCAGGCAGGCGCGCACACACACACACACACACACACACACACATTTCCCAGTTGCACAACCGGATAACATTCTGGCTACTTCATATGAATTATGGCATTTAAACCTTTTTTTTTTCTTTCAGAAATGGCTTCTACATTTATTGTGTAGTACAACATGACACATCGTCCAGAGAGACCAAACAGTTCTTCTTTATCACATAATGATAAAAGAGTCAATTTTCTCTGGACTAGGATTCATGCGACAATTCACAGCAAAATGTTTCTTTATTCTTAAATAAATAGCACCAAACATGGATGTTTTTTCTTCACTCAGACTCTCTTTATATATCTGTAAGACCCCAAAAAAGCTCTGATAACATGTCATGGCAAAGATATGCAAATATTATAAAAATTCCACAAGGGGGCAAATACTTTTTTACAGCTTATAAGGAAGCCATCTCGGGTATGCCCCACACCTTGTAATAAATTCCACAAGACTTTTAGATAAGGCTGTGGCATGACAAGGCAACATCTTTTCTGCATGCCAAAGACTCCAGGACCAATCACTGGCCTGTCTAGAAGAAAAGGATCGCTGTAGTTAATGCTGGGAAAGGATCAAGCAGGTGTCATCTGTATCTAGGAGGTTCATCTATAGTGGCATTTACATATTATTGAAAGTTCCTATCAGGATAAGTCTAAAGCAAAGGGCACAACCTGCAGCCAGAGGACTTCATGTATCCTGAAAGACATGGGGCACAACCCACAGAGATCTCCAAGCATTTCTCCCATGTTTTAGGACATCAAAACAAACATGTTTTGATGGATCTCCAGTTGTGTTGGAAGTGTTTCAGAGGCTATTGTTCTAAACAGGCCTTATTTTATTAATCATGGTAGAGCTATATCTGATTTGCTAGATATTTATTTAATTGTTCATTCATTCATTCATCAAATTTACATGGCCACCCATCTCACAAAAAAGTGACTCTGGGCAGCATACAATAAAAGTTAGCATATAAAAAACAATTATTATTCAGAAGAAATTGATATAGATATGATAATGTAGTACTCTTAACATTATCTGTAATTGGCTGGGTCTTCAATGTGATGAAAAGAAAAGAAAAGAAAAGAAAAGAAAAGAAAAGAAAAGAAAAGAAAAGAAAAGAAAAGAAAAGAGCAATTTCTCAGACAAATAGCAGGCCTGAATGGAATGACGGGGGGTTTGTGGGGGCGGGGGGGGGAACAAAGGGAGATATTCACATGATTAAAGAATATTCTAGGAAATGTTTCTACAAAACGCTTTTTTTTTTTTGTAAAAACAAAACTAAACAAAACCAAACCAAAAGCTGTTAATCTAGAAGAAATTTCAGAGAATAAACAAGCCAAGAAATCATATATAAATCCCCATCTTTGGGTTACTTTTTACTTGGAAGAATCCCTTTTTCAGTAATATTTTCTACCGCACACAGACCAACGGAAAAAGTTGACTGATAGTTGTTGTGGATTTACCTTCCAGCATCTCAGGTACAAGGAACCAGCTTAATCATCCAAGTTCCTTGAATGCAGAGTTGGGTACATTTATCTTCTTTGATACCTTAAAAGAGGGCCCTTAAAACTTCCCCCCCCCCAAAAAAAACCCAGATTTTGAATGCTTGACTTGTTCAATGTTTATTTTAATATCTTTGGTTTATATTCTAGTTTTATATTTTAAGCTGCCAAGAGACTTTGACAGTTGGTGATATCAAAAGTTTGATCCAACAAAAAAAATGTATTCAGAAATACGAGGGGAAAAATAAACAGTCCAGAAAAGATGCCACCTCTGTCTGCTGCTCTCCACCCAGAATCAGCTGTGACCTACTTCCTCTCATGCCTTCACCTGCTGCCATGTGTGCAAGGCCAACGCAGTGGAAACTGCTCACTATCTCAGCTACAGAAGAAAAGCAGCTGCTTTTCAATGCACACTTGACCTGAATGTGGCTTGCTTAATGACCCAAGTTGCAAGCATTCTTGAGTAATCCTGTTCAATTGCCTTTTTCATATGCAGGCTGTGCAATGAATAAAAAACAAAACCTTTCAAGAGGAGGTACCTGCTTGCAAATGCTTTGGTTGGCTACTTCTGCCTTCGTCTCTTCACCATACAAAAAGGGCACTGGACAATAGCATTTATGCACTGTGTGTGGAAAGAACCATGGCCACTTTGCAGAAGGATGGGAAAGAACCCCACTTGAAAATCCCTGGAGAGGCCCTGCCAGTCAGTCTGCTGAATGCTCCAAAGGTCTTTAAAATCTGTGATCAGGGCTGGTAGCAGAGGTGCTAAGAGGCAGACAAGTGCGGTGACAGAGATAAACAGACAAACCAACACAAGAGACAGGCAGGTTAGCATAGGTGCTTCGCATTGACTCAGAAGAGGAGTTGCAGCAGGTTGTTTTGTTGTTTAGTCGTTAAGTCGTGTCCGACTCTTCGTGACCCCATGAACCATATTGCGCCAGGCCTTCCTGTCCTTCACTGCCTCCCTGAGTTTGCTCAGTTTCATGCTCATTGCTTCAGTGATGCTATCTAACCATCTCATCCTCTGCCGTCCTCTTCTCCTTTTGCCTTCAATCTTTCCCAGCATCAGGGTCTTCTCCAAAGAGATCTCTCTTCGCATTAGGTGACCAAAATATCTGAGCTTGAGCTTCATTATTGATCCTTCCAATGAGCAATCAGGGTTGATTTCCTTTAAGATTGACTGGTTTGACCTCCTAGCAGTCCAGGGGACTCTCAAGAGTCTTCTCCAGCACCACAGTTCAAAGGCATCAATTCTTCGGCGCTCGGCCTTTTTTATGGTCCAGCTCTCACAGCCATACATTACTACTGGAAAAACCATAGCTTTGACTATGCGGATCTTTGTCGGCAAGGTGACGTCTCTGCTTTTTAATATGCTATCTAGGCTTGCCATAGCTTTCCTCCCAAGGAGCAAGCGTCTTTTAATTTCATGGCTGCAGTCTCCATCTGCGGTGATCTTGGAGCCCAAATAAATGAAGTCTGTTACTGCTTCCATTTCTACCCCTTCTATTTGCCAGGAATTGATGGGTCCAGATGCCATGATCTTAGTTTTTTTAATGTTGAGTTTCAAGCCAGCTTTTGCACTCTCCTCTTTCCCCTCATCAAGAGGCTCTTTAGTTCTTCTTCACTTTCTGCCATTAGGGTGGTATCGTCCGCATATCTGAGGTTGTTGATGATTCTCCCTGCAATCTTAATTCCGGCTTGTGATTCTTCCAGCCTGGCATTTCTCATGAGGTACTCTGCATATAGGTTAAATAAGCAGGGTGACAGTATACAGCCTTGTCGTACACCTTTCCCTATTTTGAACCAATCGGTTGTTCCATGACCGGTTCTAACTGTTGCTTCTTGGCCCGCATACAGATTTCTCAGGAGACAGGTAAGGTGGTCTGGTATTCCCATCTCTTTAAGAATTTGCCACACTTTGTTGTGATCCACACAATCAAAGGCTTTTGCATAGTCAATGAAGCAGAAGTAGATATTTTTCTGGAACTCTCGTGCTTTCTCCATGATCCAGCGAATGTTGGCGATTTGATCTCTAGTTCCTCTGCCTCTTCGAAACCCAGCTTGTACATCCGGTAGTTCTTGGTTCATGTATTGCTGAAGCCTAGCTTGTAGGATTTTGAGCATAACCTTGCTAGCATGTGAAATGAGTGCAATTGTGCGATAGTTTGAGCATTCTTTGGCGTTGCCCTTCTTTGGAATTGGAACGTAAACTGACCTTTTCCAATCCCGTGGCCACTGTTGCGTTTTCCAAACTTGCTGGCATATTGAGTGCAGCACTTTAACACCATCATCTTTTAGTATTTTAAATAACTCAGCTGGAATACTGTCATCTCCACTAGCTTTGTTGTTAGCAATGCTTCCTAAGGCCCACTTGACTTCACTCTCTAGGATGTCTGGCTCAAGGTCAGTGATCACACCAGCGTGGACATCAGGGACATTAAGATCTTTCTTGTATAGTTCTTCTGTGTATTCTTGCCACCTCTTCTTAATCTCTTCTGCTTCTGTTAGGTCCCTGCCTTTTTGTCCTTTATCATGCCCATCTTTGCACTAAAGGTTCCTTTCATATCTCCAATTTTCTTGTAGAGATCTCTAGTCTTCCCCATTCTATTGTTTTCCTCAATTTCTTTGCATTGTTCATTTAAGAAGGCCTTCTTATCTCTCCTGGCTATTCTCTGGAAATCTGCATTCAGTTGCTTATATCTTTCCCTTTCACCCTTGCTTTTCGCATTCCTTCTTTCCACAGCTATTTGTAAAGCCTCATCAGACAGCCATTTTGCTTTCTTGCATTTCTTTTTCTTTGGGATGGTTTTAGTTGCTGCCTCCTGTACAATGTTACGGACCTCCGTCCATAGTTCTTCAGGCACTCTGTCTACCAAATCTAATCCTCTAAATCTATTCATCACCTTCACTGTGTACTCACAAGGAATATGATCTAAGTCATACCTGAGTGGTCTAGTGGTTTTCCCTACATTCTTCAATTTAAGCCTAAATTTTGCAGTAAGAAGCTCATGATCTGAGCCACAGTCAGCTCCTGGTCTTGTTTTTGCTGTCTGTATAGAGCTTCTCCATCTTTGGCTGCAAAGTATATAATCAATCTGGTTTCGGTATTGACCATCTGGTGATGTCCATGTGTAGAGTCGTCTCTTGTGTTGTTGGAAAAGAGTGTTTGCTATGACTAGCTTGTTCTCTTGACAGAACTCTATTAGCCTTTGCCCTGCTTCATTTTGTACTCCAAGGCCAAATTTGCCTGTTATTCCGATTACTCCTTGACTTCCTACTTTAGCATTCCAATCCCCTATGATGAAAAGGACATCTTTAATTGGTGCTAGTTCTAGAAGGTGTTGTAGGTCTTCATAGAAGCGGTCAACGTCAGCTTCTTCAGCATCAGTGGTTGGGGCATAGACTTGGATGACTGTGATATTGAATGGTTTGCCTTGGATACGCACTGAGATCATTCTGTCATTTTTGAGGTTGTACCCCATTACTGCCTTTCCCACTCTCTTATTCACTATGAGTGCAACTCCATTTCTTCTAAGGGTTTCTTGCCCACAGTAGTAGATATAATGGTCACCCGAATTAAATTCACCCATTCCCGTCCATTTCAGTTCGCTGATTCCCAAGATGTCGACGTTCAATCTTGTCATCTCATGTTTGACCACATCCAGCTTGCCTTGGTTCATAGATCTTACATTCCAGGTACCTATACAATATTGTTCTTTACAGCATCGGACCTTCTTTTCGCTTCCAGATACATCCACAGCTGAACGTCCTTTCGGCTTTGGCCCAGCCGCTTCACTCTTTCTGGAGCTACTTGGAAATGCCCTCCGCTCTTCCCCAGTAACATATTGGACACCTTCCGACCTGAGGGGCTCATCTTCCGGCATCATATCTTTTAGCCTTTTAACATTGTCCATGGGGTTTTCTTGGCAAGGATACTGGAGTGGGTTGCCATTTCCTTCTCCAGTGGACCACATTTTGTCAGAACTCTCTGTCATGACCTGTCCGTCTTGGGTGGCCCTGCACGGTATAGCTCATGGCTTCACTGAGTTATGCAAGCCCCTTCGCCACGACAAGACTACATGTGATCAATGAGCATCCTCCAAGCCAAACAGTATGCCCTAAGAAAATGTATTTGTGGACTTGGATGGATGGATAGATGGGTGGGTGGACAGATAGAAATGCAGAGTTCCAAATCTTGAGAGAGAGAGAGAGAGAGAGAGGGAGGGAGGGAGAGAGTTGTAATTCACCCTTGAAGTGACTTGAACTGTCTGTTTGGAATAGGAGAAATGGTAGATCCCCTGAACACACATAGCAGATATAAATGTCAGCAACTACTTTTTTTATGAAGATAGGGATGACAGAAGGGAATCTTACACTCAACTGCTTTGGAAAATTATTCATATTAGTGTGAAATTTCTGTTACAACCTGCAATATTTTTATTAAATTTTTTGATAATGTTATTAAAAATTACAATTACAGCAATAAAAACTAATACAAACTAAAAGAAAAAGAAAAAAGAGAAGGTGCAGAAAAGAAAAAAAAATAATAGAAAGAAAAATAGAAAAGAAAGAAAAAATAAGAATATAGTAAAGAAAAAGAAAAGAAATATATAAAGAAATGAATTCCCCTTTATCACAACAAGTATAAACAGTTTTAGTAACTTATCACCTTCTCATAAAATACAATACATGATTTCTTCTTCCCATATCTGATCTCTTATCTGTAAACAAATCCTTAAAGCTTCGTCATTCTGTCGTCAGCAAAAGTCCATTAATGGTTACCAGAGATAAAACCTCTATTTTAACCTTGATCAGATAAACCAACTTTACATTCCTTCCTTTTACTTCTTACGATCTTGATCTTTAGTCCCTTCAAATAACGTCCTAGAACTTGATTTCTTTTCACTTTTTCATTGTCCCATCACACAAAATTCTTCAAAGCTTTAACAAGCTTCTTTTGAAAATCCAATATAGAAAAATTATCCAGGTCACTCTCTTGGTTTGTTATTTGTATATCCCTTTTAATTATTAAGACATCAGCTGGTTTCTTTTGCATGTCCAGTGTAACATATTTTTCCGTGTCATTCTTATACCCTGTCATTTTTAAATCCACTTTCAAATCAGTCTCAATCTTGTCAGGTAAAACTTGTTCCTCTTCTATAACATCTTTTAAACACAGTCTATCTATAGAGGCAGACTAACTTCTGGGTCCATTATTCAAAAATATCCTTCAGTATGTCCAGTGTTAAAATATTTTGTTTCATGCTGTATTTATAAGTTGAGTTTGAGTGTTCTTCTCCTTTAATTGTAATTTTTAGTTGCTTCTAGTTTCCTCTAGTGTCCAATTTTTAAAGTATTATCTTATTATTTTTAAAAAAAGAATTCAAAACAAAAGCATTTTTCCATGGACAGGATTCTTTATAATTAATTCCAAAATCTTATTTCAAATTTAGCTGGACCCTTATTCCATAAAATCAAAGTTTTAATCACCCTTTTGCTGTTTATTATTATTTTTTTTAATTCTTAAACTTATAGTTAAAACTTTTTTCACTAAGGATCGAAGGAAATTCACCCGGTGTTGTAAAACTTGTCAATCCAAAGGTTCCTAATGGCTGAAAAGCAGTTAACAAGTAATTTCTGAAAGTGATTAGAAATGGAAATATGCGAACCCAGTGCCTTTTCAAAGGCACCAACCATGGTTTGAGCAAGATGGCTATTCCCTCATCTCCCAGAGCTCTAAACTTGTTGGAGACCACTGTCTTATGGTCTCATCATGAGGAACAACTGTCTGGAGCACTTGTGGGTGATCTCAAGTCCTCTCCTTGTCTGGAGAGGTTTCAAAGAGCCAGTCTACTGCCCAGCTCTTCATTCCGCCACGGTCGTGAGCTCCACTTTTCACAGAGCTGTCTTTTCTTCCCTGGAAGTCCCCAATATTTTTATTAAACTTGACTAAGTCATATATCACTTCAAACTGCACTGATTTAGCTTTGTTTATGTTAACTGCTGCAAGGATATTTTATGCTATATGATTGAAATGATCTTCAATTGAAGAATGGCTAAGTTGTGGGAGTATGCTTCAATGTTTAAAATATCTTCATATCTTAAAAGTAAATCTGACATAGAATTCAACTCAAATGGAAGACTATTCACAGAACACAACTTTAACATGTACCACATTCATAATCTGAGCTTCCCCATGCATAGAGCCTATATTTCAGTTTTATAGGATATTTAAATCAGAATAGGTTCTCAGTGAAATTGATTGAATTTACAGTGCTTATAATCTCATTTGGGGTTTTATACTGTGTTGACCATAGTTCTGGATATCCATGCTTATGTTAGAGCTTAATAGCAATTTTCAATCTCTAAAATAATATATTAGGTTATTCATAATTAACCAATGATATACTGGAAAATAATAGTTTCCATGACATTTTAAAATCCCTTGTTTATTCATTTGTACCTTTTTATGTTTGTATATCTTTTTAAAATGTCTACTAAAAACACAAAAAGGAGTTTGAGTAGCAGCAAGCAAGGAGAAATGGAAATTGGGATTCTGTGCACCAAATATTAGGCAATTAAATTGGTTTGACATTGCAATAAGTAAATAAGTAAATATAGATTGGAAACAGTGCAATGCATTTTTGAGATTAAATCTCCCATGACTCAAGTTGGACTCTTGATGACTTTATGGACAAGTCCATTTTGAAAGTATGTCCCTTTTTTTGACATTCTCTTCTCTCACTTGGAGCAGCAATGTGATGGCTTTGACTATATGTTCCCTTGGCTGACTTGTAACCTGGAACTATCACTAACACACCCCACATATTCTATACCTCTAGGGAGGGATATTTTCCAGTATATGTTGAAATTTGCAGACGCTGACTGGAACAAATGTTTGTGCAAGTACTAGTTTTAATTACTGCAGGGATTTGCAATATGAGACTCAGGTATAAGGAAGCTAAAGCAGAAAGATGAGGTCAGGAATTATGTAACTGTATGAAGATATGTTGAAGGTTCCCTGTTTGCTCTATCCACTCATTCAATGGGCTAAAGCACCCAGGTTATACAAGACCTCTTCCCAGTCTTTTGGACCATTTCAAGTTAGCTAACAATAAGAATCAGACTGAGCAAGTTTCACCCCACCACCAAGTCCCCTAGGATACTCATTATGATAGACAGTAACCCAACAGGGTGCCCATTTACCAGTGTGGCTGTTAGTATGACCAAAATCTAACAAACCAATCTCTCAACTGAGCTGGGTCTAAACAATAAGAAAGGAGTCTGTAAAAAAACAAAGCTTCCAGGCTAGAAAATATGCTCCCTAAATTCCTACTCAGCCTTGAAAGATGACTAGTGAACCCAAGCTGTGAACCAGAGTAAGTAGGAAGGAAGCTGGTTACCCCAAAGAGTCCACAGGCTGGACACACTGCAGGCATTCCCTTCCTCCCCTCTGTTGGTCAGAAGATGCAGCTCATTCATGCAAGCCTTAGGCCTTAATTTAAGGAAACAGAAGGCCAAAATCATTCTGCCCAAAAGGGAGAAAGACATTGAGCCATCAGAGCAAGGAAGCAAAATATGAGAGGCAGCAATAAAATCCTGTCCTCTGGGCCAATTTCAGTGGATGTGTTGGCTCTGGTTGGACAAATCTATCAAGATCAAATTCACTCTGTTTTCTCTCCCCTTTTCTCCCTGACGTAAGATAGTTTCAACCTGTCTCCGTGTCAGCTTGCAATGTTTTATGAAGGTTGCACAAATAGTTGTGCACGTTTTCAGGCATGTTTATTCTGATATACAAACTTTCTATACTTTCCTTAATAGGAAAGTTCTTTTCCTTAATATAATGTGTAGGGAGTGGGAATTGCAAATTGTGTTACAGTTCATATCCAGGCTTGGGAAATTTGAATTATATTATGCTAGGAAGAGGAATTATTATCAAAATGCTAATAGGGGAATAGAGGTACCAACCTTGGTGTTTTTATCCCCAATGGTATCTGACACACTGTAAGCTGCAGTTCATACAAACCTTTTCCGAATCTCTCTATGGCATATTCACCAACTCAGACCCATAACATTCTAGGGTACCATTTTCTTCTCTCTTATTACTCAAACATTTTTTCCCACACTGTTAGCCTTTTGCCACTCAATGTTGACTGCCAAAATACAAGAATATTTGAATCTTTCTATCCAGATTGGTAAAAAGCTTCAAGCTGGGTGATTTCAATGTTGAGTAGAACTATCCAGGGAAAATCTTCACACCATCCAGAAGCAGCATTTGCAGAAATGATTGAAGAAACCAGAGGTGAAAGAATGGGGGCTGGAGCTCATTTCTTGGTGAGTGATCTCCCTCACTCACATTGCTAAAATGCTCAGTGGATAATGCAGGGTTAGGGAGGGCTTATGTTAAATTCAAAATGGTATATGAGGAAAAATGTTGGAAACAAAATTAAGAGTTTTTTATTCAAACAGGGGCATCTACCGGTGGGGGTGGGGGTGGAGGTTAAAAAGGTAAAAACTGGGGGGGGGGGGGCTTCAATCATGGCATTACAACCATCATCTTGATGTTTTTGCCCCATCCCATGGATACCCTTGTATTCAAAACCCTGACTGATGGTGATGGATTTAATAAGCATCTCAGTTGCCTATCAATTTCAGTTTACTGAATGAGACTAAAACTTGCAGTTAGAAATAACAAGATTCGTTACTACAGCAGTAGAATATCATCATGGAATATTTGTGTCTATGCACCCATTTCCCAAACTATTTAATATAATTTATCACATTTGAACCCAGCTTTCCTTCAAAGGACACTATCCCTTTCTCATTGTCCACAAAACAACCCTATGCTAGATCAATCTAACTATCTGCCCAAGCTCACCTCTTGGACCAAGTGGGTGTGGGAAGGAATAAGTCAAATTGCACCAGATTCTTCTTTGTGTATTCATGTCTTCTAAAGGTTGTATATAATTCAAAAGGTCATTGTTCAACCCAGGGTTTCTCAACTTTGCCAACTTTAAGATGTGTGGACTTCAATTCCCAGAATTCTATGCTGGCTGGGGAATTCTGAGAGTTGAAGTCCACATGTCTCAAAGTTGCCAAGGTTGAAAAACCCTGGTCAAACCTATTCTAGAATCTTAATGGTGACAGTTGGCTATTTCAATGGCTTTCAAAGAAGAAAGACTTAAATGGCATGGAGTCGTGCACCTAAAAGGATAGGAAAAGCTGTGTGAATCAGGCCAAATCCTGTTCCTGGGGTCCCCAACCTTTTGGGGTAGTATTTGGAACTTTGAGAATATGTTATGAGTGCTCTCACAAAATGATTGCCATGGTGTATGGCATGACACTCCTATATCAGAAGGCAAAGTCCTGGACTAAACCACACACTGGTTTATCTTCCAAGGGCTTGTGAGGGAAAAGGAATGAGGTTGAAAACACCCTCTTCACTTGGAAGAGGTAGCACTGAAATTATCTGAATGGCACAGATCCTAGGCAAAAAGAGCTCTTCCCCTTCCTGAAGTCAAGCTCAACTTAATCCCCCCCACTCCTCCCAAAAAGGGACATGAGAATTATGATAAATCCAGTGAAGGAATCCTCAAATCCGGTAGTTTGCAGATTGACTGGCTGGTGTCCTAGCCAGCTGATTGGCTCTTTGATGGGCATAACAGCATCCACAGCTAGTTTAACCACATTGTGGCCTTTTCAGGCCATGCTGATGTCCATAGTTGGCAGGTTAGTCTACCTTCTCCACCCACATCTTCAGCGTACAAAAGGGGAGGCTAAGTGAGAGAGTGTGTGGGCAAGCAGGAGAACAGGAAAGGAGGAAAGACTGCAATCAGGCAAGGAAGTGGGAAGTGATGTCTGCACCATTTCAGGATCAACAGTCACAGCAAGTAGTCCCAAATCTGCTTGATCCCTGCCTGGCACTTGGCTGGGGAGCTCAGCTTGATGCTCAGCAGCAACCCTGCTTAGAGCTCAGTCTGAAGCTTGGCACCAACTTGGCTCTGCAGCTTGATTTACATAAGGAGCCACCAAGCTGAGGCTGCACAAAATCCCAATGTAGACAAGACATTCTGGAGAGAGGCAAGGGCTGTATATCACTTCAACTCAGTGTTTCTCAACCTTGGCAGCTTTCAGGTGTGTGGACTCCAACTCCCAGAATTCTCCAACCAGCCATTTTCCTGCATTTTCTTGTTTGCTGGCTGGGGAATTCTGGGAGTTGGAGTCCACCCATCTAAAAGCTGCCAAGGCTGAGAAACACTGCTTTAACTTGTAAGAACTTAAAGAGACAGAAAACAGTTAAGTAAGCTAAACCCTTGGTAATATGGATAGGCCAGCTCATTAGACTTGGGAGGGTGAAGTTAACCCTGTCCAGCCAGGGCAAACATTTTGTACTGAGGAAAATGTGAAAGCCATGAAGTTTTGTGTAAAGCTTTCATCCAACCAGTCAGAGCCAAAAGAAGCCCTCACAGGGTTCTGGATCTGGGGTTTAAATGAGATATATTTAATGACTGGGATATTATTAGAAACGCTTGAGGCTGGTGCCTTAGTTTGCTAGCTTCTCGTTCATTTTCTTTTTTTAAAACGAAAAGCATGAGAGGCTTAAGGGGAAGTTTGGTTACTGCCATGTAACACCACTGGTTGCTGATGTGTTTCTGAGTGCAGCTGAATGTGCTGGTCATGATTTATAAAGCCCTATATAGCTCAAGACCTGGGTATCTGTAAAATCACTTTCCCAAAATAGTCCTGCCCATTCTAAGGAAATAGAGAATGCCTGCCGAAGGTCCCTTCCTACCTTGAAGGTCCCAGAAGCAACTCTACTCTGTGAGAGCTCTCCCTTTTGGATCTGCTTGACCCCCAAAACATGAACACCCCTGCTCTTATGGCCTTCAAAAGCCTCATGAAGAACCCATGAAGGTGGTTTAGGAAGACCTTCAGAGACTGATAGATGCTAGTGCCAAATTGGTGCTGTTATTTTTAATGTATTTTTATTCATATTTTTTGCACTCATATTGCTGGAGAATTTTTGAGTTGTTTTGACACCTGCACATCTTCACTGAAGCACAGATTGAATTATTGATCGGTACAGGGGGTGAAGACAAGCCTAAAGAAGGAAGGACTTACACTTCCTCTTTAGAGACTTATGCAAATTGCAATACATATTTAATTAGTTTCTGATTTATTGGTTGATATAACATATGTGTGTTAATGTGCATGGTAATGAGGTGAGATAGTGAGGTAATAGGTTCAAATACAATGGCACCCATGAGTTAAAACAAAGGATAAAAGAAAACCTATCTGAAGTTGTTACATTTCTCAAGATGTTATCTAAAAAAGCCTTGAGTTCCTGGGGCTATTTGTTATTCCCCTAGCTGACCTAGTTAAAATTCTTTATGGTTAACACTTTCACTATCTTGTTACTGCTTGCAGCATTCCCACACCTGAGTGTTCCTTGTGTCTAACTGATTTATAGCTCAGCTAGCACTTTCTTTTCACTGGAAGTCATGTTTGGATAAGGGAATTCTTTTTTTAGTTGACCCCCAAATTGCTACTTTGGTATATTGCATACTATGGTATGGTACCACAGTACCACATGGTATCCCTATGATACTCTGTGGAAGTGAAAGTTGGAATTTAAAGAAGGATAGGAAAAGTATGGATGCCTTTGAACTTTGGTGTTGGAGAAAACCCCTGAGGATGCCATGGACAGCCAAGAAAACTAACTGATACTGTAGATCATTGAACAAATCAACCCAGAGTTCTCACTAGAGGCCCAAATGACCAGGCTCAAATTGTCCTACTTTGGACCTATTATGCGAAGACCCAGCTCTCTGGAAAACACCCTAATGCTGAGAAAGGTGGAAGGAAAGAGAAGAAGAGGATGACCAGCAGCAAGGTGGATGGACTCAGTTACAGTGGCGATGAGTACACCATTGGGAGACTTGAAAGAACAGTTTAAGGATAGATCATCATGGGGAAAAAACCCCTATCTATGTGGTTGCTAGGAGTTGAAAATGACTTGATGGCACATAATCAATCATATTGCGTACTATACTTGTGATGGTTTGCAGGAGTCCATGCCAACCTGAAATGGATTGGACAATGTAACACTGCTGACATCTTTCAAGTTTGAGAGGTGCCTGAAGTCTCTTGAAATGGAGCTGAGAGGGACCTGGAGAAGATTCACTGAAGAATCAGAGAAGGAGGCATCGCTAGACCTTCTGTACTCTTTGCAGAAGGCCTCTGAGGGAGGAGACAGGGTACATCAGATTCTACCAACCACACAGATAAAGCAAGTGCCAGCATCAAAAATGTTTACCCAGTATGGTTAGCAGTTTACTTGTCTCTAAATGGAAAATAGGTACAGTAATTTATGTAGAAACAGAGATGTGTGTGTATGGTAGGCAACACAACTCCTTGCAGACATTTTCAGTAGAAAAAAATAGTTCAGCTCAAAGCTACTGTAGTTATCAGTCAAGTGGGCAGAGGGAGGAGGGTGAGAAAGAGCTGTCTAGTTGTAAATAATCCTTGCAAAAGAAGGCTGTGAAAACTGAAAGTAAAAGCTACATGTTTTACTTGCTGTCTTAACAAAAGGAAACAAAATTCAAAAGAGAAGTTTTGCACTGTGATTTGTATCAAATCCTGTGAACCCACATAAGTGGGTAAAGTACTATTGTTCTAGTGTACACCATTCACCCCCTTCATGGATCACTGCCTTGTCGTGGCGAAGGGGCTTGCGTAACTCAGTGAAGCCATGAGCTATACCGTGCAGGGCCACCCAAGACGGACAGGTCATGACAGAGAGTTCTGACAAAATGTGGTCCACTGGAGAAGGAAATGGCAACCCACTCCAGTATCCTTGCCAAGAAAACCCCATGGACAATGTTAAAAGGCTAAAAGATATGATGCTGGAAGATGAGCCCCTCAGGTCGGAAGGTGTCCAATATGCTACTGGGGAAGAGCAGAGGGCATTTCCAAGTAGCTCCAGAAAGAGTGAAGCGGCTGGGCCAAAGCCGAAAGGACGTTCAGCTGTGGATGTATCTGGAAGCAAAAAGAAGGTCCGATGCTGTAAAGAACAATATTGTATAGGTACCTGGAATGTAAGATCTATGAACCAAGGCAAGCTGGATGTGGTCAAACATGAGATGACAAGATTGAACGTCGACATCTTGGGAATCAGCGAACTGAAATGGACGGGAATGGGTGAATTTAATTCGGGTGACCATTATATCTACTACTGTGGGCAAGAAACCCTTAGAAGAAATGGAGTTGCACTCATAGTCAATAAGAGAGTGGGAAAGGCAGTAATGGGGTACAACCTCAAAAACGACAGAATGATCTCAGTGCGTATCCAAGGCAAACCATTCAATATCACAGTCATCCAAGTCTATGCCCCAACCACTGATGCCGAAGAAGCTGAAGTTGACCGCTTCTATGAAGACCTACAACACCTTCTAGAACTAGCACCAAAAAGATGTCCTTTTCATCATAGGGGATTGGAATGCTAAAGTAGGAAGTCAAGGAGTAATTGGAATAACAGGCAAATTTGGCCTTGGAGTACAAAATGAAGCAGGGCAAAGGCTAATAGAGTTCTGTCAAGAGAACAAGCTAGTCATAGCAAACACTCTTTTCCAACAACACAAGAGACGACTCTACACATGGACATCACCAGATGGTCAATCCCGAAACCAGATTGATTATATACTTTGCAGCCAAAGATGGAGAAGCTCTATACAGACAGCAAAAACAAGACCAGGAGCTGACTGTGGCTCAGATCATGAGCTTCTTACTGCAAAATTTAGGCTTAAATTGAAGAATGTAGGGAAAACCACTAGACCACTCAGGTATGACTTAGATCATATTCCTTGTGAGTACACAGTGAAGGTGATGAATAGATTTAGAGGATTAGATTTGGTAGACAGAGTGCCTGAAGAACTATGGACGGAGGTCCGTAACATTGTACAGGAGGCAGCAACTAAAACCATCCCAAAGAAAAAGAAATGCAAGAAAGCAAAATGGCTGTCTGATGAGGCTTTACAAATAGCTGTGGAAAGAAGGAATGCGAAAAGCAAGGGTGAAAGGGAAAGATATAAGCAACTGAATGCAGATTTCCAGAGAATAGCCAGGAGAGATAAGAAGGCCTTCTTAAATGAACAATGCAAAGAAATTGAGGAAAACAATAGAATGGGGAAGACTAGAGATCTCTTCAAGAAAATTGGAGATATGAAAGGAACGTTTAGTGCAAAGATGGGCATGATAAAGGACAAAAAAGGCAGGGACCTAACAGAAGCAGAAGAGATTAAGAAGAGGTGGCAAGAATACACAGAAGAACTATACAAGAAAGATCTTAATGTCCCTGATGTCCACGCTGGTGTGATCACTGACCTTGAGCCAGACATCCTAGAGAGTGAAGTCAAATGGGCCTTAGGAAACATTGCTAACAACAAAGCTAGTGGAGATGACAGGATTCCAGCTGAGTTATTTAAAATACTAAAAGATGATGGTGTTAAAGTGCTGCACTCAATATGCCAGCAAGTTTGGAAAACGCAACAGTGGCCACGGGATTGGAAAAGGTCAGTTTACGTTCCAATTCCAAAGAAGGGCAACGCCAAAGAATGCTCAAACTATCGCACAATTGCACTCATTTCACATGCTAGCAAGGTTATGCTCAAAATCCTACAAGCTAGGCTTCAGCAATACATGAACCGAGAACTACCGGATGTACAAGCTGGGTTTCGAAGAGGCAGAGGAACTAGAGATCAAATCGCCAACATTCGCTGGATCATGGAGAAAGCATGAGAGTTCCAGAAAAATATCTACTTCTGCTTCATTGACTATGCAAAAGCCTTTGATTGTGTGGATCACAACAAACTGTGGCAAATTCTTAAAGAGATGGGAATACCAGACCACCTTACCTGTCTCCTGAGAAATCTGTATGCGGGCCAAGAAGCAACAGTTAGAACCGGTCATGGAACAACCGATTGGTTCAAAATAGGGAAAGGTGTACGACAAGGCTGTATACTGTCACCCTGCTTATTTAACCTATATGCAGAGTACATCATGAGAAATGCCAGGCTGGAAGAATCACAAGCCGGAATTAAGATTGCAGGGAGAATCATCAACAACCTCAGATATGCGGACGATACCACCCTAATGGCAGAAAGTGAAGAAGAACTAAAGAGCCTCTTGATGAGGGTGAAAGAGGAGAGTGCAAAAGCTGGCTTGAAACTCAACATTAAAAAAACTAAGATCATGGCATCTGGACCCATCAATTCCTGGCAAATAGAAGGGGTAGAAATGGAAGCAGTAACAGACTTCATTTATTTGGGCTCCAAGATCACCGCAGACGGAGACTGCAGCCATGAAATTAAAAGACGCTTGCTCCTTGGGAGGAAAGCTATGGCAAGCCTAGATAGCATATTAAAAAGCAGAGACGTCACCTTGCCGACAAAGATCCGCATAGTCAAAGCTATGGTTTTTCCAGTAGTAATGTATGGCTGTGAGAGCTGGACCATAAAAAGGCCGAGCGCCGAAGAATTGATGCCTTTGAACTGTGGTGCTGGAGAAGACTCTTAAGAGTTCCCTGGACTGCTAGGAGGTCAAACCAGTCAATCTTAAAGGAAATCAACCCTGATTGCTCATTGGAAGGATCGATAATGAAGCTCAAGCTCAGATATTTTGGCCACCTAATGCGAAGAGAGATCTCTTTGGAGAAGACCCTGATGCTGGGAAAGATTGAAGGCAAAAGGAGAAGAGGACGGCAGAGGATGAGATGGTTAGATAGCATCACTGAAGCAATGAGCATGAAACTGAGCAAACTCAGGGAGGCAGTGAAGGACAGGAAGGCCTGGCGCAATATGGTTCATGGGGTCACGAAGAGTCGGACACAACTTAACGACTAAACAACAACACACCATTCAGACTGAAGTGGTATACATCTAATAAAATAAATAAATAAGAGCAGGGAGATTAGTGTATGCCTAGGAATATATAAGGAGTCACACTGTTGCTCCTGGTTACTAGATCAAAGAACCAGGGTCTATTTATTTTCACAACAAACTTCTGTTCCCATGGTGTTCAAATAGATGCTGCCAGAGATCGTACAAGTGGGACAAAAGAATGATAACATCTTCTTCCTTGTCTGTCCCAGCAACTGGTTTTCAGAAAATATGCCGCTCTCCAAGGTGGGCAATGTAGAGCATCACCAGGGCTGATAGACATTCACAGTGTTGCTGTTGAAGTTTCCATAGAACTTTTAAACGAGTTTGTACAAGGACAAGAAAAATAACCTTCTTAGGGCCACATCCAAATGGCAGAACTTTCTGCCTTACAAAGCTAAACTGGTTTGCTATTCTATGTTATTTTATTTTAACCCGGTGATCAGGACTTCTTATTTAGGAAGGTACGTGTTTCGTAAGGAGAATATTATTTATTTTTGTATACTGTATCTGCAGGCATTAAGCAGCTCCCCCCCCCTTTATTTCAAATGATGTTCCTTTGCATTAGTTTTAATTGTTCTCAGCCATCCTCAATGGTTTGTAAAAAACAAAAACTACGCAAATAAAAATAGATTATGCCTCCCCCCGTGGATTCTTACTCTTATATTGATGTGTTTGTTCAATTTATATGGCTGCACATTTTGCAGAAGCAGCTCAACATTTTGGTGCAAACGGTTTGACAGCAACAATAGTCACGATAAAGCTGTCCCAGCCCTTGGGACATTATACACAGAAGATTGATGCAAGCTGATGGAGTCCATGATCAGTTCAGATCCATAAATTAGTGAGTCCTTGTAGGGACAATGGCAAACAGCAGAATCATAGGGAACAGGTTCCTTATTATTGATCACTATTTCAGATGTCCAGATGGATTCATCCAAGGTAATAAAACAAATTGGCTAAGAAATGTAAGCTCAAAAATTATCTCAAGATTTTGAATTCCTGTATACACCCTGATATACTGGGCTACTGATTTCTCAAAAAAGAATAGGAGGAGAATAAAATTACATTGATGCAGAATGGAATGGAATGAGAAAAACAGCCTATAAGTTCAAGACAGTGACCAATAAGAGGGAAGCTTATTAAACTTACGATTTAGACATGTTAAAAATATAGCCATTTTTAAAAAGCACACAAAAGTTACTTGTTTGTTTTTGTAACATTTCTAGGTTGCCCCACCCCTTCCATAGCTTCTAAACCCAGACAAGGTCAACCACTGGTTGTTACTTGTTGAGACAATACCTTTATTAGAACCTATCAATGAAATGACAATGGCAGCAAGTTTCTGAGTTCTCCAGATTTGGGAAATGTTCAGATCAAGAGTGGTATGAAGGTAGTTATTTCAAGATTTACACTGGAAGTTTAATGAACTGGATAAACTGGATATTTATCATTTCATTTAAGGCTGTCACTAGGCTTCCTTCTACCCTCACTAGAGGTTTGGGTGCTCTTAAATTAACATTATATTCTTGGATCTTTCTGCATCATAAAATGATTTGCTAAAGGTTGGAGGGAATCAGCATCTTCAGTAAAATGAGACTGGGCTCCTCTTTTTCTAGCAAGTAAAAGACACCATAAACTTGACATTTGATTTCTTTTTGCTTTCTTTTGTTAACAGACATCTTCCCCTTCTGGGCTACCTGCACCTTCATCAAAGTGAGGAAGATCATACTGAGTGAGGAAGATCATACTGAGTGGGGGGGGGGGGGGGGTGCAGGGGGTTCCACCATCGGGTTGATATGCTGCATTGCAATGTCAGCTCCAGATGCGAACAATCTTTGTTTGAAGACCTGTTTTCCACTCCCAGGTTCCTACACATTTTTGATGGGTTCTTGGTCTTTGGAAGAGATGGAAGACCAGAGAGCCCCTTTGCTTACCTCAGAATTCACCCTTTAGGAGAAACAAAGGGCATCTCATTTTCTTCAGCAGTTTTGCCCAATTGATCCTTGGAGACATCATGCAATTAGAAACAGCCACACTCAACAATTGTATCAATTCCCCTCTAGAAGAACTGGTAAGTGAAATTAAATGCAACTGTATGTGTGTATGAGTATGTATATGTAATCTTATTGATTCAATGGGTACAGATCAAGGTTTACAGTATTACAATCTTTATTTCCCTGTTGTGTATCAGTTGCTACGCACAAAGACACACAGACATGCACACTTTAATATCCACATGTAAGTGAGAATGTATAAGAATCAATGTGATATAGTGGTTAAGGTGTGGACTAGGACACCTCCTTTAGGCACCGAAGCTGGCTAAGTAACTTTGGGCCACTCACTCTCTGTCAGTTCTGGTCTGGAAGTCAAGAAATATCTACCTACCAACCTGCACTGGACCAGTCTGGTAGATGGTAGATTACTGTTCATAACCTTCAATGAAGAGGCCTTCATTCTGTGGTGAATTGATTCAGGTTGATGATGATCTCCCTCTCCCTCTCTCTCTCTATATATAATCACATGCACACATGTGTGCTCTCATTTTTTTCCTTTTCCTGAAATTGTCTGTACCATAGGAAGGGAGATCAAAATACATGCTACTGGATATTCATCAGGCAAATAATGTCCTCTGAATATTTTACCCTCTCCAAGTAATAAAGACAGTACATTTTGTTAGCTAGCCAGGACAGTAATGAAACTCAGGACCATGGTGTCAAGATGAGTAAGGAAACACTTGCTATTGATAGAATACCTTGGGGGTTCCTGATCTCTTTTCCTCTTTCATTCTTCACTCCCAAATGTGTTTTGCATTCAAGTGTAACTGGAACTCTGTTGATAAAGCCAGCATTTATTTTTAAGCTGCGTATTCTGTTCTTCAATAAATATTCGCAGGGCAGCTTTACACAATAGAAAACAATCAATATAAAATGATCATGACCGTTTTTTGAGAAGTATAACACAGCCGATTGGGGGAAAAAAACAGTAGATTAAGAAAAACATCCAGCGATAAAATCATCATAGTTTAAGCATTAAAGCAGCTTCCCTCAATATGGTTTGGGAAAGCTGAATTAAAAGCCTAGGAAAATAGAAAATTCTTGGCACCAAAAAGTTAGCACAGATGGAGCCAGACTGTCCTCTCAGGGGAGTGACTTCCTAAAAGTGATTTTCACCTGATCCCCAAGCTCCATATGTTTCACTTTTGATAGCACAGACATTTAGAAAAAGGCATATAATCTAACTCTAGAAAGGACACAGACATTCTTTTAGATGTTTTATTCCCAGACTTGCAAGTAATGCTGTGTCAGAATCTGCTACACAGTTTTTCAAGTGTTCTTCTCCTACAAACAAGGTTTCTGTTTTTCTACTTATTCCCAGGATGCTTGAGATTTTTTTTCAGGCTTCTCCTGGTGGTGTTTCTGAGTTTGCTTTATTATTTGAAGTGGTAGAAAACACAACTGCTGATATTTCTGTTTTCTTGTGACACATCTTCCTGTCCTTCTGAAGCCTCACTGGTTGATTATGTTTCCCAAACTGAAAACCCAGTAGGAGGAACATCCAAACTTCCCTTGGGAGTTAAATTGAAGGGAACCTGTAGATCTCCAAACAAATGACCATACAGTAAAAGACAAGACAAACACACCTCATGGCCATCATGTAATGAAATAAGTGGAAAAGATCAATCCTCTACCCATGGACATCTTACTGAAATACTTTCTTCTTTGAAAGAAATTTTGAAAGTCATTGCTCTTTCTTCAAATTGAGTGAAAACCAATTAGAAGGAAAAAAGGGAGATAGGTTTTCTTCACAAAGCTTTCAAAGAGAGCACTATCATTGTAAACTGGAAATGGGCCACTAATTGACAAAACACACTGAGAATTCATGAGAAAGTCATGGATCATCCATAACACTAAGGCATAATGTGGTTGCTTTGTTTTGATCATAGTGTAATGTGCAAGCCTACATAACAGGGCTTAGTGTTATGACTTCTCAACAAAGCATGGTTAAAACAGCCTGCTTTGGTGACATAGACATTACTTTTTTTCTTGTTCCTAGTCAAAAACCCAGAAGGCTAGACTTTATAGTAGTTGACATTTCCAAATAGTCTTCAAAGGCAGCTCAGAATTGCAGTAACCTAACTTGAAGGATTCCCAAGTGATCTCAAAGCTGAAGGAACTTCAGTTAATGACAACTGTACATTTTTTTTTACATGTCTGAGATGTGGAGGAGGAAGAAAATTAGGACTGGAATAGGTAAAATCACAGACAATAAATAAAGCCTTGGTTCATTTGTATACAACTGCAGCTCAAAACCTGCTCCAACAACCTTTTATGCTATGTTTTCATCAGATTGGAATTTCAGATTGGGATACATTATATAACTATCACCCTGTCTCCAACCTTCCATTTGTGGCAAAGATTGTTGAGACAGTGGTGTAAGACCAACTATGGAGCATGCTACATGAAGCTGATTATCTGGACTGATATCAGTAAGGGTTCAGGCCTAGGAATAGGTCTGAGATGGCACTGGTCACTCTGATTGATGGTCTATGTTGAGACCTGGATGGGGGTAGTGCACCTGTCCTGGTCCTTTTGGATTTTTCAGCAACCTTCAATATCATTAACCATGGTATTCTTCAGCTGTGGGGACTCAGGACTGGAGGCACAGTCCTGCAGTGGTCCCACTCTTCCTCAGTGGTCATTTCCAATCACTGGTAGTAAAATAAAGAGGGAGAGATTGGCACAGCGATTGCTCCCTTGAGGGTTATTCCAGGGAGTCAGTGTTCTCCCCCTTGGTGTTAAACTTCTATATGAAACCGCTGAGGGAGATCATCCAATGCTTTTGAGCCTGGTATCCTCAATATACTGATGATTTTGTTGTTCAGTCGTTAAGTTGTGTCCGACTCTTTGTGACCCCATGAACCATATTGTGCCAGGCCTTCCTGTCCTTCACTGCCTCCCTGAGTTTGCTCAGTTTCATGCTCATTGCTTCAGGGATGCTATCTAACCATCTCATCCTCTGCTGCCCTCTTCTCCTTTTGCCTTCAATCTTTCCCAGCATCGGGGTCTTTTCCAAAGAGTCCTCTCTTCGCATTAGGTGACCAAAGTATCTGAGCTTGAGCTTCATTATCAATCCTTCCAATGAGCGGTCAGGGTTGATTTCCTTTAAGACTGACCGGTTTGACCTCCTAGCAGTCCAAGGGACTCCTAAGAGTCTTCTGCAGCACCACAGTTCAAACCCATCAATTCTTCGGTGCTCAGCCTTCTTTATGGTCCAGCTCTCACAGCCATACATTGCTACTGGGAAAACCATAGCTTTGACTATGCGGATCTTTGTCGGCAAGGTGACATCTCTGCTTTTTAATATGCTATCTAGGTTTGCCATAGCTTTCCTCCCAAGGAGCAAGCATCTTTTAATTTCATGGCTGCAGTCTCTGTCTGCGGTGATCTTGGAGCCCAAATAAATGAAGTCTGTCACTGCTTCCATTTCTACCCCTTCTATTTGCCAGGAATTAATGGGTCCATTAATTAATTAATTAATTATGGTACTGATGATACCCAACTGTATATTGCAGCCCCATGCTGGAGTTTGGTCAGTTTCACAGTCAGATGACCCCCTAGAACACAGCATCAGTCAGCATCTATAGGCCACTTTGGATTAGTGCAAGAATATGCTTTCAGAGCACTTCTGCTTTTAGCGCTGGTAAAGTCCATTTCTTTCACACCTGGCTGTCCTGCTGTACTTGCCAGGTCTCCAAGCTGATTCCCAACTCAGAGATCTGAACCAGCCTGAACATCAGTTGACCAGTAATGATGGCAGCAGATCTGTATCACAAAGCAGGATGGAGAGACAATGTTTTCTGTCAACTGTTGAGATCCTGTTGAACATGCATTTAGCACTTTTTCTAAACCCATGCCCCAAAGAAGCCTCACTATTATTAACATCACAGAATATAAAAGTTGCAAGAGATCCTCTAGTTCAACCCTCTGCCCAGTGTAGTCATCCATTACTAGAGCTGAATCAGCTGATACAGGCTCCCTTTGAACATACCCAAGCAAAACATTTGCAGAAACCCAGAATATGTTTTGACAGATGGCTATTCTCTTGGGTCTAACAATTTGACAAAACTTGTCTCTTCCCCTAGCCCCAGCCCACATTAACAAAACTGATTTGTGGGTGTTTTCTACTGGCTAGTAAAGTTTGTTGAGAGGGGAGGGAAACAAAGCCAGGATAATCCACCAACCCCTTCCCTTAATTTGCCGTGTATGTAGTAAATAAAGACATCACTATTGGTGATGTCCTTCCTTTGACAGGATAAGGAATGCTAGCAGGGGAAACAAACTTTATACTGGTATAATTTTTACCAAACTCAAGGACTGGTACTTAGCTTTTTAATTCAGCTATGAAGAATACCTCTTATTGTGCCAACTTTGACTGTGGAAGTCTTACCAAGGCTCTAAATTTTATTTTTATTCAAAGCAATTCAACCTCCAAGGACAAGATGCTCTGATAGCTCTTTGATACCCAGTGCCTTGTCAGATACCTGCCAGAAGATCATAAAATGAGAGCTGCTTCTCTCCTTGGATGCTTTGTTGTTGTTTTAATACATTCTCTCCCACTATTGTCAAGAGTAGATCATAAATCTATAGCAGTTCTAGAACTGGTATAGTTATCTGCTGGATAAGGATGGTGTTGGATACCTTGCATACTGGAGATCTCAGGCCCCTTTCTCAATAAGACACTTCCTGAAACAGACAATAATTGTTTCAATAATTATTAGGTATCATTCAAATATTGTTTAAACCTATTTCAAACTTACTCCAATTTTATCCAACTTCACATTCCCTGACTGGTTTGAAAGCTCAAATGAATTCCTTCAAAATTGCCATCAATTTAATGCATATTCTTGGAGACTCAATACTGATTTCCTTCCCCATTCTTCACATAAACAATTCTACCTGCCATTATGACATGAAGGAGAAAATTCTCTTGATCTTCCCTTCTGCTCTTTAACATATGTCCAAAGAAAGATATACTTTAGAGACATTACATTTCTGTTAACAATCTCATGGCTTGCTGGTAGAAACTGTATTTTAATCCTGGGTGTGTTTCCATTGCTATCAAATCTTATCATTCTGACACACTCAAGGACTTATCAGAGTAATCATGTACTTTTGATATTTTCTACCTGACTTGTACTTAACTATGTTATTATGGTAACTGCATTGTTATCTTTAAGAAATCTAAGCATGATATCTAAGTAGCTCCATGTAAAGATCCTTCATGTCCAGCTCAACTCCTATGACTTCATGAATTACCCATGTAATTTGTCATTGCCTTTTTCCAAAATGTACTTCTGACTTCCCAATCTAGCAGATAGCTGAAAGCAGATATTGTAGGAGAGCTGTGTTAGTATATGGTGGTAAAAAATCAGATGTACAGACTGTCTGGGCTGATGTAGGTTTTAAACTGGGATGAGGTGGGAGGGGGGAAGAAGGGAAGACTGCTGATTATACAGATACAGATTACATGAAAGACAATTAAAAGTACTTTATCAATTAACAATTACAATGTGTTAAAAACCCATTGTGCTTGCTGAAACCTTTCTGAGACCTCCTGAAACTTTTAAATGTATGATTGAGTTCAACGATGCTGTTAAAGTCTTCTTTTTCCAAAATGATCACTTCAAGTCTGCCATAAAATGTCCTGGGAGCTTGAAATGGTCTATTATCTTGTTTTGAGTCATGATGTCAAATATTGTGTCCATTAATTATTTTGCAGTTTTTCCTGTTTGTCCTACATAGACTCCAGAGGACATTGCTGGCAGATGGTGGCATATATCACATTGGAGAAGTGCATATGAAGGTACCTCTAATCTTGTGTGTATTCTTTTTGGGGCCAGTAATGGTGCTGCTGGTGTAGATGTGTAGGCAAAGTAAACATCTAGGTTTGTTGTATGATCTGGTTCTTATATTAGCATCATTGTCCTGTTGTTTCATCACACTACAAGCCCTCCACCCATGTGTGTTATGATATCACCTGCACATCCAGAATGACAAAAACAGTGAAAGCCTATCGATGCTGCTGATGCTGATCAGTTTGAGATAACAATTCCTTTTACCATTTTTTCTGTTTTAACTGGGCGGATGATATAAGACAGAAGCAGGGATGTTCTTTCACTTGGGAACTGCATTTGATCACAAGTACCTCTATGCAGTACTACTAAAACTCTCTTGTGTTTATCTGTTTGACCCCTCAAATTAGCCCCAACTGTGCATTATATCACAACAATTTTTGAATCAAGGTATCTAAAATCCTCTAACTTAAAGAATGTGTAAAAAATCCAGGACCCATCGCTCCTGTGGAATTGAAATTTCCATGAAGTTCAGACCAGCTCTATTAGCAAAATTGTGGCTGTTGCAGTGTCCCTGCATTCATGTGATCATGATTTCCAATGCTGTCTGCCATCCTCCCACAAACAAAGTCTATGGGGAAGCTGACAGGAAGTCGGAGGTCACTCCCACTCCCATTGCTTTTTTGTCCACCTGTGGTCATTCTGTTTATCTGTTTAGGTGAGTAAATATTACTTATTATTAAGTTCATTTGCCACTACAATTATTTTTCTATTTATGATATATAATCTTCTTAGATGATCATTGGACCATCCACAAAAATATGGTCGGTCTAAAATTTAATGTTCATTCTGGTCACATCATACAGCACTACCTTTCTCTCAAAGGATGACCCAACAGGTCACAGGGTTGTCTAGTGTTTTTTCTTTATTTATTTGTTACATTTATATGGCTGCCCATCTCACAAAAAATGACTCTATAAACTTGCATGAAATTGAGTTCAACTTTCATAAAATTCAACTTTCATACACATTCAATAAAGTTGAATTGCAATAGTGAGGAGAAACAAAGTCACACACTTTCTTTGTTCACTAAACAAATGGTCCCTCATTATCTTCTCACAGATAGTAGGGAGGCATTTTTCCCTAAAATAATTACAAAGAATATCATTGAGGTTTTAGCGGGGAGGAGGTGGAATTCATAGCTTACAACTATGAACCTAGCCAACCTGCATACCATTCCAATTCTCTCTCTCTCTCTCTCTCTCTCTCATTTTCTTTCACACACATCCACAAACACACATGCATCCATTGAATCAAGCTGTTGAAAAGCATTTCATTATGCCTACAGTATATGGAGAGAAGAGCCAGTTTGGTGCAGTGGTTAAAGCGCCAGGCTGGAAACCAGGAGACTGTGAGTTCTAGTCCCACCTTAGGTACAAAACCAGCTGGGTGATCTTGGGCACTCACTCTCTCTCAGTCCTAGGAAGGAGGCAATGGCAACCCACTTCTGAACTTTTGCCAAGAAAACTGTAGGGACATGTCCAGGCATTTGCCAGGAGTCAGCACTGACTCGAAGGAACCCCCCTGCCAAAAAAAGTGATTATGTGTTAACTCTTCCCTTCATCATTGAAAATGTTGTCAAGTGCACCATCTACAACTGCACCAGAGCAATTCAGTACAGGAAACAATTGTTGTTGATTACAATCAAATTTGACTATAGCAATGCACTCTATATGACTTTTTCTTTGAGGAATGCCCAGAAGCTTCACCCAGTAGAAAATAAAGCAGCTAGGATACTAACTGGTATTATAGTGTAATAGTGTTATATTATATTGTTATATGTTAAAAACTTGCACTGTTACTGATTGTTTTCAGGCACAATTTAAGGTGTTGGTTTCAACTGTTTAGAAACTCAAATGACTTAAGCCTGAGTGAAGAGTACCAACTCAATATTAATTTGGCTATTACAGTCAATAGAAGAAAAAGAACTCAGCTTCTTTAGATTTATTTATTAAAATATAGAAGAGGGCTCTTCCTTCCTTCCTTCCTTCCTTCCTTCCTTCCTTCCTTCCTTCCTTCCTTCCTTCCTTCCTTCCTTCCTTCCTTCCTTCCCTTTGTTTCAGAACTATCTTCAGATGTATAGAACATGGAAATAACTGGAAGTCAGTTCTTTGGGGAAACTGGTTGTTACTTTATCGACTCAAGCAAAATGCTCCAAATAATAAGATTGCATGGGAGAAGTTTTTAGAGGGTAAGAAAAATGAATTATATTTTCTCAGGCCACTCAGCATGGGATCAGTTTATTCAATGCTTCAGGGAACTCTGTTGTGCCATAGTAAAGACTAGATATTTGTCTTAAACCACATCAAGGAAGTCCACCAGTGCTGTGGTCATACCACTAGTTCATCTGGTCTTGTGGTAATAAAGGTAAAGTTCAGCCACATCTTAAATACCAAAGATATGGAACACAAATGTAGAATCAGATTCTTAATTTTGTCCATTCTTGGTAGTCTTAGAATGCTTGGGATTGTGATATCATCATTTTTCCAAGACTTTTGTCTTCCATTTCTTTATTTCCTTTCCCCTTTTGTTCCATTACTGCTTTTGCAGGAATTGGCAATGAAATAAACTGAGCCCCAAAGAAAGTTTTGTCTGGTTCCCAAATATTGAATGTATTCAGCAGCTAAGAATAGTTAAGGTTTTTAAAACCTTTAATTAAAGTCTTTATTTGATTCTCTAATAATACATTATTAGCATTCCATTGACTTTTAGGACCTTTTCCAAAATTAATCTTAACTCAAAATTGCTTTATGATTAGCCCCTTCCCGTTATTTTCATTCTCTGTGACTGTTGTAACCAGCTCAGTGGTATGATGGAGTTCTGAGCATTCATGTGCATTTGCAGTGGACCCCAGAAGTTACCTATGATCTGTTCTTGCCACTGAAGCTCGGAGGAAATCATGGGTCTCCCTGAGTAGCGAAAAGCCATAAGTGTGATAGATCCATGGAGAAAAAATTAGCTTGTCATTTTCATTTTTAACACATTCTTTTTGAGGAAACCAGAATGAACAATTATGTGCAGGGAAGAAAAAAAAAATCTCACTAATGGAGCTGTTAGGTGAGAGCAAAAGAATCCATCTATTGTTTTCAGTTTTTGCACTTTTCTAATTGCATTTGCCTCTCTCTGTTTCCGATTCCTCAGCTGGATTAGAATGAAAGAACCAAAATGAAACTAAAATGGAAATCAAATCTTGGCAACTTGCATTTCTTAGTTCTGCCCTTAAGAAGAGTTCGCTAGCAAAAAGCTCCTTAAGCTCTCTGATTTATCAACCCTGCGAGCCACAAAGCTGGCTGTAAATCAAGCTATTAGCATTATTGATGGAAGGAGCCCTCGTAAATAAAGGTAGCAAATTTATGCAGCTTTATAGCTTCAGGGATCTTCTTTTCTTTCTCCCCCACTTTTCCGCTTGACATGTCTAATTTGCACTTAAGTGATTGAACCTTTTGAAAGGGGAGGTATTGGCACCGTACAAGATGGTTGGAAATAACAGTTGACTTTCTCCATTGTACCCATTTCCTAATATACAGCCAGATCCCATCAATCACAGGTTAGCTTGTGCTGTCTGGAGAATCCTTAAACTCAACTGATATCCATTTGATAAAAATATAAAACATCCTGTCCAACAAGAGTGAGGAAACTGAACCCCAACTATCTTGCCATGTTTAAATTTTCTTCTCAGTTTGCTGTCAAAATTGTACTATTTCCTCCCTTCTTTTCACTACAGAAACATATAGTAGGAAGTGACAATAAAGGTCACCTAGTCTCCACTGTAGCATCTCCAGCAGACAGCCATCCAGCCTCTGTTTGAAAACTTCCAGTAATGGAGAACTGTGGCAGGCTGTTCTGTTCTGTCTATCCCTTCAGGAAGTTACTCCTGACATCTAGTTGGGATCTATTTCCTTGTGATTTTAACCATCTGGTCCTGAGGAAGTCTACTCCTTCTATATGACAACCCTTCAGATAATTGAAGATTGCTACCATATCCCCCTTCACATTCTTCTTCTGTTGTCTAAATACTCAGTTCCTTTAACTGTACCAGTAGAGGCGAATATGGGTAGCTCAGGGTTGAACTGTGGAGTCCTTGGGGTTCTCTGAGCTTGGTTCTTTTCTTGCAAATGTTTCATTACCCAGCTAGGTAGCATCTTCAATGCTTAAAAAAAAATAAAAAAAAATAAAGGTTTTTTTAGCACTGAAGATGTTACTTAGCAGGTAATGAAACATTTGCAAGAAAAGAACCAAGCTCAGAGAACCTCAAGGACTCCACAGTCCTTTAACTGTTTCTCAAATGGCTTGGTTTCCAGATCCATTACCATCTTGGTAGCTGTCCTCTGACCTATCACCCAACAAGCCTTTGTGAATACACAAAAGTATCTGACAAGAAAATTGCCACATCATGCCACATGTGCAGATTCTGGTTGGCCAAGAGATGCACAGCTGTCCAACACCCTACTGAGCATCATAAAACCATACACCATTCCATCCCCACACACATATGCATACATGTTGTTTCTGGTCATTCTTCTTGAACCTAGTCCATTCCTGGTTGTGTGTCTGCTTATTCCTGGAATATCAGGCTACTTTTCAACCATCTAAGACAGATGCAAGAAATATTGCTGAATCAGGAGCACTGATTAAAGCTCTTGGGCTAACGTGGCTTATATCAGAATCCAGGATACTTTTTAGTATAAGATTGTGTTTACTTTTTAGAATTGTGCACCTTACTCCATTTCTTCCTCCCTCCTACTTTTATCTTCCCTTCAATAAATCTGTATTTACAATTGTGCTGGTGAGTTGATGTGGATTTCTTGGAATCTTTGAGGAAGCTTGTCCTCTCTTGTGCTGAGAAATGCTTGGTGGAACTATGCAAGGTTAGCTTCTTATGTCCAGGCACTTTGGTGTTCATAGTCTTGGAGACTTTTCCAGTCCAGAATCAGAGGAAACAGGAAGGAGGGGGGAGCTTACCATAGTACTGAAATCCCATGCTTACTAACCTACTTTGCAGGAACATCACTGGATAGATGAAAGAGAGATGTCCTCTTTTGTCACCATAACATAAAACAAGGTATGACTTTTCAGTTGGAGAGGAAGACTTTGGCTGGCAATGCTAACAGATTTGAAAGACCCTGGGCAAGATGTTCTCAGAACCCTCACATTTTCATATGCATATACTCTCTTTCTTCCTCCCACCTCAACTCTTGTTCCTCTTCCCCCTATCTCAACATTCCCTCTTCTGCCTTGAACCGAAACTGGCAGAAATAGCATGGACCTCTTTCTTTTGTATTTTATTTAATGAACTTAGGAAGAGTTTAGAAATGCTGCACAATTAGACCATGGAGTGCTTCAGATCTGATTTCAAAATGATGCTTTTATTGTGACTGTCTTCAAAGCAGTTACTTCTTTTCCTGGGATCACATGGCAACTTCAAAGGACAACCATCTGATTGTAAAAAAAGTTACAGACAAGAATTATGTTCACAAATATATGTTTATACCAAAACACATTTTTGGAATTGAATCAGAAGTGCTTCATATCCTTATTGTAGAATAAAGCCCAGCTGTCCAGCCCAGCAGCTTGATTTCCTGAAGACCTACTATGACTTGTGCTAGAAGGACAACCTGAAATTTTACAGCTGCATGTTGGCCCCCAAAGTCTTGGGGATGGGACCAAAGTCTCTCTGAAATTTGTTCTTAATGTAATTGTTTTGATGTAACAAAAGATAGAAATAAAACTCCTAGAGAGCAACCCTACTAAGTATTTTGAGTTTGTTTAATGTTAATTACAATGTCATGACATGATATGACATGACATGACATGACATGACATGACATGACATGACATGACATGACATGACAGCTTCATCCTCATTCCATCTGTTTTGGGGTACTGGGCATCTGGCCACCAAAGACAGGTCAAGCGTGGTCCTCAACTCCAGAAAGATTGTATCACCATTGTGTATAAAGCCTCTGAGTAAATGAATGGGTATCCATCTTGTTGGAAGATGTTGTATAGGTGGTCTGTTTCCTTTTTCTGGTGTTCTGGGTTGCTACAATGCATTTGTACTCATATGAATAATGTTCTTACACAATTCCTCTTGTGGGAGGTTGAGTTGTTACCTTGGTAATGGAGCACTTGGTTAGTGTGGCTTGCAATTCTAACTTGCCATCAATTCCTCTGCTGATGAGGATATCCAGAAAGGGTAGTCTACCTTCCAACAAAATGGATAACCACACAAGTTTATCAAAAAGTGCCTGACTGCTCAACCCACTACAGCACAACCAACACAAGCTATGAAAAGGATAACACTGCCGTACATCAAAAACATCTCAAAAACAACCGACTATTACGACCACACAGCATCACCGTAGCACACAAACTAAAGCCCTCCAAAACTCTTTAAGTAAATAAGTAAACCAAACTATCCAGTAGCCCAAGAATAAAAAACAGGAGTCATCTACAACATACAGTGTAAGGACTGTAACAGCCACTATGTAGGACAGACAGGAAGAAGACTAGCAGAGCCCATCCATGAACACCAACTAGCAGTCAGAAGACACAATGAAAGCTCCTTAATTTCACAACACATGGACAGACTCAACCACAGTTTCAGCTGGGAAACCATGAGCATCCTAGACCAAACTAAATCCAAAAACACTAGGGAATTCCTGGAAGCTTGGCATTCAGATACATCAGTCATCAATAGACACATAGAAATAAACCACATTTACACACCATTCAAAAGAGACAATAAAAAAACTAAGAAAGAAACCAAAAGACAGAACACATCCTGTCCAGCAGCCAACACCAAGATAAACAGGGATTAATAACACCAGGCAAACAATCAAGCGGAAAACAATACCCTAATCAAGGAACTACCAAGGAGAAAACCACACCCCCACCAATGCTGTCAGGACAAGCTACCGTATATAAACAGGGAGTAAACCCCATACTCACCAGCACTGATGATGTTACCTAGTTGGGTAATGAAATGTCTGCAAGCAAACAACCAAGCTCAGAGAGCACCAAGGACTACTCAGCCTTGGACTTCTTTGCCTAGGTAACAGTTCTTGCATATTTCTGTCAAGGTCATCTCCCTTACTCTCTACATTCCCTCAGTAATCCACCAGATGCCCTTGGGTGCTCAAAAGCAGGCGATAGAGATATTTTTCTTCTTCCATAATTCTCTGCAAGAGGGTAATAGCCCTTGATTTCCCTGCCCACCATTAATTTATCCAGTCCCCTTTTAAAGCCATCAGGTTAGTGGCCATCAGATTATTTATAGTTTATATGTTTTAACCTATTTTATATTTATTGTTTTATAGAGTTTGTTGTACCTTGACTCATATATGATGCAGCTGAAAGTTGTATACTGCTTGGAATGCAAGCAGGAATGCAACCCTGTGGCATAATCTAGCTCAGTGTTTCTCAAACTTGGCAACTTTAAGATATTTGCTGGCTGGGGAATACTGGGAGTTGAAGTCCACACATCTTAAAGTTGTCAAGCTTGAAAAACACTGAGCTAGCTGATCTTGGAAAAGCTAGGCAGAACTGGATATGTCAATGCTTGGAGACAACCAGAAGATCTCAGTCCTATCAGCTAGACTGGAAGAAAACAATGGCGAATCATGGATATGTCTATGTCCAGGAGTTGAGCTTTATTTGGAGAAGTCTTTACTTTTACTATTTGGAGTGATATACCTAATCATAAGATCTCTACAACACTGGAACAATGTAGCTATGGAGGTTGTGGGTTATCTATCTCTAATGGTTTATAAAAAGAGGCTGGACACTCACCTCTCAAGGATGATTTCATTGACTTTCGTACATATTTCATGGTTGGATTACATTATTCTTGTAGTCCCTTCCAAATCCACAAATCTATGATTATATGATTCATTGTAGAAATATTAAGCACGTGAGGGGAAGAAAGAGCAGGGTTTTCTTGGGGGGGGGGGTCCCTGTCTTTTAATGCTATACATTGATGAGAGATTCAGAAGAGACAAAAAAAAGTAATTGTTCACATGCTTCATTGACTGTGTTTTCAAAGAAATCTTGGGGCTGGTCAGGAATTTCTAAAGGAATTTCAAGCAGCTAAGAAAATTGGAACAAGTCCAAAACCATTCAGCCCTTTTTGAGTGTTAAAAGTAGATGCACCAAGTTCAATGTTCTTATTTTGCATCTGGGGGGCAGGAAAAAATTGGTAATAAATCTTGCTGCCAAACACTAGCGAATTGCTGATGCCCAGTATAGATGCCAAAACTTTCAGTGACAATGTAGTAGTATTCATAAAAGGCAAGGGTGGAGCAACTGATCTATTACTTTATTTGTTATCATTGATTTTATTTTAACTGCAGGTTAGCATTTCCTACCAAACATTTTGAACTGAGATGAGAAGCAGAGATTTTCTATTTCTATACATGATTAGGGCAGACCTGTTGTAAGCCCTCTTGTCTAAAAGGCTAACTACAAACAAGGTTGCCAACTTCAATCATTTATGTTCCTCTTTTCTTTTTCCCATTAAGAGTGCATGGCCCCCAAACTGAGATCAAAGCAGAAGCTAGGCTAACTCCTATTACCATTGTTATTGCTCTGTTGTATTTTGGCTGCCCTAAATTTTAATTGCAATGGAGAATATTTTTGAGAAGGTTTCTTTTCCCTCTCGTCCGTTGCCAGAACCTTTCCCTCATCTTTAATCAGGAAAACTGCACCTGTGTGCAACGGGCTGCCAGCTTCCATCAGCGCAAGCAAAGCTGTGCTATAAACACTGGGTAAAGAGCCAAAGCACAGGAATCAAGCAAATGATGGAAGAGCAGGCCAGGGTGCTCTCGCATCAGTGCCAGTTTCTGCAAAATGGCCTATGCAATGCCAAATGCTCAGCAGGACGACTTCAAACTAGGGGAATTTAGCTCCCAAGATCGCCCTTCTAATGCATTTAGGGAATTATTTTACAAATGTATTGGCCCCCCACTCCCAAACGAAACTGGGTGGCCTGCAATATAAATTTACAAACAGGAAAAAACAACAACAACTATACACAAAAGCATTTAAAACCTGCTACATGCAACCCCCCAAAGCGTAGAAAACAAAGACTCCCTTGGGTTGAACTTTGCTTTGGTGACTGCACAGAGAAAGAATTTCCATGTAGTTTTCTTGGCAAAATACAGAAATGGTTGGCTACCTCCTTTTTCTGGGAGTCATTTTCAGTTTCTGCAGGCTTGGAATTTCCTTGTAGTATTCTATGCAAATAATTAGTAGTCCAACACTGTTTAGTTTTTTTGAGACCAACCAACCTTGGCTAGCTTTGGCCACCTGCCGTGGAAAAAGACAAATTTCCTTGCTTCAGCTCCAATAGCCCAAGGAAGTTTTCCCTCATGGAAAAGCAGATTTTCCTGCCAATGTTTGATGTATCTGAGGAGAAACCAGTAAAAGATGCCCCACTGAAGACTTAAGATTTTTGGTTTGTTCTGTAAGGGAATAAAAGATCCTGAAAGTAACTTGGACCTCAACTGTGTCAGGCTTTGCAAGCCAAAGTGAGAGACATACAGAGCAGAAATCTCTCTTACATCGTCTTAAGTAGGGTTGTAAAAGAAATGTATCACATTTCTATGGAAATAGATTTGCCACTGCGATGACTCTATCAGCGAATGGTATCTGTTTGAATCCAACTTTCTTTGGACTAAAAATTTATGCCTAAAAAAAAAAGTAAGAGCTTTTTCTGTAAAAGAACAGATGTTTCTGGGTGCAGGATATAAAAAAAGAGATAAATGTGTAAAATGTAGGCCTTTAGGGAAATATGTATTTTAAAAAGCCACCCTATCTTTGAAAGTTGTGTATACAAAGAAGCAGGTACATAATATGTAGGAATTTAGAGAAATTTGCATTAAAAAGGCCTCAGATTGGAAGGGGGGGGGATTTAGGTAACAAAGAAAAATATCAAGCACAATTGAGTTGTTTTCTTTTGTTTTTTAAAAAAGCTTCTCTGGAGATTTCTATAAAAACTCCAGAGTCACTTAGATTTTTAGGCTTAGAGGTATGTTAAAGTAAGCTCCACATGTTGGAAAAAGTTATTAATGAAAATATGTTTTTAAAAAAGCTTTAAGTTACAGGAATATTGCTCTGTGAACACAAACAATAAAACTGAGCTGGGTTTATAAGGATCCATAGTAACATAACATGTTGCAGTTTGTCATAGAAACCCCCACACAGAGGGACTTGCTTAGGGTATATCTCTGAGAAGCTCTTGAGTGTTTTTTTATTTATTTTGTTTTACATTCAATTGGGAGACCATCCAACTCCCAAAAGATACTGGGCAACTTCATCCATACAGAGAAAAAGAGAAGAAATTATAAAAATAAATGTATGCATCCTGAAGAATGAAAATCTTGCCAAGAAAACTGCAGGGACTAGTCCAGATTGTCTCCAGGAGCCAGCACTGACTTAAATAAATAAATAAATAAATAAATAAATAAATAAATAAATAAATAAATAAATAAAAACATACAAACAAAAACAAAACACACACACACACAACCACACACATTGATTTGGGGGAAAATGAAAAGCAAAACTACTACAACAAAAATATGTGACATTTTTAATGACTTCCAGAGCATCTGCAGGGTGGGAGTCACACGAATCTCCTAGGGAATGCTGATCCAGAGGGTAGGCACTGCAATAGAGAAGGTACGCTGCCTAGGTCCCAATAGATGACATTGTTTGATTGAGGGGGATTGTCCTCTGCTAGGTTAGATTTCATAGAATTTTTGCATCCATCCATGTTGAAACTGGCAGTTGAGGAATGACAGCAGGAGAGAAGTCCTCGCAGCTGACCTAAAAATAATGGACTGACATTTCTGCCCTCTTTTCTGTTGGGCCCATTTCTGACTCTTTACCCTGGAGGAAACTTCCAAAGGTTATTTTCAAAGCTCTCAGGAGAGGGATAAGCCAACTGAGTTGCATTTGACATAGTCACTTGGGGATCCAGCTGCTATCATTAACTGAGTCATGGCAGGCTATTAGCTCCTGCAGACCTCAACAGTGAGTTGTTCCTGTGTTACTGAGACAGACAACTTCCTCTGAGATGTTCAGGGCTAGTTTGAGTCATTTTTGCTGGGAGATTGAAGCAGTATCATGATCATTCTGGAGAGGAGGAATCTGACCTTAATAGTGATTAGTGAAACAGGTTTGATAACTACAACAGAAAGGAGATTTATTTACAGGAATTATATGATATGGATAGGCAAAACCTAGCTCTTGGCCATCTACATCCTACCAAGAGGATAACTGAAGAGCAAGTGCTCTGTGAAACTTGCCTGGAAAGAAAGGCAGAAGGGAGGGGCTTCAGATTAGCAAACTCATAAAACAAGGACCAGGCAGAATGATAGACAAAAAGGATACAGAGTAAATCTTTCATTCTCCATCTCCATTACATTTTTTCCTTGTAACAAATAGGTCATGAATTGCTGAAGAGTTAGTGCTGCTGGACTGACACCTCCAACAATGTAAATGTTTCTATCATAGCCTGGAGTTTTAGAACTGGTAGGCCTCCCTTCTTCCTCCAGTGTAAGAGATTCTGGAGGAAACATGAGTGATTAGTTACTTGAAGGAAGAGAGGTAGGTTCAGATGATACATTATGCCTTTGACTGAGGTGTTTAAAAAGGGGATGGGTAGTTATTTGTCAGAGATGCTTGAAATGTAATCCTGCATTGAGCAAAGAATGGGACTAGAGGAGGATGGACAATATTCGTGATCATGACATCATCACAGTGGGTGGACATTGTCTTGTGCCGGGTTAAGATTTTGCCCCATACATCTTCTCCCTGAAACGTGGGAAGAAAAACTTGTCTGAACATTATCTTTGTTCCCTTGTACCAAGGGCAAGTTTGCAAAAGTGAATACAGAAATTACAAAGGATTACTTTGTTTAGAGTGCCTGAGAAGGTTTGAGAGAATTCTGATCAAAAGGTATGAGAGGTGACAATAAGCAAAATTGGGGAAGTGCTATGTGGCTTTATGCCAGGCAGGGAGTAATTTTTGCTCTTTAGCATATCACTGAGAAATGTATAATTGTAAAATGGTTGGTTATTATGCATTTGCTGATTTAAAGACAGTGGCAATGAAGTGCATAGGTTTGTGTTATGGAATATATTGTGTGAATATGGAATTGAAGGGTGGTTGCCAAATGCAGTAAGTCAGGCATATAATGAAAGTAAAAAATGTGAGAATAAATTGAATGCTTTGTGAAGGGCTGAGCAAGGAGTAGGACAAGCATTTGTGATATCCTCTTGGTTGTTTAATATATCTATGGATAAATGTATAATGAAGGTTTGTTGCATGCTGGAGATACAGATATTTTTGTTGGCAGACAATGCCATGTTGTTGATTAAGAACCCAAATAATTTGCAGTAAATGTTAGACAGAATGAGGTTTTTCAACCTGGTTTCCATGGAGTCCTAGGGTTCTACCATTATGCTGGTCTAGGACTGCAATAAAGATTGATTTGATTTGATTTGATTTGATTGAGGGTTCTGCCAGGACTTTAAAGGATACCATGGGCTAGGGGGGAAAAAAAAAACACCTCTCCATAAGATACTAAAGGGGAAAAAAATCTAAAAGGTTTCCAGAGAGGGATTTTTCCCCTCCTTAGTCCTTTGTGGAGAACTCTGGCAAGGGACTAAGGGAAAACTCTTCCCCCAAGTAGCCCTTGCAGAGATGTTTTTCCTTCTAATCATTAAGGTACAGTGAGAAGGGCTGGGCTTGTCATCTGCCATTCAGAAGCTCCAGTTTTCTTGATTGGGGGTTTCAGGAAAAAAAAAAAATAATTTTCCCAACCTGAAAAAGTTTGAAACCCCCCAAGACAGGTTTTATGATGCCACAGGAATTATGATCTAAAGCAGTGTTTCTCCATCTCAGAGCCTTTAAGATGTATGGACTTCAGCTCCCAGAATTCCCCAGCCAGCATGCTGGTTGGGAAATTCTGGGAATTGAAGTGCACACATTTTAAAGGCTCTGAGATGGAGAAACATTGATCTAAAGGTTAATGTATTAAAGACCAAGGAAATTGTGTGACAGATTGCATGCATAATTACACATTATGCCTATATACATTATGCAAAAGATTAAAACAAGAAGATGGATCTGTGTGCTTTGGCAGAGTATTAATTAAAGATGGTAAACTGGATGGAGAAATATTAAGACATGCAAATGCTGACAGAAAAATGGTGGATAATGGGTGTATGGTAGGAGGAACAAATGCTTTTGAAAGAAAGGGAAATGACTATGTGTAATGGCTGTTCCATGGAAGTGAGATTTGGGTATGTCCAGAGAAACATACATTAAGTTGAATGCAAGGGGAATGGGCTACTTAAATCCTGTGTACAGGAAAAACAAAAAGAAAGACGGACAGGGATGAACAGTTAATAGATGAATGTGGATTGAGTACAAAAGTGAGTATGAAAGAAGTACATTAAGGTTAACCAGCCATATAGAAAGAATGAATGAGAATTGAATTTAAAACAAACATAAGGAAGAGTGAATGGGTTGAGAGGAAGGGAAAACTGAGAAAGCTATGATTGTGAATGGATGGTGCTGTTGATTGTTGTTGTTGTTGTTCAGTCATTAAGTCATGTCCGATTCTTCGTGACCCCATGAACCATATTGCGCCAGGCCTTCCTGTCCTTCACTGCCTCCCTCAGTTTGCTCAGTTTCATGCTCATTGCTTCAGGGATGCTATCTAACCATCTCATCCTCTGCCGTCCTCTTCTCCTTTTGCCTTCAATCTTTCCCAGCATCAGGGTCTTTGCCAAAGAGTCCTCTCTTCGCATTAGGTGACCAAAGTATCTGAGCTTGAGCTTCATTATCAATCCTTCCAATGAGCAATCAGGGTTGATTTCCTTTAAGATTGACTGGTTTGACCTCCTAGCAGTCCAGACCTCCTAGACTGGTTTGACCTCCTAAGAGTCTTCTCCAGCACCACAGTTCAAAGGCATAAATTCTTCGGCGCTCAGCCTTCTTTATGGTCCAGCTCTCACAGCCATACATTACTACTGGAGGTGGTGTTGATAAAATCCTCAAAAAGAGAGAGTTGAGAAGTCAAAGAACAAAAGATATACATGAAACAATGTACAGTCATGGTGGAAGAAGGAATGTTCACAAAGATAGAAAGGTATAGAGAGATACAACAAATGATGCTGGGTTAAACTAGATTTAGCTTTCTAAAAAACTTAGCTCATGCCCTTAATTTCTCTGGCTTATTGTTTCTTATGACCTTTGTGCATGATCCATAATGTTATCCCAAGAAGAAATGATGTAACAGATATGTATATTTGTATGCAGGGGTATTGACAGGGAGACGGGAGGGAAGGAGATGAAAAAAAGTCACTATGATGGTCACCAGCATATAATCAAAAGCATTGATTGTGCAGTCGCAGTCACCAACTTGGTTTTTTATACCCCCACCCATGGATATCCTACAGTATGTATAAGTATGGGCTTTTAAGGGGTAAAAACAGTACCTTCACTTTTGGGGTTCCAGGCAGGAAGAAGGAACAGTGGACAAGCAGCAATACTCTTCAAGGATAAATAGAGTTGAGCCATGATGACTTTGAAAATGACTCAGAATATTTGTTTTGGACCTTCCACAAGCCTGAGATCTCTGTTGTTTGATAATCAGCCCTTCTTTTTGCAGCCTCCTCTGTAACCCTGGAAAAAGATGTGGCTGTTTCAAGAGTCATAGTAATGTTACTGAATCAGCTCCTCCTTCTCTCTCTTTCCTTTAAGCCAAGACTGCTGGCAGCTATAATAATCCTTGATTAATTTGGGGTTTCATATGTCAAATAAAGTAGTTGGTACAACTCCTTCTGGGCTACATCAGATAAAAGGAGACATTTGTGTAGAATAAGCCTATAAGACGTTTAGAGAAGGAAAGATGAATCAGTATAAATCTGCCCCATTTTATTCATGTTGCCAAAGACATGCTAGATTTCCCATCACCCAGGACTCATAAGTATTAATACTTATATTAAGCTATTCCAGGGATACAGTGTTGGATGAGAACTAGGGACAAGGTTTTCTTAAGTCCTACTTAATTGATCCCAGCAGTGGCCAGGAGGTTTGATTAGATGGTTTGCAAGGTATTTTCCAACTCTTACATTCTATGATTATATGCACTTCTTTACCAAGATTTTTAATCTCCTCTGTCCTGTTTATTCCCAAGATTAAATGGATGATCCTATTGCTTTGATTTAAATTTAACATTGTTAACATTTGGATTTGTTTTTATAACTATATGCCACTTGGTGATTCTTAAAGAAAGAGCAATATAGAAATCAGAGTCATCCACAGAGAGAATAAAAAAAGTCAGGATGGCAGTCATGTACAAGATGACATGTATGCACAAAGGGGAAGAGCTTCAATCACACAGTTGCAACCACCATCTTGACTTTTTGTCCCTCCTCCTTTGCAGATACTGTTGATAGAATAATACAAATAAATAACAACAACACCCAAATAACCTAGTTCTTGGAGTGTGTCCTTAGAGAGGGGAATATCTGAATTTTGCCTCGAGCTCTTGGGAAAAAAAACTGGGATTTAAAAATAACACAGTAATGTTATATTTATATTAATGAGGCAAAATTCTGTTTGTTGGAGTTTTCACAGGGTTTTTTTTTTTTCACTCTTATGCAAGAGAAACCAAACAGTTTGGTACTTTCAATTGAAGAAAAATTAGATAACTAACAGAGGACCTCCTGTTCCAGAAAAACAAATGAGGGACATGACTTGGTTAAGTATCATCATCATCTTTATTTCGGTCATTGACCAATAAAATAGATACAATAAAACAGACAACAATATTACCCCTTTCATCAATAACTACTAGCAACCATTTGTGGGCGAAGCTTACACATTATGTGGCAAAATTTTGCAACTTTTAAAGAAATAGATCTGTCTTGATTATTTAACAAGTAATGCAAGTAAAAATTATCGGAATGCCCGGGGAATTTAAATAAGAGAGGGGTAATCAGCTGAAAGCGAATGTCCCTATAATACTGACAATACAAAAGAACATGGACTGTGGTTTCAATGGCACCTGTACCACAAGGGCAGTATCGAATATCATAAGGAATTTTCCTGTATTTTCCTTCTAAAACAGCTGTAGGGAGAGCATTAAATTGAGCTAAGGATAAAGCTCTCCTGAATTTTGGGACTGTAATATGATACAAGTATGAGACTGGTTTGTTCACTAGAATTTGGTTATTTGCAATTATATTATGGGTAGACTTGGTTAAGAAAACAGAGACTGGCCACAGTGTAAATTGTGTGGGTCTTTCTGGGCTTGTTAATAAACATGAGCCTGATCCAGACCCAAGACTTGTTGGAGCACCAATATCTGTTCCCATCTATAATATATGTGATGACTGTGAAGCTGTTTCAGCATTGTTAGCCCAAAAAGATTGATCAGCATAGAAAACAAAGGACTATTGATTTAATTGGAAAAGTGAAACCTAAACCTTGAATGGATTGTGAATGAATGAATACACACACACACACACACATACACACACATATATACACTGAACGGCACAACCAAGTAGCTAGCATTGTATACAATGTATGGGCTAGACCCTCCCAAGTCCAGATGGGAGATTCCACAGAAGGTTGTAGAGAATAACATGGCTAAGATCCTGTGGGACTTCCAGATCCAGATGGACAGGCAGGTACTGGCCAATCATCCAGACATCATGGTAGTAGACAAGGACCAGAAGACAGTGGTGGTGATAGAAGTAGCAGTGCCAAGTGACAGCAACATCAGGAAGAAGGAATATGAGAAGCTGGAGAAGTACCAGGGCCTGAAGGAGGAACTAGAGAGGATGTGGAAAGGAAAGGTCAAAGTGGTCCCAGTGGTGGTAGGAGCACTTGGGGCTGTGACTCCTAAGCTGGAAAGTGGCTCCAACAGATCCCAGGAACAACATCAGAGCTCTCTGTCCAGAAGAGTGCACTGCTAGGAACAGCTGAGATACTGCGCAGAACCCTCAAACTCCCAGACCTCTGGTAGAGGACCCAAGGTTGAGGAAGACGCATACCACCCATAGGGGTGAGAGGGGAATTTTTATGCTATTTTTGCTGGTTAGCAATCATGTGAAGCCAATTTAAATTGCGATACTTGAGCAGAAATTTCTTTTCTTCAGATCCTAGCAAGGTAAATGAATGACTCCCTTTATGTGAAACCTTTTGCTACTTGTTATTCATTGTTTACCATTATCATCCTTCATTTTTATAACATAAAATTAGGCTACTCTTTCAGTTCAGTGAGTTTGTAATTAGTTTTCCATTATACTTGTCATCCATATAACCAACATAAACTCATCTAAAAAGGTAGCCTTTTCCTATATGATGCTTAAGAAGGGGTGACACAGACAGCAAACACTTCTAAATTTAAAAGATAACTGTTCTTATTAATCTTTTATGTTTTTGATGTTAACAATTCAGAAACCTGAGATAAAGATAGATTTGGGGTTGGTGACTGCAATCAGTGTTTGGCAAATCTCCCCTACAACAATGAGCTTTGCAATCATTTTCCTTATTTTATTGACGTCTTATACTGCCAGTTACCTAGATCTTTTGGCACCTGAGAGCTTTTTCAAATATATTTATAATGCCTGTTAGCAAATCCAGGTATCTGACCTTAGCTGACCTTCCCTTACCTAGAGAGAGGGAGGGAGGGAGAGAAGGGTGCCCTATATTTTAATTCAATTTACTGAAATGGAATTTGCTTTCAAAATTCACTTCAAAGGAGAGGAGATCAGTAAAGTTCTTGCACTGATATACAAATCAGATGGCTGAGTGAATGTTCTGTCTTTCCTTATGGAGATATCTCTCAGCAATTGGCAACCATGCTGGCTTTGCACAGAAGGGCAGGTATCCGGAGGGTACTCCTCCTATTGAGTTGAAGACTGGGAGCAGCCGAAGAGGCTTCATATCTCCTATCAATACAGAAAGCCCAAAGAGAACACCATGAGATTTGAAAAAAAAACCCTCAAGTACTCTGAAAAAAAGGCAGGAAAAATGGAGTTTCCTTCTCAGGAGAAGAAACAATTTGAGAAATTGCAAGGCCAATTTCTACACAGCATAAACACATATAACCCAATCTTACTCTGAGGAGTGCTGAGACAGATACCCACTGGTTGAAAAGATCTTGGCTACCACATCCAGCTGGCCAGGAAGTCACTGAGAAAGAGACCAAAGAGAGAATAAAGTTCACAAACTGTAGTTTGACTGCATGTAGATCAGAGGAACCCTAACACTTTTTTTAAAAAAAAATCTGCAACTAAATCATGGGGATCATATTCATGGGTTGCTGAAATCTAAATGCCCTTAATCTTTTCACTGCTGGACATATCAGGAACAATGGAAGTCTCCCCCCCCCCTCCCCCGGAAAGGTATTCTTCCAATTATCAAATTGGGAACTTGGAGTTCTCCAAGGATTCATGTTGCAAGCCTATTTGTCCAAAAGGGAATAAATATGCTAAATGTGATTTGAGATGGGTAATAATTTCATTTTCTGTATTTTTTTTAGATCTTGTTATCCCACCTTTATTATTTTTTATAAATAAATCAAGGCAGTGAACATACCTAATACTCTGTCCTCCTCCTATTTTCCCCACAACAACAACCTTGTGAGGTAAGTTGGCCTGAGAGAGAGCGACTAGCCCACAGTCACCCAGCTGGCTTTCATGCCTAAGGTGGGACTAGAACTCCCAATCTCCTGGTTTCTAGCCTGGTGCCTTCATCACTAGACCAAACTGGCTCTCTTATTCTTATTCATACCTTCTCAAATTTTCCCATCATCTCCATAAATGGGATAGAAAGAAGAATGAAATTGAGAAAAAATGAATTGTGGGAGGAAGCAGATTGAATAGACTCATCCATAGTTTTGTCTGAGTATGATGTTCTTTCTTGCCTAGGCAGCTGAGAAGATTTCCAGAAGGATATTTTTAGCACCCCCACACAAAGCAATTAACAGGTTTCTATTCTGGAATTCAGGCCGCTCCCAGCTGTGTTGTCTGTTTAAATTAGCAGTGGATTCTGCCCCGGCCAATTGAGCACAATTGCAGGTTGGTTATTGGCTGCCTATGACTGCTTAGTCTAAATCTTCTCTTAATCCATGAACATGGCCTCCTCCAATCAGGGAGAAAATTCAAAGCAATTCCATCACATTCACAATGCTCCCCACTGACTTGACCTGCTGTCTTGTTAATTATATTTGGGGGAATTTTCAGTTAGTACTTTGCCTGGAATATTAAAAACAAAATGTATTCCCTGATGGAATATCTCCAGTCCAACTTAACCTGACTCAGAAATGTTCCAAAAGAGCAATGTTATCTTTCGGAAGAGAGAAGAATTAAGGGAAGTATCAACACTGCCGGTACTTCCAAATTTTGCCACCAAATTTTATTTAGAATGTGACTAACAAGGACTTCCGGGGAAGAAATGGCAGACTGAAGAGAGTGGCAGAATGAAGAGCCATTGAGTAGACTGGCTCTTCTATAATTCCTCTCTGGACAGGACGACTTGAGATCACCCACAAGTGCTCTAGGCAGCTGCTCCTCATGAGGAGACCACAAGACAGTGGCTTCTGGGGAGGTTGGAGCTCTAAGATGGAGGAATAGCCATCTTGCTCAAACCACTGTCAGCAACTTTGAAAGGACACTAAGTTTGCATACTTCCTTTTCTAATCACTTTTGGAAATTGTTTGTTAACTGCTTTTCAGCTATTCAGAACCTTTGGATTGACAAGTTTTTACAGCACCAGGTGTGTTTCATTCAATCCATAGCTAAAGAAGTTTTAAATACAAGTTTAAGGGCTTTTTTTTTTTAATCAGCAAAAGTGTGATTAAAACTTGTATTTTAGAAATTACAAATGGACTAAGGGTCCAGATAAATTTGAAATAAGATTTTGGAATTAATTATAAAGAATCCTTCCCATGGGAAAATGCTTTTGTTTTGAATTCTTTCAAAAAATAAGATAAGACATCAAAAGTTAGACACTAGAAGGAACTAGGGGAAACTAAATATTATAATTAAAGGAGAAGAACACTCAAAACTCAACTCACAATTACAGAATGAAGCAAAATGTTTTAACATTTGACATACTGAAGGATACTTTTGAACAATGGACCCAGAAGTTAATTTTAAGAGTGTCTGCCTGTATAGATAGACTGTGTTTAAAAGATGTTATGGAAGAGGTACAAGTTTTACCTGACAAGATTGAGACTGATTTGAAAGTGGATTTAAAAATGACAGGTTACAAGAATGACATGGAAAAAGATGTTACACTGGACATGCAAAAGAAACCAACTGATGTCTTAATAATTAAAAGGGATGTACAAATAACAGACCAAGAGAGTGACCTGGATAATTTTTCTATATTGGATTTACAAAAAAGGCTTGTTAAAGCTTTGAAGAATTTTGTGAGAAGGGACAAAGAAAAAATGAAAAGAAATCAAGTTCTGGACATAATTTGAAGGGACTAAAGATCAAGATTGTTAGAAGTAAAAGCAAGGAATATAAAGTTGGTTTATTCGATCAAGGTTAAAATAGAGATGTTATCTCTGGTAACCTTTAATGGACTTTTGCTGATGAGGACAGAATGATGAGGCTTTAAAGATTTGTTTACAGATAAGATATGGGAAGAAGAAATAATTTGTTGTATTTTAAGAGAAAGTGATAAGTTACTAAAATTGTTTATACTTTTATAATAAAGGAGGAATTCATTTCTTTATATAGTTCTTTTCTTCTTCTTTACTATGTTCTTATTTTTTCTTTCTTTTCTATTTTCTTTTTTTCTTTTCTGCATCTTCTATTTTTTCTTTTTCTTTTAGTTTGTATTAGTTTGTATTGCTGTAATTGTAATTTTTAATAAAATTACTATTAAAAGGAATATGAATAACAGGGGAAAATATTGAATTCATGCGTACTTAGGGGATGCGTGTACCAATAGTAGTAAATAAATGTAATGGTCAATTAAGTTTAAATCAAATTCTGTTTTTGTAATTGGCCCAGCCACTTTTTGTCACAATTCTGTTCACTTTTGGAATGTGACTCTCAGCATGCCATTCCAAGTCAAAGTTTATCACACCTGCTCAATAGGAAGTTTGCACTCACCACTAGGCTGTTTTTGAAAGGCTTCCCAAAGAAATGTTAGTCCTTCGTCTTTTGTGCTGATCCAGATTTGCAAAGCAACACTGATGACATGGGCATCTTTTGGGTATCTGATAATATCTGAGGCTCTTAATCCTTTGAGAATACCTAGCAAGTGCCAAGAATGAGATGCTTGGATTTTTTGCAGTATGATCACATTCTACTGCTGTGCTTCTTTCCAGAATCATGGAGTTGGGAGGAGCAATATAAGGCCATTGAGCTAAACCCCCTGCTCACTATAAGAATAAATGTAAGCATTCCAAAAGATGGCTATGCAATGTCTCTTTGAAGGGGAGCCCACCATGTCTCTGAATAATTGATTGTACTGTCAGTCTGAGGAAGTTTTTCTAATATTTAGTCAGAATCTGGCTTCCTATTACTGAAACCCATTATTCCATGTATTCTGAAATGATGGAGAACACATCTTGACATCCTTTCAAAGCTAAACATGCCCAACTCTTTCACTTTCTCTTCACAAGATTGAATGTCTAGAACCTTGATTATCTTCCTTCCCTCTTCTGAACCTGCTCCAGTTTGTTTCAATCTTTTTTTAAAGTTAGGTACTCAAGAACAGGATGCAACACTTGATGTGGAGTATGAGCAGAGCAGAACTCTTTCTTGCATAACTTGGAAACTATACTTCTGTCAATGCAGCCTAAAATTGAATTTGCCTTTTTTTATAGCCACATTTCCGTGTTGATTCATGTTTAATTTAAACATGAAGTCCTTTTCTTTAGAATGGAAAAGGTGCCAAAGCTGAACAACAGCCTTCTTTATATGGTCACAAGCTGCAGGAAAATCTAGGAGGCCACTTGTGCAGCTTCATGGAGCTCTCCATTGAACTGTCAATTTTGGTGGACAAAGATTCACCAGGTTAGACACAGAATGGATGGAGAGGCACTTACTTTCTAAAATGGAAGAGGTGGCTGAAAGATTGCTGCTGCTGCTGCTGCTGCTGCTGCTGCTGCTGCTGCTGCTTCCTCCTCCTCCTCCTCCTCCTTTAACCTTTAAAATTTGCAGTGCACTTACACCTAGAGCAGACTCTTTGGAAAGTAGATGTTTTTCCCCAAAGCACTTCCTTGATGTTAGCCTTTGGGGTAGTCCAGACAAGAAGCACAACTATGAGTACTAATTCTATCTTTATTGTAAGGTTACATTAACAGAATGTTGCAAGACTGAAAGTATTTCTCCCCTCTTTTCCTTTTATTCTCTGGAAAACTTAGAGAGGGTCCCTTCTAAAACAGTTCCCATGCCTCCTCTCCTTCTGTGGACTGAGATATCTTTTACATGCTGGTCGTCCAATATGTGGGTCTTCCTCCTGTCTCCTAACAGACCATTATAGTGGAATAGCCATATAACTATGCAACATTGTGTTATCCCATGCCCATTCTAACAAGCCTCTGCCCTTTGAAGAGACCAAAGTTTCTTTAAGCATTCCAGGCTTTCTAAAGGTTAAAAAAATATTGGCCACTACATGTTAAAGGTTAGAAGTCAAGTGCAAAGCCAATATGTCCATACATGAGTATTTATTGTTGAAATATAAATATTGTCCAACCTTAATTCTATCATGCAGTTGTCCTGACATGGATCCACTAGCAGCAAAATACTCACCATTCATCCCCAGCAATACTCTGGAGGAATTCTGTTTAATCCCTAGTCAAGAGCACTTCAGGAGTAGGCAGGAACTCAGCAAGGTTAATGAGGGCTTTTTTAAAAAAAGTACAAATATGTGTTCATTTTTTTAAAAAAAACTATGCTTCATCATTCTTTCATACTTGTCATAGCAACCTCAGTCATAAATTACTTCCTTGGGACAACTGCATTTTATTTTTAGGGAATGCAGACACTACATGCAACCAAATCCCCCCCCCCCAGTGGAAAGCCTTTGGTAAATGATTGCCTTTTACCAATTTCTTCAGTTCCTCATGATCTCACAAAGTCTTCAGAGATTGGGTTCCATTTCCCAAATACAGGGCTGGGTCACAATCATAAATGGGGTAGAAAGAATTTAGCATTTAAAAAAACCAAAAACCTGAATGTCGAAGCAAGCAAAATTTACTCATTTGCCTATACAGGGAGAGGGCTTTTTAGGTCTTCTCTATGTTTGTTGGATTCTGTTGAACTCAACAGTACAGCCTTGAACTACTTAATTTTCCATGATTGGATTCTCTACGTTTCACATCCCTGTACAGGAAACATTCTTTCTGGCACCGATGAAAGTTGCCATTTCTCAGACGTAGAGTTTTAAAAGGCTGTCAAGGCCATTGAGGTCAACCCCTTCTTAGTCTAGGAATCCAAACTGAGCCTCTCCAACAAATGACTGTTTAGCCTCTGCTTGAACAAATCCAGGGACCAACCACCTCTTGGGTAATTGGTTCCATTGCTGGAACTGCTGTTACTATTTTTTTTTTTTAATCCATCCAAAGAAAGCCTTTTGCTCAACTTTTGTGACAGACTCTTCATTATTTAAAGCTACCTGATTGGCAGATACAATGTGGTTGTCTCCATGTTGGGATTAGCTAAAGCATTCAGAATTAGATCAATGCAGGTGGGTGACATTTTCATGTTGTTTCTTTCTTGATAGTCGTTAATCAAAATTCACAAGCCTCTTTATTAATGGAATGTAAAAGATCTAGACTTAATTTGAATGTGGGAGAAACTAAACAGGCAGATGGATCAATCACTACCAACCCTTCACAGGAAGGAGGGAAATAGAAGCCAAGCAGACTCTAAGCAATAAAGCAATTTATCGGGCTGACATTTTTCAGGGGGGAAAAAAAACAGTGCATTTTTCTGAGATCCTTTTTCAGAGTCCCCCCAAATTGTCAGAGAGTTTCTGCCCTTGCCACAGATTTCCTTTCTCTGGTCTCACAGTTCTACCATCTGTAAACATTTTGAGCAGCTTCAGGCATATATGTAAATCAGCATGAATTAACAAAACTGTTTCCCATTGCTGCTGTGTTGAGATTCCTCCAGAGATGAATTTTTGGAGTTTTCCTGTGTGCTTCCTCAAATTGTGGGAATTCCACCTCCCCCCTGGAAAATGCTGAATGAAAAGCTTTTGCCCTCAATCTTGCATCCTTAAAGAAGGGTGGAGAATTTTAGGAAGCCATTTTCATTCAGCCCTACATGTGGCCTCACACTGCCACCCAGTGGCAATTCATCACAGAATGGTGATTCCACCGAGAAAAGGGAGGGATGATTAAAAAAGAAAGACTTCGATTCAAGAGTCTCAGAACTGCTTTCTATTTATTATAAGCTGCAACAGATAGACTGGGAACTAAATTCTGTTTCTTCACAGGATTTCCCATTTGGGCCAGAATATTGTACCTCATCCCTACAAATAAGCAGAATGCCCTTTCAGCACCTGAGCCAAGACAGTTCCTCCCTTTTCCCCGCATGAGTTGGGGCAAAACTCTACTCTTCTGCTTCCCAGTATATCACTTAACAATGAACAAATTTACCTATTAAGAGTTTGACCAAGACCTTCTTTCCTATACCTATTGGGGAACAAGCGATTAAAGAACCTTTTGCAATTCTAGAGGAACAAATACAACCTCGGCCACTCTTTGTTCAGAAAATGTCCCTTGCAAAAAATCCATCATGGTTGACCCAGTTATTTTTACTCTGCCAAGAGCCTTCCCCAACATTTGTTGTTGTTGTTCAGTCGTTAAGTTGTGTCCGACTCTTTGTGACCCCATGAACCATATTGCACCAGGCCTTCCTGTCCTTCACTGCCTCCCTGAGTTTGCTCAGTTTCATGGTCATTGCTTCAGTGATGCTATCTAACCATCTCATCCTCTGCCGTCCTCTTCTCCTTTTGCCTTCAATCTTTCCCAGCATCAGGGTCTTTTCCAAAGACTCCTCTCTTTGCATTAGGTGACCAAAGTATCTGAGCTTGAGCTTCATTATCAGTCCTTCCAATGAGCAATCAGGGTTGATTTCCTTTAAGATTGACTGGTTTGACCTCCTAGCAGTCCAGGGGACTCTTAAGAGTCTTCTCCAGCACCACAGTTCAAAGGCATCAATTCTTCGGCGCTCAGCCTTCTTTATGGTCCAGCTCTCACAGCCATACATTACTACTGGACTTCCCCAACATGGTGTCCTCCAAATGCATGGGGATTACCATTCTCAGAATTCCCAGACAATATTGTTCTAATATTTTAATTCCAATGCCTCAGGAAAGCATCAGGTTGCAAAAAGTTACCACTAAACAGGCCGAAAAACAAATAACAGCTAGGAGTTTCTGATACAACTCACAATCCACACTTTGCCCCTTAACCCCTCCCCCCTTAACATTGTCCCAAATGCAAAAAAAGTGTCTGGTGTTTTAGTCTATCACTCTGTACAGCTTTGGGAGCAAAGGGTGTCACAAGAGTAGGCCACCAAAGAATGCTGGTTTTGCAGTCCCAACCTAAGAGATCTAAAAGTCTCTAGATGTGGGCACTTAGTTTGAGGTAAGCAATTGATGGCCAGAAGTGTTTCTGCTGGACCTTATCTTGACCAGCATAAGAGAGAAAAGTGTTGGAAGTTGATGTGTTCTGTCAGTGTATGCAAATATTCCTGAGAGTTAGAATTGGACTAAGCAAACATTAGCAAAGATTAGTGAGGCAGTTGTTATCTCCTTAATAAAGAAAGGAGATTTATTTACAGGAGATACATTCAGGGGATAGGCAAAGTCTAGCACTTGATTAAGAACACCCTTCCAGGAGAAATGTCCAAGAGTATGTGCGTTGTGCATGTATGCCTGGAGACAAAGGCAGCGGAATTTATCTCAGACTAGCTATTTCTTAAATAAACAGACTAGCTATCTCTTAAATAAACAGTGATAGACAGGGAACAAAGAGTAAATCTTAACTCTCCGTTGCTCCTTGTGATCAATAGGTCATGAAGTGCTGAACAGTCTGTTACTGAATTTGGACCTCCAACAAACCGAAAACTGGGAACTGACACTTATCATCTACTTAGAGAGAAAGAAAATGCCATCTGACTTACATTCAAGAACTTAGGCAAATAATGCAGTTTGTTATGGAAAATGGCCAGGACAAAAATCAAAGGGCCTTCGAACAGTTTTCTGAGTGCCATTCAGTACCATCAACCAGATTATTGTTTGGGAATGTTTGGATGGTAAGGGAGTCAGCAATACATTTTATACTGATGCTAATCCTATTTGTCTGGACTCTCTTAAATATAATTTGTGTTAAGATAGGGGTTGTCCTTTTGTTCATTCTGGAAGGAAAGAGAAGAAGAGGATAACCAGCAGCAAGGTGGGTGGACTCAGAGTGGCAACGGGTGCAATATTGGAAGACCTGAAAGACCAAGTTAGGGAAATATTGTCATAGAGAAAATCTATATATGTGGTTGTTAAGAGTCGAAAATGACTTAGTGGCATATAATCATCATCATTTGTTCATTCCCCTATGGACTTCTTCAGAATTGTATATTGGCCTCTATGTTCTTGTTTTCATATTACAAGAAGCATCATTGTAATGATGATGATGTCATCCAGCAATATGTGCCAAGGAAATTATAAAGTATTGTGTGGGCTTGGGTGTGGATGAGCAAACTGAAGTATAATCTCAACAAGTTTTGAAACTTTGCTTGTTAGAAGACAAAGAATTCAAGAATGGAAACACAGCTTATTCTGGATGGGTTAGCACTCCTCCTGAAGACTCTGATTCTCAGGTTTTAATGTCAGCAGGGAAAATTATTAAACATGTATGGAGTAAACATATTAACACTATTTAGTGAAATCAATTTACATTTAATGCAATTTAAATTAATTCAGTTTGAGTTTGCTGTTTGGACGGTCACTTTTTTTTTTTTATCATGGCTCCACCTGTTTTGAAGGGAGAGTGTAGCCTTCAGCATGCTATTCTAAGCAATGTGGAACCCTCACCTTGAAAAAAAAAGGCACATCTTTGCACATCAGGAATGACAGAACTACATTATGTTCCCATTCAGAGCTGGTCTTCTCCACTTTCTGCTACAGATTGTTTGCAAGAGGCAGCACTGAGATATTGGTCTACGGGGAAAGACCAAAATTTATTCATGAAAAATATTTCAGGCTTGGAAACATATCAAAACAGAAGAAAATTAATTTTGAGATCACATGAGGCTGACAGAGTAAGAGCGATCGTATAACATGAAATTAAGTTTCTGGGATTTATTTATTTTTTAAAATGCATTTAGATGTAAATAGAATTTCATTTTCCAGCAATTGCTTTATGAATCCCAATGTCTTATTTAATTAATCAGGGAAGTTTGCATTAGTGACAAACTCCCCATCAGATTGCTTTAAAGGTGTCGGTTCTATTAAGATGGCATTAACTGCGGCTCCATCAAGGACTTAATAAATAGTTGCAATATCTTCATCTGATAAAAGCATAAAGCGCAATGCCCAAGAGAGTAGAGTTTATCAGAGAATGCAATTTTCTAATTAGAGAATGCAGATGCCTCAGAGCATTTGAATGCACAAAGTAGCCCTGTTTTGCTTTTTAATCTGATGCCCAGCAATAAAGCAGTGAGCATATCAGAAAGGGACGGGCCAGCATTTCAGTGGATCCCACTTTTCAGCTGAGTTATCTGCAGTGGTCCATCTGATTCCAGTTCCCAAGACTGGAGCTCCCCTCATCCAGCCTTTGTAAGAAGTGAATATGGTTTTTCTGGAAATGGAATGAAAGACTGGGTAATGCTTCACCAAAAAGGAGGAAATCCAAGCTAGGAGAATATAAAACCCAGTCCATTTATTTCCTCAGGCCACAGATCTGAATGGCAATCCAGACATCTCTCCCAAAAGACAAGAAAAAAGATATGCAGTTGCTGACTGATGCAGCCAAGCAGCATTTTGGAAGTGTCCATTGAATTGATTTTTTTTTTCAATCTGTCCTGATAACCTTGGGCATGGAGATGCCTACTTTGGATGATTGCCATCTGACCCTGGAACAAACATTCTGATATTCCCTAAAACATCCTTTCTCAGCATGAATATCTGGAGGAACCCTTGAAATGATTTTCAGGTCTCAGGGAGCTCCTTCATAAAAATTGGGGGGAAAATGTGAAAAGTTCACCATACTATTCACTTCTCACCCATCCAATCCACAATTTTCAATGTTTACAGCAACGGCAAAGCAGCAGGCTGACAGCTGAACTGAATCATAAAAATTCTTCCCACTATGAGCACTAGCATTGTGTAATGGTGAACTTCAAAAAATAATGCTTATTTTTTTTCAATCACAATCTCTTGTGGAACTCTAGGGCTCCATGAAACCCTGGTTGAGAAAAGCTGCCCTAAAACATCTAATATATTGATTGGAAAGTCCACAGAGCACAGAGCCTCTCCCCCAACATGCATCCAAACTTAAGCTTTTTCACACAATCATTTATCCAATTAAAAATGGCCAGCTCTTTTATAATTCAAAGTAGAGTCATTGGAAAAGTTGAGGATCAATCACAAAGTATTTTTCTGATTTTATGGATAAATCTCTGGGTTGAAAGAAGAGCATATCATTTGACTGGGGAAAACAACAGTTAGACTTTTATAAAACTCTTGCTCTCAGTAGAAGGGAGAAAAGAAAGAAAGTAACCATGGATATCTGGTACAAGGGCTCCATGATATCACGTGTCATCACGTAAATGATATGAATTATGTACTTTGCAGTGCAGGTTACATAAATTCCATCAGTTGCACAATGATGCGACATCATTTGCTCCTCTTGGAAGTTGCAACCTTCTTAACAATATCTGGGCGAGAGGCCAAGATCAATGTTTGAATAAAGTTCCCCCCTCTCCTCAAACAAAGGGAGCAGGGAAGAGGATTTTTCTGCAGCCTAGTCCAATTTCTTGGAACTGTATTCTTTATGCAAAATTTGTCCATGGTTTTTCTTTTATTAATTTGATGTTATAGTATACTGTCAACACTGTTATACAGTATGTAGGCCTTTTTTCTGTTAATTAGTATAAGGAGACCAAAATACTGTCCCTCAAATCATTCTCTCATATTCTGAATTCTGCATATTCTCTGAAACCCCAAATCCTACTTAAGCAGATGAGATATAATATAAGTATACCTATTTAAAGTAGTGTTACCCCAGGTCGTCATTCCTGCCAAAGGCGCAATTCACTTGTTCTTTTCATGACTCTCTTAGAATCTCAAATTAAGCACATGTCTTTCTGTATCAGAGGTTCAGTGAGGTTCCTTCTGATTTCAAAATGTCAGTATGTGAATTGGGTTTGATCTCACGATGCTAGAAGTACTTTTGGCTTTACAAAATACTTGAATTACTTGCTAATATTCATAAACCAGGTTCAGCCTGCAGCTTGATTTGCTATTAGGAAGACTGATGTGGAGACTGCCTGTATTAGTTATTAGCTGGAGATGGTTTCTCCATCTCTGAGTTTATTTAAAACATAGCCGTGGAACAAACTGATTTGAAAACTCATTAATGACACTGAGGTGGCAGTTATAATTTGCAGTGGAAATAAGTGAGAAAGGGGGAAAAAAGCAGAGCCAGTAGTGTCCACAGACTGAGTCAAAATAGGCAAAATGGCAGACATTGCAGAGACCATCCCTTTCCCCTTGTAGGCACTATTGGGCTGAATATCAACCTGCATCTCAGACCAAGGTAAATCCAAAAATGCAAGGGAATTCCTTGGAAGCTTGGTATTCAGATAAGGCAGCCATCAACAGGCACATAGAGGTAAACAACATCTACACACTATTCAAAAGAGACAATAGAAAGGAAAACAAAAGACTGGAACATCTCCTTACCAGCAATCATCGCCCAGAAAAGCAGAGATTAACACCAAGATGATCACCAGACATACAATCAAGCAGTAAACAATACCCTAATCAAGGAACTATCAGAGGAAACACACATACACACACACACCAGGACAAGAAGGGCATGCCACTGTATATAAACAGAGAGCAAACCCCACTCCATTCTAGCACTGAAGATGTTACCTAGCCAGGTAATGAAACGTTTGCAAGAAAACAGCCAAGCTCAGAGAACCCCAAGGTCTCCACAGTTCAACCCTGAGCTACATATATTCTCTTCTATTGGTATTTATGACTGTGTAAACCATTTAATCTGTAAGCCTTACCTGGGGAAAATATTAAAAAGAACTGTTTTCCAACTTAGATCTGTTCTGAGGCTCCGGACATGGCTTAAGAGAAAAAGATATGACTATAAAATCGCTTTGGTCCCACTGGACTGTTCCTGGAGCAAACCCTGTTTTTGCCCTGTTCTTGATGTCTAGTCTACTGGATTCTATGGCTGAACTTCTCCCTTTTTCTTCAGTGTACTTTGCCATGGACCTGCTATTGCTGTTCTTATCTTGATGGATAGTTCTCAGTCTTACCATTGTAAAGGGGAATTCTATTTATTTGTTTGTTTGTTTAAATTTATTGGCTGGCCAACTCCAATGTATTCTAGCTATACCACACAGGGTTGTAAGAAACAGGGCAATAAACAAACTTAATTGATGAATAGAATTAGCCCCTTCCAGTGTTCAGCCTCTGTCCCACAGGTCAAAAACAAGTCAATGCCAACAGAAATCTTAATAGAATTGTATCTATTGGAAAGATGGTTCCAAGGGCTGGATCAAGGATCTTATAGAGATGTATAGTTCTCATCCAGATTTCAATGATTTATAATTTTCTTCTCCAATTTTTCCACTTTCCCTTTCTAATCTTGCAAAACTTTCAGAAGACCGGCTGAGACCCACTTAGCCTTGAACAAATAGCAAGGTGGATATATTAGTATGTTCTGCACATTTTCACTAGACAGTGAAACCTCTGGTCCCAAATAAATGAAAGCTTAATAATAGGAGGTCCAAGAGTCTCCAAAGCAAGAGGCCATGTTTGGTTTCATCTGTTCCTCCACCATCTCAGAAAGGTCACCCACTCATAGCTCTGTTATTGCTTGAAAGTGCTAGCTGGTTCTGCACCTCTGGTATATTAGGGCCAACCTCATCAGCAGAGTTCAGCAGCAGTTTTATAAATGTCAGCTCTTAAGGCTTACACAGGAAAGTTCAACGGTGCAGTAAAGCACTCAGTTGGCCTTTTGGCTGGCAATGGAGTATTACATCCCAAAGGTCAGAGGGATACAGTTACATTATCAACATCAGAACAGACAGGATGATCAGTCCAGGGAGTCACCACCCTAATTAATCCTTCATTACTGCTTAAGTCATAGGTGAGAGGAAGGAAGGAAGGAAGGAAGGAAGGAAGGAAGGAAGGAAGGAAGGAAGGAAGGAAGGAAGGAAGGAAGGAAGGAAGGAAGGAAGGCAGGCAGGCAGGCAGGCAGGCAGGCAGGCAGGCAGGCAGGCAAGCATAAATCTCCATCCTAAACAATGTTAGTACAGAGAAGTAAATCAAGGATTTCCCTTTGGAAATAATAAAAAACTAATAGTAAAGGCAGATGCAGATCAATGCTAACAACTTTTCATGAGATCCTCCATTTTTTTTTTCCATCAGAAGGATCCACCATGAAGGTGTTTTTAAAGTATATATAATTATTTTACTGCTGTTTTAATAGCTTCACAATAACATCCATTATAACAGCCATTTTGGGAATAATGATTAACCACTGGGGTATACAGACTTTAGAAATAAAGTAATCACAACCAGTGGTTTACAGCCACTTACACGCACATTTACATATACATGTACATATCCAGCAAGTTATCCCTTTTAGGGTTAGCAGTGTTATGCAAGGTGCAGAAAAGGAGTAAGAAGTAGCAAGCCAAAGAAATCAAAGGCATGAGAAAAGACAAAGCAAATACATCTAAATAGATGTGTCCACAGCGATAGTCATTGGCTTCAAAATGATAGGCATGATTGAGGGGTCAAAGTCCTGCCCCTTTTAACATGTGTAGTATAATTACACAAATGTACAAAGAAGTGGGACTTCAACGGCCAAATCATACCATTTTGAAGCCAGTGACCATCACTGCACATGCCCCTGTAACTAAATCTAGTTTACAAAAGTGTCATTCACTGTATCTCACCATACTTTTTCAACTTTGCTAACTATCCTTGCTTCCATCACATCCATATACCACTTCATACATTGTTTTTAAGACTTCTCAACTTCCTCCTCCTCCTCCTCCTCCTCCTCCTCCTCCTCCTCCTCCTCAACTACCCTGTGTCATCAGGTACATATATAGTCTTTAAGCACAGTTCAAAAAGTCACACAGACATTTCATAAGCAAACTATCTCCATATTTTAACATCTCTCCAGTTGCACCATCTACAGAGTTTCCATTTTTCAACCTTCTCAAAGCATCTATGATAGATTTTTCTTTTCTCTTTTCTTTTCTTTTCTTTTCTTTTCTTTTCTTTTCTTTTCTTGGGTGGTGATGAATGGAACACTGGAATTTATTTGAGAAGAATTGAAGAAATAGCATTTATTTCAATTCTTCTCTTTGACATATCACTATCATTTTCTTTCTCTCTCCCCCCCTCCCCCTCTCCCTGGTACCTTTGAGTCAGCCTTGACTCAGGACTATCATATGGACAAGTCCATGAAGATATCATGGCAACATTTTTGGAAGTGGTTTGGCATTGCCTTCTCCTTCCAAGGGCTGGGAAAGAGAGACTGGCCTAAAGTTGCCCATTTGGCTTCATGCCTAAGGCAGGACTAGAACTTGTGGTCTCCAGCCACTGCCTTTAACCACTACACCAGAGTGGTTCTCCTCATTTTCCTACAAACCTCTAAAATATCCCTCCCAGCATTCCCTCACTTAGGCTTCATCCCAGTTTCATTGTTTTCATGTTTAAACCTTTTCATGCTGCTGGAGGGTTTCAGTTTATTTACTCTAATTTGTTTATTTACTAGATTTATAGCTCACTTTTTGTTCAGAAGTTCAAAGCAATGGACATAATGCTCCTTCTTTCTATTTTCCCCCACAACAACAACCATGTAGAATACCTGAGGCTGAGAGACTGACTGGCCCCAGGTCACTCACAGCACCTTCAGGGGTAAAAATGGACCAACTCCAGGGTTCCCCCGCTCCTGGTCTAACAAATTAACCCAATACCATACTGGCTTCCTTTTCATTCCCTTTATTTAGCCTGTTGCATTAGAAACTCTGCATTTTCTCTCCTCTTTTAAACCATTCCTTGTTCTCTTTGACTACATTCTTTCCAACTATGTTTTTAATCTCTGTATACGCTCTGAATAAGTTCTTACTCTCATTCTCATTCCGCCCCTTTCTCTTATTGGCATTTTTGTCTTATCCACAACATCTTTCACTTCATCATTCCACCAAACATCCTTTTTCATACTTCCCATTAGCATGAAACTACACACTTGAACATAATTCTTTTCACTCTGTTCCAAGCTGCTTCCACAATCTCTTTACATCTATTTTCCATTTACTTTGTTGGGATATTATTCTGTCTTCTAATATATATTCATAAGGACTCACACTTTTTCTTCCTGAAATCATTCGGCTTTCACTCTGCCCCCCCCCCCCGCTTTTCTTCTATATCCATTTTTCTCAAGATATTCTCTTGACACTACCAAGTAATAGTTTGCCCTATATTCACAGCCTCTCTTCTCCCTTGTATTCCTCACTGATTCTCTCAATCTTTCATAATAAACCATCAGAACAATCACACTTTTAGATCTATATGCATTACGTTGCCTTCTTGACATACAATTAAACTTAAGTTTAAATCAGGTATTCAGAACAATCCTTTTTTCCCAATCAGATTTTCACAGTCATCATTTTCATTTATACTTGAGTCTCTAAATGACCTAGTCACCTGTTATATGCTCTTTTGTCTTGTTTCTACCCATCCATTCATATCATTTAACAATATTTTTTCTCCTTGGATCGCATTCATTCAGAATGTTGCACAATATTTCCCAAAACTCATCTCTGGTTCTTCCGTTATCTTTATTCACTGGAATGTAACATGCAACTATCATGATCTTATGGATTCCTGTTTTCATACACATTCACAACCTAGCTCACTTTCTGACATGCATTTAGCATTTTTATTCATAATTTTAGATTGACACTTTCAGTTCCCTGCATATAGTTATCAAATCTTCTTCACAAGACCAGACCATCTTCCTTCACATTCATTGCATCCTTCCCCTTTTTCCTTTGTTTTGCAGGCAATAAGGTATTTCGTTTGGTCAGTTAATTCATATTTTTTACAATTTATTACTTTTACATTCCAAGTCACAATCTTCCCTATGACATGGTTGTTACCATATGGGCCCATAGATTGACCTTTAGCACTAATCATTCAAGGCTGTCACCTAACACTTTTAGTAAGATAGAATGTGATGGCCAAAAACTGGATCTCCTCAAATCCATTGATCCTTTTGCTTGTGGTAGGTATGCCCTTCTGCCAACTAGCCATGGGCATAATAGACTCCTTAGAAAAAAGTTGGTTGTGTTATAGATTTATTTTAGGGGTTTGTGACTATACCACAAGGATGACCCTGAACAAGGCCAACCAGGGATATAGGCCTTGTCGTTTTTATTAGCAGGAAGTTATTACCTCAAGAATAGTATACCTCAGTATACTACTTCACAATAGAACGTGAAAGTAGTATATTTTCACATTCTGTTGTGAATGTATAGTATATTTTCACATTCTCCATTAAAAGACTCTTGAATACCTATATTATTACTTGATAGGGAGGCCATTTAAACTTTTGGCTGATCATCAAGCTTTGAAATGTTACATACCATGCACCAATCGAACCCAAGATTGTTTTTACAGCCCTATTAATTAAACACTGAGCACATTCCAGGAAAAAAAATGTTATGGCAGATTATCTGTTCTGATTACTCAATTATGAACAACCTATGAAACTGAAAAAGGTTCATGGCCTGTCAAGGTGTGCCAAGAGCAAGCCGACAGATCCTCCAGAAACTTCCTTTAAACCAGGCAATTTATTTCAAGTGAAGAGTTGATTAAGGTGATCATGAACACCTTATCTGGTGTCTCTTGAGTTCACCATAGAGTTGAAGCCTCTGACGCCTACCAAAGAGGGTTGTCTGTGTAGCTGGAAATGTAATGAAGGGAAAGTAAGCCCCACGAGCAGGAAAAGAGTATTTTCTACTGCTTAAGCTTAAAGGCTACACCAAAAAGGAGAAGAAGAGGAAGAGGGAACAAGACAGGGGTGGACACAAACCAATAGCAGAGAGAAAGTAAAGGCAAGGAAAATTAATGCTGGATGTCTTTATGCAGGCCTGTAAAAACTAGCCTAGCCGAGGCAGAAAACAGAGCCATTCCCTTAAGCAGGAATGCCAGGAGGGAGGAAAGAGAGATACCCTAAAGGAGAAGGAGTCCTAAACGCCCACACTGGCAAGCTGGCAAACCAAACTGTTGGGGAAAGAGCACGAGTCAGTGTCATAAACTAAGATGGCAGTCCAACAAATTTGAATCAATAGTTTGAACAACTGAGGCTGCAAAAGAGCTATTCTTGTTTTTAAGTCAAGTCCCTGAGGGCTTAAGAGACAAAAATGAATGCATTTAATCAAACTCCCTTCCCCTTTGGTGTCTCCAGTGTTTGCTTCTCTGGCTCCAGCAACTGCTAGCCAATGCCCCACCAACAGTATCTGCCTAAAGGGGTCACTGCCATGGAGACAGACACAGCTTCTCTATGCCACGTGTGACATTCCCTACCAATGGTAAGGACAGTACAGTCAGTTTGGGCATATTTGGGGCATGCACAACTAAATCCATGTTTATTTTAAGCCCATTCACGCTATTCCATTCAGGTTCAGAACACTGCTCTAGATAGTGTTCAAATTAAAGTTCTGTTGCATATTCAAACCAAATAAAACAAGCTTTGCCAGGAAGTTTTTTTGTGGCTTACATTTGCTCCAGATTTGTTTAATATCCAGACAGAATAAGAGCTCGTCTGATCCCAAAATTAGTGCCCTCCATTTTGATTTGGAACTCATAATGGGGTTGCTTTGGTATCCCTATACGTTTGCTTGAATGGTCCAATAGAGTTCCTTGTTTCTGCTTCAAAATGTAGGCCGATCCACGACATGTTTCTTCAGCAATAAGCTCCACCGTGATTAATTGGACTTACCACCAGGCAAGAAGACTGTTTTCTTTTTCTTGCATCAGTGAAGGAGAACAGCTTTAAATATTCTTGCTATTTATGCAATATTCATGTTTTGTACAGCACTAGAGAAATCCAGGAACAGAAAAAGGGTCAGTTGAACATTTTATCCCAATGTATACATTTATGAGCTTTAAAAAATAGCAATATCACACTAATTGTATGCATAATTTTTTTTTTCCCCTATCAGAAGAGTCAGTGGTGAGTTAAAGGCATTGCCATTGCCTGTAATGTACTAGAAGCTGCATCTAATCAGGACTCAGGACCCATTTCTCAGGACTGAAGAACAAATCCCATCAGTGATAGAGCTTGCTTTCCATATCAGAGCCTCAATTCACTCAGGTCTGGCATAACAAGCTTTTCAACAAGGTGTTGGGGAAAGAGAAGCTACCCTTCCCCCATCTTTTCTAAATTAAATAAAAACCATTATAATGCCAGTGGAATACAAGTTTTTAGTGAAAATATAGAGTAAATCAATGGAAGACAAGGGTGTTTTGGCAAGCAGTTACACTATTTCCTTAATCATCCCTGCCCAGAGAAGGCATGGTCATACAGAAAGGGACAAGGTTGGAATTCTATCTGTCTGTCTGTCCGTCTGTCTGTCTGTCTGTCTGTTTTTTTTTACCCCACCTTTATATTTTTATAAATAACTCAAGGTGGCAAACATACATAATACTCCTTCCTCCTCCTATTTTCCTCACAACAACAACCCTGTGAGGTGAGTTGGGCTGAGAAAGAGGGACTGGCCCAGAATCACCCAGCCCTCTTTTTGTGGTCATTTTGGGCTCCCTCCTACCATCCCACTTGCTGAATTTTTCCAGGAAATGAAAATTATATTCCTTAAATTTGGGTGAAGTTTAATGCTGCTATTCTCAGTTTTATTTTCACAGATAATGCCAAAAATCTTCAGCACCCCAATTTTGTGGGTGGGGAGGGTCTTATAGGGCACAGAAATGGAGCTGGATGGTTGGTTGTGTCCCACTGACTACAGATTGCCCATAAATGACCTAAAGGAAGCAAACAACTACAGCTTTTAATATATCCATATATAGGAAAAGAGAGAAAGAGAATTTGCCTTATTTATTTATGAAATGCATAGGCCATCCCAATCTGTTACAATTCTGGGCAGCTTACAAAATACACAGGAAAAATACAATAAAACAAAATCACCAAACGTCCAGAAAAAAACAGAACATCATACAAGGAGTCACAACATCACTCATTCTAACTCAGAGATAGAGGCAGGCTTTAAGGGCCAAGATGAGGGCTGTATGAATCTTCATGCAATAAAATAAGACCAGGCTATTCCCTTTCCTTGTCCCTCTGTTGAATAAAAGCCTATTCAAACATGGAGAAATAATATTTTTCAATTACTCATTGGTGAAGTCAAGAGCTAGTGAATGCTTCCAGTGATGAATAATCACTATCTTAGCTATGCATGATGCTCAAAGTGCCCGTAATTCTTGATATGGGGAAAGATTCTTTATATTAGGGAAAATCTTAAGAGAACAAAGATGTCTGTCACAATCAGCAGTCATGCAGAACCATGTGAACAATCCTGTAATTTCAATCCCTCAGCATTGTAGGAGGAGAGCTGTGTTAGCAGAAAGGTGCTCCACACTCCTGATTTAATCCCTAGGCATGAAGTTCTATCATCTGAGTTTGCCGTATTCCCACCGCCCCACTCCCCCTTTCTTTTTGCCTAAAATCCAAAGAGCCAGGGTTATGAATACATTCTGCAGTTTTGTATGTTCAGCTGCTGACATTCAAAAAAGAGCAAATCAAAGGAGAAGAGCAGGTACAAGAATGGTGAAAAACCTTTTCATTGACATATAGAGTAAGTTAAGAATGGCCAGGCAGTCTTGTTTGGCTACAGTCTAACCCAAGAATATACAACCTGAAATCCCAGAGATACATGAGCGCCCCCCCCCCCCCAAAGAGGATGCAACCCCAATAAATGTCTCCAAAAGTTGCCACCAAGGTGTAATTTTAATGTGACAGAAGGGATATTTAATGAATGGGCAGTAAACCTACTCAATGTACAATGTTTAATTTTAATTACAGTTAGTTCTACATCTAATCAAGTTTTGTTTTTTTCAGGACAGTTGTTTGTCATGGCCCCATTACTGTTCAGAGGACAGTCCCTAGCATGCCACACAAAGATGAAGTGAAGCCCTCCATCTCCCAAAGTTGCACAACCATGAGCTAAACTCTTATCAGATTCATCTCATTGATTGCCTAAATGCTATTACATTGGTGTTGACTGTTAGCAATCCCATAGACTTTGTGACTTTGTCCAAGATGATCTGTCCTTAGCCTGGCCTTTTAGGTGTCTCAAAAGAGCATTCATTGCTGTTGTAATTGAGTCCATCACCTTCCTGCTGGTCATCCTCCTCTTCTCTTTCTTTCCACTTTTCCCAACATTATGAAGGGAGCAGAATCTTCACATCATGTCTCTAAAATATGATAATTTGAGCCTGGTCATTTGTACCTCAAGTGACAATTATGAATTGATTTGTTCTATGATCCATTCATCCATTTTCTTGGCTATCCATGATATTCCCAAGAGTCTTCATCAAAACCAAAATCCAAAAGCATCAATATTCTTTCCATCCTACTTCTCCAAAGTTCAGCTTTTGCATCTATAGTGTCACAAGGAAAACCAGTTCCTGCACCATTCTGAGCTTTGTAAGTATAAACACATCATGGCATCTGAATATCTTTTCTGAGGCCTTCATTAGTACTCTACCAAGTGCTAGTCTGCAGCATATTTCTTGACTGCTGGTTCCTTCACTGTTGATAGTTGATCCCAAAAGATAGAAGCTATCCAACTTCTTCATTATCAATTCTAGGGCTGATTGCTATACCTGCTGTCATTAGTTTTGCCTTTATCATCTACTGACAATAATATCTTTAACTGTATATTTAACTTTCAATTTAATAAAATTTAATTCATTATATATGTAAATATTTATATTTAATCTATTGACAATAATATCTTTAGAGTTTCACCAATGAAGCAAATACGTTGCAGATGTTACCTGTCAGGAATTAGCATCGACCCAGCACTAGCATTACTCCATTAGCACTAGCTGTAGTGCCATAGCATTGGTGGGGAAAAAAAATCCTCTTAAATAGATCCCAGCAGAAAGGTTATAAACAGGAAAGATAGGAAAACTAGATTGTGGGCTAGCAGAGGGATTAAAATGCATATGCATACATCCTTTCATGCTATTCCCTTTTATGAAAATGAAGTATAAGTATGAGATTTTATGCAAAGTGCAATAAGAAAGAACAAACCAAAGAAATTCAATGCATGAGATAAGAAAACCAATAATTATGCTTCTCTATATCTTTCTACCCTTGCAAAGCATTCTTGCTTCCACTACATCCATATCATCACTTTATACATTGCCTTTTGCTCTTTAAACCTTTCCATTTATCTTTTTGAGGATCTCATCAACTCCATCCAACCACATCTCTCTCAATCTTCCCTATCCCATCAGTGCATTCACTCTTTCTTCATATACTTGTTTTGCAGTTTGATCCTTATTCATTCTTCCTATATGACCAAACCATTTTTACATACTTTCTTTCATACCAGTCACTCTCTTTAGTATTCAGTCCACATTCATTATGCACCCATTTATACTTAACCCTATCTCTTCCTATTTTCACCGCTCACGTTCTTAAGTTCTGTACCAAATTCCCACTGCGTACTAACTGACAGCTGTTTCTCCTGACATATGCAGCTATCACTTCCATATAAAACATTGGGCAGAAGCACACTCTTATAACCATTTCTTTCCCCAAATATTCAATCCACACAGCCTATCACATTCTACCCAGTGTCTTTCTACCAGCACATCTTTCTCCATTTCCCCATCTCTGGTATTTCTACCAACATACACAAAATTCATCTACTTGAACTTGCAATTGTTCATTCCCTTTTCCCAGTCAAATCCAGCTATCTTGGTCTATGATATATTAATGTTCAGATCCATACTCCTTGTTGCATCATATCATTATCTAACATTGCTGCAAATAACTCCACTTCTTGGCCAACAACACAGCACCATGTGCTTACATTCCCAACAATGCACTTTAATATCTGTTTTTATACATGTATCTTTTAATACATAAAACAAGCAAGGGAACATCATACATCCTTGTGTTACTTCCTAATCAGTGCTGAACCATTAGCTAAACATTCTGTTTATTCTCATGTGTGCAAGTATCCATAATATTCTTGTCTTATCACATTCAGCAACCAACCTTAAATTCTGTATTAATGCCAAGCATGAACTAATTCACCTGTAGTTTTTGTATTCATTCTTGCTATCTTTTCCTTTCTATGAGGGCTCAATGACAGCATTCTTCCAACCATTGGGCACAGATATACAGTGTTTTCACATGCATTAAGCAACTCACACAGCCACGTCAAAACCAGATCCCATGCATATTTTAACATTTTTCCAGTTACACCATGATCACCTGCATTCTTACAGTATTAATGATGTTATTTTCATCACTTTCTAAAGATGCAATATTTAGTTTCAACACTTTCATTTTTAATTCCAGTCATTCAGTTTGAGCTCCTTTGATTCTCTTTGCCCATTGCCAAACATTTTTTTTAACTTCCATCAAAATCACTTTGGATTTTTTCTACTTCTTTTAATCTTAACCTTTTCTTGCTTTCTTTGACTACCATTTTTATTTTATTTTATTTTATTTGCAGAAATCATTCTCCTATATGCATGGTCTTCATATCCATAGCTTCTTTTACGTTATCATTCAACTAAGTATTCTTCTTTGTATTTCCCATTAGAATAATTTCACAGACATCTGTAGCCTTCTGTAACGTAAGTCTTTTTACTCTGTTCCAAGTTGCTTTAACATTCTCTTGCCTTCGTCTCTTTTGTTTTTGTTTGTTTATTTAGAGATTAATCTTCCTTCTAAAATATTTCCATAGCAGACTCACCCTTTCTCATTCTGCCATTGTTCTGTTCTACTTTTTTCACTGTCCATGTCTTCCCCAAGAACTACTCTTGAACTATTAAAAAATAGTCTGACCCAAATTCAAAACTCATTAGTCTTGTATTCTTCTTTATCTTAATCTTTCATTCAATTCAATATTATTATGCCCTATAATGACCTGAGCAAACAAAACGAGATAAAGGGAAAGGGGGAAAAAAACCAAAGCAAATAAAAAATAAGATATATCGGTTTGGTCACTGTGGGGGAAAGATACAGATACAGATACATCTTATTTTCTGCTATGGAACTGCTGCTGGAATCCTGATGCTAAATTATATGTTCCATGAAAGAGCTTATCAGCACACAGGAAATCAACACAGAAATATCTGATTCACCGGGGATTGCTACTAAAAGAGAAGAAATAAGGTTTTGGCACAATATCACATTAAAAACCTCAGTGTAAAAGAACATGTATAATCAATTCTATCTTTGTATGCCACAATGAGTCATAGGAAGATTACAATATCTGCTCTGTAACAATATTGAAGGGAGGGCATTGTGGCAAGCCTTAGTAAAGACCCACTGGTAGTTTGAGTGAGTCAATGAATAAAGATAGGGAGCCATACCTCTCCAATTAATTAATTAATTAATTAATTAATTAATTATTCATTCATTCATTCATTCATTCATTCATTCATTCATTCATTCATTTGGTATCATGCAAAGGCTCAAATTATACTGCAACTCAGTTTTCAAGTAGTTGTTGGGCAACTGAACTTTTTGCCTGAGACCAGCTAAGATTCCATAAGATGGTCTGCTTAAGCTGCTGTTCAAAACAAACAGAACATTGTCTAAGCAGAAATTCACTAAAAAAATTATCTGCTTCATTCCTTTAAGTATCTCCAAATGGGCCAAACACTTTTTTGTATTCTATCATCTTATTCCCATCCATTAATTCATGTTTCCCTCTGTTTGCATTCATTCAGAATCTTGCACACTTTTTCCATCCTAGACTTTTGTTAATACCATTCACTGCAATATCATCTAACTATCACCAATCTATGAATTCCTACTTGCACACCCACCTGCAGCAAACAAGATGAAACCAATTTATACCTTCTGACATACATTTTAGCCCTTTCATTCATAATTAAACCTACAGCTTGCCTCAACTCAATGATATCAAATCAGATTACCTTCATTCAGATTTATTACATCTCTCCCTTTTTCTTAGTTTCACAGGTACTTTTTTAGTAAGAGAGAAGATATAGGCTAGGTTATCAGCCTCAATCCTACCCATGCCACAGGCAATATTTCCTGCTGAAAGTAAGGACAGTACCTCCCATTTTAATGCATTTTTGCAGCATGTTACAAGTGCTACCAAAGCCCCAGCTGACCCCAAGCAAGTGTCCACTATTCACAGTGGCTAGGTGGCTGAGCTGGGAGTTGTGCACTATAGAAATGTGATCAGTAGATTAGTGCTCAAGATGAAAAGTAGCAAAAGCCCAAATGGAATATACCACTAAGGACTGAGACAAAAAATGCAGTGATTGGCAAGAAACTGCAACACCAAACCCAGTGGGGTATACAATTCACAGACTCAGATGTCTCTATATCAGTGTTTCTGAACCTCAGCAACTTTAAGGGATGTGGACTTCAACTCCCAGAATTCCCCAGCCAGCCATGCTGGCTGGGGAATTCTGGGAGTTGAAGTCCACACCCCTTAAAGTTGCTGAGGTTCAGAAACACTGCTCTATACCAGTGCACACCGTATGGGAAACAAATGGGGAGTCCTTGAAATCCTAATCACAAGGTCAAAGATGTCATCATAGGCATCACTGTAATTTGGTGGAATTTGACTTAAACTCAACCCTGAAAGACTACAATGTATTCAAAAGGAACAAACTCAATAGAAAGGAGATGGTTATTGTACTGTACATAAAGGAAGCATCTGCCTGCATAGAAGTTCATGAATCAGAGCATGGAAATCCTATTAAGGCCCCCCCTGGGAAATTATAAAATGAGAGAAGAAGCAAAGTGTTCCTCTCAAGGGAGTTTATTGTAGAATACCTAGGGAATAAAAGCTATGGATGAGATTTTTATGTTCCAGATGACCAAAGTTTCAAAGAGGTATGTAATAGTAACTGTGACAGTTTTCAACTAACCCTGACATCTGCTGGAATCCAACTTCGCCAAAAGTCAGAAGTCCAATAAATGATTGACTCTCATTGACATTTATCATTTATCAACAAGGTGGAACAGGTTGAAAAAGTGAAGTGCAGAATGAGCTTGCAACAGAAAACAAAGTTTTGGGGGGTAAGTCAGAAACAAAAGGAAATGCAAAAAGGCTGTAGGTCTGTTGTAAGGAGAATGGGATGAAATGGTAATAGGTGAGGGTAAGAAAGCAGAGCATCTTAACTTATATTTTAAATCTGTCTTCTCTCATAAGGGACATAAAGCCTACTGGCCATCATTGTACCACTAGTGAAAGGAGGAAGCTTTAGCTCAAGTTAGACAAGAAGAAATCAAAAGAATACTTGGTTTCTATATTAAAAAAAGGAGGAGGACCTGAGAAATTCCTGTCATCTTGTTATCTATACTGGTCAAGTAGATCATCAAACAAATTTGTGAGCAATAATTAGCCTACTCAATCAAGCCCCACTTGCAATATGGTATCCAGTTTTGAGTGCTGCAGTCTAAAAAGGCATCAACAGAACTGGAACTCAATAAAGTACTACCAAGATGGAGTGGGAGCTAGAAATGAAGTCCTCTGATGAACAGTTAAAAGAATTGGGAATTTTTAGCCTGCAGAAGAAAAGAGTGATTGGAGATAGGATAGCAGTTTATTTAAAAGGTTGTCCCATAGAGGAGTGAGGGGGCATGATTTGTGTTGCCTCAAGGGCAGGAGGAGAACCAATGGTTTGAAGCTACAGGGATGTAGATTCAGGTTAGATATTAAAATCAATATCCTGATGACAAGGGCTGACAACCACTGAATAGTAAAATTGCATTCCTGTTTACTAGAGGTCTTTGAACAGGTTGGAGAACCATCTGTCCAAAATGCAGATCCTTCACCAAGCAGAAGGCTAGAGTAGAGAATCTGGGAAGTCTCTTCTCTATGATTCTAAATTATATGATGAAATAAATATTCTATACAAGCTAGATTCTCTAGTCTAGAGATTAACTTGCAAGCCAACATCCTGTAACACACATTTCACCAATTTTGCTGTACCAGCACTGCTTCTACTTAGCAAGAAACTTCTGCATAGTTTTATCCTTGTCCTTTGTACTTCTATAGCCTCACAAATCACCTCCATTGACTTCACTTCCTTGCAGAGCTGGCAACTGTGTATTTGCCTCTTGGGCTTGGGGATTCATGACCAGCTTTCTGTAGCATCTAGCTCCCTTCTTGTTAGAGAGATGAGTGGTTGTGAATTCTTTGTTCCCCTTGTCCCATGAGAGACACTGTGCTCAGAAGGAAACTTCTGAGCAATAGACTGCCTTCCTCATTAAGCTGCCCAGGACAGGAAGTGACTTGCATTTCTCATTGAAAGAAAAGCTGGTTTCAAAGCAAGATTTTCTCAGTAGAGTATGTGATTTAAGAATATATAAGGAACCTGGGCAAAATTCAGCATGAAATGATAAGTGTACCTCCTAGCCAAATACATGAATCGGAACATAGGTACCAGGTAACCATCCTTCAGAAGTTTTTATCCACTCTCTAGAACTCTGGAAGTGAAGGTTCTCAAGAGATTGGCAACAAGTGAAAGGACCGCAAGATTGTGATTTTTTGTACCATTTATTTGGGCTTTTTTTCTTCTTTTATTGTATTTATACACTCCCTTTTCTTTTCAGAGCTTCAGATTTATTTAGTCAATTTTCTGTCCTTTTACCTTCTCAACAATAACCCTGTATGGTACTTTAGGGAGAAAATAATCCAAAGTCACCTATTGAGCTCTGTGGTCACCTTGGGATTTCAGCTTAAATATTCCCAAAGTCCAGCGCAGTACTCACTACACTATAGTAGCTCTAGATTCTATTAGGAAATCCTGAAGATTATCAGTGAGAGTTTGTCTCCTTCCTTGTTCAGTATTCTTGGACCTGACAGATGAAAAGAACTGTAGAATCTGAACAAAGCAAAATCAAGCTACTGAATCAATTCTTCTCAAATGAAATCAGCAAAACTTGCGGTCTATCATGTAAAAGGTAGATCATTGTTTTTCAATCCCAAATAGGTAGCATAGCTAAGAAATTATCAAGCCCCAAGGGGACTATTTTGGTGTAGCAGTTAAGGCACCAGGCTAGAAACTGGGAGATGGTGAGTTCTAGTCCTGCCTTAGACATAAAACCAGCTGGGTGACCTTGGGCCAGTCACCCTCTCTCAGCCCTAGGAAGCAGGCAATGGCAAACCATTTCTGAAAACTTGCCAAGAAAACTGTAGGGACTAATCCAGGCAATTGCCAGGAGTCAACACTGACTTGAAGGCACCCCTCTGACCAAAAAAAAAAAGGGGGGGAATACTATATCCAGTCTAAAAAGTTATGTCAACCTTTCCCAAGCTGATGTCCTTCAAAGGTGTTGGAATAATAACTCTTAGGATTTCCAGAGGCCTGATGCAAAAATGGGTATATCTGTTACAAATGTTCCTGTTTGCTTAATTCTAAAAAGCAAATAAATAAATGTCTTCTTGGCTCATGGAAAAAGTCCCCCCATCCACCCACCCAAAGAAGCATGTGATTTATTTTATTTTATATCCAATGCCTTTTAGATTCTCTGCAGGCAGAGCCAAGGTCGGGGTAATAAGTGCCTCCCATTATTAGGGCAAATCCCCTGAAGGGGAAGTGATCAAGCCAGATGCTGGAGCAGAGAAGGACACTTTGAAGACTGAAGAGCTGAACACAGTGTAATGAAATGCAATGAGGCAAAGCAGAGGGAACCCAACCGAGTGAGAAAAAGCATCAGAGGAACCAATCGATACCTTGAGAAACCAACAACCATGCAAAGTGGGGAAGGGAGAGAGGAAAAGAGACAAAACTGCACTTGGAAATACAAAGCAGAAAAGTTATACAACTGGAAGCAGGCTGTCAAACGGTGGCTGAAAAGGGAAGAGCCTCTGTTATCACAGGGCCCTGGAAATGAACTGATCAGTCGCCCATACAAACAATATCAGGTAACTACACATTAAGATATATCCAAGAAGCATAGAAAAAAAAAGAGAGAGAGGTAGAAAATGCAAAAAAGATCTACTACAATGTAAGTAAAAAGACAGGTACCGTACAAAATTACCCCATACATTCATACACAAGCACACACACATATGCACATACTATACACACTGGGCAACTTGTAGGCTACAAATCCCACCCCCTCTTCTTTTTGAAACTCCAAGATCATGGTGCTAAAAGTTAACATCAAATCACAGTTTTCGGCATAGTTGATTTTTTGCTTAGAACTAGTGCACTGATTCTTTGGAAGGTTGAATGCACAAATTTGGGGTGACCCCCCCTTACAAAACAAGGCCGAGATCTTGGTCCTACCACTACTGATGATGACACTGTTTCATTGCCAGCCCCCAAGTATTTCTTGGAGGCTGGAAAACAAAAGTGCAGCCTTAGATGAAAAGAATGCTCTTGCTCTAATTTCAAATCAATCAATCAATCAATCAATCAATCAATCAATCATCATCACCATCACCATCACCATCACCATCACCATCACCATCACCATCATTAACATCCATAAAGCTACATAAGAGATACTTTTGATTAGGTTCATCCTGCTTATTTAGCGGGCAAATTCATCAAGCCTACCAGACACACTTTTTGCATTCATGTTTTAAATCAGATTTATTAATTTGGGCAGAGTTTTTGATGTGAACACAGCAGTAATCTTTTGTTCACAAGCTTTAGGGTTCAGTCTATTGTGTGAATCCAGTCATGCTGTTGTCATATTGCAGGTTGCCTTCATTTTATTTATGTATTTATGTTCATTTATATCCTGCCTTTCCTTCAAGGAGCTCAGAGGACCAGACATGGCATTCCCTTCTCCAATTTTTCCTCATCACAATACCCTTGCGAGGTAGGTTGGTCTAAGAGAGAGTGACAGGTTCACAGTCACCCAGTGAGCTTCACAACCATAATGGCACCTGTGTATGTGTGTGTGTGTGAGACGACATGCATGTTATGACATTACAATGCAAATAGCGTGATTTACGTACTTGCGTCAGCTACCAGGTTGAATTTGCATCAAGACATCAAGGCATCATTGTATACAAGTTGTCATATTTGTGTCATTGAGGCTGGCAGCAGACACTGCTGCATGGACTCAAACCTGGTCCTCACTGATTCAAATCCAATACCTTAACTGTTGTATCACACTGGTTCTCATTCATGCATTAGGACTGAATTCGATGACGATGCTTGCCCAGTCAAAGAAAAGTATCATCTTTGTGTTACAAAATGCTAAGTAGGGAAAGAGATGACATCATTGTTCTAATATCCAGTATGCCTGGGACCTTCATCTCATTATTAATCTAATAAAATCTTATTATCGTTGATCTTATTATAAAGCTAAAAATGCAAGCTATTTATCTAATAATCATATTATTAATCTAAGAGGATGTGCCATGCCAAAGCTATGTATCTCTTCATTTTGAAAGGGTGGTGTGGTGGGGTCCCAGGGATCAGAGTGACATAAGCAGCATCGCTGCATCATAAAATAAGCCCTCCCCCTTTCCTGTGCACATCATAATGTTGCACACATGTGGCAAAGGGGTGGAGATGGCCCCAGGAGACCACAGCACTGCTTTCCTGGCAATAAACACCGTCATGCTGCTGGATAGTGGTAAAGCTTACAACTCGCTCCTTTTCAGAAAAGGAAAGGAAAGAGTTTGATCATGACTCTGCTGTTTCTTGTTTTATTTCAATTTGCAAATTTGAACATGAATGATACATGCAAAACGTTTCAAACCTAAAAGGTTTCATATTTGAAACAATCCATTACAAGCTCCAAAGAGTCTGAAACAGTTTTTCTGAGTTTGAGATGGGCTGTTTCAACCATTCTGGAAGCATTTTGAGCTTGAGACAGTTCTACATGAGGTTTGAGGCAGGGCTGTGGAAGCCTGAGTCATTTTCAAAGTGGTTGCAAATTTGGACAGTCCATTATGAGTTAGACATGTGTGTTTTGGACCTGAATGAGAACATTTCCAACTTACAACATCAAGACAAGATGGCGGCCATGATGATGCATCAATGTCGTGCTTGTTCTTTATGTGCATTACAGGTAGTCCTCACTTAATGACCCTAATTGAGACTGGCAACTTTGTTGCTAAGCGATGCAGTCATTAAGCGAGACATCACACAACTGATAGAATTACGACCTCACTTCTGCCACAGTTGTTAAGCAAGACATCACATGACCATGACTTGCAATTCTGCGGCCAGTTTCTCCATTGACTCTGCTTGTCAGAAGCTGGCCGGGAAGCATGCAAATAGTGATCACATGACCACGGGATGCTGCGATCATCATAAATGCCCAAGGTTTGTGATGTGCCTGAATCAAAATCACATGACCGCAGGGACACTGCAATGGTTGAAAGTGCAAGGACTCATTGTAAAGTTCCTTTTTCACTGCCAACATAATTTCAAATGGTCACTAAACAGGGCAGTCATTAAGCAAGGACTACCTATACATGTGCCACACACATAAAAAACAACCAGAGCTTTAATTGCATTTCTGTGGCTGCCATCTTGATGATTTTTTTTTTTTGACTATATACTGCAAAACCCCTACTGCAGATCCTTGGCTTTCCTCCCCAAGTCCAAAGTGTGCTTTGCACTAGCAATAACAGCTCATTAATTCTCCCTCCCTCCCTGCCCCAGCATGGAATGCCTTGTGTTCTGCCAATCTTCTTCACATGCCCTGCACCACACTTTGTTTTGCAAAGATTTCCTGTAGATGCAAACTCTTCTAGCAGTTCTGAGGCTGGAGCTTCTTGGTTTAGAACTGTGTGTGGTGTGTGTGTGTGTGTGTTTAGAACTGTTTAGTCTGTGTGTGTGTGTGTGTGGTGTGTGTGTGTGTGATATTATTTACTGACAGATAAGCAAGTTTGGGAACAGCATGGAAGTAGATTGATCATCACAGGCACTTCATCTTTGGAGCTGATTTCTAACACTGGCTACTTTATGAAGGCTTAGATGGGAGGAGGGATTAGTTCAACCTTGGCTAAGTTTGTCTATTTTATCTCAGCTGAAGAAAACAATGGTAGCAAAAGTGTTTATCTCAAGGAAGGGACACTGCCAGTGTCAAATTCCCATGAATATATGAACTAACCAGAGTTTTTCAAACTTGGCAACTTTAAGATATGTGGACTTCAACTCCCAGAATTCCCCAGCCAGTATGCTGGCTGGGGAATTCTGGAGTTGAAGTCCACATTTCTTAAAGCTACCAAGTTTGAAAAACACTGATCTAGACTCAGAGTTTTGAGGTCCTTGCCAAAATTCGCACTGTCCTGAACTATTTATCCTCCTTCACCCTGATCCCTTTAATTCACGCACAAGGCCTGAATTAAAGAAGGCCACAATGAAAGGAAGGGGTGTGTTAATCAGCTGTTGTGGAAAGAGAACATCATCATCTTAACTTTTGGAAGTAAGATTTTCTCCTTCCTTCCTTCCTTCCATCTATCCATGAATGACATGATGAAGCATACATTCAGTGGAATAGCAGAACAAAGCAGGAAATGCTTACAATGTATCTAATGTTTTTGAGTCTTAGTCTATGTGAATAATCTATAAATTATACATTATGGTTTAATACTTGTTTCTTTATTGTGCTAAATATAACATCTTCTCCAGGTGACTGCTGAGATGGGAAGTAGAGCTATTCCATCAAACATGTAGAAAAATCAGTTCTACTAGGTTGTTCTTCTCCCTGAACTACGTCCAACTAAGTCATTACATATAAAATTGTTTAATTTTAAGAACTGTTGCCTAAGCTTGTTTGCTTCCTCTTCCCTCATTATCTTATTTTCCTTCTACATCATGTCTTTTAGTTTATAAATATGTTCCTTCTTTTCCTTGATAATACAAAAGCTGTTCTGGAAATCTTTTTCTATGAAGAATGGAACAAACATGTAATAAAGCAATCAATGCCATTTCCTGGTTAACTTTTAAAGATAATCTCAGTGGCCACTAGCTGGTCAAATCCATTATTCTATTACTGAGATTGGGCCTGAGTAAATATTCTCAACATTGTTCTGACCATTCCCTTTGTTTTTCTCTTCAGAAGCCCAGCTTGACACAAGTCATAAACCAAGGAGAGAGAGAAGCATCTTTGTCGAAAGAGCAAGGTGTTCATTTTGTAACTGTTGTCTTACATGTTGACAAGCTGTTTCCCTCACCCAGCCAGGCTGGCAGTCAGCCCTATGCCTTACAGAGCTTAGGCGCCATCACAGTGTTATCCTTGCTAGTGACACCCAGCCTACTTCACTCTATCCCTCCAAGCTGGAATGGAAACAAACAGCAGTTTGACAGTAATCAGAGCAATTAAAAGATATGTGTTGGGAAACAGCCTCAAACAAAGTTCTAGATGTTGTAGAGGCTCTGTCACATGAAAAACAATGATAAATAATGGCATATACATAGCTGGAAGCCAAGCATGTTAAGCAGGTGTGGATTATCCTTGCTAATGTTCCAGGATAGTTTGAAAAGAAAGTGCTGAAAAATCAGCATATGTTGCCATTTGCAATTTTTCCTAATGTAGGCATTACTTTCTAATATGCAGAGACTTATCAGTTTCTTTGCTCAATGACTGCTTTTTAAAACACAAATATCCATATGATTTGTATGATTTTTCTTTTTGTTCTGGTTTTCTTATGTGACTTTCCCAGGTCTTTGGAAGAGCTATGAGTTAGCTCTTTGAGGTGGTCTAGACAAGAAGCGCAACCAGGAACATAAGCGCTATCTTTACCGTAAGTTTACATTAAACAGAATCTTGCAAGACTGGAAGTATTTCTTCCCTCCTCTCTTTTTAGTCTCCAGAAAACTAGGGAGGGTCCTTCTGAAACACTTCTCATGCTTTTCCCCCACCTGCAGACTGAGCTTCCTCTTATCAGACTTTGCCTAGGCTGTGGGCCTTCCTCCTGTTTCCCAAAGTCATTCCCGCATACCATCACATCATGACATTTGCCAGGGATATAATGAGATGGAAGGCATTTGTCCAGACAGTTACCAGGAGTAACTAACTAACTTTCCTGGGGATAGATTTTGTGCAAGGAACATGTACCATAAGATTCAAGAAACTGCCACATGCTGCCCACACATGGTATGATCAAATCCACTTGGTGGACAGTGCCACTTCACTTGTGTTGGTATCCATATGATAGATCAGAGAGAGAGAGAGAGAGAGAGAGAGATCCATCTCTATTTATGGGACTCATATAATGGATGAGTGTGCAGAATCATCCAGATTAGGCTCAAATGGGGTTGGATAGTTTTGGTTAACTATAAGTAAGTAGGAACTGATCTATTATCTGTTTATGCTAGATGAACCAGAGACTCACATTAAGCCATAATCTTGTTTCTTTTTTTCTTCCTTTTTTTTTTTTTTTTTAGTGAAGAGCATGTTATGGGGACATAGCAATTGTGTTATGCTGACTTTGGTTTAGGGTTGTCAAAATCCAGCCACTACTTGGAATTGATAGAACTCGTTGCCATTGGCATGGATGGTTCTAAAAGGAGGTTAAATAAATTTATACTAGAGGATCCATGTATCAATGCTTGAAAGATTCATAGGACCGTGTTGGACAAGTAGGTCAGTGATTTGTCTTAATGTAGGGCAGGGTTTTTTCTGCTCTCTTATGCAGAAACCTTGGTTTATTCTCTCCATATAGCTGTTGCCCATCTTTGAACTGGCAATTCTCTTGCATGGGGGAACTTCGTGGGCACCGTTCTGGTGGCTTCTACATTTGCCCTCATTACTTGTGAGATACTGCCACCTTTTATTACCCTGTTGTTTGCCTGCAAGACATAAGCTGGAGCAGCAGGCATTGTAGACCTTCACTACCATTATTATTATTATTGTTATTTAAAATTTATATGCCACCTGACTCTCAGTGACTCTTTTCAGGCAAGTCAAAGGTGATTGGCTAATAATTGCCTGAAACCCATGCCCTGGCACGTTCCCGTATTAGGCAATAATTATGTCTGCTTCATTTTAAAGCAGGAAACCAGAAGGATGGCAAAAAGTAGAATCACAAAGAAGTGGGTAGGCATTATCTTTGCTCAAAGGCTGGGTCATTCTCCATGGACCTGGTTGTAAATGAGCTGTCAACCTTGGCAATGCTTTGAGAAATAGCTCTGTGTTTACTGGCAGTTCCCAACTGGTCTTGTGAGATCTCTCTCCCTCCTGACCAATCATTGATTAAGCTGATGAAGGTCGATTCAGGTGTGGTTTTGAGAGTTCCCAGGAACAGGGTTTCAGGAGTAGGAGCTGGGGTTTCAATGTCCATATCGGGACAACCTGTCTCAGCTGAACAAAATTTCCTGTCCTTTGTGATCTCATGGGTCATCCATGCATTTCCTCTGCCCAATAAATGAACTAGGACATTCTCTGGAACTGGTTTTCTGCATCTTACAGATAGTAACCTGAAGCTATTTAAATTATATTTTATTGTCCTTATGATATTTATCATGAGTCATGCAGAGAACATTTCTTATGAGATGGCATACAGAAGTCAAAAATCAAACCATCCAATAATAAAGGAGAATGAGACATTTTGACAGTAGCCACTAAAGACTTATTGCTGCCCATGTGGTTTTAGCTTTATTATGTACGTTGGAATATTATATTTAAGGCAAACAAACAATATTTCAAGCGTCTCTTGTTGTTGTTTTCCTTCATAATAATGTGTACATATGTGTAGATTCATGCATGTGTTTATATAATCTTTCACTCATAAAAAAATAAATAAGTATACTGTATATTTGCATAATTGCAAAATTTCTTCAGAGGGTCAGGGGAGAGATGTATTGATAAGCATGTATCTCAGTTACTAGGTTCCCATTTCCATCATGCCAGCTGAATCATTTTAGAAAGGTAAGGAGACATATCCAAGTGAGAAAAGGGCTGTGTGCCACCAACTCTGTTTAGAATAATGATGTTAATATTTAAATGGTTTAGGGTTGAACAAGCTCAGATAATTTTCAAATTTAACACACTTCATTTACCATTTACTCCTCTTCCATCTCAGGATAAAATATGATTTATTTAGTTCAAATGTTGATATGAATTGACCCAATAATACCTCCAGAACCAGTAAGACAGGGGTGAGAACCCTGGACTTTCAGCTTTATTGAACCATCACTCCAGAATTTTCACCATTGGCAGTGCTAGATGAGATGTTTGGGATCTATAGTCTGGGAACATCTGGAAAGCCAGAAGTTCCCTATCCCTGCTACAAGCAAACCAGAATACCTTTGAATGCTGTATTCCATATTTCAGAAGTTGATGCATGCAATTTGTAACTCAAATTAAGGCATAGGGATGCAGGACTGGACTTACCATAAGGCAAACAGAAAGCAGCAGGAGCTGCAGGGAGAGAAAAAAGGTAGAACATCTTCTATATTTCTTTAGAAACCCCCAGAACCAGCTTCTCTTCCTTTTTCCTGGTTTTCCCTGAATTCACTTTATACTAGGCAGTCAATTGCTCAGAAATAGAGAAGAGATACTAGTAGGAGCCAGTTAGGTCTTAAGATGTGGATATCTTCTCTTACTCATCCCTTTCTAGCAATATGCTTATTTGTCCCCTTCAATATTAGACCTGGCACAAAACAGCAATCAAGAGGAAATCAGTGATGAGGAATTGCTTAGTCTTCCAATTAATCAGAGTGGAAATTATCTGGTGGGTACTGCAACATCCATATCTTCATCTCAAATAGACATATCCATGCACATTTCTGAATGAAAGTGTAGATCAGAAAAGAATGTGGTGGAGGCACAAAAAACTGCTGCTGTTGAGTTTAATTCTTTAAGTCTAGAAGATACAGGTTTGTGGTCCAACTTGAGCAGTAGTCTAAGAGACTTCCTTGTACTGCATGGCCCACAATACATAATCATCTTTATATTCTTCAAAGACATTGACATAGAAGTTTCATCCAACACATTATTGGTCTAAATCCTCAAACACTGCTAGTCTGATGTTCCAGCCACATTAGGTTCCACAGAAACACATGACTGGAAAAAAATCTGGCTAGAAATCTGGAATGCTATGAGAAGTAACAAATTACGGAAAAGCCATAGGCATGCATTCCTAACCCTGATGATGCCAAAATGACAAAACATGCGTTGTGCCATAATTATATAATTCCCATCCTTTCATATTTGCATCACATACAACCCACAGGGCAGGGCTTGCATTGCAACATTGTAACAAGTTTTTGCCATCTACCCCCCTTCCCATGGTTTCCTATGCAAAGAGCATCCCATAGGTGGAAAGGCCCTGAGATGAGATTAAGGTTGAAGGCCATCATAGATGATCAGCTTCAAGAGAAGATTGCATCAGCATCCTCTTACTGGCAAAATGTTCTAAAAAGGCTCATTGTTATTGTGAGAACTTTTACTACCCAAAATCTAGCACTGTATAGCACTTCAGATCAGCTGTTACGTGCTAAACAATGGAAACTTCCTTAAAACTGGGCAACTGATGGCTGAATTTGAGACATCTAAGAGGAGTCATCACCCCAGAAATCTACCCACATACTATCTTGGAAAAACAATTCAAAATCAGGTCATACAGTTAAGGGCAGGAAAAGCCAACCAGGACTGGGCAGATCTGAAGCCAGCAAGATACTACTCTGTTATTCTGGACTGCACACCCAATTAACCATATGGAACAAAAAACTTTAATGGTGTGTTTTGTTACAAAGGAAGCTACTGAAAAAGGTCTCTGCAATGTTGACTGTCAGAGAGACTTTTCTAAAATTTATTGATGTTGATGATACTACAGGAGCTGGCTTGACAAATGGACTTCTTAAAAAGCTTGAAGATATAGGAATTGCAGTAGCTGACAGAAAGGTCAGAGCTACAATAATAGTGCCAACGTAAAAGGAAAGAAGGAGGAAAAGAGTACAGACACAGATCTAAGAGTTAAAACCTCAAGTTGTTGGGGCTTTTTTTTAATTTGGGGGGTAGGGGTCTTTTATTCATTGAACTTTGTGGTCAGTGATGCTGCATCAGCTTCTAGTGAGCCTGTGAATTTTTAAAATATAATTCAAAGGATTTTGGGGGTTTTCTCTGCACCAATTCATCAACAGCAAATTCTGAAGCATCATTTGGGAGCATCCTCACTGATATTGAAACCACTAAATGGCATACAGTGGGAAAGTTAAGTGGAGGTAATAAAGCCTGTCAAATACCACATTGGGAAGATAGAGGATTCTATAATTCCCATTATAGAGTATAGTCCATTGGCATGAACTCTGCATGAGAGGACAGTAGCAGAAAGAAATGGAACCACTAGAAATATGCATAACTTCTGATTTCTATGTGGTTTAGTGTTGTAGCAATGGCATTGATTTTAAAATGAATATGATAAAAAAGAAGTTCCAAGAGGTTGACCTTGAGATAGCACTGAAACAACTGGACAAAGCAAGTTCAACCCTACAAAGCAGATGGAGAACTGGAAAATGTTCTGAACAGTACACAAAAGTTGGCAGCAGAGTTTCACCCTGAAGCTATTTTCCCCACCCGTTTAAGTATACAAGAGTCACTCTTACAAGGCACAGGACAATCCCATAAGAGAATTCAAACAACTGTTCAAAATTGAATTCTTTCATCAGATGCTATAGTTACAAATGCTATAAGACTCGGCAACAGAGTCAGTTAAGGACTGCATCATGCAGCTCTAGGAACTCAGAAATAAATTTGGAATATTATATGATATTCTAAAACTCCTCAATGTACACAAGGAAGACCTAACAATAATGCAGGGCACTAGAACAGTTTTGACACACGAAAACCTGTTTGATTTGAGTAATAATCTAAATGTCCTTTCAAGATACACTTCAGCAGGATTAATTCCAAAAGCTGTTCCTGAATACACAAAAATATGACCACTCTTTTTCCAAATGCTATTGTGACTCTGCTCATAGTTCTGACACTTCATGTAACAATTGCTAGTGTTGGTTTCTTAGTCAGCAATGACTTAATCTGCATACAGAAATACACACTTATTCACTTCTCCAACAAATATACCTTTAATGTCACCATAAGCATTCCTTACACATTGTCTCAAAGATATGTTAAACAACCAAGGGGATATAAGGGGTTTATTGTTTTGTCAGATTAGATAAACTATGGTTAGTATTAATTAAATTAACCATAGGAAGAGAGGAGCACCAGCACTGAAACTTATTCACGTGAACAATGGTAACAGTTGTCTTCCAAATGCAGTCACTTTCAGCACCACTTTTAAGTAAGAAGGGCTTATGAATTTGCTCTTTGTCTCCAAGTGAAAATTAAATTGATCCCTTTTCTGTACTCTATATTTCCAAAGTAAAATGAATCAGATTGGTTCATCAAGAAAACATTCTAAATGGTAATGCTTGAAAAGTATTTTTGAAAAGTAATGATAGCCACTCTCTTTTCTTTTCTTATTAATCTCCTCCCAAAATCGTAAAAGGGTCTAAGTGCAAATAAAACTCTTAGGTCTCAACCTAATTACAAAATTTTGTTTAAAATTCATATAGTTACAGCTTTATTAGCTCTTATGGAAGCATTCCACTCTCTTTCTCCAGTATCATAAAATGTTCTTGGAAGTTTTTTCATTTTAATTTTTAAATTCCAGGGGAATAACATTGTTGCCTTTGACTGCCCACATCATTTGATTTAAGAAAAATGAATCCCTGCACTAGTAATTTGCATCTAGAATCACTTATTTCAGCTTTGAAATGTTATTTCCATTTAAAAGATCAGCACAAGACTGATATTCTAACTGAAATAAAAAATGAATGGAGCTTTGCCAACAGAGCTTTGGAAGAAACAAGGGAATTGATCCACTACATGTTTCTAAAGGAACTATCATCACTACCCTGATATCAAAACTCATTTGCTGAATTATACAAACATCATTCTCTGTGAAATACTGTATTTGAAGCATGGAGTAGTTTAAAATAGCAATAAAGTTGCAGCAATATTATTGATCGTCAACAACAAACTCATGTTGTAGGTCAACATTACATGGGAATAATTTAGAGGGTTCTGAAATTATTTTGGTTGTATCTCAAAATGTCACAGCACCCACAACTTGGATTTAACACATGTTCGAAAATGCCTCCTATTTTTGGAAGATCACTTGCTATTACTACAACATGCATGTAATTTCTATGCTGTTTTCCCCAGGTCATCATTATCACTAACAGTGACCTCCTCTTCTTCTTTGTCCTAATCTCAGTGCTCAAACTCATATATTTGTACATTGCATTGATTACAGGAATCCTTGTAATTCTGTAGGGGTAAAGTTGCCCCTGCCTTTTATGAAGACATTAATAATGAGTTATCATCGTAGCAACTGGACTGTCAAACTAAGGATGAGTTTTTTAGTAGTATATTTTAGTAAATATTGGTGTACTGATGCACTGCAAACATCTAGATGATCTTAGATGTTGGGGGAGGGCTAGAATCAGGTGGGGCTCAATAATCTCAATGCTACAGGACCACCATAGTCCCTGACACTACCTACAGGAATTGCCTTTGAAGTAGAACCATTGAGGAAGGGTATCAGCCCATTGAACAGCACTATAGTATACTGAAGAGTATTGTATAATTTTTTCTTCAGGCACCGGTGACAGCTGTTGCTTTGTTTAGTTTGGCTGTAATGAATGTTTAATTCCCTTATTCTCATCCTTGCATCTTTAGCAGAGATAGAATCCCATTGAGTACCATTTAAAACCCAAATGACATGAATAGCATGAATGTGGAACTCCAATATATGTTTTTCCTATTTAAAACCAGTCTGGTCATTGACTGATGGCTCCTTCTGGAAGGGGACAACCACCACCAGCATGGAAGCATTCAAATTTATAGGGCACCAAATTCTCCAAAGCAATGTGGATCCTCTCACATTTTATCACAACCACTTATACAATGCTCCTCTGTGTGCATTTATTTATACTACACCAGGATGTAGTGCCTTAGCTTATAGTTTGCAGGGTACAATTTATGTATTTCACATTCTCTTCAGCCAACAGAGCAGCAGACCGTGAATTACACAAGGACAAGAAGCGAAGGACAAGAATTTGCTCGGTAAATTACACGCAATCAGTTCTGCATCCCACAAGGGAGCCATTATGGCAGAAATATGCAACTTTTTTTTTCTTCTGTGCTCCCTGATGATTTGGCCCTCAGTTAAGAAAGTCTTTTGGCTCCATCAGAGGAAAACATATTCTGATCTTTTAAAATGTTATGAGCAACTTGTCGCAAGTGGCCTTCAGGGCTGATAACCATTGTTCTCCACAAAGAGATCCCTTAACTTCACATCATATATCCAGGTTTCCTTAACATGGAGCCTTTACCACTGATGAAAGGCAGTTGGTGTTTGCTGTGCTGAAAGTAAACGAGAGCAACATTTTAAAGAAAGTTCTTTTACAGACCTAAAGAAAGATCCATCAACAAGGTTCTGGTCATCCTAAAGCCTGGATACACAACTTTTATGGGTGATGAGGGGGAGACAACCGGGGGGGGGGGCAGGGAGAGAGATCTAAGAGACATGTATGTGGGTTTAGGGCAGCATTTTTCAAACTTGGCAACTTTAAAATGTGTGGACTTCAGCTCCCAGAATTCCCCAATCAGCAAATGAGGATTCAGAATCCTGGGAGTTGAAGTCCACACATCTTAAAGTTGCCAAGTTTAAAACACACTAGTCTGCATTATCTATAGATCTATCTATATGAAAAGGCACAGAACTTTCCTGATTACCCAATACTGTGGGTAATTAGCATGAATAGTCCCAAAAGGAGTAAGCTTTGGTTGTTCCAGCTTTCTCCCTTTTATATCCAGAACAGTAGCAGATTAGAGATGGAAAATAGGACATGGGGTGATATATCTTTTATTATGCACTATGAAGGAAACAATTTAATGGGTACGCATGATGTATCCAATACCTTTCACCATGGACCATTGTTATGGTGGCTGTGAATTCTCAGGTTACTCCAGAGCCCACCACAACCACCCAAGGTAGGGAGATTGAAGTCCTTTATCACCAAAACCCTGAGACACTCCAACACAAGACCCTTGATGAAGTCCAGAAGCTTTGGAAGGTCTGATGTCAGGCAACAGGGTAGTCAATACACCAGCAGTAGCCCCAGTGATAGAGGGCTTGATTGCTGGATTCTGTAGTAGGTTATCTTCATTATTCAGACCAGCAGTTTGTAAGACTGGGAGCACTGGAAGCACAGAAAATAGCTATATTCCCACAACCCACTTAGACAGGTTAATTAAAAATATAGTGGCTACACTGACATAGCATTCTAAGCTTGTTAGAGTTAACTTTGTGTGTGTGTGTGTGTGTGTGTGTATGTTTGAGCATATTGTGCAAATCCAGCCTGTCTGCTTGATTACCACCTCCCATCCCCATGGATGGCCTTGGATTGATGGTTATGCCTCTATTATCACCATGCACGGTCAATAACTTCAAGGAATGAAGGAAAACATGAAGATGGCCTCTTGACATTATTGTTGATTGGGGATAGCAATGTATTTGCTGTTGTGTAATTTCTTGATTTATTTTAGTGCTTTTCACACTTTTTCCCCTACTGGTTCTTATTCCATTTTTGAAATGATAGCTTAATTTTCATTTTTTTTTTCCGATGAGAAGAAACCTTTGATTATATTCTCACAGCAACACTTATTCAGTAATGAGACAACCATAGAGTATGTGTGAATATTTTATCTTTCACTGTACAATCCACTGTTTCATGATCTATGGTCTCCCTGGCTTCCCATATTTCCAACAGATCCACTGGAAGTCTTCATGAAGGCACTCCTCCCATTGGGCTTTGTCAGACTGGGAAGTATGGCCAGCCAGGAGAGGCTTCAGAGCGTCAGAAAATTATGTGATGGAAACAACAGCCACAAGACCTACTCCTGCCATCTCCATTAAGAGGGTAAGCCCAAAACACCCCCAAGAAAAAAATGGAAAGAAATTCTCATGCTGTCTGAGAATAAGGTAAAAAACATGGAACGGAAAATTTTTTGAGAAATGTCCACTCATATCTTGAAAGAATATGAATCCAAAGATGCTTGAGGGCAACAGCTAGATACATTCTAGGAACATTTGGGAAACGAAGTGGGATTTCTTTCTGCTTTACTTAACTCGCAGAGCTTTAGTCTGCATCCCGAGACAACATTTTAATTCATTTTCAGTGGATTTTGGCACATGAATTTCAGTATCTTGAAATTAAATTCAATTGAAAGGAGAAAACATCCTTCTAGATTCCAGAGTACCACAGTTCTTAATGCTTATCACGGAGCTGAGGTATTTCAATATGTCCTCCATTGCTTATGCTTTTCTGCCTCTCCAAATCCTAAACTGTTCCTAATATAACTGAGGAGTCTGTCGTATCCTGTTTTATTTTATTATTTTTTTTAACTCTATTAAGATCAGGATTAATTAATTCCAATCATGTTTCCATGAATGTCTTGTTCTGGAAAGAAAATGAGCTATGGCTGAACATACTTTCATTAGAATGGCATCTTTCTCGATCCTTCTTTCTCTCTTTCTCTCTGAATCAGCTTTTTTATCTTGAAGGGTTTTTTTTCCTCCACCCTATTTGTTTTTAATACTCTTTTGGCTATAATCCCAGAACACAAATACAACACAGATATTTTTGTCTTGTTTCATGCTGTCAGCACAATGATTTTCCCCAAGGTTTTGGTTTTTTTTAATTGCACCAGAATGAGCATAACCATGGTTTTATATACTACCTATTTTAGGTATCAGTTTTGTGAGATCAGAGGCCTTGGGGATCAGGGATGGACTCATTGTATAAGATAAGGAAACAGGAAAAAAAAAAAAAAGCAAAAGCAAAACAAGAAGTAAATTGGAACTTATTTCTACCTCATCTTGCAATTGAACAAAATCATTGATGTCTTTTCCTTGCCTTTGCTCTTTTTTTTAAAGATTTTTATTCCACCTTTTTTTTCCCATATACAACTTAAGGCAGCGAACATACCCAATACTCCCTCCTCCTATTTTCCCCACAACAACAACCCTGTGAGGTAAGTTGGGCTGAGAGAGAGCGACTGGCCCAAAGTCACCCAGCTGGTTTTTCATGCCTAAGGTGGGACTAGAATTCACTGTCTCCTGGTTTATAGGTCAACACCTTAACCACTACATCAAAGTGGCTCTCTTACTGTCATTGTTGGATTCTTTCTTCTTCTCTTAACAGATCTTCCCATTTCAACATTTTGTTATTTTCATAAGAATTTCACATATTGTTTGCCGCATATCCTCACTGGAGAGCTTAGAACACTGGAGGTGGAGGCTTCCAAATAGACAACATGAAAACTTGTGGATCTAAGGGCTGATCTTCCCACTGTGCATATCCTATGCAGTCACTGAACTTGAACATAGGTGAGCTATTGCCAAAAATTATAAGACCAGTCCTGATGTTTCTTTGATCCACATGAAATGATGGAGGCCACTAACTTAGGCTTCAAAGGGGATCCAAGAGATTCCCAGATATTCGTGATGATTAGATATTTGTGATGGAATGGAATAATGAAGGCCAGGCTCAGGGAGAAAAACATTTTCTTTCATCTCCTGAGGAGCGTGGGAAATACAAGAGGATGAGACTGGCACCCCCCTGAGGAATTCACAATGTTGTGGCTGGCATTACTTGGGTGCTGGGGTTTCAGTCTGGGAAGAGTCTTGCTACAGGTTGTAGCTAATAAACATAGCTGGACTGAATGTACATGGTCTGTTGGAGTTCCTTGGGCTAGGCCTGACAATACTACAACTAAGCAGCAGCAGTCACGGAGGGATTGGGTGGGGTGTAAAAAAGATGGCAGTCAGATGATGTGTCCCTTCTGTACATGCATCAATGTCACACACATGTACAAAGGAGCCAGGCTTTGATCATACTACTGCGTCCATCACCTTGAAGTTTTTTTTAATCCCCTCTGCAGAATACCATTGCCACTAATAAAACCACATACAGTACTAGGTCCATACTGTATGCCTTTCAACACAACTTGCTGGGGGAGAAAAAGTAGGGGAGTTATTTTACTCACGTCCACCTAGAGTCTTCCAGGAGGCACCAGTGCAAAGAAAGGATGCTGGATTAGCATAGTTTTACTCATAGTTCTTATGCTCAGAATTCTGTTGTTTGTTGTAGCAGCACAGCTTGTTTCAAAATAATGACTATAGAATGGACCTCCCCAAAGGTAGCAAGAGTCAAATATTCTGGGTCCAGTTGCGTATATCGCTTAGAAACACGATCCTGCTTTTGCTATCCTGACACCATCTGCTGTGCAATCAATATATCTGCACTGCCATAACATACGAAGACTACTAAGAAGTCAGGTCAGAAGCTTACTGATCATTTGTTTTCATTAATAACAAAATGCCTGGTAAATCACAGGAACCTCTGGAAGATCTGAAATGTGGTTCTTTCGGGTAAGGAACAAAACACACCTTACATCCATTGGATAAGGGGGCTTTAAAGCTTATGTTGCTTTGCTGCAGCCCGATGGAATTTTCTCTAGCAGGAAGGCATAAAAATGCAACCCAACCCAAGTCACCATATATAAAAAACGATCTTGGTTTAATTTGATTTCCTTTCAGAGGTTACATTCTAAGATGTCTCAAGACTGATTTATTCATTTAATTTGAATTCAAGTGGAAATATTCTTCTTTATCTTTTCTTCCAGGCATTTCATAATCAAATAGTCAGAAGCTGAAGAAGCGGAAGAACAGAACATTCAGATATTGGAGGAACAAATAAAGCCCCTTCTCCATAATCTCGAAATGTACAAGTCACATGCAAGGAAATGAAGGTAATAAATTAGTACACACGTCAGGCTATTCTACGATGGGGTAGTGACCAGTCAGCATTTTAAAAGACCATATGGAAATCAAGTGCCTTTTAATCTTTTAAATATTTGGGCATGGTTTTCTACAGCTCCACTAAATGCAGTGCAGACCAAAATTATGTTATACAAAACGCTCAAAAGACAGTGGCCACAATTCCGTTTTTCACTTCACCAGAGGAGCACAGCATATCCCAGCAGCACTGAAACTATACTCAGCTAAGGCTTGCGCATTACTACTTTTTGGCGCCCAACTAGAATCTTACACTTCCTTTACTCAATAAAATTATTTTTAAAAAATAATTTTATTGAGTATTACAATTATGCAGGTCAAACTAATACAAAAAAAAAAAATAGAAAGAAAAGATAGAAAGTGAAGAAAAGAAAAGGAAAGAAAAGAAAAGAAAAGAAAAGAAAAGAAAAAAGAAGAATATAAAAGGAAGAATAGGAAAGAAAGAAAAGACAAGAATATAACAAAAAAGAAAATATAAAGAAATAACTTCCTCTTTCATCACAATGAGTACAAACAATTTTAACAACTTGTCACTTTCTCTTAAAATACAACAAACAATATCTTCATCCCATATCACATCTCTTATCTATAGACAAATCCTTAAAACCTCATCATTCAGTCCTAGTCAGCAAAAGTCCATTAAGGGTTACCAGAAATAACATCTATTTTAACCTTGATCAAATAAATCAACCTTATACTCCTTCCCTTTATTTTTAACAATCTTCGTCTTTAATCCCTTCAAATAATGTCCTAAACTTGATCTCTTTTCTTTTTTTATTTGTCCTTTCCCACCAAGTCTTTCAAAACTTTAACAGGTCTCCTTTGTAAGTCCAATATAGGAAAATTATCCAAGTCATTCTCCTGGTTTGTTATTTGTATGTCCCTTTTAATTATTAAATTTAACTATTAAAACATCAGCCAGTTTCATTTGTATATCCAGTATTTTTTTTTTCCAGATCATTCTTATAGTCAGTCATTTTTAAATCCATGTTCAAATCTACTTCCATCTTGTTTATTAAAAGACAGAAGCTTTTGTGAGCTACAGCTCAGTGTATTGGATCTCCACTGCATCTGATGAAGTAAGCTGGAGCTCACAAATGTTTATGCCTTTTAATAAAAGGTGCTAGTCTGAAAAGGTGCTACCAGAATCCTTGGCTGCCATAGAATAATACGACTCTCCTCCTACAATGTTCAAAAGTATTACGAACTATCTGCATTCTTAACGTCTACTGACAAAGGACAACTTCTTTCAAAATGCCTTTATGCTTATGTTTATTCAAATGCTCATTTTACAGTTACTTAAAAGTGAGACAAAGCAAAAATAAAAACTATCATAGAACAAATTATAAACAAAAGAACACCAATGCTACATACATACCTATGATGGATGCCCACCACTGATGGTCAAGGAGATGTTGGAATAACATGGTTTTAACAGCTGGTTTTGAGATCACTTAGATGGAACACCTGTAACCCAGTGCAATAGGACTAGGATTCCTGGTGACTACATGGATTTATTCATTTAATGATATTTATAGTCCACCCCATACTACCCCAAATCCAGGTCCTGATGAAGATCATCAACTAATACAACCAATACTGTTTCCATCCCATAATCAAGTCTGATTCCTAACTGAAAAAAATCTAGATAAGATCTAGATGAGCTGTGAGGAAGTTTGGTGTGGCGCCTGGTGGGAAGTGTACCTTTGTTTTTAACTATATTGTATGGATTCTTGTGACATGCAATTCTAGAGTCATTGTATGAGATAGGCAGCCATACAAGTCCTGTAAATACAAGTCCTACAAACAAACAAACAAACAAATAAATAAATAAATAAATAATCAATCAATCAATCAATCAATCAATCAATTTCATTCAAATTGCCAAGGACTCTATCTACTTTCCCCAGCTTCTACAAGGTCAAAATAATCTCTACAAGGTATTACCTTGCTCACTACAGTGGACTCTCCCCAACTGGTATCCAGCCCAGAATGGATAAGAGTGAATTTATTTGTTAAGAAACCAACAAATTCATCTGGTATGTCTCCAGGGGTTTGGGGGGCTGAGGGGGCCAAGATGGCCACCATAACCATGGATCATAGTTCTACCACTTTGCATATGCATACAATGGGAATGCATGTAGATTGATCACATAGTTGTACCCACCATCTCAGCCCCCTTGGTACCCTATTGCAGGTACACCTGGAAGTTAAACAGGGCTGGGCTTAGTATTTCGATGGGGGAACCACCTGGGAATTTCATGGCTGTTGGGCTAAATGGGAAGTTAAATATATACCCTGGAAGAAGCTAATGGTATGCTATTTCTGTAACTTCATCAAGAGAAATGCATGGATGCAGTTATGAGCAGTTGAGTGGATTCCAAGGCATCTGGACCTTTAATTAAAAGGTAGAGAGCAGCAGACCTTTGAGAGTCTGTGGCTTCCAGCATTTAATACACTGGGTGGCAATCCTGAATGGCAGGTTTGTCCCAAGACTTTATCAAGCTCAGGAGGAGGAATTATCATTTCCTTTACAGGGCAGATAAGAGTCACAGGGAGCAATTCAGATTCAGAGGGGAAATTCAGCAGAAAAAGGATAAGGCCACACCCCATCATAGTGACCTCCCTCTAAATATCCCCACATTATTATAGGTATGTGTGTGCATTCAAGTGGAATATCTTGACCACCGTGTCTCCCATGTAACAACTGGCTTGGCCTTCAGCAGTATCAGCAGTGTATCCATGGGAGAAGTAAAAAAAACCAAGATGGTGGTTGCAGTAGCATATTGAAGTATTGTGTCTTTTGTATGTGTGCTGACTTTGCACAGGCATCCAAGGGGCAGGGCTTCAACCAAAGTGCACTGCTACCATCTTTATCCCCATGGATGCCAGTGAGTGCCAGCCTGACCATTATGCAAAATAAGGCAGCTAGACAGTTGATTTTAAGAATCAAGAAAACACAAGCAAGTGGAATAATTATTTGATGTATGGTTATTGGATAATTATAACTCATTATCAAAGAGAGACTCTGAGGTTTCTATCTTGCTTTGAGTTGGAGGGGTTGCATTATTTGCTTCCCTGTCTCAAGTATCAAATAACCTCGATTCTTACCTTATGATCCATCTTCTGAAGAGCCCACTTCTTTGAGTGTGTAATCTTAACTGACAATGCTGGCCCTATTAGTAGTTAAAGCAGTGTTTCTCAGCCTTGAGAACTTTAAGATATGTGGACTTAACTCCCAGCATTCCCCAGCCAGCCATGCTAACTGGGGAATTCTGAGTTGAGGTCCACATATCTTAGAGTTGCCATGTTTGAGAAACACTGAATTAAAGGGTTATTCTGAGCAGCAGATTCTGGAGACAGTAATATTATGCTTGAGAAGAGATCTTATATCGCTTACCTTGCCTTGCACTCCTAATTTAGCCTCCTGCTTCTCCATGCAGCAGAAGCCTTTCCCTATTGCTAGTGTTAAAGAAACATTCAGCTTTCACTCCACTCAAGGTTAGAGGGAGAAGTCCCTTCTTATTCTTTGCCTTATTCAGCAAAATATCCCCCTATGGCATCTCTGCTGAATAAAAGATGGATCCAGATCAGTGACCCATTAAGTGACAGGCAGCCTCTAATAAATGTTAGTCACCATTACATCTTTAAGTTGGGGCTGGCTGAAAGATTCAATTATCCTGGCTAGAGAGATGGATCTAAATTACCTTCTGAGAAGCTAGAACAATTACATTGCATGAAACACATGCCTTCTCTAAGAAAGCTGCTTTTGGCTCACCAGAAACATGGATTGTTCAGTTCATACTTCTCTTTTGCATGCAGTTTGGGACTGGCTGCCCTTTTCAATTGATTCCAGCATGCTCCAGATTGGGAGGGAGGAGATCTTTTTGTCAAAGTCAGTGTTGTAATTTGAGTCTTCTGTACTCAGGAGATCAAAATCTTCCTCTTACTACTCCTGTTCCTTTGATCTTAGCAGTAACTAACTAGGCGTTCAGACATGCTTCATTATCCACTCCTATTTGCTTCTTCTTCTTCTTCTTGTTTTATTCTTCCAAAAACAATTACTGATCATCAAGAGTGAAAAGGATCCAAGTAGAGGGAATTGACAACCGCCTGTAACTCCACTGAGAACAATTACTCATATTTCAAAATACAGCCAGCCTTGGGCTACAATTCAGAACTAGAAGTGTCTTGGATAATTTGGTTGATGAGTTGGAAGGCACCACCAGCTCAGCTGCATTTTTCTATGCAGAATGTGTGAGCCCTGCATTATGTCAAAGGACTGTGGGAAAGATTAGCCTAAAGCCATTTGGTTGTTCTGGATTTTTCCTGGAGACCTGAGTCATCACACACCCAGGCTATCAATCAGAGCAAGCTGCTGATGATTTTCTTTCTTCATAACTGTTGCTGGCTCAGTTTGAATTCTCTCTACTGTGAGGATGGGGAAAGATTCAATGTTAGCATCTCTTGACAACCATACATGACCACTTCATTTTGAATATTCTCAGTAGTGAGAAATACAAAAGTCTCTTCTGACATTCGTCATTCTACTTATGGAGGGGAGACAGGAATATGCACTGTAGCCCTTCAGTGCTGACATTCCAGTGCTGATAAGGAACATTTAAGCAAAGGGTGGAAACATATTTTAGCTAATACATTGACAGTATTAATTTCAGTTAGATACCATCCAGAATCACATGGCAGATGCAACTCTAGTCACTTGATGCGGTTACAGCATCTCTTCAGACCTTCCAATTCCCAGGAAGTCTGAAGAGGTCAGAATCAAAATATGTTCCTATTTCCCTTTTGTGATTAAAATAAGAAATGCCTAAATAGAACTATAGTAAAACCAAGAAAGCTATTGCCCACACAGAGGAAGAATACTTTACAGTATCAATTCTAGCACCCTAGCATAAGGAAAAGTTTATATTTGCCTTAGGGTAATATCCATCAGAAAATTCTTCATCCAGGCTACTGGGGTATATATCCCAAAATTATTTCTTGGGAGAGATTTAGGACCAAGTCCACTGTGAAGTTCTCAAGGACAAATCTTATGAAAAGCAATGCAAGCTGTCACTTTGGGAAACTCCTTATGGGATTTGCAAAATCAATTGCAGCCTGGATGGACATGTTTTGCCACTTGCTGAAGGAGATTTAAAGAAATATAGGACTTAAACTGTTACCACATTTCTTGGTTGGTTGGTTTCAGTTTGTGCTCTGCCCATTTCTGTGGGGCTCCAAGGCAGTTTACAAAGCCAGAGAATACATATAATAAAACAAAAGGAAATGACAACTAATTAAGCTACCTAAAATTAACTCACACACAATGAGGCCCCAAAGTTTGATGGAACAGTCAGATTGTAATTTGTGAAAGCAATTTATGAGAGGCAAGGAGAGTCAGAGTATTCTGGATTTAAGGGACAAGATGTTGCATGGCAGGAGGACAGCTAGAGAGGCCATCATCAGGCCTCCAATCCTTTGACTTGATATGAAGTGGAGACCTTCAGCAATTTCATTTAAGATCAAGAAGAAAGTTCTCTCCAAATTAGCCAGTGAAGATTTTTGTTTTTAATTATGTAAATTCAACTTAGGAAATTCCTTATATTGAGTCAAATCACAGGTCCAGCTATGGTAACACTTATTTATGGAAAGGCTGGGTTCTCACAACACACTTGACTGGATGAGCTCACCAGATGGCATTAAACAAATAGCTCTCCATTCATTTCAGTCAACACCCTAAAATGGGAAGATAACATTACAACAGCTTTACTGTCCAAATGATGATAGTACCATGTTGAACCCTATAAAATTCTAGGTCACATATTATTGTGTAACCAAATATATTTGACAATGGGCTGATACCTTGAAGCTAAATGAAACGTTTGCAGCCATGAGGTCTTTGAAGTCCCTTCCCTTAATCAACTTGCCTAAAGATAAATGACATTCATCACTGATAAAAATCTTCATGTAAATATGAGCACAGGCACACATTTTGAGGCCGTCTAGAATCTCTGGCAACACCCAGAGTTGGACAATCTCCAACTTTTCATCTATTCATTTTATTGTTTTAGTTTATTAAAAATATTTATAGGCAATGCCTATGAAATATTTCCAAGAAGTTTACAAGCAGATCTGAAGACAATCACAGAACAAAATATTAAAAACAGTCAATATAAAACATTCATATGCAAATGAATAGGACAGGAAAACAAACAAGCAAGCAAGCAAACTAGGTCTCTACCGGTCATATCATCCTAATTCAGTGTTACTGAAGGCATTTCATGGGCAACTCAAGGGCCTCTGCAGTCCTATACTACCTTCCGTGCAGTTTTATCAAGCAAGTTGCTATTTTTGTTTTCTCTACTCAGCAGTTGACTGAGATTTGGAAGAGTGGAGAAATGTGCAGATAGGCACATTTAACTTTTCACAGGGCCAATGAATTGGAAAGTAGAGGGAGATGCATAATAAGATCATTTAGATCCCATCATATGCCTTCCCCCAACTATCATGTTGTTCTTTCAACCGGCACTGGGAACATGTACGCGCTGCACAGACTTTTATTGTGTAAGAGACAACTTGCAAACCTTGAAAGTATTTCCAAAGTTGCTGCTATGCTGTAATAATTAGAAGGTAAATTCTAAAAATTGAGCTTGACTCCTAGTGCCTACATGGACACATTTGTGCAGTTTTCTTGAAAAGTCTAGAAATTATCCTCTTGTGGGATGTTTCTGACTTACCAATCTAGTGTACCACTCTGGAATGCCCTGATAGTTTCTCAACCAAGTACTGACCAGATGTAAACCCACTGATTTCAGAGCCCAGACAAGTAAGTATAACCACAGCAATTATATTAAAAGTCATATTCAGTGAATGCTGATTTAAAAAGCATGCATCCTTTTGCTCGGCAAGATATGAATCCCATCCCCATGAGTGACAACTCCCAAATATTTCACTAGCTTATAAGAGGACTGTGTTCTGACTCATGGCAAAGCCTGAGTGAGGCACAGATCAAGGCAACCTGGAGTAGATTATTTGTTAAATTCACTAGAGGCAGACAGACCCCTCTAGTTATCCTTGATTTACTATCCACAACAAGACTCCACCTCTTAAATATATTTGGAAGTACCACAGCATTGCAGAGAAAAGCAACACACACACACAGGGAGGGGGTATTTTCTTCCATGAAATGTTTTGGTAGGGTGGGATGAGAAAGGGAAGGAGGAAAATACTTCAAGGTAGTCCAAATTAAGAAACCAAAGTCATGTAGGCCAATACTACCTTTACTGTAAATCAACAGTAACAGAAACTTGCAAGTCTGAATGTGCCTCCCCCCTCCCTCTCTTTATCTTTGTGTGAACTAGAGAGAGGCTTGGCTAAGTTGTTTATGCATGCCACATTCCTGCCTTGGACTCAGGTTTCTTTTATCTGACCATTGCCTTGGCAGTGGCTCTTCCTTCTGTCCTTCAAGGCCATTCCCTCTTCCCTCTACAGTCTGCCAGTAGAGATCTCCTGTACAGAAAATCTACATACGTGGACACTCAGAAACCGTGGTGTGCCAAGCATTTTGAATTTGAAACAAGTCAAGTTCAGAATATCCTATTTCAAACTCAGAACTCTCTTTTCAAAAACTCAGAAGTGTCCCAGTATAGCTTCTACTTTTCTGGAAATGTATAGGACCTGGTTGTTTGAGGGATCTCCTGTCTCTTATAGTATCTGCCCAACCAATTCAATCTGGCAGAGTTGGTAAGCTCTGGGTTCCTTTGATTAAACACTGTCATTTATTGGGACCCCAGAAGTGTGCCTTCTCTGTAGTAGCACCTGTCCTCTGGAATGAAGTTCCCTCCCCAAGATCTCGAAGGCACCCACCCTGCTAGTGTTTCAAAGGACCCCTTTGCCCAGGCCTTTGGTAAGGTGACTGAAGTCCCTTTTGGGTTGCGTGGGTCTGTTTCTTTGTCGTTCCTGTCTGGTTTTTGTCATCTTTGCTCTCTTTTACTCCTTTATTCTTGTCTATTATGGATTTTTTTTTCTGGTTTTTTAATAGTTTTTACTTGTGAACTGCCCAGAGTCATTGGGAGTCAGGTGACAAATAAAATAAAATAAAATAAAATAAAATAAAATAAAATAAAATAATAAAAATGTCCAACCCCATTTCAAAACAGGGCCACATCATACTCAGGACTTTTCTGGAATGGTTGGGGCAGCATTGGAATATTTCTGACATGGTGAACATGAGTATTCCAAGCCCAAAATGCTTCTAGTTTAAGATGATTTATATTCTTCTGTTCTAATTCAGGGTATTAAATAGGGCCTCACCATTTTCTTCATTAACAAATACAGAGGGAAAAAAAATAGACGTGCACTCCTAAGAACAATGGGTATGTTTCTTTTAACACTAACTGGGGGTTGGGGGCGGGGGGCTGAGTCACATGCCTGAAGCAGGAAGAGTTAGAAAGAGTCAGGTAGGCGAGTCAAGAAAAAACAGTCTTGGAAACACATTAATGTAGTTAGGTATAATAACTTAATCCTGAAAGCCTATGACAGCCCCTCTCTGCTTCTATTTATGCTTAACACAGACAAGGCAAAGTGATTTTGAGATTCTTTCTCACACGTTCTGCTTTCCCAGGACTCCATGTCTTTTCTGTAACAGCTCAGTATTCTCTTTCCCCTTCTCTGAGTCAACCTCCAGCTTTTTCCGGAGCTGAGGATTCCACTGTAAAGCAGGTTCGGTGGTTCTGGCACCCTCTTAAGATCTAGCCCTGTCTACTGCAGACTCTCAGGCAAATGAATCTGAACTGCATGTTTTTTTCCTTTGCACCCAATCTCTTGCCATGACCAGAAGGGAGTTGCAAATGAAAGACTCTGCAGCCCTCCGAATGCTCCTCTTGAATATTTTCGTGCAGGCCTTGCTTATAGCGAAAGGAAAGGGCCTTACTGTGACTCTTCTGTTGGGAATTCTGCTTCAGTGGAGGACTGAATTCATCCAAGCACACAACAGAGAGAGAAATTTGTAGCTGTGAGAAACTCTGGTGGGATACCATTGAGTGCACAAGGGGACACTTTGAAGTGGATCCTCCTTTCAATTAATGAGGGAACCTGGGGCTAGAAAGAGATTTTGGCAGAGTTTAGCTTTTTCTTTGGTTTGGCCTTGAAATCAAAAGGAAAACTACAGAAGGAAAAGGCAAGGAATCCACTTCAGTCATACATGTACTGTATTATGATCGCTTTGCTTTGCACTAATGTGTGTACTTCAACATTTTATAAGGTATAACACTTTAAAAAATGACCTAGACCTCACCCCTCCTCCTTTAAGGCAGACTGAACTGCAAAAGTTATTTGGAGATTTGGAGAACAAATAGACAGACAGCTATTTGGGGTATGTAGGAGAGCCAGTTTGGTGTAGCAGTTTAAGGCACCAGGCTAGAAAACGGAAGACGGTGAGTTCTAATCCCAGCTTAGGTACAAAACCAGCTGGGTGACTTAGGGCCAGTCACTCTCTCTCAGCCATAGGAAGGAGGTAATGGCAAACCACTTCTGAAAAAACTTTACCAAGAAAACTGCAGGGATATGTCCAGGCAGTTCCCAGGAGTCAATATTGTCTCAAAGGCACAAAAAATAAAATAAAATAAAAAATAATTTAAAATAATTTAAAAATGTAGCTGCAGGTGGAAACAATCAGGCTATAAGAGGATAGAAGTGATTGCACAGCATTCCAGTCTTGAGAGCCAGTTTGTTTAGCTTGCTATTGAGGTTCATTAGCCCACTCACCAAATTGGGTGACTTTTAAGAAAAGCCTCTGGAGGCTGCACCCAAGCCTTTGGAGGGCCCCCATTTGGTCTCAGACCAGGAGCTGCCATACCACAGACAACTGACATAATTTAATGTCCAGAAAATTTAAAACAAGATCCAAGCAGAGGCAGCAAAAAAGGCACTTTAATTTTCCTTGCCAGCAAAACAAAGGCCAGGAGCTGCTGCTCTTCTCTTGGCTGGTCATTGGCAATTACCAGCATAAAACAAGCCATCTGAGCTTAGCTGGCCCGTTTTTCGCAAGCAAGACACAAAATATGCTTTTGTGGCATTCCAACATGCACAGTAATGTCACTATGTAGCTCCCCCTCCCAGCAGTGTCACAATGCAGGCGCATAAAGGAGGCACTTGCACAATGATGTTGTGTTACTGTCAGGCAGGGCTTTATTTCTTCAATTTATATGGCTGCCCATCTCACCATAGTGATTCTGGATGATTAACCCCACATTAAAAAGGACATTACAAAATGAACAACAATATAAAAAAACATATAATGGCAACCAAGGACAAAACTTGTCCCAATTTGTTGCAGACACCCTGTCTTAAACCCATCCCGATGATGTCATTCCACCTTCTAGAGAGGAGCCACTTGAATGTACTAGAAGTCACTTCAACAAAGAGTGCCTTTACATACTGGTTCCTAAATAGCCAACTGTTTAAACCCATATTGGCTATCCTACAAAGCCAGTTTGGGTCCATGAGCTAGAGATTCCTCATCCTTCCTATATACATTTTCTTGCCCTGTTGAAATGGATGAAGTTCATTACTGGGAAGACATGCATAAGATCATTGACCACAACTCTTGGGAGTTCTGAGAGACAATTTTATTGAATAGTACAAATTGCATGAGATTAGATGTATTGGAAGAATGTTGTAGAATATGCAGCAATAGGATCTGTGATAAAAAATATGACTTTAGCTATGAAAAGAAATCTTAAACATTGGGAAAGGCAAATAACCCTATGGGAAGTTTGGACAAAGGGATCACAAAAGGATAGGATCAGGCTTTTTATCAGTGTGGAAAATAGCCCAAAATGAGAGAGTGTTCAACACGCATGAAACTAATCCATTTTGGCTCAGCTCTCCTCTCCTCTGCACTAACAGTACCACCAAATAATGCCTTGGGCCATGACCAAATCTTAGCACCCCTTGTGTTAAATTACCCACTGTGGTTTCCAAGCACAATTTGCATCACTGAAGAACAGATGTGAAATGCAAGACAGACTTCATTCTTCTTTTGCAAAAATGCAACACTCCCACCCCTGCCCCCCTACCAGTTTCCTCTTTCGTAAGATTCCCTTAGCACCTTTTCTGTCTGAGTGCCAGACAGGGGTGCATTAAAAATTGATGGCTCGTGGTATTCGGTTGTAGGCTGATAGCTATAATGACATTTTACTCGGAAACAAGCAAACTCCCTGGGTGCTAAGGAATAGAAAAAGTTGGACAAAGATAAGCTGCTGACAGTGGCAGCTTGAAACAATAGATTCAGCCAGCATGAAAGGAAAGGTCTGGAGAAAAATAGCCTGCTTATTTGCTTTCTTTGTTCAGGGCCAACATTCTGCTTCCTTAATTTTGAAAGATAATGTGCAGAAAAAAATGTTTGCTTTGTTATTTTATTCTATTTCATTTTATTCTTAGGTTGCTTTAGCTATAAATTATGGGCAACCATGCCAGCTGAAGTTTGGCAGTTGTGCTGCTCAAATGTGGAAGGGTAACAGGTGGGGGAGAGAAGAGTAAGGTGGTCTTTTGCAGGGGTGTCTTTGAGTTAGTTTTTTGACTCCTGGTGACCGCCTGCACAAGTCTTGGCACAAGACCTGGCAAGGTTTTTCATATGTGGTTTGCCATTGCCTGTTTCCCAGGGCTGAGAGAGCACGACTGGTCCAAGATCACCCAGCTGGCTTCGTGCCTCAGGTGGGACTAGAACTCACAGTCTCCCGGTTTTTAACCTGTTGCCTTAACCACTGCCCCAGACTGGCTCTCAGGGTGGTCATAAAGAGCAGAAAATGTATGGGTTGGTCAAAATGGTGCAAAAAGAGCTTCAGAGGCTGCAGATTAATCAAGCTGGCACTCTTGACTTAATTATGAAGAGGTTAGTTTTGTAGGTCCAAAAGCCATCTTTACATACTGTATCCAAAATATTATGTGAAGATGGTTTTTGGACCTATAGGAGTAACCTCTTTATAATTTCTTAGGAAAAGGGCAAAGGATTTGACTTCAGCCATCAGATTTCATCCAGCTGATGGAAAGTACTTCTTTAGTTTTCAAGTGGAGTCATTCAAAGTCCTCCCAGGGAAGAGGTTTCAGTCATTTACTAAGGAGGAAATTCCCAAGTATGCAGCGGTGTCCGTTACAAGCCACAATGACATCCAAATGCCAACATGTGCATCACGATGTCATCACTCAAACTATGTCATTATGTAATTATGTCATGATTTCTGATGCAAGTAAATCATGTCATATCTATGATGGTGCTGATATCAATGAATATATTATTTGCCCATGTAAGTATGTTTTTTAAGCAACAAGATTGAACAAAAGGCCATCTCATCCTTCTGAATATTCTCTTGCAAGCACATATCCACTTTTCTGTTTTTGCCTTCATCAAAAGCATTATCTACTCCATCAGTGAGAATTGCCAAATAATCAAAACTTCAGCAAAATGACATTTTAAAAGAAATGCTGAGGTGGGCCCACTGAAATCATCTTTAAATAATGGAGAAGACATGCCATTAAGTCTGAGTAAGTCCAAAGTAACATTTAACAAACAAACATGCCGTTTCTTCTAAAATGGATGCCCAGCACTGTCAGCTAAGCTAGGCTTTTTAAAAGTTTTCAACAGTAGATTTTTACTGTGAAGGGATAGGGGGTCTGGCAAGATTCTTCATCATTATAAACAATGTGGAGAAGGGAAAACAAGCATATTCTTCTGAATGTCTTCCTTTCAGTCTTTTCTGAAAGATTGAATCATAAGCTAACATTTATAGTTTTAGTTTTCTACAGTTGCAAACATTAATATGTCGATTGATGGATAGATCACATGTCATCAAATTGATGTCACCTTTTAGGGAACACATAGATAGATTTTTCTCCATGACAATCTGTCCATAACCTGGTCTTTCAGGTCTTCCAGTGCTACTGGAAGCATCACCACTGTGACTGAGTCCATGCACCTTGCTGCTGGTTGTCCTCTCCTTCTCTTTCCTTCCACCTTTTTCACCATTAGAGCCTTTTCCAGAGAGCTGGGTCTTTGCATAATGTATCCAAAGTAGGGTAATTTGAGCCTGGTCATTTGTGCCTCAAGTGAGAACTCTGGGTTGATTTGTTTGATGATCTATTTGTTTGTTTTCTTGGCTGATTATATATGTTACTTGGCTTATATCAAGAAGCAAAGCAGAGTTAGACTTCATTGCTACATATGAGAGACCACCAGGACTTCCAAAGGTTTTAGGTTACACTGAGAAGTCAAAATATTGTGCAGGCCTATCAGAGCTCAGAGGGGAGGGTGTTCCATAAGGGGACGGTGTTCCATAGGGCAGGATCTGCAATGGAAAAGCCGTATTTGTGGACCCACAAGATGGCAATATTTAAGGGAAGGGACCTGGAGCATGCTCACTCTATCTGCTCTGGCAAGCTGAGTCAAAGTCAGTTCCTCCCCATCAAATTTAAAAGATAAAAATAGTATGTGCTTCACTAATTGGATGAAAATAATAGAGATCAATTTGCTCTCCTTTGAGCTGTGCATGACAGAACACTCTGTGTTCTTTTTTTTTAATTAAAAAAATAAGCTTCTGTTGTCAGCTTTGTTTAGGTTCCGTAAAACAATGCCTTTATTAAGGTAAAGCGATATGTAATGGCATGTGCAGTTAAATGATTAATTTGTCAATTACAATACAGAGAGTTACAATCTTTAATTAGTCGTGAGCTCTCTTCCCCACCAGCAAAATAATAAAAATAAATCTTTAGTAAATGGTAGGCATAAATAGCAGCCCACTTCTGCTGCCCAAGAGCCCCACTAGACCATGTGGGCATCATGAGGGCTGTGTGAGATTTGCCCCGTTCGACAGAGAAACTCTCGTGACACGTGTGGTTCACAAAGAAGGTTTACTCATGCGTAACGTAGTAGTCACAAGCAAAGCCAGGACTGGCTTGGTACAATTGCATCACTTGTTATATTCCCCCCTTCCCGCGCTTTTTCCCGCCTCGTGATCGCGTTGCGGCTGTGGGCTATTAGGCCCCCCCAATAATCCCCCTTGATTGTCCATGATGGCAGGTTCGGTCAGGGTCCATTGTCCTTGATGGGCAGTCCCCCCCGGCTTGGGTTGGTCCCTCCCCGTTACGTGCAAGCCCGCGGGTTCTGTGCTGCGCGCGATCTTGTTTCGCTGCCTGCGGCCCCGTTCATTGTTGGCTCGCGCCGTTATCAGTTTATAGTTAAAAGCTTCCGCTGCGGTTTTCCTGTTTGGCTGGGCGCAGGTGGCCCGTTAATTAGCGGCGCTTTCAGTTCCTCTTTTCCTCGCTAGCTGCCGCCGGTGGAGTTCGCTGGCTACGAGCTTCCCCGAAGCCCCGTGCTGACCGAACCTGACATACCGCCCCCCTGAAGACAAGTCCCCCTCTTAATTGGGCTACTAGGGTGTTGCCCCCATCTGCCATAACGGTGTGCCTTTCCTTGGCTAAGTCACTTATAGGATGGGTCCCCGAAGGTTCTCCTTCCCCTCCTTCCCTTCCTTCGCCGCTGTGCACGTCGAGCAGCTGGCCACGTACTCCCTCGTATCCCTCCGGAGAGACGGCCACCAGAACTGTTCACGCAGGAGGTGGAAAGTCCTAACAAACCCACAGTGTCCCGTAGCGTCCTCGGTGTGCCCTCTCCGGAGCACATCCACCCGGCAAGCTTCTGGAACGTAGAGCCTCCCCTTGTGCTCCCAGCCGGTCCCTTGTTTCGTCAGGGAGTCCTTGTTGTTTACTAACCAGGGGTCTCCCTCGCTCGCCTCTGCACAGCGCCGCCTCAGCTCCGGCTCGGCTCCCTTCCCCTGCTTCTCCCTTGGGGGTTGGGCTCCGCCTTTCGCCTCCAGCTGGGTCGTCCTTGTTGGGTCCCTGGATTCGAGCGGCGGCTCCCTTAGTGTCCTACAACCTTCCAGGTTCCCCTGGCCGCGGCCAGGTCCCGGTCTATCGCCGGTTGCTTCACTCACGCTTGGCGCGGACCAGTCGGCTCCCGGCGCCGCTCCTGCCCCCGTTCTTGATGCCAGTGTGATCGCTGCCTGCTTTGCCACGGGGCCCTCGGGTCCCGCTGCCACCGTCTCTGCTGTAGCCGACCCCTGCGTTGCTGCGGGGCCCTTCGTCGTCGATGCCACCGCCACCTCGGCGGTCTCTGACCCCTCTCGTTTGTTGGTCGCCCTCGGCGCCGTCCTCGTATTCGCCTGACGGGCGGTTGGTCGCCCGGGCCCCGCTGCTGTCGCTGCTGCGGCTTGCCGGCCCTCGGCTCTCTGTCGCGCAGTCGCCACCTCGCCTAGCTCCGTGGGGTCCTCAGCTCCCGCGCCGCCTCCGCGGCTCAACCTGGCTTCCCCGGTGGTGCCGTCGAATCGCACCGTCTCTGCTGCCACGCTCTCTCGTGCGCTTGCCGCCTCGGCTCCTCTGCCGGTCTCCCTTGGCGCCGCCCTCGCCGCGTGTGCAGTTGGTTTCCCGGGCTCTATTGCCGCCGCTGCCGCAGCTCGCTGGCCCTCGGCTCGCCGTCGCCCAGCCGCCACCTCGCCGGGTTCTGTGGGGCCCCCTGTTCTCGTGCCACCTCCGCAGCTCGACCCCGTCTGCTCGGTGGTGCCGCCGAACCGCACCATCTTGGCCACCCAATCGATGTGCGGGTTCTGGCGCGTAAGCCATGCCAGCCCCAGCACTAGTGCATGGCCGGCCCCCGGGGCAACTACTAAGCCTAGCTCCTCCCGGCTTGTCCCCACTGTCAAACCGACCGGCTCAGTGCGATACTGCGCCGGTTCCCCCCCTGCCGTCGATCCATCCAACTGGCTGAGTGCGAGGGGCTTCCTGAGTCTCCTCACGCTGAGCCCCAGCGCGGATGCCAGTACCGGGTGGATCAGGCAGTGGGTGCATCCCGAATCCAGCAAGGCATCGACTTTCGCCTCTGCTTCTGATCTCACCCCCTTGAGGTGGACCCTGATCCTCATGGGCGAGTAGCTTCTTCTGTCCCGCCCTTCCTCATGCTGCCACTCCGTTGGCTGCTCTGGGGTGCGCCTCAGCGTCGCCGGCCATCGCCTCCCGCTGGCTTGCTCTCCCCTCCTCGCCGAGCCGGGCTTCCTCGTGAGCCAGCCGGCTCCGCTGCACACCGCTCCACTAGCTGCTGTCTCCTCCCAGGATCGGTCGGGGTCCCTTATAGCCGGGAATCGCCGGCCCCCGTCCTTTGTGCAGCTCACCAAGACCCCCTGCCTCGAGGGGCACTGCACCATCCGATGCCCCTTGCCTCCACACCGGTAGCAGGTCCCTGCAGTCTGCCGGGCGTTTCCAACCTCGATCCTCTGCCGTCGGCTCCTGCGTCTCGCCTCCAGTGCCGCCTCACTTTGGTCCGCTGTGGCTGGTATCGGGGCTCGCGCCTCTCGCTTCCCCGGGTCTCCGGCATCCCCCGCCGTCTCCACCAGCCAGCTCCACTTCACTAGAGCCTCCAGGTCGTCCCTACTGGGTGCTCCCCCCTGGATCTCTGAGTGGAGCCTGTCCTGCACAGGGAGATAGGTTAGTGGCTTGGGGCGCCCCAAGAGCTCGCTCCTTGAGCTCCTGAATCGGGGCGCTTCTGCTGGCCGCCGACCTCCCTTCGCGCTCCCCGTCAGGCTGACCACTTCTGCTAGCCTGGTCTCCACGCCGCCCTCTGCGGCTGCCCCAGCCGGGGCCCTGGGTCCGCCACTCCATGCCTCCCGCATGCCCGGTACAGCTGTCGTCTGCTGCTGGAGGTCGCCCTCCAGCCCGTCCAGCCTCTCCTCCGGCTCCTGGCTCCTGGACCCTGCGCCGCTGCTCCCGGGAACCGCACATCCCGTCAAGCCCTCTGGCTCCGTCCCGCTGCTGAGCGCCCGCTTGTCGCCCCGCGAACTGGCCGTGGTTGTGGGTCCCCTCTTCCTCACGCTAGGGACTGGAGTCATCTGCGCAACCTCTGGTCTAGGCTCCGTGCAGTTTCTTGAGGTCATATCCTCACTGCTGCCGTTATCGCCCGATTCCTTCTTCGCCTGCGACTCTGCCCCTGGGGCCTTGCCCCGCCGGAAGATGGTCTGCAACATCACTTGGACAGCATCCATCCGCTGCTCGATCTTGGCCTCCAGTTGGGTGAATCGTTCCTCAAGCTCTCGGGCCTCGGGTTCCGAGTCACTACTCGTCGCGACCCCCATGCTGGCGACCCGTTGGGGCTCCTGCCCCCGCCGAACGACCACCCGTCCTCTGGCGCCCTCTTGGCTGTGTCCGTGCGCCATTCGCCCCGGACTGGTCCCGCCATCACGCCTTCGGATCTGGGCTCCTGGTAGCCCAGCTGGCACGCGGTTTCCCCATCGCTTGCCATCTCCTGGTGCCGTTAATCAATTCCTCTCCGGTCTTGGCTGCAGGGAAAGAAAGGTGAGCGCTCCTCGGTGTGTACCGGGTAGCACTCAATGTGAGTCCTGGCTTTATGTGAGATTTGCCCCGTTCGACAGAGAAACTCTCGTGACACGTGTGGTTCACAAAGAAGGTTTACTCATGCGTAACGTAGTAGTCACAAGCAAAGCCAGGACTGGCTTGGTACAATTGCATCACTTGTTATATTCCCCCTTCCCGCGCTTTTTCCCGCCTCGTGATCGCGTTGCGGCTGTGGGCTATTAGGCCCCCCCAATAATCCCCCTTGATTGTCCATGATGGCAGGTTCGGTCAGGGTCCATTGTCCTTGATGGGCAGTCCCCCCCGGCTTGGGTTGGTCCCTCCCCGTTACGTGCAAGCCCGCGGGTTCTGTGCTGCGCGCGATCTTGTTTCGCTGCCTGCGGCCCCGTTCATTGTTGGCTCGCGCCGTTATCAGTTTATAGTTAAAAGCTTCCGCTGCGGTTTTCCTGTTTGGCTGGGCGCAGGTGGCCCGTTAATTAGCGGCGCTTTCAGTTCCTCTTTTCCTCGCTAGCTGCCGCCGGTGGAGTTCGCTGGCTACGAGCTTCCCCGAAGCCCCGTGCTGACCGAACCTGACATACCGCCCCCCTGAAGACAAGTCCCCCTCTTAATTGGGCTACTAGGGTGTTGCCCCCCCATCTGCCATAACGGTGTGCCTTTCCTTGGCTAAGTCACTTATAGGATGGGTCCCCGAAGGTTCTCCTTCCCCTCCTTCCCTTCCTTCGCCGCTGTGCACGTCGAGCAGCTGGCCACGTACTCCCTCGTATCCCTCCGGAGAGACGGCCACCAGAACTGTTCACGCAGGAGGTGGAAAGTCCTAACAAACCCACAGTGTCCCGTAGCGTCCTCGGTGTGCCCTCTCCGGAGCACATCCACCCGGCAAGCTTCTGGAACGTAGAGCCTCCCCTTGTGCTCCCAGCCGGTCCCTTGTTTCGTCAGGGAGTCCTTGTTGTTTACTAACCAGGGGTCTCCCTCGCTCGCCTCTGCACAGCGCCGCCTCAGCTCCGGCTCGGCTCCCTTCCCCTGCTTCTCCCTTGGGGTTGGGCTCCGCCTTTCGCCTCCAGCTGGGTCGTCCTTGTTGGGTCCCTGGATTCGAGCGGCGGCTCCCTTAGTGTCCTACAACCTTCCAGGTTCCCCTGGCCGCGGCCAGGTCCCGGTCTATCGCCGGTTGCTTCACTCACGCTTGGCGCGGACCAGTCGGCTCCCGGCGCCGCTCCTGCCCCCGTTCTTGATGCCAGTGTGATCGCTGCCTGCTTTGCCACGGGGCCCTCGGGTCCCGCTGCCACCGTCTCTGCTGTAGCCGACCCCTGCGTTGCTGCGGGGCCCTTCGTCGTCGATGCCACCGCCACCTCGGCGGTCTCTGACCCCTCTCGTTTGTTGGTCGCCCTCGGCACCGTCCTCGTATTCGCCTGACGGGCGGTTGGTCGCCCGGGCCCCGCTGCTGTCGCTGCTGCGGCTTGCCGGCCCTCGGCTCTCTGTCGCGCAGTCGCCACCTCGCCTAGCTCCGTGGGGTCCTCAGCTCCCGCGCCGCCTCCGCGGCTCAACCTGGCTTCCCCGGTGGTGCCGTCGAATCGCACCGTCTCTGCTGCCACGCTCTCTCGTGCGCTTGCCGCCTCGGCTCCTCTGCCGGTCTCCCTTGGCGCCGCCCTCGCCACGTGTGCAGTTGGTTTCCCGGGCTCTATTGCCGCCGCTGCCGCAGCTCGCTGGCCCTCGGCTCGCCGTCGCCCAGCCGCCACCTCGCCGGGTTCTGTGGGGCCCCCTGTTCTCGTGCCACCTCCGCAGCTCGACCCCGTCTGCTCGGTGGTGCCGCCGAACCGCACCATCTTGGCCACCCAATCGATGTGCGGGTTCTGGCGCGTAAGCCATGCCAGCCCCAGCACTAGTGCATGGCCGGCCCCCGGGGCAACTACTAAGCCTAGCTCCTCCCGGCTTGTCCCCACTGTCAAACCGACCGGCTCAGTGCGATACTGCGCCGGTTCCCCCCCTGCCGTCGATCCATCCAACTGGCTGAGTGCGAGGGGCTTCCTGAGTCTCCTCACGCTGAGCCCCAGCGCGGATGCCAGTACCGGGTGGATCAGGCAGTGGGTGCATCCCGAATCCAGCAAGGCATCGACTTTCGCCTCTGCTTCTGATCTCACCCCCTTGAGGTGGACCCTGATCCTCATGGGCGAGTAGCTTCTTCTGTCCCGCCCTTCCTCATGCTGCCACTCCGTTGGCTGCTCTGGGGTGCGCCTCAGCGTCGCCGGCCATCGCCTCCCGCTGGCTTGCTCTCCCTCCTCGCCGAGCCGGGCTTCCTCGTGAGCCAGCCGGCTCCGCTGCACACCGCTCCACTAGCTGCTGTCTCCTCCCAGGATCGGTCGGGGTCCCTTATAGCCGGGAATCGCCGGCCCCCGTCCTTTGTGCAGCTCACCAAGACCCCCTGCCTCGAGGGGCACTGCACCATCCGATGCCCCTTGCCTCCACACCGGTAGCAGGTCCCTGCAGTCTGCCGGGCGTTTCCAACCTCGATCCTCTGCCGTCGGCTCCTGCGTCTCGCCTCCAGTGCCGCCTCACTTTGGTCCGCTGTGGCTGGTATCGGGGCTCGCGCCTCTCGCTTCCCCGGGTCTCCGGCATCCCCCGCCGTCTCCACCAGCCAGCTCCACTTCACTAGAGCCTCCAGGTCGTCCCTACTGGGTGCTCCCCCCTGGATCTCTGAGTGGAGCCTGTCCTGCACAGGGAGATAGGTTAGTGGCTTGGGGCGCCCCAAGAGCTCGCTCCTTGAGCTCCTGAATCGGGGCGCTTCTGCTGGCCGCCGACCTCCCTTCGCGCTCCCCGTCAGGCTGACCACTTCTGCTAGCCTGGTCTCCACGCCGCCCTCTGCGGCTGCCCCAGCCGGGGCCCTGGGTCCGCCACTCCATGCCTCCCGCATGCCCGGTACAGCTGTCGTCTGCTGCTGGAGGTCGCCCTCCAGCCCGTCCAGCCTCTCCTCCGGCTCCTGGCTCCTGGACCCTGCGCCGCTGCTCCCGGGAACCGCACATCCCGTCAAGCCCTCTGGCTCCGTCCCGCTGCTGAGCGCCCGCTTGTCGCCCCGCGAACTGGCCGTGGTTGTGGGTCCCCTCTTCCTCACGCTAGGGACTGGAGTCATCTGCGCAACCTCTGGTCTAGGCTCCGTGCAGTTTCTTGAGGTCATATCCTCACTGCTGCCGTTATCGCCCGATTCCTTCTTCGCCTGCGACTCTGCCCCTGGGGCCTTGCCCCGCCGGAAGATGGTCTGCAACATCACTTGGACAGCATCCATCCGCTGCTCGATCTTGGCCTCCAGTTGGGTGAATCGTTCCTCAAGCTCTCGGGCCTCGGGTTCCGAGTCACTACTCGTCGCGAGCCCCATGCTGGCGACCCGTTGGGGCTCCTGCCCCCGCCGAACGACCACCCGTCCTCTGGCGCCCTCTTGGCTGTGTCCGTGCGCCATTCGCCCCGGACTGGTCCCGCCATCACGCCTTCGGATCTGGGCTCCTGGTAGCCCAGCTGGCACGCGGTTTCCCCATCGCTTGCCATCTCCTGGTGCCGTTAATCAATTCCTCTCCGGTCTTGGCTGCAGGGAAAGAAAGGTGAGCGCTCCTCGGTGTGTACCGGGTAGCACTCAATGTGAGTCCTGGCTTTATGTGAGATTTGCCCCGTTCGACAGAGAAACTCTCGTGACACGTGTGGTTCACAAAGAAGGTTTACTCATGCGTAACGTAGTAGTCACAAGCAAAGCCAGGACTGGCTTGGTACAATTGCATCACTTGTTATATTCACCCATTCCCGCGCTTTTTCCCGCCTCGTGATCGCGTTGCGGCTGTGGGCTATTAGGCCCCCCCAATAATCCCCCTTGATTGTCCATGATGGCAGGTTCGGTCAGGGTCCATTGTCCTTGATGGGCAGTCCCCCCGGCTTGGGTTGGTCCCTCCCCGTTACGTGCAAGCCCGCGGGTTCTGTGCTGCGCGCGATCTTGTTTCGCTGCCTGCGGCCCCGTTCATTGTTGGCTCGCGCCGTTATCAGTTTATAGTTAAAAGCTTCCGCTGCGGTTTTCCTGTTTGGCTGGGCGCAGGTGGCCCGTTAATTAGCGGCGCTTTCAGTTCCTCTTTTCCTCGCTAGCTGCCGCCGGTGGAGTTCGCTGGCTACGAGCTTCCCGAAGCCCCGTGCTGACCGAACCTGACATACCGCCCCCTGAAGACAAGTCCCCCTCTTAATTGGGCTACTAGGGTGTTGCCCCCATCTGCCATAACGGTGTGCCTTTCCTTGGCTAAGTCACTTATAGGATGGGTCCCCGAAGGTTCTCCTTCCCCTCCTTCCCTTCCTTCGCCGCTGTGCACGTCGAGCAGCTGGCCACGTACTCCCTCGTATCCCTCCGGAGAGACGGCCACCAGAACTGTTCACGCAGGAGGTGGAAAGTCCTAACAAACCCACAGTGTCCCGTAGCGTCCTCGGTGTGCCCTCTCCGGAGCACATCCACCCGGCAAGCTTCTGGAACGTAGAGCCTCCCCTTGTGCTCCCAGCCGGTCCCTTGTTTCGTCAGGGAGTCCTTGTTGTTTACTAACCAGGGGTCTCCCTCGCTCGCCTCTGCACAGCGCCGCCTCAGCTCCGGCTCGGCTCCCTTCCCCTGCTTCTCCCTTGGGGGTTGGGCTCCGCCTTTCGCCTCCAGCTGGGTCGTCCTTGTTGGGTCCCTGGATTCGAGCGGCGGCTCCCTTAGTGTCCTACAACCTTCCAGGTTCCCCTGGCCGCGGCCAGGTCCCGGTCTATCGCCGGTTGCTTCACTCACGCTTGGCGCGGACCAGTCGGCTCCCGGCGCCGCTCCTGCCCCCGTTCTTGATGCCAGTGTGATCGCTGCCTGCTTTGCCACGGGGCCCTCGGGTCCCGCTGCCACCGTCTCTGCTGTAGCCGACCCCTGCGTTGCTGCGGGGCCCTTCGTCGTCGATGCCACCGCCACCTCGGCGGTCTCTGACCCCTCTCGTTTGTTGGTCGCCCTCGGCGCCGTCCTCGTATTCGCCTGACGGGCGGTTGGTCGCCCGGGCCCCGCTGCTGTCGCTGCTGCGGCTTGCCGGCCCTCGGCTCTCTGTCGCGCAGTCGCCACCTCGCCTAGCTCCGTGGGGTCCTCAGCTCCCGCGCCGCCTCCGCGGCTCAACCTGGCTTCCCCGGTGGTGCCGTCGAATCGCACCGTCTCTGCTGCCACGCTCTCTCGTGCGCTTGCCGCCTCGGCTCCTCTGCCGGTCTCCCTTGGCGCCGCCCTCGCCGCGTGTGCAGTTGGTTTCCCGGGCTCTATTGCCGCCGCTGCCGCAGCTCGCTGGCCCTCGGCTCGCCGTCGCCCAGCCGCCACCTCGCCGGGTTCTGTGGGGCCCCTGTTCTCGTGCCACCTCCGCAGCTCGACCCCGTCTGCTCGGTGGTGCCGCCGAACCGCACCATCTTGGCCACCCAATCGATGTGCGGGTTCTGGCGCGTAAGCCATGCCAGCCCCAGCACTAGTGCATGGCCGGCCCCCGGGGCAACTACTAAGCCTAGCTCCTCCCGGCTTGTCCCCACTGTCAAACCGACCGGCTCAGTGCGATACTGCGCCGGTTCCCCCCCTGCCGTCGATCCATCCAACTGGCTGAGTGCGAGGGGCTTCCTGAGTCTCCTCACGCTGAGCCCCAGCGCGGATGCCAGTACCGGGTGGATCAGGCAGTGGGTGCATCCCGAATCCAGCAAGGCATCGACTTTCGCCTCTGCTTCTGATCTCACCCCCTTGAGGTGGACCCTGATCCTCATGGGCGAGTAGCTTCTTCTGTCCCGCCCTTCCTCATGCTGCCACTCCGTTGGCTGCTCTGGGGTGCGCCTCAGCGTCGCCGGCCATCGCCTCCCGCTGGCTTGCTCTCCCCTCCTCGCCGAGCCGGGCTTCCTCGTGAGCCAGCCGGCTCCGCTGCACACCGCTCCACTAGCTGCTGTCTCCTCCCAGGATCGGTCGGGGTCCCTTATAGCCGGGAATCGCCGGCCCCCGTCCTTTGTGCAGCTCACCAAGACCCCCTGCCTCGAGGGGCACTGCACCATCCGATGCCCCTTGCCTCCACACCGGTAGCAGGTCCCTGCAGTCTGCCGGGCGTTTCCAACCTCGATCCTCTGCCGTCGGCTCCTGCGTCTCGCCTCCAGTGCCGCCTCACTTTGGTCCGCTGTGGCTGGTATCGGGGCTCGCGCCTCTCGCTTCCCCGGGTCTCCGGCATCCCCCGCCGTCTCCACCAGCCAGCTCCACTTCACTAGAGCCTCCAGGTCGTCCCTACTGGGTGCTCCCCCCTGGATCTCTGAGTGGAGCCTGTCCTGCACAGGGAGATAGGTTAGTGGCTTGGGGCGCCCCAAGAGCTCGCTCCTTGAGCTCCTGAATCGGGGCGCTTCTGCTGGCCGCCGACCTCCCTTCGCGCTCCCCGTCAGGCTGACCACTTCTGCTAGCCTGGTCTCCACGCCGCCCTCTGCGGCTGCCCCAGCCGGGGCCCTGGGTCCGCCACTCCATGCCTCCCGCATGCCCGGTACAGCTGTCGTCTGCTGCTGGAGGTCGCCCTCCAGCCCGTCCAGCCTCTCCTCCGGCTCCTGGCTCCTGGACCCTGCGCCGCTGCTCCCGGGAACCGCACATCCCGTCAAGCCCTCTGGCTCCGTCCCGCTGCTGAGCGCCCGCTTGTCGCCCCGCGAACTGGCCGTGGTTGTGGGTCCCCTCTTCCTCACGCTAGGGACTGGAGTCATCTGCGCAACCTCTGGTCTAGGCTCCGTGCAGTTTCTTGAGGTCATATCCTCACTGCTGCCGTTATCGCCCGATTCCTTCTTCGCCTGCGACTCTGCCCCTGGGGCCTTGCCCCGCCGGAAGATGGTCTGCAACATCACTTGGACAGCATCCATCCGCTGCTCGATCTTGGCCTCCAGTTGGGTGAATCGTTCCTCAAGCTCTCGGGCCTCGGGTTCCGAGTCACTACTCGTCGCGACCCCCCATGCTGGCGACCCGTTGGGGCTCCTGCCCCCGCCGAACGACCACCCGTCCTCTGGCGCCCTCTTGGCTGTGTCCGTGCGCCATTCGCCCCGGACTGGTCCCGCCATCACGCCTTCGGATCTGGGCTCCTGGTAGCCCAGCTGGCACGCGGTTTCCCCATCGCTTGCCATCTCCTGGTGCCGTTAATCAATTCCTCTCCGGTCTTGGCTGCAGGGAAAGAAAGGTGAGCGCTCCTCGGTGTGTACCGGGTAGCACTCAATGTGAGTCCTGGCTTTATGTGAGATTTGCCCCGTTCGACAGAGAAACTCTCGTGACACGTGTGGTTCACAAAGAAGGTTTACTCATGCGTAACGTAGTAGTCACAAGCAAAGCCAGGACTGGCTTGGTACAATTGCATCACTTGTTATATTCCCCCTTCCCGCGCTTTTTCCCGCCTCGTGATCGCGTTGCGGCTGTGGGCTATTAGGCCCCCCCAATAATCCCCCTTGATTGTCCATGATGGCAGGTTCGGTCAGGGTCCATTGTCCTTGATGGGCAGTCCCCCCCGGCTTGGGTTGGTCCCTCCCCGTTACGTGCAAGCCCGCGGGTTCTGTGCTGCGCGCGATCTTGTTTCGCTGCCTGCGGCCCCGTTCATTGTTGGCTCGCGCCGTTATCAGTTTATAGTTAAAAGCTTCCGCTGCGGTTTTCCTGTTTGGCTGGGCGCAGGTGGCCCGTTAATTAGCGGCGCTTTCAGTTCCTCTTTTCCTCGCTAGCTGCCGCCGGTGGAGTTCGCTGGCTACGAGCTTCCCCGAAGCCCCGTGCTGACCGAACCTGACATACCGCCCCCCTGAAGACAAGTCCCCCTCTTAATTGGGCTACTAGGGTGTTGCCCCCCCCATCTGCCATAACGGTGTGCCTTTCCTTGGCTAAGTCACTTATAGGATGGGTCCCCGAAGGTTCTCCTTCCCCTCCTTCCCTTCCTTCGCCGCTGTGCACGTCGAGCAGCTGGCCACGTACTCCCTCGTATCCCTCCGGAGAGACGGCCACCAGAACTGTTCACGCAGGAGGTGGAAAGTCCTAACAAACCCACAGTGTCCCGTAGCGTCCTCGGTGTGCCCTCTCCGGAGCACATCCACCCGGCAAGCTTCTGGAACGTAGAGCCTCCCTTGTGCTCCCAGCCGGTCCCTTGTTTCGTCAGGGAGTCCTTGTTGTTTACTAACCAGGGGTCTCCCTCGCTCGCCTCTGCACAGCGCCGCCTCAGCTCCGGCTCGGCTCCCTTCCCCTGCTTCTCCCTTGGGGTTGGGCTCCGCCTTTCGCCTCCAGCTGGGTCGTCCTTGTTGGGTCCCTGGATTCGAGCGGCGGCTCCCTTAGTGTCCTACAACCTTCCAGGTTCCCCTGGCCGCGGCCAGGTCCCGGTCTATCGCCGGTTGCTTCACTCACGCTTGGCGCGGACCAGTCGGCTCCCGGCGCCGCTCCTGCCCCCGTTCTTGATGCCAGTGTGATCGCTGCCTGCTTTGCCACGGGGCCCTCGGGTCCCGCTGCCACCGTCTCTGCTGTAGCCGACCCCTGCGTTGCTGCGGGGCCCTTCGTCGTCGATGCCACCGCCACCTCGGCGGTCTCTGACCCCTCTCGTTTGTTGGTCGCCCTCGGCGCCGTCCTCGTATTCGCCTGACGGGCGGTTGGTCGCCCGGGCCCCGCTGCTGTCGCTGCTGCGGCTTGCCGGCCCTCGGCTCTCTGTCGCGCAGTCGCCACCTCGCCTAGCTCCGTGGGGTCCTCAGCTCCCGCGCCGCCTCCGCGGCTCAACCTGGCTTCCCCGGTGGTGCCGTCGAATCGCACCGTCTCTGCTGCCACGCTCTCTCGTGCGCTTGCCGCCTCGGCTCCTCTGCCGGTCTCCCTTGGCGCCGCCCTCGCCGCGTGTGCAGTTGGTTTCCCGGGCTCTATTGCCGCCGCTGCCGCAGCTCGCTGGCCCTCGGCTCGCCGTCGCCCAGCCGCCACCTCGCCGGGTTCTGTGGGGCCCCCTGTTCTCGTGCCACCTCCGCAGCTCGACCCCGTCTGCTCGGTGGTGCCGCCGAACCGCACCATCTTGGCCACCCAATCGATGTGCGGGTTCTGGCGCGTAAGCCATGCCAGCCCCAGCACTAGTGCATGGCCGGCCCCCGGGGCAACTACTAAGCCTAGCTCCTCCCGGCTTGTCCCCACTGTCAAACCGACCGGCTCAGTGCGATACTGCGCCGGTTCCACCCCTGCCGTCGATCCATCCAACTGGCTGAGTGCGAGGGGCTTCCTGAGTCTCCTCACGCTGAGCCCCAGCGCGGATGCCAGTACCGGGTGGATCAGGCAGTGGGTGCATCCCGAATCCAGCAAGGCATCGACTTTCGCCTCTGCTTCTGATCTCACCCCCTTGAGGTGGACCCTGATCCTCATGGGCGAGTAGCTTCTTCTGTCCCGCCCTTCCTCATGCTGCCACTCCGTTGGCTGCTCTGGGGTGCGCCTCAGCGTCGCCGGCCATCGCCTCCCGCTGGCTTGCTCTCCCCTCCTCGCCGAGCCGGGCTTCCTCGTGAGCCAGCCGGCTCCGCTGCACACCGCTCCACTAGCTGCTGTCTCCTCCCAGGATCGGTCGGGGTCCCTTATAGCCGGGAATCGCCGGCCCCCGTCCTTTGTGCAGCTCACCAAGACCCCTGCCTCGAGGGGCACTGCACCATCCGATGCCCCTTGCCTCCACACCGGTAGCAGGTCCCTGCAGTCTGCCGGGCGTTTCCAACCTCGATCCTCTGCCGTCGGCTCCTGCGTCTCGCCTCCAGTGCCGCCTCACTTTGGTCCGCTGTGGCTGGTATCGGGGCTCGCGCCTCTCGCTTCCCCGGGTCTCCGGCATCCCCCGCCGTCTCCACCAGCCAGCTCCACTTCACTAGAGCCTCCAGGTCGTCCCTACTGGGTGCTCCCCCCTGGATCTCTGAGTGGAGCCTGTCCTGCACAGGGAGATAGGTTAGTGGCTTGGGGCGCCCCAAGAGCTCGCTCCTTGAGCTCCTGAATCGGGGCGCTTCTGCTGGCCGCCGACCTCCCTTCGCGCTCCCCGTCAGGCTGACCACTTCTGCTAGCCTGGTCTCCACGCCGCCCTCTGCGGCTGCCCCAGCCGGGGCCCTGGGTCCGCCACTCCATGCCTCCCGCATGCCCGGTACAGCTGTCGTCTGCTGCTGGAGGTCGCCCTCCAGCCCGTCCAGCCTCTCCTCCGGCTCCTGGCTCCTGGACCCTGCGCCGCTGCTCCCGGGAACCGCACATCCCGTCAAGCCCTCTGGCTCCGTCCCGCTGCTGAGCGCCCGCTTGTCGCCCCGCGAACTGGCCGTGGTTGTGGGTCCCCTCTTCCTCACGCTAGGGACTGGAGTCATCTGCGCAACCTCTGGTCTAGGCTCCGTGCAGTTTCTTGAGGTCATATCCTCACTGCTGCCGTTATCGCCCGATTCCTTCTTCGCCTGCGACTCTGCCCCTGGGGCCTTGCCCCGCCGGAAGATGGTCTGCAACATCACTTGGACAGCATCCATCCGCTGCTCGATCTTGGCCTCCAGTTGGGTGAATCGTTCCTCAAGCTCTCGGGCCTCGGGTTCCGAGTCACTACTCGTCGCGACCCCCCATGCTGGCGACCCGTTGGGGCTCCTGCCCCCGCCGAACGACCACCCGTCCTCTGGCGCCCTCTTGGCTGTGTCCGTGCGCCATTCGCCCCGGACTGGTCCCGCCATCACGCCTTCGGATCTGGGCTCCTGGTAGCCCAGCTGGCACGCGGTTTCCCCATCGCTTGCCATCTCCTGGTGCCGTTAATCAATTCCTCTCCGGTCTTGGCTGCAGGGAAAGAAAGGTGAGCGCTCCTCGGTGTGTACCGGGTAGCACTCAATGTGAGTCCTGGCTTTATGTGAGATTTGCCCCGTTCGACAGAGAAACTCTCGTGACACGTGTGGTTCACAAAGAAGGTTTACTCATGCGTAACGTAGTAGTCACAAGCAAAGCCAGGACTGGCTTGGTACAATTGCATCACTTGTTATATTCCTCCCTTCCCGCGCTTTTTCCCGCCTCGTGATCGCGTTGCGGCTGTGGGCTATTAGGCCCCCCCAATAATCCCCCTTGATTGTCCATGATGGCAGGTTCGGTCAGGGTCCATTGTCCTTGATGGGCAGTCCCCCCCGGCTTGGGTTGGTCCCTCCCCATTACGTGCAAGCCCGCGGGTTCTGTGCTGCGCGCGATCTTGTTTCGCTGCCTGCGGCCCCGTTCATTGTTGGCTCGCGCCGTTATCAGTTTATAGTTAAAAGCTTCCGCTGCGGTTTTCCTGTTTGGCTGGGCGCAGGTGGCCCGTTAATTAGCGGCGCTTTCAGTTCCTCTTTTCCTCGCTAGCTGCCGCCGGTGGAGTTCGCTGGCTACGAGCTTCCCCGAAGCCCCGTGCTGACCGAACCTGACAGGCTGTACTCCCCAAATGGAATACAGACATCACAGTCTGTTTTGGGAGGGGACAGCTGGAATATTAAGGGGTGAATGGGGGCCTTAAGCATTTGCCTGGCTTAAGGTACCTATTTCACCTCCTGAAATCCCCTATGTCTCAAAAAATACCACAAAAGCCACCAAATTTGGGCCCACCCTTTTGGGGGGCACTGGGGGGCTACAAAAGGAAGTTAGAAAGCTGCATAGAGCCTCTAGGCCAGTGTCTGTTTGTTTGTCATAAGCTGTTCATCTCACACAAAGGGATTCTGGGCAGTGTACAACAATTAAAAATAATAAATAGATAAAAAACAATTACAAATAAAAACTATAAAAGCACACAAAACAGGAGGGGATAAAATTAATAAGGGAGCCATCGCAAAATCTCCCCAGTCCCCTGGGAGCTCCAGGCCAGTTTCTTAGAGTGTGGTGTGAGGACCCCTAGGGGTGCCCCAAGACCCTCTCAGGGGCCCATGAAATCAAAATTATTTGCCAGATATTGAAGATATTTGCAAAAATTTAAAACAATGTCATCATCATCATCATCATCATCATCATCATCATCATCATCATTATTATTATTATTATTATTATTATTATTATTATTTTAAAAATATAGGCTTTTTCATGAAAAATATTTTATTTATGTTAATATCTAATGGGTTTAATATTGTTATTTTTACATGATTCAATAAATAAATATTCTATAAATGTGTCAATTTTAATTTCTAATATGGTAAATATCAATAAATATCACCCATACAAACAACAGCTCTTTTGGGGTCCTCCATAATTTTTAAAAGTGGGGAGGGGTCCTGAGAGCAACAAGTTTAAGAAACACTGTTCTAGGCCATACTTTTTGCATTTCTGATAACATTATGTATTCTGGAAAGATACCATTCTCCACGACTTGAACTCATAGGACTTCAAGAACCGGCAGCCATGCATGAACACAAACACACCTGTCCAAGGTCATTTTATGTTTTCATTTTTATTTTTTTTTACTATGGCTGTCAAGGCCTTCCTTCTACACTAGCTTGGAGCAGGGAAGATGATGTGGACTTATAACTACCATCAAATTTCTGAAACACTGCAATGCAGTGACAATCTATCGTAGGAAGAAGGAGATCACCTATCTTTGCAATTCTAACATTCAGGAACAAGAGAATTGTATAATTACATTTAGGTTCTGTGTTGTAGGCTTCTAATGGAGAAATTTGGAGGAAACAGAATGGTGAGATAGATAAGACTTTAACCTGATTTCGTATGGCCCTTGTGCTTTTACATTCAGTCAAAATTAGGCAAGCTGGATCAATGGTGAGGTTCAGTTTAAAACAGAATCTGGATCAACAGTGCAGCAAGGTTCTACTCATTTCATCTCATATAGGTTACCCACTGTTGTTAGAAATGCTGGACTCCCCCAAATGGTTTCATCCACAGACATTGTGTCACATTTCAAATTAGCCTAATTGGAGCAAATGAAAATAGTTACCAGCCTCATACATAACTCCGACCCTACAAATCAGTTGCCCTCTAGAGCTAGAGGCAAAATAATCCTAAAATAAATCCAAATGAATGTGCAATGAAGATCAAAGCTCTTTATAGAAATCCTGGGATTCAGAAAATGATCCATATTTTATTACTTTTTTTTTTTTTGGTATATTTCAGGAGAGGCAACTAACTGCAGACAGCCGGCAGCCACTCAGCTGTACCAAACAAACCTTGTTCCACAGCTCTTGGCTTGACTGATGAGATCATAATGGGCTTGGCTTGGCTAGTTCTGCTCTTGTCCAGCTGTTGCCAGACTTGATAAAGTCCCTCTATATACTCTCTGCACTCTGAGAAGATACAAACACCAGAGCCCAAATCTGCACCATGATTTGCTTGATGGATCCTGGCACAGTCTGTTGTTTTCTAATTGCTGGTTGCAAATTGCTGATGGCAAATACACTCTTTTTAACTAGCAATTTATGAAAGTGGCATTTTGATTAATCAGACATTGAAACACTCTGATTTTTTTTTCTCTCTCTCTCCATTGTTCTCTTCTCTGATCTAATGAAAATCCACTGTTCTATCTCATCTCTCCTAAATACAGATTGTTCAATTTGGCAAGTGTTCTCAGGTTTTCATTCATTGTATATTATTTAAAACACCCAACGAGAAATTAAACATGCACAAAGTACATTGTAAATCATTCATCAGCTCAGTGCTTAATGCTCAGAGTAACTTCTAAGTAAAGCTTTCTTTTGTTGCAGTGGTTGGGGAGTGCATAATTATTAACTAGGCAAGCATGAACTTATTTCCAGCAACTGGAAGGGGGAGCCTACAGCTCTCCAGATGTTACTGAACTACAGTTCCCAGCAGTCTAAGACAGCATGGGAAATGATTAAGGATGCTAGGAGGTATACTACAACAGCATCTGGAGCGCACTGAGTTCCTGTCCTTTTCCCATAGAACTTCATCTTGCCTTTAAAAACAAGTTACCATTACTTTAAACACTCCATAGGCAGACAAATCATGGGACTGCCAGGGGAGGTATGGCAAACTGAAGACAGTGCTGTGAAAGCAGAGCTGATGACCATGGCAAAGACCAAGGAATCAGTGAGTAGATCAGTCCCTTGGAACCCCTCCAGATAAGGAGAGGACAGGAGATTGCCCACATGTGCTCCAGATGGCTGTTCCCCACAAGAAGACTGACAGCAGTTTTCTGTGGGTTTGAGCATCAGGAAACGATGTGATTAGCCATCTTGCTGGCAACTGCAGTGGGCACTAGTAATGATGTCTGCTTCTATGGATAGACTATGTCCAAAAGAAGTTATTGAACAAATATCAGATGTAGAATAAATCTTATCTGACAAGATAGAGATGGTATTGAAAGTGGATCTACAACTGACAAGCCAAGAGAATGATTTAGAGGACACTAAGTTCGCAGATCTCACTGTCTAATCACTTTTGGAAATTGCTCATTAACTACTTCTAAGCTATTAGAGATATTTGGGATGACAAGTTTGAAAACACCTGGTGAGTCTGCCTTTAACTCTAAATTAAACAAAAATTTAATTATAAGCTGAAGAATTTGAAGAATCTGAAATAAACAGCAAAAAGCTAAATAAAATTGATCTTAGAAAGTTGTAAATGGACTAAGGGTCCAGATAAAATTGGAATATTGAAACTTTTACAATAAGATTTTGGAATTAATTATAAACTACAAGCAGCTTCTTGTGGAAAATGGATCCTGTTTTGGTTTTTACAAGACATAACATAGATAATTTTATGATTTCAAAAACTGGATACCAGAGGTAGAGGAAAGATATATAGGCCTGCAAGTTGGTGCAAAATATTATGACAGTCAAAATACTGAAGACAACTTTTGAAGAATGGAATCAGAAAATAGTAGCCACAATATCAACAATATTAGTAATGATGTCTGCTTCTATGGATAGACTATGTCCAAAAGAAGTTATTGAACAAATATCAGATGTAGAACAAATCTTATCTGACAAGATAGAGGTGGTATTGAAAGTGGATTTACAACTGACAAGTCAAGAGAATGATTTAGAAAAGGATGTTTCACTGGATCTACAAAAGAAACTGGCTGAGGTTTTAAAATTTAAAAAGGAAATACAAATGACAAACCAAAAGAGTGACCTGGATAATTTTTTCCCACTGGATTTACAAAAGAGGCTTGTTAAACCTTGAAGAACTCTGTATGATGGGACAAAGAAGAAATGAAGAGAAATCAAACCCTACAACAATATTTGAATGAACTAAAGATTAAGAATATAAAGTTGGTTTATTTGATCAAGGTTAAAATATGTTGTTACTTCTGGCAATCCTTTGTGGACTTTGTGCTGACCCCAGGACTGAAAAGATGATGTTTTATGGATTTGTTTATAGATAAGAGATGGGATATGGGATGAAGACATAAATGTTTGCAACTTTAGAGAAGGTGAAGAGTTACTAAATTTGTTTATACTTGTGACAAAGGTTGGAAGTCACTTCTTTATATATTTCTTTACTCATTCTTTATTATATTCTTACTTTTCTCTTTCTTGTCTTTCTTTTTCTTTTTCCTTGCACTTTTTACTCCTTCTCTCTATTCTCTTTTCTTTAAGTTTAGTTAGGATTTTTAAAGGTTTTTTTATACCACCATTCTTACTTTATAAATAACTCAAGGCAGAGAACATACCTCATCTCCTTCCTCCTCCTATTTTCCCCACAACAACAACCCTGTGAGGTGAGTTGGGCTGAGAGAGAAAGCAACTGGCCCAAAGTCACCCAGTCAGCTTTCATGCCTAAGGCAGGACTAGAACTCACAGTCTCCTGGTTTCTAGCCTGATGCCTTAACCACTAATAAAAAATATACATAAAACATAGGCAGACAAATTATGCATCACAGGATACCGTACACATTTATTTCAAGATACTGTTGATACCATTCAATCTGTAAATCAATTGTGTGTATTGATGATGGTGCTGATTGTTGAATTATTATTAAAGAGAAGAAAAGCCTAAGAGATGCAAAATTGAAGTAATCAGCATTGCTTTGAAGTCATTGCTATCCAGTAAAGCATCAGTCTACAAGATAGTGCCTGTTAGATGTCATCCCCCCAATTAAATAATATGAAAATCCTGAAATCTTGCATCCACTGAAATCGATTTGTACAGTCTCATATAAGATGTTGGCTTCTTCTTCTTCTTCTTCTTCTTCTTCTTCTTCTTCTTCTTCTTCTTCTTCTTCTTTTACTACTAGTACTACTACTACTACTACTATCAGACCACTAAACAAGATGGCACCCAGGGCTGGTAGGTGCAAACAAGTAAAAAGTCCTTTGGGTATGATCTCTACTTTTTTGTGCAGAAGTATTAGCTCTTATCCATATTCATCTTGGAGACTGTATCATACATTTCTGGTACTAACCACAATGATATCATGTGCGTCATGACATCTTCATGCAAATGACAGAAATAATGTAATTGTCCATCATGTGTCATGACCAATGCAAATGACATCATTTGCACGGGAATGCCATGATGCATGTGTCATCACTTGCTCTTTTGCCCTGCCACAGATGCCTAGGGATTGTGTGTGTATTGGGGGCTGTTTATTTAGGTCCCATTCTGAAGCCAAATCAAATGCTGAAACTCAACAGGGCTGGCTATAACCCTCCTAGTGCCAATCTATACTCCCCTTCATATGTCTTCTGCTTTTCTTTCCCTTCAGGCTCATTCTCCATTCATTACCCAGATCCCTTTTCTGCAGTACTACCAAGGGACCAAACAAATCGCAATGGGCTGATTACCAGGGAAACTTCCAGATGTGTTCCTTTGCGGACAGCAGCTCCATGCTTGTTTGTCAGTACTGATCTCACTGAACAAACGATTCTCTCTGCCCCCTGCCCAACCCTTCCCAGAAGAGTCACTTGAAAATACCTTTCATAGAGCAAAATGAAAATACTGATGGAAGACATGAAAGGGAGGGCAGGAGCCTTTTGGAATATTGCCAAGAAGGTCCTGTCCCTGTCCATTCTTATCAGTACAGCAGTGCCCTCCACCCCTACAGCTCCTCATTGTGGGAAAGAGCCCAATCAATGAATCTCAGTGGAGAGAGGCTTGTTGACTGTGGAGGCAATCTTTCAGGCTCTACATATACACTGAACTCTGTAATTTGTGCTGGAGGTTATCCAACTGCCTCCGCGTCCAATCTCACTTCTTCTCTGGCCCTTTTGTTGTTCACTGCCTACTTTCTCCTCACTATTGATGTCACCTGATTCTTGCCTTAATAGCAACACGGGAGCTGCAGAAAAAAAAGCAGAGCGATGAGACTTGCGTGGTCCTCTTTGTGTAATAGAACAGAAGTCAGGTATGTATTTCTGAAGCAAATGCTCTAATTTTCCGGCAGTGTATCCTCTGCAGAAAGAATTAGAGAGTTATCCAGAAGTTGCTCTGTTCTTAAACTTCAGTGGGAGTCTTTAAAGAATTATCCATCCCATCTTCAAAAAAGTCTAGGAAAATTATAATTGCATGTGGTTTTGGTCTTCCATATAGCATTTGCCCTAGCAAGAAAATGGAGCCACCAGCCTGTGGAGTTAATCCAGTCCGTGATTACCTCATCCTTTGCCTGATGTTGAGGGCCTCGTGAAAGTGGGAAGAACCCCCAGGTAGGTTTTGTAAAGTTTCCATTGTACATTCATGATCAGCTAAAAAGACATCAATCTTTTCTGCAACCTATATGGGAAAAAGTGCTCCATACAAGCTGTGACAGTAAGCAGGGCAACCCTATTTCACCTTGCATGGACCATCTTCATCTGAGCAGCAAAAGATGGGGAAACATTGTATCTCTTTTCCTATAGTCAAACTAGTGTCAGAGATTAGCTATCCCTACTCACTGACATTGATAAGTCTGCTGCAGCAGATAGAGAACTGGATCTGACTCCCAGATCATATTCAGTCCACCACTCGTCCACTAGCACAGTGCACTGGCATGGAAGGAATTAAGTGATTCAGCAACATGCAGAAATGTGCTGTTTCCATGGCTGCATTTGAAACTCTAGATACAGTTTAGAATCGTTCAAAGCTTTAAAGGAATGCTTGGCTTCAGTGAGCTCCATGTTGCTTTATCTCACCCTACTTCAGAACCTTTCTACGTTTTCTGCTATGCACGCTCTGGAGGACGACAGGAGAGGGTCCAAAGGTGAGCACTATAGAGGATGCACCATTTGCTCTTCTGGGCCTGGGGGGAAAGAGGAGCTTAGCCCCCAGATTCTTGCCCAATTGCTTTAGAGGGTAGATGCAGAAAGGGATGGGTGTGTCCCCTTAGGGCTCACCAACATTTTTGCTGAGCAAACAGGGGGAAGCAATGTTTCTCTCCCCTCCCAGCTTTGCAAATCATAGAGCAGTGTTTCTCAGCCTTGGCAACTGTAAGATGTGTGGACTTCTACTCCCTGAATTCAGCATGCTGGCTGGGGAATTCTGGGTTGAGGTCCACACATCTTAAAGTTGCCAAGGTTGAGAAACACTGTCATAGAGTCATTGAATATAAGGGCTGGAAAGGAGCTTAGAGATCATTTAATCCAATGCCCTGGCCAATGCAGAAATCCATCCCTGACATAGCCATCTAGCCTATTTAAGCACCTCCAGGAAAGAAGGATCCACCATCTCCCAAGGGAGTCTGTTCTATTGTTGAGCAGGTCTTACCATTAGGACATGTTTCCTGATGTCTACTTGAAATTCTTGTAATTTAGTCCCAATGTAATTTAGTCCCATTGTTTCTGATCTTGACTTCGGAAACAACTCTGAAAATTCTTTCTTGACTTCTACATGACAGCCCTTCAGACACTTGAAGACAACTATCATGTCTCCCCACCACCTTTTCTTCTCCAAGCTAAACATACCTAACATCTCCATCTGCTTCTTTTAAGTTTTTCCTTCTGAGAAACTTTTCCTATCAAAGGACTTCCAGTTCCAGCAGTGTTGCAGGCAATCCCAGAGCCACTCAAGCCTGGAGGCATTTCAACCAACAAGACTGAGAGGAGCCATCTCCTGTAGCACTGATTCAAAGAGGTGCAAAGCTACCCAAAATTGTTTCATCAAGGCAAATGAGATGGTTGTTTGCTTCACTGAAGCAAATATTTTTACCTCAATGGTCCAAATGGCTTTGTTGAAGTTAATCTACTTTACTTTGCCCAGACCTTTGCTCACACTAGTGAAAAGTCTTTTTGGCTGGAAGGGAAGGAAGTAAAAAAAAGTCAAGATGGCAGAAGGAGTGGCACAATGCAAGCCCCACCCCTTTTGTACATGCATGTGACCCAGGTATCAATGGAATGGGGCTTGCATCACAATTCTATTTCCACCATCTTGATTTTTTTTTAACACACATGCATCATGGATCACTCTGACAAACACTGGTTTCTCTCACCTCCAATCCATCAGTAGCTGAATCCTTTTGGTTATGCCTACTCCACCCTTTAACTTGGTTCTTTATTTTAAAGTAAATGTTAAAATATTAAGCATATAAAATACTACTCTGGGTAGTTTGGCTTTTAAGATTTTTTACATAGCTGGGCATAGATCATACCATTACTCAGCCCTTTTATCTGGAAGAATGGATTCAGTTCAGATCAATAACATGGTAGTGATCTTAACATTCATGGCTCTAAGAATCCCTTTATCTACCTTGGATAATGACAACATTGTGAAATGTGCAACACACATCAACTACTTGGATATGGTATACTTTCTCATAATCATTGTAGTAAAGTAAACAACATGTAATTCAAGCATTTATAAATGTATCATTTTGAAGAACCTACATAAAGGATTTTCTTTTCTTTTTGGTCCCCTCCAAAGTAGGCACAGGCCATGCAAAAAGTCTCTCATGAAACAGCTACGAATAAGGATGAAAGGTCAGGCCTGTTTTACTATCAGCATTGTAAGATAGTACTCAAGTCTGTGGGAGATTTTATAGATACTTTTTAAAGATCCATGAAAGAATCCACTCATTTGATTGTCTGCAACTTTTCCTAACTTACAAAGCTTTTGCCTGAATTCTTGGTGAAAGAATCTAGCTTGGAGTATAAATCCATCAAATCTGTGATTCTTCAACTCAAATTTCTGTAGTGGTTTTGTTTTTAACATATGTTCCCCTTGGATCATCTATATCCTATAAAACTTTCAGAAGTGTGGCCCCTTTTCCAGGAACACTTTTATAGCAAGATGGGAAGTGGGGAGGAGCCATTAGTAGCAAGGCAGGGGTGGGACATCTATTTGGAATATTGACTGCATCTCTTGCGCATTCTTACACAACAGCTGCCATGATGAGCATAACCTGTCCCCAAATACCTATTAACTGGAAGACAAACTTGAAATTACTCCTTGGCACTCTTCTCTAGTAAGCCAGGATGACAACCCAGCTTCCCTTTGTTCTTAGTAACTGTTTTTTCCCAATGCAGTTCTTTGGGTAATTCCGTTTTTAATTTAGTAGCTAGTAACCAGGCAGAGTTTTGATCATGCCATCATGGCTGCCTTCTTGACTATTTCTACTATATTTTGTGGGTACCCGTACTTTGCTCACAATCCTAGCTGCCTTGCAAATGTCTCATGGAACAGATTTTTCTCTCTCTCTTCCTCCTCCTCCTCTTGGCTTTGCTTAATTCCTGTTGTACTTCCTCCTGCTCCTCCTCTCCTCAGCCCAAATCCAGGTCAGCTGTTTATAGGCTGTTGGGCTCTGCCAACTGTTAAACATCAAATGCTCCTTGTTCTCTTGGCCTCAGTCCTTCCTCCAGCTGACAAACTGGTTGTTTCCTTTCAGAAGGGGGGAAGAACTTGCCAGCTGACCCACTTCCCTTGCCCCCAAGTTGAAGGCAGGCCATCAGCTGGGCAGAGTCCTGCATGAAGAAATGACTTGTGCCATTTTCTTTTACTTATTACAGAGATGTGTGTGACAATACAACACATGTAAAAAAGGGTTGTAGCCTGCATCATGACACTGGAATTATTTTGTTGGGTCAAACCTGCCTGTATCAAATGGAGTCTCTAAGTCTGCTCTTGCCCCTATCCTCAACTGCACATCTTTTATACCTTTTCCAAGCTCTATGTTTTGTTTATGCCTCACATTCAGGTTCTGGGGGTGGGGGGAGAGGGCTGGGTGTGAGGACTAAGCACACCCAGTACATTAAAAGGGCTTTAATCCCCTGGTCATGCCCACCCTCCATTTTTATTTTGTTGACCCTTCCTGTGGATACCCCTGCTCTCACCTGTTCAGGTGGGCCTCCCTTCTTCCTTTGGAATGTCCTCAGTCCTGATTTCCTTGAAGGCCCCATATTGTTTGGTAAGAGCCCTTTTACCTCATCCTCGTAATCTCCTCTATTTTTTCCAGTTTACTTTTACTTCTGAGGCCTTTTTCCTACATTCTGCAATTTACAGACTATGGACACCCAGATTCCTAGCACCCAAATTATTTCCTTGCTCTTCATGGCAAACTACTATCAGCTTTATTCATTTTCCCCTTTACTGCAATCCCATGGGTTACGCCTATGCAAACATGCTAGAAACAGAACCTGTGACAGGTACCCTCCTAGAGAGCCATGGTCTACTTTCTACTATGACGATTAATAGCTATGGATAGGACATGGACATTTAGATGGAGGCCTTGATCCAATTTTAATTTATCATCCACTCACTTTATTTTGCAATTATGGAACTCATCTCACTAGGGTTCTTATAAAATGAACTGCTGCAAAGAAAAAGTGACAAAGATAAATTAAGAAGCTTTCAAGAAAAAATGAAAAGTATCAACAAGAAACTGAAAACAAACGTTAATCCCATGTGGGAATGGTCTGATTTGTGTTTCATCTTTCTTTGTTTTTGTGTATAGAAAGCCAACTTGAACTTTGGAAAGAAAGGATGTATCACAGCCAAGCAAAACCCCAGAGAGATTTTGGAAGTATTATCAAGTTTCAGCCTAGAATGGATATGCACAGCTCAGCTTTAAAGCCCGAGGAGATGAGGGACTTTGTAAGGATAACACTGACCAATGAGTAACAATGATGGCAGCAGGACCATTGAAGTTTCTGAAATGAAAAGGTAATGAATTCATACTCCGAAAAGCTTCTGCATCGCTTTAAATGTGGCTCTGAGAAAGAAAGTCGAGCAAGTGATTAAATGGGGAAAGGAATGATAACACGACCATTTCCCTAGAGCCCACAGGGGAGAGGAAAGAAAAAGAAAAAGTTAGTTTCAGCATTTCCAAGTGGAAGGATCATTTATGCATTTCAGGCTTATAATTCTCCCCTTGTGACAGTGGAAGGGAACAAAATGAGGGATTCTGCTGTTGCAGCTAAACAGACTTCATTTTTTCTTTTGTAAACACACCACAAGACAATGCTTTCACCACTGAGAGAAATATACAAGGAAATCTTTAAAAAAAAAAAATCTGCATAAAGTAGAAAAAAAGTTGTTATTTTTAAACTTGATAGCACTAAAATCTGAACATGCCTAATGGCCCTATGTGATGTCTCATGTCACGATCAGACTGCTGCTAGAAATGCATTTGTTGGAAGTGATTTTTGTGAAACCAGGTCTAGCAATATCAGGACCAGCAGTGCACTGGGGAAGGCAGGGGGAGGTATTCTGCCCTAGATGCAGGCAATCAGGGGGGTGCTGCTAGTGGCAGTTGAGGAGTTGTGTCATGGCTGGTGGTGTGCTGATCAGCTGTTTAGTGATTAGTGGCATGGCACAGCCACGATGGAGGAAAAAAAATGTGCCTTCAAGTCAGTTTTAACTCCTGCTCCCCTGCAGTTTTTTGGCAGCATTTTTTGGAAGTGGCTTGCCAGTTCCTTCTTCCACGGGCTAAGAAAGAGTGACTGGCCCAAGGTTACCCTGCTGGCTTTGTGCCTAAGGTGGGACTAGAACTCACCATGTCCTGGTTTCCAACCTAAATGCCTTTAACCACTATACCAACCTGGCTCTGGGCAACACAGGAGAGGAGTATTTTAAAAAATGATTTGCTCTGGGTGTCAAATATTCTAGGTATGCCACTGATCAGGACCATCCTAAAAGCTTAGTCAATGTAAGATTCATTTCTGGATTGTACCACTTGGAATGCAGTATTATATTATGGAAAGTACCAGAAAAGCAACTGATCTCGCAGATAGAAAACTAACATGCTATGAAGAAATGTTCCATCACAGTTTTCTTCCTGCTGTACGAGTTTTCCTTGTGCTAAACAATTCATACTGCTGTCCATTTTGTTCTCAAAATATGGACATGTCACAAAACTAGGACACAAATGGTGGCATTGCTCTCCCCCACCTCTCCAATCTCCCCAGAACATTCTTTACCACTCCAGCTTATCTGTGTCTTTTTTTTTTCCAGGCTGCAGGAATACATCCACATAAAATACTGGACCCCAGATACTTACCATTTTTATTTTCTAAGGAAAACCTGGAGCCCACATGGTGTTCAAAGGCATTCTTAGAAATGAAAATAACACTGGACACTGGCTTTTTGTTTTCTAGCATGCTAGGGTTCCCATCTCCCCTTTCATAAATGATTTTTTTTTTTTTTAAGTTGAAGTCATGTTGGACAGGGAGCCTTGTAGGCTCCAAGCAAAATGTCCCTGCTGAGCATCACTTTATCAAGTGAAATTGGTGAAGTCATTTCTGGCCATTGCTGCTATCTACAACTGGGAAGGGAATATTTTCAGTTAATCTAATTGAAATAGTGAACAGTGAAAGATAATAGCCATTCATTCAAAGAGGCTGAAACACAAGGGAAAATGTTCACATGAACATCAACTGGATAAGGACTCAGTATACTGATAGGAGCTTCTGTATCAATGCAAAGAGGGCAAAGAGCAGAAGTCCCATTCCCGATAGAAGACCATCTATCTATCTACTTAAAAACAAAACAAAGCCTCTATCCTAGACTTTGCTAAAAGCATCATTACATTTCCTTTTTAGATCTTCCTTTTGTTCTTTTTCTTTGAGAATGATTTACTCTGCTTTTGGGTAAGATTTTCCCAAGCTCTAAAAAGGTATCTTTTATAAAAGATTTTTATAGGTTTTCTGAAATCTTTAACTGGACGAATTATAGAGCCAAATCATTCTTTGGGGGCATGTAATGAGAGAAATTAAGAGAGTTGAGCATGACAAAAGCCTGGAATTTGGAAGTGTCTTTATTGTTTGAATGATGCTTAATGTGGAAAATGTTGCACTTCTTTCTGGTTCCACAACACTCATTAAAACCATGCTTGATTAGCATAAATAGTCACTATTCCCTTTTCCCTTTTCTCTAAAAATTCCATCATTATTCTGTCATAAAGATAGGTAATGATAGGATCCATTTAAAATACAGCAGGATTGCCATTCTTAAAGTTTGAGACCCATTCTCGCATCCATCAATCTAAAGCAGCCAATTTTATACCAATCTACCCCTAAGTAAATCTTACTGAATTCTGTGGGCTTTCTCCTGGGTAAAATAAAGCTGGAAAAAATGTGGAACTCCACGTTCCTGTTAGCACAGTAAGTGTGGGACATTCCTCTAGTTATAGGCCACTGGGATCAAAAGTCTTGTGAGGAAAAGCACAAGACTGTATTATAAAATGCTTTGAATGACACATTTCCACCATAGCTAGCTATTAGAGCAGTGTTTTTCAAATTTGGCAACTTTAAGATGTGTGGACTTCAACTCCCAGAATTCCCCAGCCAGCATGCGAAATTCTGGGAGTTGAAGTACACATATCTTGAAGTTGCCAAGTTTGAAAAACACTGCAGCAGAGGAATGATGAAAAGGCTTCATTCTTGAATGTTCTTCTTTTCCTCTTCCCTCCTAATTCCCTTTCCTTCTCAATCATGTATTTGGAAATCACAGACTTATAGGTGGCGATTATCTTGTTTTTATTAGGACCGTGCAGGCTCCAGATTTGAAGGCAAAAAGCTGGGCACAAACATAAGCATCTTAGAATATCAGTGGCTTTTCCCATGATAAAAAGGATGCACTGGAAACAAATTTTTTGAAAGCAATCCTCGCTGCACCCAGTGGATCAGGAAATGCCCTGTTAAGGCTTGAGACAGGAATGCCTGGAATCCAGGTAAGGATCTGGAGGAGGTGGGGGATAAACTACTGGCTGAAAATCCCATTCTTCCCAGTCGGACTGACCCCTTCAGTTTTAATAGACAATTTTCCTTCTCCCTGGACACAGGCCGTAGAGCAGAAGTTGGTATTTTGGGGCTTTCTGTACCATTCCTAATTTCTTTAGGATATGACCAAGTCAAACAACTGCTCACCCCCAAAATAAGGGAAATGGAGTTTCAGGCTGAAGTTAACAGGCTGCCCCAACATGGCAGAAATGGGATACATCAGGGCAATTGGGAACCAGCAAGATATCTACAAAATCTAACTTTCCCAAGCTGAGGATAGCATTTTTCAAAGCATAATAGCAAGTTACCATCCGCACTGCTGCAAGGCAGATACTCCAAAACCCTATTAACCGAGCGTACCTGCCCACGTGGCGACAAGGAGATTGAAAACATTTTGCATGTACTATTACATTGTAAATTCTACAGGGATATCAGGTCTGCTTCTATTCTGCCCCTAATATGTAAATTTCCAGGAAGGCCAGGCAATTTCTATGTGAATCATCTTCTAGAAGATTCAAAACCCTTTATCGCTTGTGCAGTAGCCAAATTCCGTGTTGCTGCAATGAAAATAAGGCATAACTGGTTACAGAAATAATCACTTCTGGTTTATTTATCACTTTAGGTTTAATACATGCTAGCTATCTTGTTTTTAGATGATATATATTTTACTTCATGGATTGTAATATTTTAGATTTATACTTGCACAGGTAATTAACAATTAATGCACTATTATAGTAGTCTATGTCACAGTTTTATGTACAGTATTATTTTATCTTTGTTATGCTAGTATTTTATCCCAGTATTTGATTTTACTTTGGCATTGTATTTTTTTTTTTTTAATTGCTGGTCATTAACCAAATAAACAGTGTTCCTTTCCCAGGCAGCCATTCCATTTTTGGGGGAAAAAAAAACACCTTCAAGAGATGCTCTATATATACCTCTGCAGATTCCACAGTATCTTTGCCCGTGGATCTAAAGTGCTGCCCAGCCCTAGTTTTTATCATTTTCCAACCACTCTTGGTGCCTTTCAGGCTGAAGAGCCAGGGCCAAATGCTTTAAGTAAATGGAGAGATAAATTATTTATTTATTTGACTTGAACACTGACTCTATAAAGTGTAAAAGGCTGCTGCATAAGACAAGACAGATGCCTTTTGATTTCATTGTGTATGCATTTCAGCGCCGATGAAAAGATATTTCATATACGCAGCATCATTCTGCTATTATGGCTCATGACGGTAAATGTTGCTGACCTTTTATGTTGCAGCTGCTTTAAGATAGTTACAACCTGCTCCAGTGTGAGACTAAGAGCACTGCCTTAGAGGCCCTCATCTCAGGATTGTAGGTTCCAGATGAATACTGTTTTATCAGTCTCAGCTTCTCTGAACAATGATGAAGGGCACGTCCACTTCTCCAGTGTTTCCATCTTCCAAACTCTTGTGAAGCTGTTTGAAACTGATCCCCAATTCTCTCCACCATATGGAGAAATGTGATGAACATTGTTATCTCTACATTTTTGCAGTGCAGTGCTGTCAGCCTTACTAGGTAGACCAACAGGAAACATGACCAGATGAGCTAATTCTACTTTATTGTAAAGCTACATTAACAGAATCTTGCAAGTCTGAAAGTACAATTCTCCCACACACACACACACACACACCCCATCTCCTTTATAGCCTGAGAAACTAGGGAGGGTCTCTTCTGAGCCTCTTGCCCCTCCCACTATCCAGCTGTGGGCTATGCTGTCTCTTATCTGACCAATCCCTAGGCAGCATCTCTGGGCCCAGTCTCCCAAGGTCTTTCCCACATACCATTACGAGTGCTCATCAAAGACACCCCAAGTCAATATGTGCAACCTATACAAACTTTCCTTCTTTTTCCTCCCACCTGACCAAGAGAAAAGTATAAAGATTAGTTTCTATTCTTTCAGGCTTCACACAGATATGGCTGTAAATCTTGGCTTTGTAGATATTTAACCTCTTATTTAGGAATAGACGTATTCAGCAGAAAGCTCAGAGATTTGCCTCAGCAAGGTTAGTCCCTTTATTGTAGTTGAGAATGAAGCCATATTCACATAGAAGATTTGTTCAGTGCATTACACAGCAATCATAGCTCCTATATAGGTAGACGTGCCAGGATTTAAATTCTAGGCTTTTTCTTCCTACCTTTCAGAGTCAACTGATACTTGGCTAGGCTTTTGATGGCCTTGGAAGGCCCCTGATCTATGCTGACATGAAGGTTAGTGTGGGCACTGATGGTTTCTACCTCGCCAATTCCATTCCTTACACAATGTCCCATTGCCTGAGTTGTTACCAGTTGTTGAGTAACAAAACATCTCCACCCCTCCATTCCTCATAAAAAGTAAATAGCATAAATTGCTAGTGTTCCCCACACCCATTTATTTCTGTGCATTTCAAACTTCCTTTCTAATGGCTGCCAAAAAAAAAAAAAATCTGAGAAGTTGCTTTGAAGGGAAGCACTGGAGAGAAGCTTAAAACAAACCCACTGAAATTCCCCAGAGACTTCCTATTTACCATGTCATCCCTGTTTTCTTGCATTAAAAAGTTTCTATCACTTCCGAGGTAACATTACAGCATATTGGTAATTTTGCAACTGGACATTCTGCCCAATAGTTGACAGTATGGTTGTTATAGAGGATGACTTGGGGGAAGGAACAGAAGTTGAGCTCCAAACATAAAGAAACAAGATGAGCTCTTAATCATAAAGAAACAAGCTCAAGAATAGGACACCAAGCATCTAGGGCAGGAGTGGAGATAAAAAAAAAAAGTAATGGTTTGGCTTGAGACAAGGAGCTGGGAAGCAAGTGAGCCAAGAGTTCCCCTCCATGCAGAATTGCAATGTTTTGAGGGAAAATGCTATGTATGGCTGTGAGAGATGGACCATAAAGAAGGCTGAGCGCCGAAGAATTGATGCCTTTGAACTGTGGTGCTGGAGGAGACTCTTGAGAGTCCCATGGACTGCTAGGAGGTCAAACCAGTCAATCTTAAAGGAAATCAACCCTGATTGCTCATTGGAAGGATCGATAATGAAGCTCAAGCTCAGATACTTTGGTCACCTAATGCGAAGAGAGATCTCTTTGGAGAAGACCCTGATGCTGGGAAAGATTGAAGGCAAAAGGAGAAGAGGACGGCAGAGGATGAGATGGTTAGATAGCATCACTGAAGCAATGAGCATGAAACTGAGCAAACTCAGGGAGGCAGTGAAGGACAGGAAGGCCTGGCGCAATATGGTTCATGGGGTCACGAAGAGTCGGACACGACTTAACGACTAAACAACAACAACAACAAGCTGTCAATAAACAGAAGCAGCATGACAGGACTGTCAACCACTCAGAGTCACTTTTTAACAAGATGGGTGATGATAAATATGATATTAAAATAAAATAAAATAAAATAAAAACAACCAGGACTGGAGTCACTCTGGAAATGATACAAAACCTTGATGTACCTTTGGTCTTACTGCTAAGAACTTCCACTCATGTATAGAGTACGGAGATAGCCTTCAAAAATATATGCAGCAGCTATTAGGAAAACATGAGCTTAGCTCAGAAAAACAGAAAAAACTCAAGACAGCCCCACCCTGATTGTCTTTAGTATAAGAGGGAAGGACAGAGAAACTATATCAGGCTTTTAAGATTCTGTTATTATAGCCCAGTGTTTCTTAACCTTGGGAACTTTAAGATGTGTAGACTTCAACTCCCAGAATTCCCTAGTCAGCCATCTGGGAGCTCCCTAGGGAGCCATCCCTAACAGCACTGTTATAGTCTATATCAACAAAGTAGAGTTCTAGTGTTTCTTGTGGTATCTGTTTCCAGACCTGGTCACCCACAAAGTGCTCCCAGATCTAATCTGCTATCTCCTCTAGTCTTGTTCCATATAAACTTCACAATACCATTGAATAGCATTGCTTTGATCTTTTGTTTTTGTCTTTCTTTGACCCTACAATTAACTTGGTGAGCTTATATTTTAAACACGCTTCAGCTTTTTTCATTTCGGTCATGCACCGCTTTGGGAATTCTATCTAAAAATGAAAGCCAAACCCATGAAACCCATGAAATAAATAAATAAATGCCCAGCTATTTATGCCACACTATAAAACTTAAAACAACGAAGCATGACAAACAGTTCATAGGGCCCAGTTTAGAAAGATATATGGTGTACAATCTATTCTAAAAGATGAGAGAAGAGAGGCCACCTTTGTAACTCTGAAAGATCATTCCGTATCTTTGGAGAGACAAAAGATAAGAAATGGTAGATAGTGCTATTTCACTACAAATGTTATCAGGAAGTTCTATAGGGGATCATTAAACAACATCTAAGTAACAGCTTGTGTTTGGAGAAAACCCAATTCAGATCAACACTCAACAATGAAAATACAATCCATACCTACTTCTGGAATCCATCCAAATTCTGGCAATGCCTCTGTTCAGAATAAATACAGTAGCACTTTGAATCTTTGCTATAGGCCATTTTCAGCATTATTAAAAACAGATCAATATTTGCTGAATAAAGAGTGTGCACCCCTTGAGGAGAAAGACTGTCTTACCTAGGGCTTTTATTGAAAGAGAGGAAATCGACCTGGACAAGCTACAGAAATATGCATTGCTTTGGATTTGCAGAGTTGAATTTCAGGCCTTTAGAAAGAATTCAAGTAGTCAATAGACTGGGATTGGCAAGAATTAAAGCCCTAAAGGTTTGGGGACATCATCCCAGCCTAGGTAGCAAGATGGGGTCTCATAGCTGTGTCATTTTCCCTCTGCAGTCTTCCACAAAATGCTATAAATACATTTCCAGTCAGTGGATCAATACACATCACTTGTGATTAATCTGAAAACTCAACCTTGCAAAGAAATTATGTCTGGAAGTTCCAGTTAACTGGAAATTTTTAAAAATACAGCAAAATCATTCTGCTTATTTCTGCAAAAGTTTAGGAGAAAAAGCTCGGTGAAGGAACTCATGAACTTGGGGAAGTTCAGCAGAAATATTTGGATCATTCCAGTCGGATCTCCAGTTGGGAGAATGGAAAGCTAAAAGGAGGCCAGGAGATCAAAAACCAACAATAGGCTCTTCCCTTCTGCTCCCCAGAGAGCAGGAAAAGGAATGACAAGCTTTGCTCCATCCAGCAAGCAGAGAACACATTTTTCCTCCTAAGTCTATTTTCCTTTCCTTTCCTTTCCTTTCCTTTCCTTTCCTTTCCTTTCCTTTCCTTTCCTTTCCTTTCCTCTCCTCTCCTCTCCTCTCCTCTCCTCTCCTCTCCTCTCCTCTCCTCTCCTCTCCTCTCCTCTCCTCTCCTCTCCTCTCCTCTCCTCCTCCCCATTTGTGAAGCTATAAGAAACTGCCTTCTTTTTTTATGAATACAACATTTAGGTTATTTTTTAGATCATCATCCTAACCTAACAGTTGGGCACACAGCAAAGAACAATTTCCTTTTGTTCAACCCACACATGTAAAAAAAAAAGAAAGGAGGGGGGTGTCAGGGCTTCACTCACATAGTCATGATGGCTCTCATTTTAACTTTCTTGACCCCACTCTGCAGATGACCCTGCTCCTCCCAAGTATAGAATGATCCTTCAGAGTCACAACAGTTCCCCACTCTTTCATTTTTTATAAAAGGTGGTGCCGCTCAGCTTTGCAAACTTGACCTTATACATTTCTGGTAACATTTTGTCGTTTACAGTTTTATAGTCAGTATCTATGCTTTTATTGTTGCCATGTAACTTCGCTTGCAGGGCATTTGGGTGGTTTCAAGCCGAAAGAATATGTTAAAAGTATTAATAATAAATTAATTAATAACACTTATTTGGCAAGTTTGCTGAGGACAGAGCTGGCCTATAAGCTGAAAGAAAGAAAAACAATGAGAAAAATTCAGTTCAATTGTCCATGCCTGTATGCATGCACACACACCCACAAATAATAAAACCATGATTATTTTTTAACTTTCATTTGACCAAGATTACAAGATGGATTTCATAGAACTTGTCAGAAAATTATTTGCTATGAAATCTGTCACTTGTGGCTAGCTTATAAAATAACAATGTTATACTGGTAAGGAGAAATCAACTTTCTGTCCCCTTCCTTCCATAAATTGTCATCCCAGCTTCTGAAATTAAATGATAACAGGCTTTTGCTTTGGAAGAGGAGTAATCCCTTGTTGGTGGGAATGCCAATAGTGGCGACACAGAAATAAATCTCTCTCTCTCCTTTTCTTTGGTTTCTGTGCATTCTTTCTTCCCTCTTAAAAACAAAGGTGAAGACCTATCTTGCAAGAATCATCCTGAAGATGATAAAAAAAATTAAAATGAAGGCTATGTATATGATGTACCTTTGCTTTAGAAGATCATTTGTGGCCATGATCTATACAGGTAGTCCTTGTTTAGCGACCCTAATTGGGACCAGCAATTTGGTCATAAAGTGAAGTGGTTGCTAAGTGAAACCATGACTGTGCTTATGATCTTACTTCAGCTTTCCTTTGCTTTACAGGCCTACAAAGGTCATAAATGTGAGGATTGGTTGTAAAGTTATTTTTTCATCACTGTCATCTGTGAATGGTCGCTAAGCACAAAAGTAGCTAAATGAGGACTACCTGTATGCACACACATGTCTTGTCACCTGCTTTCCTATTATTCTCTTAGGAGGGAGTTTGGCAAAATTATGCCAAAGCTCAATTCAGAAACCAATTTTTCTTGGTTTGGTTACTCTCTCTGGAACTCAATTTCAGCAAGGGATGAAGAGAGAAAGGAGGCCACAAACACCATCCATAAAAAACCTCTTCTAGTCTGTTTTCATGAAAGATTTCAGGCCCTTGCTCCTCTAATCTACATTTTATGACTTTAGCTACTAATCTCTGTTTTATGACCTTAATCTTGGACTTTAATTGAAAAAAAAAAGGTAGAAAATTACAAGTATTCTTAGATGACTTAATAAGCCAATTCCACCAAGGGTCACCACAGCTACTTTGTTCTTTGTGACCTTGAATTTCTAATTCCTTAAGTGATAATAAGATGGAACCCATTTGCCATTTAGAGCTGCTGTTGTGGCAAGAAAGGCCAGGAGACCTTCTTTCTCTCGAAGCTTGATGACAATTTAAGATACAATAACCGGAAAATGATCTTAGATTTCACACCTTGAGTTTCTGCTTTAGCCTTTGAGATGCAGTGGCAATGTCTCTCTTTAATTACATTTTTCTTTTCAGTTCTGATCCTCCAGTGACAGCCTATAGTTAACAATAAATAAATAAAAAGTAATTTTCACTTTGAATCTAGCAAAACAGAAACAAACAAAAAGTCTAGATATAGTCAAGCCTGCTGACTCCTCCAAGCACGCATCAATATGCAACTACAGTTATGTATGTGTAGAAAAGAAGTACAAATTTCACCCACCAATACTATGGACTTTGATGGGTGGTTGAATTCTAGCTGGATGAACTCTCAGCAGGGCCTCTGGTAGAATTTTTTTTTTTTTTTTTTGCTAGTTCAAAGTGTAAGGTAGGGTGCATTGGACACTCTCAGAATATTGCAGACGTCGATGGCCCATAGACAAGGAGGCTGCACCTGAGGGGTTCAGCCTAAGAATCTGCTAACATAAAAGGCCTGCTTTTAACTACATTGAATGCTTTTATCAGGAGCAACTGCAGGGGGATCAAAAAAGTCAAGATGGCGACCAGAACCATCACCAATCAAAGCTCCACCCCTTTTCTACATGTTTCTCATGACACATGAAAAAAAGGTGGGGGATTAGTTGTACAGACACAATGGCCATCTTGACTCTTTTGTTTCCCCCTCTCTGCAGATGTCCCTAGACTTCACTACAAATGGAGGAAGATACTGTCTTCTCTAATCGTTATCTAACAGAACTTCATCATAGTCATTTAGGTTACTTGGATGTTCTCTGTATCCTATGGTTATTGAAGATAAGTATTCTTTCTCATTGGAAAAATAGGTCATAAATCAACTTCCCATCTGGGTACCCTTCTCATGCAGTAGCTTGGAATTCTGAGACTTCCAATTCAAAGTTATCAGAGCATGACATTGTATGGGAGGCTGCTATAAAGTGACACTGACCATCTTGTTGAAGATGTGGAGAGTAAATACTACTATTGAAATGCTTTACTTATACATTAAGATGTTATATTTTAAAATATTTAGGTTTAATATTCACTGTTACTTCAGCACAAGGAACTCTTATTTTATGGGCTTCGATTGTCAGATATGGATACAACTTTCAAAAACTGGCCATACATGATATGCTTCTGCATGCCCATCTGTCATTTTATGAATGTGTTAAATGAGTACAATGTATAAAATACATGTACTTAAATCCCTTTTCCATTTTATGTATTCATAAAGTACATAAAATATGCAAAATATGCACGTGAAAAAAAACCCATTTGGAATTAATGGATACCCATTTCCTCTTATTAATCTCTTAAATCAAGGTTTTACTGTTCCATAATATGGTCAGTATAATCTCATTAGAATAATACTAAGAACAATGGAACAATGGAGCTATGGAGCTATTATCCAGAGAAATAGAGGTCTCCTGCACTGGATGGTTCAAGGAGAGGTTGGACAGCCATTTGTCATGAATTCAACAGGGATTGGATTCAATGATCCCATCTAACTCCACGATGATGATTATGACTATGACTCAGATTTGGGATGGAGCAACCATAAGTGGGAGTACAGTATGTGTATGTATGTGCACACATTATATATATAATACATATATAAATAATCTGGCCATTCATTTATTAAACAAATTTACATAGCTGCTTATCTACCAAAAGGAACTGTGGCAGGTAAATTCTAAAGATATGGAGATAATAGCAAGTAACACTGACTCTGTGGCTTCCACATCAGCTAGATTTCATGATGTTCAGTCAAGAACATTCTGTGGAACACCTAAGCCTGCACATTATTTCAGTTGGCATCATATAATCATTGCCCCTAGTACAGCTTTTAGAAAGTATAAAGCATGATCATTACCCATTGACTATAAATGGCTTTTTCTGATGTTGTCATTTTATGATTCTCTGGACAGGCAGCCTGATTAGTCTCCTTTTTTCCTGCATCAACAACCTACAGTATTGTGCATATAGCAAATGTAACATCTCCATTGCTTGGCAGGAGCCCAAAGCATGAAGTTATTAGAAATGCAGTGGATGGTCAGAATGTTCACACTGAATAGTAAAGTTGGGGTTTAAGAGATTTTTCCAGCAAATTTATACAAAAACCTTGCTAATGTAAAATTTAAGGCAATCTGGTTGAACAAGTTGCCAGATTCAGATCAGATTTGGTTGGTATAGATTGGAAATGTCCCATACAAAATCAGAGAGAGAATTCTGAACTTGAAGTAAAAGATCCAATCAGAAATTCCAATCTCTGCTTCCATGGAAAATTCTGCTTCTATCAGCTGTTAACAATACCAGAGTTTTGACACTGAGAGACACAAGAAGGTAAAATGGGGGGGGGGTATGGAAGGTTCAACTTAAAGCTCCAGGTCTCCATGAAGCTTCCAATTGACTCCCTTCGGCACCTCCAAGAATCATCTCTGACAACTGCTGAAAATTGGCAGCATGATTTTCTGCCATTTTGAGGTGGGAAACCCTGAGAACAGGCTTAACATAACTTAAAAACAAAACCAAGAAACAAAATCCCCAAACTACTCCATTGATGCAGTAGTCAAAGCGGTTGACTAGGAGAGGGATGAACTTTTGCCATGGAAGATTTGGATTGCATTCTGTCTGCGTGTGTTTCTCTGCTCAGCCTACATCACAAGCTGCTGTTGTGGGGATAAAATGAAAGGCAGTCCCCAATGGAAGTCACCTTGAGTTCTTAAAGGAAAGGCAGGATATAAATCTAACAAACAAATATACCAGTTAAAAAAACAATCTAAAAAAGCTAGAAAATCTTGACTCTATTCTGTATCAAGTATCCCTCTTTCCCTACTGCAGCCCCCAGTGGTATAATCTGCAACAGAGGCTAAAGTTGAGGAAGCAGACCACATATCATGAGGGGAAGCCAGCAGACAATCAGAGCTGAAGCAACTCCCAGAGACAATGAACCTGAGCAGGTGGGGGATGATTTAGATAATGAGAGGCCTGATCCTGATAAGGTACCTGGATCAAGAATGGTCTTCCAGTTACAAAAGGCAGAGCAGAAATGGCCAGCTCAGCTCATATCCTTGAGGGGGAAAGGGAATGAACTAATTAAGCTACTTCAGCAACTAAGGCTATATAAGACCTGGTTCCCGTGGTGCCTTCCTCTGAGTCCCTCTTACTCCTTATCCTGTTTTGATCCCTGGACTGACTCATGGACTGGTTTACAGAACTCTCTGGTTCTAGAGTGCTTCAGAATACTCTCATGTCTCTGCCTCTGAATACCTCCTGGTAGCACCCTGTGGACCACTCATCTACAAGGTACCTAAAAACTCTCTGAACTTACCAAGACTTAATTGTTCTCTGACTAAATTCATGCCTTATCACCAGACACTATTGAAAGACTTACAAGATGGCAATAAAGACTCATACTTTGCTTTGTGCTTGCATCTACCCTGACATCCAAAGAAAGTTAAATGTGGCCTCTATCAAATACTGCCCATCCCTACTCTGGAATTTGATGAATTCCAGAACTGTCCTACTCTTTCCCAAACTGAACAGAAGATCTAGACCAGACCTCATTTGTCCTCTGCTGCTTTTCCTTTTTCTGAATGGAAACAAACTCTTACATCTGTATTTGGCTGCTACAGTATTGTGGCTGCTACATTCCAACAGATACCAAAAAGGGTTTTGTATTTACTTTATCATGCTGATTTCCTTTGCCTCTTGGACACCTGATGGCCATCTGGTGAGGCCAGGTAGCTTCTACAGGTTCTAACCTTTGTCAAATCCACTCTCTATATTTGCCATGGCTGTTTCAATTACCAGAATCTATAGGATCATATCTACAAATGTGTGGCTTTGTATACTGAATTGCTCATCAGTGAACTTCCCAAACTGACAGTCAAATGAAGACTTGATCTGAAGCTCACTAAGACTGTTTAGCCATGGTTTGTTGAATAAGCTGTAATTGGCTGCATTTGCCCAATATACTAAGCTATAAATCAGTGGTTGGATTCACACATAACTAAGTCAAAATTAACTAGTGATAATTATTACATTTGTATAGCATCAGATCATCTAGATTCGTGGGAGCTTACAATAGCATGAATATCATCAAAAATCCAGGGTAAGAAAAATTAACCCAAGCCCTAATGATGCTATACCACAGTGTAATTCAAATCCAACCCAAAAACAATATTTAAAATGGCAATCAATCATATTCCAAAGGTCCTCTGGAAAAGTTTGATTGTCATTAATTTCTAGAAGGCCACCACTTCTAGCTTCTGAAGGGATCCTGTTCCAGAACCTTTAAGCCATGATTGAAAAGCATTCCTTTTTCAACTCAGCCCCCTCACCTCCCAAAACTGGGGCACTATCAATAGCTTCTCCCATGCATAGTATCAACATACTATTGTTGTTGATAGCGGAAAGCTCTATCTCAAAGGAAGACAATAATTTTCTTCTCAGGGATGTGCAAACATCTTGCACATAAAAAAAAAATGAATTGCAAGTTGTTAAAATGTTTTAAAATGGACTTTACATTTCAGGAAGATTTTTGCTTTAGTTGAAAGACAGGCTCAGCAGAGCACCTTGAAGGGCTTTGGATGCCTTCTGGTTACCTGTTCTTAATCTCCAAGAGACATAAGAAGATGCACAATTTCTCTAGTTTGCTTTAACCATACTTTTGTCAAGGTCACAGGAGGCAGCTTTGTCTATGAAACAAGTAGAATTTTTCCTGAAGATTCTGCTGCAAAAGTAGGGCACCAATGTGCCCTGGATATCTTCCCTTGCATCACAGAGGATCCTTGGATGATGCAAGCAGGCATCTGCCAGGGTGATCAGATGATTGATTCAAACTAGGCCTCTTACCTGCAGATTGCATCCTTTGTTCATTTATTCATTAATTACTTAGCAGACAGAAGATGCCTATCAATTATTTCTAAGGTTTGATATATTTATTTCTAATGTTTGATGTGTTCCTCTCTCCATGTTTTTCAGATTCTGTTTGTAGTTGTGGTTTTATAATGAAATACGTTCCTGCAACAATATAGCATCAAACAAAATGTTTTCCCAATCAGGCAGCCATGTCATTTCCCTGGGTGCTCTATTTCACACAGACAACCCTCCAGATTTTCCATCCTTCAGCAAGGTTCCTTCCTTTTGTTTGATGGTATCATCACTTTCACTATTTAAATAATGGCACTCTTCAAGTGGTAATATAGGAAATGGAGACTTATAATTGCATTTCAGCCTAGACAGAGAAAGTGTAATTATTCAGCCCTTTCAGGTCCTGCACTTTCAAATAAATCTCTTCCTTTTTGCAAGTGCAGACCACTTTATTTCTTCCTATTGGCCGTGGCTGGGATATTAGTGAATAATTTCACCTTCAGTAGCTTGCCTCCAGTCTGTTTCTTTTCTTGTAGCAACTAATAAGTGGGTGAGTCTAAACAGTCATTTTCTTTTATTTCTTTTTTTCCCCTCCCCACGTTATCTTTTTGAAAAGCACTGTCAATAGCACCATTTTGAAGTTTAAAAAGGAAATGTAACAAAGAGGAAATCAAACCTTCCCCAGAAGAAAACATATTGGCATAGTCCCCCTCAAAGAAGGCAAGGAAAAACAAGGCAAAGTGAGGAATCTGATTTCCATGGTATAATCCACAAAGTCTGCTCAGACTTCAAAACAATATCAGAAGGTTCTTGTTTGCAATTACTTGTAGTCCCCCTTTCTTCTTGTTACTACTGTGACAGAGTTGCTTTTTAGAGTGGTCTTTCCAAACCTGGTTGAGAATGTGTTGGACTTCAGTGCCAAACTTCACAAGAGACAAGGGTGACATTGGATGAAGAACATCAGATTTGAAAAGTTGTTCTAGTTGAACAGAGATGGATCAGCTCCTCTGTTCAAATCACATTGAGTCATTGCATGCCCAGAGCTAAGAACCCAGCTCTAGGATGTTGTGCCTTAGTTGAGGGAATGAAAAAAACAATCATGATTAATTAGAAAGCTCCCCTCCAAAAGAACTTCTATGAACAGGAAAGCAAATATAAGATAGTGAAAATAAAATATAAAGTAGTAAAAGGAATGGACATGGACCTGAAAGAAGGGAGGCAGTATTTGCTTTTATACCAAAGGATGTTAGGAGGAGAACTGCTTCTAACTCCATGCTATTCAAGACACATCATAAGAGTAACAACATTACAATCATTTGTTAATGCTATGAGCTCCTTGAAAGTCAATGATGTGAGATACAAAAAGGAACAAGACAAGGCTGCCCATTGTCCCCTCTCCTGTTTATTTTGGTTCTTGAAATACTGAATAGAAATATAAGACAGGATGAGAGGATTGTGGGAGTAATGATTAAAAAAGCACAGACTGGGTCTGTTGGTTTGTAGCTGTGTTCTTGTGATGGAATGTGAGGGTGACCTTGGAAGATGGGGGGAAGAGATGCCACCTAGGGAACAATCAGAGAAAAGAGAAAGGAGTCCGCAACAGAGTAATACCCAAAGAAAGAAACTTAGGATGGGCCCACCCTAACTACTCAGGTGGTAAATAGAGAGGTGGGAGATTTGTACTTCAGACTTGCAAGGTTCTGTTAATGTAGCCTTACAATAAAGTAGAATTAGCTCATCTAGTCGTGTTTCCCTCCTGGGAGGGCTGACAGTTCCAGATGCTACATGCATTCTGTAGGATCTTCCCCAGATGTATGCAAAAGTCATTTGAGGATAAGGCGATAGGACGTGTAAGATAAGAGGAGGTTTTCTAAAGATGGTCCCACTCTTTGTTCACATGTTCCAGAAAGCAATCTCGATATTTCTAACAGCTGAGGTGGCTTTTACATCATTTAAGAGCCCACTATTTTTTGTGAGCTCCACTCCCATGCCCTGACTAAGGAATGCAGATCTTTAAAGGGGCTGCCTTTGAGCCTGTAGCTCAATAATTTCAAGTCTTTGATGCTTTCTCCACACTGATCAGCAAATACTGATGGAGGAAATAGAAGCACTTCACAGAAAGGGAGTAAGTTCCTTTATTAAATGTTCAGACTATCAATTGCCATAGTCTCATGCAAATGTACAATAAAATATAAAATAGAATGAATAATATATTAAAATAACAACTGAGCATTAAATATTAAATTAAAACCACCAGCAGTTAAACATCTGTTCCAAAATGGCATTTAAGGGCTTTTTGAAATGCCAAAAAGAGAACATCTTCCCCAAATCAGTACTGTAATGGGGAAATTCTGAAGACCAGGATGGCTAGAGAGAAGGGTTGAACTGAGTTATGCCCAATGAAGTGCCAGCTGAAGGCAAACCCAGTTGTAGGATGGACCTCAAAAGTCTATCCATTGGCCCTGACTTGCTAGGTTTTATCATATTCTTTGCTTTTGCTCTTCTGTGATTTCTTGCTACAGCATCCTGCCTGGCCTTTAACCTCCACCCAACTCTGCATGAATAGATTAAAAGCAACAAGATGGTCTAATATCCTGCAGATTTCCAGGCAGGAGTTAAACATTTAATACTGATTCATAGCTATATGCAAATTGCCCGTGTTTAAATATAAATTGACACTTTAATTTATAACAGAGAAATGAGTCTATGGGAGTAGAATTACTCAGTCCTTTTTTTGTTCCAAAATTGCTTGCTTTCTTTTAAACTGAGTTTTTCTAAGCTCTTGTTTCAATAAAATAAAGCTGTATTTGGCTTCATTCTCTGTTAATTTCCTAATATGACAAAATGAAGATTAATATGATAATCATAAATTAGACTGTATATTGTCAACCACATGGCATCCCCATTTTCTCAGAACCACTTCTCTGGCCCCATTGGCTGAGTTCATGTAATTCTCTAAACATTAACTAACCATTTTGACTGTGTTCACGTAAGATGTGATACCTAGATCAATGCACCATATTCTGGCATAACAGGATGCTTGGTTCAGGCAACAGACTGATCAGGGCCATCTACCATTGTCAGTTTGTTTTTTTAACCTAGTCTGCTGTGTTGTGGCCGCACAGCCACAATGTAATAGAAACAGAGCAAACAATCTTGCAAAGTTAAGATGTAATGCAACTGTATAAGAAGAATGAAGGGTGGGAGGCTGACCAGAGCAGGAAACAAAGGGAATAACTGAATAGGACCATTACTAGGGCTGTGAAAAACTTCTAATGAGCAAATGCAGCAAAGGGCAAGCTTGTGGCATCCCAAAAAAGCAAATAGAAATGTAAAATGTTATTTTTAATACCATTTTTGAACATTTGTATTGTTAATTGGAATAAGACCTTTCCTGCATCAATCTGGCCAATTTCTCTATGACTTCTTTGCTGGACTGTTTGTAGGATGTTGTGCCCTCCTTTCCTCATCTTGTCAACCTGTGCCCTCAAAGAGGCATGAGGGGAGGCGGGATACTTTCCAAATGTATTGTGGTAAACCCCATGAAAGTATCCAGCTAAAATTTGGAAGGATCGAAGCTCTCCAAAACATCTTCTATCCCTGGTTATTTATTTAGGCATTTAATTAATGTTGTTCAACTTACATAACACCAAATCTCAGAGGACTCCAGGCAGTTAATAATTCCATCACCTCCTCCCTCCAAAAAGTAAAGTATTTCATGCATCTTAACGTTTAGCCATTGTAGACTATGAAGAAAACTTTCTTTTTGGAATCAGCTCCTGAACCTCAAAGCTTCTTGAATAGAGTTGGGTTACCATTGAATCTTGAATTACAAATGTGAACCCTAACCTCTTCAGATCACCAATTCAGATCAGATGGGGACTACTTTATGTTAGACTTTGGGCCAGAAGAACTTACAGATTTTCTATGATTGGAATACCATCATGAGTAGAGCAAACTGAAGAGTCCCAGGTTCAAGTGAGGGCTACGCTGAAAATCATTGTTACTTATTTATGTCATGATTCTCATTTGATCAGTATAAATTTCCCTCTATTTTTTTAAGGAGAAGCAAACGTAAAGCATTCTGCGAATGAGATAGAAAAAGAAGCCTTGAGATCCAGTTTACGTAGCACCCCGGCTACCGCATGTTTTCAAGGAACAGTAACCTCCCATTCATATCCTCCAATACCTGGTATTGAAAAGCATTCTGCTCCAAAACCTGGAGAAACCTTGGATTAATAGCCAACATGGCTGCTAGCTTTATTCTCCCTGAAAAGATGAAGCTGCTGAGTGCTGATAACAAGAGAACATTTTTTTTTTTTAAGTGCTTTCTAAACTGATCAGAAAAGAGATGTTAAACAGAAATAGTCACTGATGTCTGCTGATGCCTCCAAAGCCATCTGCTTTAATTAAAAAGCACATCAGGGTGTGCTTTTTGAACTAGACACTACTTAAATAAAACAACTGATACCCAGAAGAGCAAACAGTACAGAAGTGACCTAGGTACATAGTCATAGAAGAAAGTCACAAGGCTGTGGGATCAACAAGATCAGTGTGCTCTGAATTCCCATTTCAGAATATACATTCCTCTGGTCTCTTATTTGTTTTCTGATCTAATTAGTGTTGCTCTTAAACTTTTAATTTTCCACGTCTATTCTGATTCCAGTCTTCTTTGCTGAAATATCATTTTTGCTCCTTTGAAATTATGCTAATGGTTTAGTGTCTTTGGTTTGTTGTGAACCTGCTTGAAGTAGTCTATATGAAAATGTATATAGAAATTCAAGTCTATCAAAATCCTTCACAAATAAATCCATATTTATCCATAGTATAATTTCTTTGCAAATCATGCCTGATAAGCTACAGACTGTATTTGATTATATTTCATTTGTTTCAGGATAACTTCAGGGAACTTGCCCATGGGGCTTTGATGCTAGATTGGCATCCTATCCTTACATTCTCATGCCAATTTACTTCTGGTTCAGCCATGACCCAACGTTATTACAAAAATTACAGTTTCAGCTTGAAACTCTGAAGTTTTGTGGGGCATTTTCTAACCTCACCATGCCTCTCAGCTTCTAGGCCCCCATACCACCCCACAACTGGAAAGCTGTTGTAATGTCATGGTATCTCTCAAGTCCCTGAACGGCACAGCATGCTCAAGAAAGCAAGATTTATATGGATTGTCTTGAATGAGTTTTCATGCCAAGCATTCTGGTCTGGAGTACAGAAACTGAGATAGGAACCCTCTAGCTTTCCTTCATTAGTGAGTTCATTAAGGTGGGGTTTCTTCTGAATTGCTTTTTCCCAGGCTGTTTCCATGACAAGCCGAGAATTCATTTCTTTGATAAGCCCATTACAACTTCTATCGTCTGCTGATTGATTATCTCTAGAGATACGAGAGCAAAATCTCTCATGCTATGCTTGCATTCCAATGCCTGGTATATATAACACCTCTACTTAGTAGGTTAGGCATATTATAGTGTTAGATAATGTACAACTCAAATAGCATGCGTAGCAGAGAGGCAATACTGTGAGTACTTAATAGCATTAATGCCCTCATCTAAATCAGACTTTGAAATTCAAACACATGCAAACATTATCCACCAAACTCCTGGTACATTTGAGAAATGATTTGATTTGCACAATGAACAATGCTAACAAAGAAAAGACAGCTATTCAATTCCTATATTTTTTTCCTTCTCCAACCAAGGAAATATGCATTCTACTAGAAATGGAATGAACTAAAGTGTGAACGGCAAGATGGAGGAGCAGGATTGAAGCTTCTGATTGAAAAATGATCAGGGAATACCAATGACCAATGAGGTCTACAGGGAGGACTCAGAATCTTCAAGGTGAAAAGACCATCATGATGCAAGCCCTGCTTCTTTTGTATGAGTCAATGTCACCCACAGGTTCAAAAGGGGTAGGGCTTGTATGGTAATCACTATCCCCCAGATTAATGGTTTTGACCCTCTTCTCCCCATGGATAGCCTTGCCGATGAGTTTAAATCTCCAGATTCAGATGAATTGCCTCCTAGGATATTGAAGGAAATAGCTGGTGGTCTGGCAAATCCTTTACATATTATCTTTGACAAATCCTGGAAAACTGGCCAAATGCTAAATGACAAGAGGGAGAACATTTGAACTCCTCCAGGTATGGGATGTCAATCTTAAAGGAAATCAACCCTGATTGCTCATTGGAAGGACTGATAATTAAGCTCAAGCTCAGATACTTTGGTCACCTAATGCGAAGAGAGGACTCTTTGGAAAAGACCCTGATGCTGGGAAAGATTGAAGGCAAAAGGAGAAGAGGACGGCAAAGGATGAGACGGTTAGATAGCATCACTGAAGCAATGAGCATGAAACTGAGCCAACTCAGGGAGGCAGTGAAGGACAGGAAGGCCTGGCGCAATATGGTTCATGGGGTCACGAAGAGTCAGACACAACTTAACGACTGAACAACAACAAGGTATGGGATGAGGAGAACCAGCAAATTACAAACCCATCAATTTGACATCAATACCTGAATGTTTCTACAGCAGATCATTAGAGTCCAATCCATAAGCACCTCAGCATCTGGTAACTTCTGGTTGTTTATTTATTTAGCTAGTTGGTTATTTTATAGGGCCACCCAACTCACAAAAGTGACTCTGGGCTCACTGCTGTGAGTTAGGCCCGTAACAACTAGGGATTGCTCCATGGTTGCTATGATAGACGTGAACTCCTAAGTCATCTCCAACCCCCTGCCCAGGGAGGACAGATTAAAATCCCCCAGCACCATTAGTTTGGGGAAACTCCATCACCAACTCAGCCATGGAGCTTGGACATGGACGATACTATGCAACAGGGAGGTTGGTATAATAGCATAATCCTGTTTCCTAGAACCAATCTTATTTTTTAATTAGGTAACTTAAGATTGTTCGAATGTTATAGATACAATATATATACTAGATATTATAGAAGACTTCAGTGAAGCATTTCATAAAATACCCAATGAACTGCTGATTAGCAAGCTCATTAAGTGCAGGCTGCATGGTGTAAGAATGAAGCATATATGTAGCTGGCTCAAAATTCATACTCAAAGTATACTCATCAATGATCCCTCATCAAATTGGACAGAGGCATTAAGTGGGGTGCTACAAGGTTTACTTCTAGGTCCTCCACTCTTCACTTTTTACGAATGACTTTGATAAAGGAGTGGAGGGAATGTTTATGAAAATTGCAGATAACATAACATTGGGTGAAATACCCAGCACCTTAGAACACAAATATAAAATTCCAGCATGCAACATGCTGAGACTGCAAATGCAGTTAGTTACTCTTCCAACCTTCTGTATTGGCATGTCTTCATGACTTTATTAGGCCCTTCCCCAGCAGCCAGGCAGAAACCAGCAAGGAGTGTCATAGCACATGTAGCCAATCAGTGTTGGGGGATGGGGATGGGGGGTTGTGTTACCAGACCTTGGCAGTGACTTCACTAATGAAGAGGCTTGTTTTTTCAGCCACTCTTCAAGTCTTTGGAGGACCAGTTTTGCATGTAAATTTGCATAATTTTATATGCAAATTTAAATTATATTCTGTCCAAAGGATGGCTAACTATAAAAAATATGCAAAAGTGAGTCTATTTGGCTTAAATCAAACTTCATGAAATTACCTGGGACTATTAACTCCCTTTTGGGGTTCCCACAATATACACCTCCCCTGTTGACCCAGTTTTTCATGTTGTGGGAAGAGGGACAAGCAGAAATAATGCAGACCATGGTCATAGCTGGTAGAATCCCACTAGCTAATTACTTAACTAAGAATACATGTGATCTGATCTTGACCCTAATTGCTAAAGTTAATTTTGCCCTGTGCAAACTCAGATCTGCACTCGTAAACAGCTAGCAGCAGTTTAATCTTAGCTTGCATATGTGGTATAACCTCCCCCCTACACACACACACACACATCAATGTTGCTCTGACACACAGGATCAGACTGCACATACTTACCGTATTTTTCCGACTATAAGACAATATTTTTTTCTAAAATCCTTACCCTAAAAACTGAAGGGCGTCTTATTCAAGGAAGTCAGCCGAGAATCGCGCGGTTCCAAACTGCCCATACTTTGTTTCTGCAGAGAGGCTTCCTCCTATTGCTAGCCTCCAATCACGAGTGAATTAGCTTGTCTCCCAAACAGACTTCCTCCAATCACGAGCCTGATGTAACTGACGTCAGCTGATGCTGAACAAACCAATTAGAGGAAGGCTGTTTGCAGAGACAAGCTATCGGCAGTTTCACTCGTGCTTGAATGTAATCAGTTAAGCAAAAGAGCCTGGAAATAGAGCTGCAGAGAGACGGTTTGGACCTCCTCCCACTGAGTGTATCAGGTCAATGTTAACTAATTACTAAATAAAAATGTGTTCTGCACTATCTTTAAAATATTGATTTTTTAATTTTGGGCTGGAAAAGTGGGGGTCGTCTTGTACATGGGGGCGTCTTATTGTCGGAAAAATATGGTATATGTTTGGTAGATATTAAAGGTGCAAGAGTTAGGCTACCAGCAGATAGATATACCGTTAAGACATTTTCAGACTTATCTTAGAAACCAGGAAATCTTAAAATTCATTTTTATAATAAATCTGCTCATACCCACAGAAAACCTGTGCACACTTTGGAGTCCTGTCAATCTACTTTTATGATGCTAGTGTGTTACATCTCAGTTTTTCTATATAGTGTTAAAGATACATCTTACCCAGCTACAATTTCCTGATTATGTCTCGCTAGTATACAAAATAATCTCAGCTCTTGATGACACCAAATGATATATTTCAAACAAATGGAAGATGTTGGAACATAAGGCTGACAGTTACACTGACAAACTACCCCTTTGTGGTGATACATGGCACTTTCCTTCTAATCATAAAGAAGTTGCTTTGATCTCAGCGAGGGACTTTGCACTGCCTGACAGAAAACAGAAAGGCTCTGAATGTAGATGTTCAAAACTCAGATAATGATACTTGGACATCAAACATCCATGGATGATTACTAAGTCAAGTTTGATAACTCCCTTCTCAGAAGAGATGATGCTACTATTTTACAATGACTCTCTCCTTCAACTACTTCCTCTTCCTTATTGTCAGAGTTGTGGAGAAAAAATAAAAAATCTTATTACAAGTCCAGTCAGTTTATTTTTTTCTATCTCAGGGGAATGTTGGGAAGAAATTATATTAAGGGGCTTGGGAATCTATAAGTCCATCAACAGGATAACTCCAAACCCAGAATAGTAGAGGACCAAAGCTGTTGTTGGTGAAGAAGGTACCAAAAGAAATATTGAATTTGAAAATGTGCCAGATCCATCATGGGACTGCTGAGAAAAACACTTCAGAGAAAATACGCCCCCAATGCAGTCCTATGGGAGCTGTCGTTGGGTAGTGCTTGGAATCTGCACGCTGCAGGTCCTGTCTGCCAGGGAATTCCATTTGGCGGGTCCCAGAAGGCGGGCCTTCTCTGCCATGGTGCCCGCCTTGTGGAATCTTGTTCCCCTAGAAGTGAGATTAGCTCCATCCCTCTCAATATTCCACAAGTCCCTCAAGATCTGACTATGTGCTGTTCTGTGTGCTTTTATAGTTTTTTATTTGTAATTGTTTTTATGTATTTATTCTTTTTAATTGTTGTACGCTGCCCAGAGTCTTTGTGTGAGATGGGCGGCTATATAAATACAATAAATAAATGAAAATAAAATAAAAATATTGCTGATTTCTCCATTCTAAGCCCCACTTAGAAGGGCTGGAAGGAATTCTACAAAACCTGCTCTGCCTTCTTTCCCTTCCATATCCATAACAACATATTCCATTGCACTGTTCATTCATTACACTAGCGCTCCATTTTCATATTCACATTTTGGTTTCTAATGTCCATTAATTTCAATATGAGAACCAGCTGGCTTTGATGGTAATTCAGAGTTTGAAATGTTCAGGAATCCTATTACTTTTTTCATTTGATAAGATTAGTGAAAGTTTTAAACAGGCAAGGGAGAAAAATCTCTACTTGATAGAGTCTCAAGATGCAGAAGAATCAGTAATTTAAGAGCCCTCAGTAAGTTTCAGTCTTACTGAGGATCTTATGCTAGGGCAGTGTTTCTCAGCTTTGGCAGCTCGAAGATGTGTGGACTTCAACTCCCAGAATTCCCCAGCCAGCATGCTGGCTGGGGAATTCTGGGAGTTGAAGTCTACACATCTTAAAGTTGCCAAGGTTGAGAAACGCTGTGCTAGGGCACAGTGGAAAGAAAAAAAAAAATCTCTAAAGTCTCTTCATGCTGTAATAAATAAATAGCCACAACAAATAAACAGATGGAATAACAATGCCACGATCTTGTTACCTTCGTACAAAATAATTAAAAATCATACATAATAATATCATCCTTCTTCCAGAATTACCTAACCCGTAATTGGCCTATTTCTATTACTGCAGTACAAGCAGCCTCTGAAGAACCACAGAGTAAAAAAGCCAATTAATAACCTTTTACTATTTTTCTAGGTACCCAGCCTTTCTTTTCTTTTTCCTTTGTGTTTCTTACGGATGCTATTTGGCATGTGTGCGCTCTTTATTTGATAGGGGCCAGGTTTATTTAAAAAAAAAAAAAACCCTCTCCAATGTTGCAAGGAGCTTCTTTTGAAAACAGAAGAGCTGGAACTGATACGTTCACCCCTACTTTTCCTCCTCCTCTCTTCTTTTCACCACATCCTCTCACTGTCATGGGGTTTAAAGAATTTTAAAATAATTCACGTCTTAAAATCTCCAATAAGCTTAAAACATCCATTTTATTGACGTTGTCTTTAAAAATAGCATGATATAATGTGCTGCCAAATGCTTGGGCCCCTATTATCTAACTTTGCTTCTTTTTCTGTCCATTTTTTCATTCACTGACACTTTCGAAAGAGTATTTTGGGCAGTGATAGTGATCTTGAATCTGTCAAGTCATTGCAGAGCTCCGCAGACAGCTCTTCTGCATTGTAATGAAAGCTGGCAATGCAAAGCTGAAGGATAAGCCCTCATGCATCTCCATTTTTTTTTCACATGGGTTTAACGGTGAGCTCTTTGAGCATTTGGTCCCAATTCTCTGTTGTACCTTTCCAATCATTTAGATTTAGAGTTTTAATCATCTTAGTAAATTGTCTGCTAATAAACTATAGTTTGTGGAATCGTTTGCCATTGGCCACAAGGTTCTTTCTGAGCTTCAAAGTATGAACACATTCCACCTGTGACTAAAGCTAAATCAGACGGCTGCCTTGACAATCCTATAATATATGCTTCAGGTGCAGGGATGGCCATACAAGGGGGGGGGGTGTCAAAAAAGTCAAGACGATGACCATGATCACACAATTGAAGCCCCGCCCCTTTTTTGTACATGTGTCACACTTCAAAAAAGAGGTGAGGCTTCAATCATGCAGTTGGGAACATCATTGTGATTCTTTGACTCCCCCCACAACACACACAGTTGCCCAGAAGAGGTGTGTCAAAAAAAAAAAAATGCCCGCAATATGCATTGTATACTTTGACTACCACCACCACCCCACTTAACAGCAAATCATTCCATTATTCATCTATTTAAAGGAAACAGGAGGACCTTTATACTGATCCATCTGGTGACTAATTATGATCTTTCCTGGATTGTGAGCCCCTTCTCACAACCATTCACACCTTAGTCACCTCCTCTTTGGATATTTATTTAGTTGGTTGATTTATAGGATCACTCAATCACCTAGAAATTCAAAGTGGCTTATAAGAAAGTTAAAGACAGAGGTTGGCAAAGCAATAAAGCAACAAAAGGGCAGTTGCACCAGGGGAAGATAAAAAGGTAACATATAAGCACTCTAATGGGTTCACTCTGGCCCTATGCCTGCTGGAAGATCCAGGTTTTTAAGGACTACCTAAAGGACAACAGGTCAGAGCCATACAACCTTTGGAAGAATGCTGTTTCAAAGGGCAGGCAGAACGAGAGAGAGGTCACACCTCCTGGGACCCATTCCATGACATTGTTTTATCGATGGGACCCAGAGCAATACGTTCTACGTATGGTTAGCCTAATTTTGGGACGAAGCTGCTGCCACACCAAACTAGGTTGGATGAACTAAGGGCCTGAGCCAACCTCCTCACTAGGTCTATGTGATTAAGAGGTCATTTGTGTAATTTAATGAGCTAGAAGGAAAGATGGCTTCAGCGTTAAACTGCAATCACCAACAGTCTCCACTACTTGAAAGCTGTAGTAAGTACTATGAATGGAGGAAGTCTGGAGCCACAGGTTATTTCAAGGGAGGGGGAGTGTTCCAGTCCATGTGTTTTATTCACCTTTGCCATGAATAAAGCAACTTTCTTTGTATTTATGACAAGAAAAGTAATAGAAGATGTAATTTAATGGGTCCTTCCCCCTTCACCTCTCATTACTTTACACATGAAGGTCTAATCAGCAAGTAAAGGAGGCTGGCAAGTTGAAGGCAGGCTTGGTGACTTAATTTGCTGTGTAGTCCATCCTGTTCAGCCACACAGAAAGCAGCTGGAAAAGAGAACTTTGATGAGTTAAGGCCTGTCACCAAACAATCTGCTCAGATTCAGAAGACAACTCAAGAAATATCTATGGAGTTCCCAGCCCTAAGCATGTACAGCAGGAGAGGGGCAGAGATTTTTCCCCCAACTGCTGCTCTTCCCAGATATTTTTGCTTTGTCCTATTTCTGCATTAAGCTGTGGCATAATTTGTGTAAAGTTTTCTTTATATCCGCCTGATATGTATGTTTTAGAATGGACATTTGATCCCATAAAGGAGTTCATGAGCTGATTCACAGTATTTGGAGAGCGTGAAAACCAGTATGTACCTTAAGAAGCTATATGGAAGGAAGGACAACTGGTATATCCATGCTCCTCCTTCCTCACCTTGCCTATAAGGGCCCCATTCTTAAGAAACAGGGTCCAAGCTGGGCCCTGGAAACTCAAGTCCAGAAGCCAGAAATATGAGCTCAGCTGCTGGCAGCTGAACAGACCAAACATGGTCACATCAGGTGTTAATCACCATTTAAAGACCCAGACATTGGTTGCAGATTTCAAAATTATCTACAGTGACCTCAGTGCTCCAGCAACATATAACAAGCCATGCAAGTCACTGAGGTGAGGAGGACAGGAGAAGGCCAGACAGTGCCTGAAGGGAAAGTGAAAAAAGGCTAAAATAAGGAAAACCTAAAACACAGTATAGGTTAGAAGGAAATGGAATACAATATATAAATCATAGAATCATAAAGAACCAGTTTGGTGTAGTGGTTAATGGCATCAGCCTAGAAACCAGGAGACTATGCATTCTAATCTTGCCTTAGGCACAAGCCAGTTGAGTGACTTTAAGCCAGCCACTCTCTTTCACCTCTAGGAAGAAGGCAACAACAAACCAAAAATCCAAATTCCAAAAATCTTTCCACAAGAATTGCTTGGAACTTGTCCAGAAGTCAAGAATGGCAAGAAGAAAGAAGAAAGGAGGAGAGGGAGGAGGAGGAAGACAACTAAGGCTGGTTTTGCACTTTCTGTTTGCCCCGTTATCAGTATGGGCCATTCACCATTTTTGAAGTATAGGAACAGTTGACATTGTCTTTCATGCATTCCCAGCCCTTCGCATGTGTACCGCTGTCTGTGTTTTGAAGTTCTGCTCTGATGTAATGTTTTCCATCCTAAGCCATTTTAACACCCTCTGAGTGATTGGTCTAACACTGTTCAAAGCTAGTGACATCTCAAGCTCCAATTCGCTACAGCATCTGGAATCTCCCCTCCCCTCCCCTCCCCTCCCCTCCCCTCCCCTCCCCTCCCCTCCCCTCCCCTCCAGTGGCTGTCCTGTATGGCCATTTCATGCTGGTCTGTGTGTTCTCAGATGGTCTGCAGCTTCGTTTTCGTTTTCTTCTTCCAACTGATATAACAACAGCCCATGAAGAAGAAATCTCCTGGCCTCCATATTTTCCCCATGTTTTCATCCAGCACACCTCCTTTTCATCCTTATATCTCCCAGTGGACGCCATTTGGTTTCTGCCCAGGTTGGGGAAGCACGGTTCTCTTGGTTTCCCACACTGTTGCCACTGTATAGCATTGGTTCTTTTTTTTTTTCCCCCTTTAAGTTACAACATAGGAATGTTGGAACATAGCTAAAGTGTCAGGGAATGCTATTCCTTTCTTCTTCCTTGCTACAAAATTTCTATGGAGCTACAGTGCAGCTACGGTGGAATAAAAGAACGATGAAACACCGCATTCCCTTTGCTTTATCACAGTAGCATCAAAGGAACAATGGTATAAATAAGAGGACAGAAGAAAAATTCTGGGTCAGTGTCAAAGGAGAGAACATGGGAACAGAGTGTGAAAGCATACATATGTACAAACATTTGAGAAAACAAAGGAAAAGAATGGGGACTAGTGAGGAGGGAATAGCCCCTAAAAGAAATAAAATTCAAGTATTGGTAGATACTCAGGGTCCTACTGTGTAGGAAACTACATGGATGGGAATGGTGAGAAGCAAGGTCCTCTGGTGGCTGTACTCCAGACTGAGCACAAACCTTTTCTCATAGCCAAATCACTGCAGTTCTGACTGGAATTTCTTTAATTGACTTTATGAAGAGCCAGGAGAGAAGCAGCTTAGGCTGCAGTGCAGAATTGCCCTAAGATGGAACCCCAGGAACAGATAAGTTAAGATAGGAAATAGGAATTAGGAGAAAACTTTAACAAATATGAGAATAGAGATCAAAATTATTTTTTTGTGAAAGAAACTTCATTTTGTATAAAACATTTCTTTAAAGAAAAATCAGCTTTACATGAAAGCTAGCATCTCGCTGACTTTAGCTGGTACCATCTTACAACCAAACCTGCAACAGGTAATGATTAAAGTATAGGACCTTCACAGAGGAGAGGCCACTTCAAGTTCCCATCAAACGATGGAGCTCTCTGGATAACTTGGTCCAGAGCCCATCTCTCAATGTAACTTACCTCACAAGGTTGTTGAGGGGGGAACTTAAGGGAGGCTCTCCCAACTTTAAGATCTCAGAAGAAAGGCAAGTGATAAATGCAGGAAGCAATATTAGTGTATTATAGTATACTGTACTAGGCTGGGATGTGCATATCAGATTAATTCACACAAAAAATTCCAATGCAGGGAAGGGAATCAACAGACAATTGCAAGCAGGAATACAGCCTGGTGCAGAAATGAACTGTGACACTGAAAAGAGTTTGCAGAACTGAATTGCACTTCGGCAATATTTAAAGGGGCACCGGGTTACCCATTCCTGCCTTAGAATAACCAAACCACAGGTGGGTAAACTAATCAGATATTCTTCTCCTATTTAGCCTTGTTTTAATGTTCAAATGTATTTTCTTATTTTTAGATTGTACGCCCTTGGGATAAAACCTGATGCGGTTGTTATCTATAAGCTATAGTATGCCTAATGAAGGGGGGGGGGGAATTATAATTTCTTTTTATACCACAGTATTCCCAAGGGACTCCTGGTGGTGTACAACATAAAACATGTAATAAAACACAGAATAACAATTACACAGCAGTATCTTAAATTGCCAGAATTATACCAGCATAGCCATTTCCCTACTGTCAGATCTAGCCATTAAAGGTTCTACTGAACAGTGATGTTTTCACTGCCTTCCTAAATACTGGGAGGGAGGGCACCATATGGCTCTCCGGGGGAAGATATTCCATAGGGTAGGGGCTGCTGCAGCGGCATTGACTTCTGGCCCCTAAAGTATTAATAATAATGGACAATAATGAAGACTCAGCTCCCATCTGCCAACCATGCCAAGAAATTAGCAGGGGAAAATAAAAAGGAGATATACCTTGTAACGGACAGAAAGGCTAATTGCTGAAGCAGTAGAATTGTCCCCAAGGACCCTGAATGCTTCCAGGTACTCCAACCACACCTTCGAAGTCCCCCCGAAAAAGGGGAGCTGAGGGACTAATGCTTTGCACAACATCTGCTAGAGGGATCTGCAATATGCCTTAAGCTGAAATCCAAACCAAAAGTCTCCTGCTGTGTCGAATAGCAATCATGTTTAGCTGAGTTAGGGGCAAGATCCCCAAACATGTTGATGATTGTTGTTGTTGTTTAGTTGTTAAGTCGTGTCCGACTCTTTGTGACCCCATGAGCCATATTGCGCCAGGCCTTCCTGTCCTTCACTGCCTCCCAGAATTTGCTCAGTTTCATGCTCATTGCTTCAGTGATGCTATCTAACCATCTCATCCTCTGCCATCCCCTTCTCCTTCTGCCTTCCATCTTTCCCAGCATCAGGGTCTTTTCCAAAGAGTCCTCTCTTTGTATTAGGTGACCAAAGTGTCTGAGCATGAGCTTCATTATCAATCCTTCCAATGAGTGGTCAGGGTTGATTTCCTTTAAGACTGACTGGTTTGACCTCCTAGCAATCCAGGGGACTCTCAAGAGTCTTCTCCAGCACCACAGTTCAACGGCATCAATTCTTCGGCGCTCAGCCTTCTTTATGGTCCAGCTGTCACAGCCATACATTACTACTGGAAAAACCATAGCTTTGATTATGTGGATGTTGCTGAACTCCAAGCAGCAGAATGTCTCCTATGGCTTTTGAAAATGCAGAAGCATGGAAACAGGTGTAGCTTCCCACTTGAATGCGTCCTTCGAGAGGAGCCATTATTCTTTCAGTTGAAGTGTCATTGAAGTAAGTGAAAGCAAGACTACTTGGGAGACATTTTTAAGATGCCGAGAAGTAAATGTCCTGCAATGGCTCCCCTCCACTTAACAGCACATAGAAACACAAAAGGCTTTGATATCTGGTGTGTTTAATTAATACTTTACTTCAAAGAAGCAATTATACTGATGAGGATAAGAACCAAGAGTGACACTCAAACCCAAGGAATATCATTTTGTTTAATTAGTATTTCTACAGTCTCTTGCTTTTTAAAAAAAATTATTTATTTATTTATTTATCCATTCATTTATTCATTCATTCATTCATTCATTTTTACTTTGTGAGCCACCCAGAGATGGTTGGACTCAGGTGCAATTAAAAAAAATCAAATAAATAAATACATTTGGAAAAAATATGCTTTGTGAAATTCCTTCACATTCTGAATTGTTCAAGGTACTCGTTGTTCATTCCGGGTCTTAATGCCTTTTGCAGTTGAATTCACAAACTCTATAGACAGAACAGAAACTTTTTCCTTCTTTGTCCAAAGTGCACTTTATGTAGTGAAGTAACTGAAGCCTAGTCCAGTGACAGTGAGAAGTGCATGTGAATTAATTAAATTGCAATAAACTGCAGATTATCCAAGAGGAGGAAATTGAGGAGATATTGCTAGATGGACCCCTGGTGTTTGATCTACTCCCTTGCACAGCATTAACAAAGTGCAAAAGTGGGCTAGAGATTGGGAATTTATTTCTTATGTACTGAGGACATAAATTGGCCACAAAAAAAACCCTAAAAGCTTTTGTTACAAATAATTGAAGCAGAGGGTTGCTTGGGCTGCTAGGCCTAGCCAGAGGGCCCTGGTGTGCTACTAAATGTTAAAGAATTGGCCCTGCCAGCTCCATTGCTGGCAACTTTTTGATAATCAACAAAAGTGTCCTTTCTTTATTCTTCCAAGCCAACTGAGTGTTGGAAAGAAATTATGTGAAGTGGGTTAAGACTCTGGGCCCTGGTGTGCTACTAAATGTTAAAGAATTGGCTCTGCCAGCTCCATTGCTGCCACACTGAGCCACTAGCCTCAAAACATCTGATTGGTGAACTAGGTGTCCTAGCTCAGCTCTGCTTTTACCTGGCTCATAAAATTCCAGAAAATTCAACAATCAGCTCTTGTGAGTTGGTGTGAACTGGCTCTAGCACACCTCTGGATGGATCAGTTGGGGGCCTGAGAAGAAATGAATTCTTGAAACTTTTTTCTCATCCATCTGGCAGAGGCAATTGGATAGTGACTCAAACAATTGATGCCCCCTCCATTCTAAGCCTCCTTTCCCTCTGAGTCATGTGACCCAGAACAGATACGTATATGTAGCCTCAGTTGGGGTTTGCAAAAAAATTCCAGAAACCACATTCTGCATGCTTTTCTTACTTTGTTACTATTAGCATTAATTTTCATAGCTGGGAACTGAAGAGTGTGTCTGTGTATATGTGTGGCAAGCACATAATAATATCAAACAAGTGGGAATGTCCCAATTTCTCTGTGTTTTTAATTAGGGGAGGTGTTTCCTGATTTGTATATTTGCTGCCATGTTTCATGGACATGATTCTGGAAGGTTCTAGGAACTGCAAATTAATTAATTAATTAAAAAGGTGGGGGAGAAGCACAAAGGTCACAGATTGCAAACTGCCTCCCACTTCCTTATCCCATTAGCTGACTGACTTCTGATCTAAAGTGAGAGGAACACACTTCTTTCAAACCCTGTAAGGATTCAATCTCCTGTGAGATGCTTTGACAACCACCAAGGACTAAAGAAAAAAACATTTGTATCCCAAGTGTGATGGAAGACTTGAGTGAGGAGGTCCAAGGTCACGGGGAGACTGAGAAGAATCTCAAGCATCTCCTCAGCCCACAGCCTGAGCGTGTGAAAGCTAAGAGGGTGAGACTGGCACCACCCTAAGGAATTCAGAGTGTTTAGTTGCAGTCTTTGGGGGTTAGAGTTAGTCTGGCGAGATTCTGTCTAGTAGGTGTAAGCTCATAAAGTAACTGAACTGTTCCAGAATCGTCCCACCGAGTTTCTTGGGCTGAACCTGACATCAAGCTTGCTTAAACATTTGCTAGGTTTCCATCAACTCAAGGGGTTCTTCTTGCATGAGTGTACATATTTCAAGTACTTTGTCACTTTGTTCCTTATTTTTCTTCCTCCTTAAGCTGGTTTAATAATTACTCCCGCTTTGCAAAAGTGTGGTGCCCTTGATGTTATAAAATTTGCACATAAACATGGAGGAATTTCTTCCCATCTGTTCACTGTGCAAAAATATGTATGACATTTATTTTGTCCTACCTTAATATTGTGAGCCACCACTGGACTTAAGAATCAATCCCAGATCAATAGACTGTCCCTCTACTTCCCTAGGTTTAATTTTAAGTAGTGCTTCATAAAGTATTTTGAGAGATTTTCTAGCTGAGAATTATTGGGATGCTGGAAGATGACGAACGTTACAGCTTTGCTCATGTTTTCTTTCAGCCAGGAAAAATAATTTGCTATTATATTTTTATGTCACATAATTACATACAAATGAAAATCAAACAATCTCCAGGAACCTCTGTGCCATTTTTTTTTTTAAGAAAAGGAAATCCTTCCTATCACAATCCGTGGGAGAATATCAGTTCAACACCAACAGAGCACTTGTGAATTAAGATAACATCTTCCTGGATTTGAGTTGGATACCTGTTAACTTCCAGAACACATCCCTATATTTTCTCAGCAGATGTACAGAAGTTGTTGTTATTTCAGCTTCCCAATCTAGCCTAAACCCTGGAATTTCATGAAGATCTCCTATCCAAAAATTAACTAATTCCTACCCAACTTAGTTTTTCAAGATCAGCCCGAGTCAGCTAAGTGCTACCACTTTCTACAGACATCATGATTGGAGGTGGGGAGGGAGGCTTTGAGTCAGCATTGACTCCTGGTGACTGCCTGGACAAGTCCCTGCAGTTTTCTTGGCAAGATTTCAGAAGTGGTGTGCCATTGCCTCCTTCCTAGGGCTGAGAGAGGTGACTGGCCCAGACCATTTGTGGGCATGACAGTGAGTCAAGACCGTTTTGGATCCAGCAGAAGCACAGCCCTTCCTAGCATGCCATTGACCAATCCCAGCATCAGGCAGGGATTATGAATGCAGGGTTCCTATATCTGCTTTCCTCCTGTTATGGCTGAGAAATTTTCTAGTAGGACAGAGATGGAATTCAGAATAAATATGCCTTAGCATTTCCAAAGTCTGTAAGTTGGAAATCTTAACATTCACATTATTTAAGAACATAACAACATAAGAGCAATGGTACTAGATCAAATTAATTGCCTGTCTAGTTCAGCATTCTGTTCCGCAAATAGCCAAGCAGATCCCTGTGTAAAGAGAGACCCGAACACAGAAACAAACCCATTCTTTGCATTCTGGTGTCAAGCCTCTCACAGCTGCTTACCATATTTGTTGAAAAGGGGGGGGGGGAGGAATTAGGTTACAGAATCTTGGAAACTGGATGCATGTACTTTAGTATCCCATTATTAGGAAGTTCCTTAGGGCAGGGATTCTTTGATCCTCTTGCTCCCTGCCTTTTGAAGAAGTGGGGAGGATGCTACTCCCCTGATATAAAAGGAATGTGCCCTTGATCCAGCTCTGTATGTTTTTGGAACCAAGCCCTCTTCCCATCCCCTTTCAAAGGCTCTGAGAAATCCACTACATCAGAAACAAATGCACAGAAATATTGCTGGTGGGAGTTTCTACATCCTCTCCCTATCTTTCAACCTTCATATTGTCAGATGGAATGCTTTCACAGGACTAAAAATGTATACCAATTCCACTTACTATAGCCTACTGCTTTTAATATTCCTCCCAGGACTAAATGCTCTATCATATCTCTATCTCTATCTCTATCTCTATCTCTATCTCTATCTCTATCTCTATCTCTATCTCTATCTCTATCTCTATCTCTATCTCTATCTCTATCTCTATCTCTATCTCTATTCCTCCCTCTCTCCCTTCTTACAAAATGTCAGGGAGAAGAGCTTTACTCCAACCATGAGTAACCATGCTATTACTATATGCAGGAAAGTCATTTTTGTTTACATCAAAATAGCTTTTAGCCATTACAAATCCCCCCATGTGTTCTCCAGACATGGGTTGGCTACTGACAGACCTGAGTTACTCTAGAAAATTCAATTGCAACAAAGGAAAAGGCAAGTATTATTTTCAGACTGCAACACTGCAAGGTCTCTCTGAACAGCTCTTCCTGGCTTAGCAATTAAATCCTTTTAATTTTTTTTTATCAAGAACCCAAAAAGGAAAAAAGTGAACCTGATTATATTCAAAGCTGGTGATACATCCAGAGCTGCAAAGCATCTGAAATTAGAATCTGATAAGTTCAGGGGGTTTTTTTTTTTCCCATAGATCCATAAATTAAAGTTTTAAGGAAAAGAATCTTTGATGCTAAATTCAGTCTCAAAAATAAATTGCACAGTGGAATAGGAATAGCTCTAAATAAATCTTTCAGATTATTTCAACTCCTTCCACTCAAATATAATTTCCACAAACAAATTGTCTGGAGTGATATCTAATGTTCTGGTCTAGGGAGAATCCAATGACAAGGGTGGGTACAGGAGAAAGTACTTCACTTTCCTTGGATCCTTGGAAGAGCTCTGGAAGAAGAATACATTTCATTTCTGTTGTATTTTTTTTTCTTTGCTATTCTAAAACATTATTCAATATCCTATTTTCAGGCTGCATTTGTCTTGCAAGCTACTCCGGGAATCCATATTTTGTTTATTTGCTTTAGAATGTTATCCACCTGCCATCATAAAAACAGATCCAAATTGATTTACCATTTAAATTGATCAAGTAAGAAATGCATTTATACTTTGCACCTCCTCAGAGGAATACGCACTCTGCATTGGTGGGTTAGAATGGGACACCTTGTAGTCTAGCAATGACTTAAAAGATGGGTCTTGAAAATATATAAAAACAGGATTGTTTATCCCAGCATTTGAAATTCAATTGCTGACATTTATTTGTTAAATTTAAAAGAAGCCTTCAAAATATTTGTAAATGCTGGACCATCAAGGTTCCATCAATGTCTCATGGCTATTGCTAGAGAAATCCTCCATATGTTCCATTAGCTTATTACAGTGTGTACGAAAATGTGAATTACTTTGGGTAACAAAGCAATGTATTTGGCTTCAGTGATGTTTTATTTATTTCTTCACATAATTCCAATCCTGCTACTCATTAAAAATATCTCGGAATTCTGGCGTACATATACTTTGATAATCAGATAAAACATTAATTTAGTATAACACTTCAAATACTCAAACAACTAATAATAAGATATTAAAAACACACATAGACACAATTATGGATGTGTCCAAAACATAAAGGTTGACAACTGCTGAATAGGAGGAGGGAAAGTATTCCTGAAGTTGTTACCATACCAGAGAAAATGCTCACTCTGTAGGTTATAGCAGAACCATTGTGATATAATAACCCAGCTTTGTTCAAAATGGTTCCCTCCATATGTTGGATTACAGCACTCTTTACCGGAAAATGATATGAGTTTTAATCTAATCCATTTGAGAATTTAACCTTATCTATCTATAGTAAAAGGTTGTCATACAGTAATATAACAACATTAAATAATCATTATCTCTGTCTAGGTTCATGTGCCAACAGAGAAAGCAGCTTAACAAAGGCTTATGGCAAAACAAAGCAGCATCAGAACAACAACAGGCTTTGCCTGTATGATCTCCTCCGAAGCACAGATTCCTAGAATAATCCAAACATTTTGCTTTGCTATATAATTACATTGATTTTATCTAAGTTACTCAGTTGCGTTGATTGACCAAAGCCTTGATGGTGCAGGGGAGGTCAATGTTTTGTGGGCCCATCTAGTGACAACAATGATATGCTGAAGATTGTGACTCAGAATGTAAGAGGACTAAATGTTAAACAATATACATTAATGAATGAAATGAAAGACAAATAATAGGTGTATTGTATATCTGTAAACTAATAGAAGGGGAAAGGTATCATAGTTCTGAATAAAGGTGGTCTGACATTGAATGGGGTTGATGAACTCATGCATGGAAGTCAGACATCATTGGGGGGGGGCATTCTATGATGATCTTGTCATGGAAATGACATGACATATATTCTTGTGTTCAATGTGATGACACAGTTACATACTGTAAATGTGTCATTTCCATAACCACATAATGACATCCATGCTCATCACATCATTATGGCTTGTTAGGAACACCTATGGGTAAAAGGGTTGGTTTAATTATGAATGAAATGGTTAAAGTATATATCAGAAAATACTAAATAGAGGTTGTTGTGGATGTATATGAAAGTAGGAATTGATGGGTTGTTGATAACCACGTTACACTCAGTGAAAAGAAAAGAGAAAACAGAGGTGAGTTTTGAGAAAAGTGTGGAACATTCTAAAATAATGTGATCCAGCAGGAAAATGTACTCTTTTAAGAGGCAGGATGGGTAGAAATGAGATGAGAGAATTCAGAAAGAGTGATTGGCCACCCAGAGACCCAAGAATGAAAAAGAATGGTGAGAATCTGCATTTTAAAAAGGGTCTGTATGTTTTGAATATACTCTGTGATTTAAACATAATTCTAGCCACTATATACACCTGGAAAAGGAGCCAGTGCTTGATGTGTTTCTGATGGAAGACTGAGGGATACCTGTGTGATAAGAGGTTCTGAATGTGGGAAAGACCTTTATTTAATAATATCAGGAGAAGATCTTGGGAGAAGATGGACATAGGAAAAAAGAAGAGAGAAAAGGTAGACTGAAAGTAGGAACAATTACAGGACAAGAAACACAAATCCTGCATGGAAAATGTTTTAGAAAATATTTATATCTCTCTGGATTGAGTTCTATTAATTAATATTTAGATTAATGTTTAGATTTATGGGTTAATACATAAAGAATGCTTGTGATGACATTAGGAATGTGTCGATTGGGGATGTGGTTGTGTGTATAACTGGTGTAAAGACAATATTTAACTTGCGTTATTGGCTGAGAACCTGAATTATTTTTAATCAATATGAGGTCGATTATATGTTTCAGTGTGTAATATAGTTTTGATAATTAATGTATCAAAAACCAGGACAGTTGGGTCTGATGGAGTTAATATTTGCAGATCATACATAAATAGTGAAAAACTAGAGCAGGTAGATGAATTTGTGCATCTTGATGTAATATTTACTAAAGATGCCAGAATGGATGGCATTTTAAGAAAGAATAAACAAGGATCAAATCACAAAACAAATATATGAAGGAAGAGTGAATTATCTGAAAGTCAGACAAAGACCAAGAAGCTTGTGCTTGGATGGAATTGATGAGATCCTCAAAAACAGAGAGGTAACTATACAAAACAGAAGGCAATATATAAACTGGTGTGTTGATGTGCTTGTAGCTAAGATGGGTTCAAAGATCATAAAGGTACCAGAGGTATTGTGAATGATTAGATGAACACTTGACTTATCTATATTCTCTTCCCTTTTCTTATCACATTCCTTTATTTTTTTGGCTTGCTATTTCTTATTCATTGCCTGCATTTTGCATAACTTTGCTTATTCTGAAGAAAGAATAGCATGATTGAGATTATACTGCATTGATTTTATTGTTTATATTTCATTGTCAGTCAGACTGAAAGTAGGAACAATTACAGGACAAGAAACCCAAATCCTGCATGGAAAATCCCATCTCCAATCGACACATTCCTAATGTCATCACAAGCATTCTTTAGGTATTAACCCATAAATCTAAACATTAATCTAAATATTAATGAATAGAAATCAATCCAGAGAGATATAAATATTTTCTAAAACAGAAATCAGAGCTATTCCGCTGATGCAGAATATACTTTTGAAAGTATAATTAATAAATGAGTAAGTAATCTGGAGGTAGGAGGAACGTTTCAACCCACCTTAAACACATGCCCTTTGCCCCTGAACATTTCCTGATTTGTCCTGCTTTTAAGCAAAATTGTGCAATCATATTATTCCTCACCCCCACCTCTAAACAGACTCAACTCAGTCTTTACTCTAGTTGTCCCAGTCCTGGTGCTCAGCAATATTACTTTGTTTTCCTTCCAGATGAAAAGCAGGCAATTTAGAAATAGACACAAGCTCTGTGATTGTTTTTCCCATGCAAAATGACATTTATGGCTCCTTGGCTAACTCTAAACAGCATTCTCTGTTTGCCATCAAGAAGCTACATAGATGCAGGTGAGATAAACAATCTTGAAACTTTAACTTAAAATCTTGTTGGCAGAACTTTCCAAATTGCTTTCTTTACACTGTTACCCCTTCCAGGACTCTGAATATTAAATCCTATTTTCATAGTCAATATTATTCTAGAAAATGGAGCAACTTTTGCCCAGACTGTTTTAAAGCTGAAATCGTTCTTTTGAAAGAGCTTTTCACAATCACAGCTCCTAGATGTCATTGTATTGTTTCTGAACTTCTACAAGCAATTTTCTAGCAGTCAGGTGAATTGGACTAGGAATAATTGAGTATCAATCAACCCACCTGGTTTTTTTTTTTTTTTTTAACTCCCCATCTGGAAAGACTTATTGTTTGACATTTTCTATCATTATTTCTATCATCTTTTCTTACTGGCTGACATAAACAGTAGCCTGGATTTTTTTAGGACACTGTCAGAATGAGGAAAGAAAGTGAATGACTGCTAATAAAGACACTCTCAAATTGAACTTGGCTCTGGATGACTGAATTGACACATTTCTTTCTTGGCAAAAGTATAGAAGTAGTTTGCAACTGGCTTCCTCTGAATTATTTTTGGCTTCCCACTCTAGCACACAGCCCTGGGATATTCTCTTACTCTCCCAGCCAAGTACTAACCAGGTTCAACCTCCCTGAACCTCAGAATTCAGACAAGGTACGTCAGATCCTCCATTCTTGTCTTGCCTTTCTTGTAAATGAGTAAAAAGAACTAGTAGGATTTAGCCTTCTTTCAAATCCAGAAAACCCATCTGAGGTGTAGAGACAGGGGAAACTGTCATGTTTGACCTTTTCTCATTTTTCCACTTCTGTTTGCTTCATTCTGTTGCTATATCAGTCTGCGATCACTTTTTTTTAACTCTGAAAATTCCTACACATTTTGTGCACATTTCTACCAGTTGATATGCATCTTAAAATATATCTTTCTTATGCTATGTTTTGCATGAATTTTCATTTAATGTAAAACATTTTGCTTTGTTAACTTCTTTCCTTGGTAAGAGCTCCGTGTGTACTCTCCTCTAATACTAAGAGGGGGGCAGTGTTCTTCCACATGTTAAACTAAAAAGAAATCAGCATTTTTCATGTGGACCAGGACTGCTGGGAATAGTCCATCAGAGACTACTCAAGGACCATATCTTTCCCATTATAAACATAATTTTTCATTGCAAAATTGCACCAGATAATCTAGAAAAATGAAAATATTGACAGACAATTGGGTTCCAGTTTGTGTGGATTCAGCAAGTACAGATTTGTTATGTTTACATTAAAGAAAAAACAAATATATTTCTCCCCTTCCTAAATAAATATTGGATTTTTGCAGGTATAAGATCTATTTCAAACCATTTTCAAATCTCTCCATTACCCCTGTCCAGCTTCAGCTCTTCTCATCCTATTCCCATTCCAGTGCCAAGGTTTAAAAACTCTTTGGCTTGTGGATTGTTGCAAAGTCATAATGCCTTATTCAGAAACAATCAAGGTGTGAATAAGATATTAGTGTAATCATGTGAGATAGGTAAGAAGGTTTGCATTTCTGAGCTACCTGTGCTTGCCTTCTGTTGTAGAAGCTTTTCACACTGTGTTTGCTATTTATGGTGATCGTAATTATGCCATTAAGTGATTATGTTTATTATCTTAAGGTAACAACAGTCACACTGAAAACAAAACAGACCCCCAACCTGCTCATTACAGCAAAACAGCAATTCTTCATGCAATGTCTTTCTGCACACAGGGAGAAGTCAAAGATATAAGATTGATCTGTAAAACTGGCACAACTTGGTGTTAAGGCCAGGGTCAAATTTAGGGAACTCCACAAACTAAGTGAAACTTGTAATTGCTGTACTTTTTTTTCCTCCAAATGTCTTTTTGTTCTTGTTGTTATGTTAAAAGTCCTATTCCTTAACAGGATCAATGTATGAAAAGTATGGGTAGTATATGAATACCAGAAGGGGTTACTTGACCCAGTCAGCTAAATCACAGAGGGTTAAATCTAAAACAGATCTAACTGTGGACCAGATTAAATTAACTCTGTCTAGTTGGCATGGGAAGACCCAAGTCCGGTCATCTGAGCCATTTTGAATATTAGACCTCCAAGAAAAAGAATGGAAAAGAAAAAACAGCTGAAAAGTCTTTTCACAACTGAACTCAGTGTCAAGGCTTGGCAGCATAAGGCACACCTTTCAAACACTGATTGCCTAAAGTAACAAAACCATGCCCCCTGCTTTCTTCCTGGCCAATGGGAAAGGGGCTAGTGATGCCATGGAGTCTTGGTGCTACTTCACTTTGGCAAGGGTTCAGAATATATTAGGCATTTTCCTGAGAAAGTGGGTGGAGACCTCCTTCCAAAATGATGAGTTTTGATCAAGTTAGTGTGATATGTTCTCTCAGAACCACCAATGGGATGTTTTGACTGTGTACTGACGGACTGTGTTAACCCAAGTAGTGGGAACACTGAATAGAAGAATTGGAATGGACGTCAGAAATCATCCGGTTGAACCCCCTGTCTGGGGTTTTAGACAAATAGCTATATACCCTCTGAAAATCTCCAGTGAAGGGGAACATACTTCTTCCTAAGGCAATGTAATCCACTAATTAACAGCTCTTACCATGAGGAACTTCCTCCTATGTCCCAATTACTTCCATGTAGCTTCAACCTGTTGGTTCTGATCCTACCCTATTGAGCAACAAGCTTGTTTCCTTCTCTATAGAACAACTCTTTAGCTATCTGAAGTTAGCTATTATATTTCTCCTTGGTCAAAATTTCTCTCTCTTAGATTTCATCTTGTTCATGTCAGCTCCCTTTTCAACCCACTTTTGAATCTTCTCTTTTTCTTCTATAATAGTAACTCCCCTTAGTTTTGCATCACCTGCAAACTTAATAATCATTCCCTCAAACCCTTCATCTGGGTCATTAATAAAAATGATGAACAATAGAAGCCCTAGAGTAGAGTCCTGTAGCACTGTTCTTAATCTAATTCTCTAAACTGACATGGAGCCATAGATGAGTATCCTCTGGGTGCAGTCATTCAGCCATTTATGAATCTATTTAACAGCACATATTTAACCATGTTATTAATGAGGATGAGAGACTTTATCAGATGTTTTGCTAAAGCCAAAGTATGCTAGGTCCACAACATCCCCAAATCTGATAAGCTAGTAACTCTGCCAAAAAAGAAGAATCTGTGCAAGGCCAGATTCACCCCAACACCTCTGTTCACTCAATGAATTTGTAAAAGAATTCTTGGAACTCTTAGTGTTTTCCAAAATTGTGCACTAACTCCTATATCAACAGATCTTTTTAAGCATAAATACTCTGTACCTGATGAGTGATCAGATGCTTCTTTGAGAGCTACAATTCTTAAAATCATACATTATAATCCAGGAGAACTTCGTAATAGAGTTTGGAGGTAATACCAAATTCTGAAATGAGTGCATCTCTGATGTGAGGTCCCCTCTGTGTATTGTTTCAAAATATGAAGAGATTCATGAAAATAAATTTGGTGTGCAGTGGGCATTTCTATTATTCTAGACATGCCAATCCCACCCTTCCATTTTTGTGACAAAATAAAAAAAAATTATTCATTTGAAATGAAAGTAGCAAGCATTCCTCTGAATCTGATTTAACTTGATGACATCCACAGGTGTCCAGGTGGGCAAATAATGACATGAGTGTCATGATGTCATAGCAGTTATGTAATTTTCATCAGCCCCTTTACTGACACAAATTACACAATCATATTATATATGCAATGACATCATTTTGTCCCTGTTTGTTCATTGTTGTTCACAATGGCTTTTATCAGATACCAATGACATCAGCATTTAATCAAATCTGATTGGTTGCCTGGTGTCAGGTTCTCATTTTATTGTCCCTAACTAATTCAGGTGGATTCCAAAAGGGGAGACATGATTTTTTATTTACCAATCAGTATTGTTGAAAGTAAAAGCAACTGCTGTGAGAAGACAGTGAACATCATCTTCTCACACTAGGAACATGTGTGAATAGTAGAATATGTAAAATATTTTGCAATCCATAATTTCTTTATGCTGTAATCCCCAATCAACTAGCTCAGCATGGCTGAAGAAATAGCAAAGAAGCTGTGAAAGAGCTTTTTCAGAAGTGTATTTCATAACTGAAATATTAGTACTAAACAGGCCTCTCAAGACCATACCTAGCTTTGATGAGCTTTATGATCAAGTTCAATTTGAAATCAAAAGGTCATACAAACGAGATGTACTGCTTGGGTTTGGAGACCGGAATGCAAGTTGGAAATATTAAGGAGGAAAATATAGTTGGATTGTATGGCTTAGGAAACTGAAATGAAGCAGGAGAATGACTTATTAATTTCTGCCAATCCAATTATTTCCTCATTGCTAACACTGTTTTCAAACAACTAAAGTGGTGTCTGTATATGTCACCAGATGGAATATATATAAATCAGATTGACTACATTATTGCTAAAAGGAGGTGGAGGAGCTCAGTTATAGCATCAAAGACATGGGCAGGTGCCAACTATGGAACAGATCAAGAGAAGAAGAAGAGGGAGGAGGAGGAGGAAGAGGAGGAGGAGGAGGAGGAGGAGGAGAAAGAAGAAGAGAAAGCCAATCAGTTTCCACAATATCATCTAGAGCATATACCCAACATTTTCAAGGAGAACATCAGGAATCACTTTGAAGTACTGAATCTCACTGATACAGAATGAGAGAAACTGTGGCATGACTTACAGAAGTTGTTAAGGACGAATGTGAAAAGGGACTGCCAAAGATGAAGAAAGAGAAGAAAGCAAACTGGATGTCAGAAAAAAACATAGAAATTGCCAAGGGAAGAGAAGCCAAAGCCAAGAAAGACAACATTCTCAGGAAATTTATTAAGTCTTAATTAAGAGTTTCAGAGAACTGCTAGAAGAGACAAGAACCAGTATTACAACAGCATCTGTAAAGATATTGAAAATGGAAACAGATACAGAAAAACAGGGGAAGTCTTCTAAAAGAGCTCCAAACACAGGAGCCTCCAACCTTGATTTGATATGCTAAAGGACACCAAAAGACAGAGAGTAACTGATTCAAAAAATATCAAAGAAAGATGGAGAGGATTTACTGAAATACTATACAGTAGAGATGTCAACATCCAAGATACCTTAGAAGATATTCCCTACTTACAAGAATCTCTAGTACTAGGAGATGAAGTTAGATCAGCACTCCAGGCTTTACCAAGTTGGAACCCTATAGGAACTGATGGAGTACCGATGGAAATATGGCAAGCAACAGAAGAAGAATCAATAAAGAATCTAACCAAGCTATGCCAGCAAATCTAGAAAACAACACAGTGGCCAACAGCCTGGAAGAGATCAATCTACCAAAAAAGGTATGCAAAATGACTGTGCAAATTATCATACAATATCCTTAATTTCAGATGCTAGTAAAACAATGCTTAGGATCATGCAATGCAAATTACAGCACTACATGGAAAAAGAGATGCCAGTTGCTCAAGCTGGCTTTAGAAAAGGCCAAGGAACATGAGACATGATTACTGATGCATGCTGGATAATTGAGAAAGCCAAAGGAGGAGGAGGAGGAGGAAGAGGTCAATATGTGCTTCATTAATTATAGAAAGGCCTTTGATTATGTCAATCAGGTCAAGCTGTGGAATGTTCTTAGAGAAATGGAAATCTCAGAACATTTTATTGTCCTTGTGCATCAGTGAGAAAGTTGGACTTTGAAGAAATAGGATAGCAAGAGTATTGTCGCTTTTGAACTTTGGTGTTGGAGAAGACTCCTGAAAATACCACAGACAGCCAAGAAAACAAACAACTAGATCATCAAACAACTCAACTCAGAGTTCTCACTCAAGGTACAAATGATCAGGCTCAAACTGTCCTACTTCAGACATATTATGCAAACACTTAGATCTCTGGAGAAGCCTGTGATGCTGAGAAAAGTGGAAGGAAAGAGAAAAAGAGGAAGACCAGCAGCAAGGTGGATAAACTCAGTTACAGTGGTGATGGCTACAATGTTGGAAGACCTGAAGAACTAGGTTAGGGACAGGTCAGCATGGAGAAAATCTATCTGTATGGTCGCTAAGAATCAAGATCAACTTGATAGCACATAATCAATCAGTGTTCCAAAACAATGTACACATTTGTTTTAATTTGTGGACATCTGAATGACCTTTGCTGGAAACAGGCAATTGAACCAAATAATTCCAAATAATTAAATTCTTTAATTTTTATGTTTTTAAATTAATTGCTATCAAGAAATAATTGATGTACAAATCTCTTAAATAAATAATAGTACAAATAGTGTATAATCTGCCAAGAGTCACCAGATGGTCTGAAAAACTCAAGGATTTCTCTTCTGAAAGGACACCTAGCTGCCTTTGGACTTGATTCTTTAAAGGTCAGACATACAAATAATTTACATGCTATTTAGTAATCAGTGAAAGGCATAGCCAGTAATTAGCATGCAACCTAAAAGTTAGAAGGAGGATCAATAGATCAAATGATCAATAGATGGATGCATTGATGCATGATTGCATGGACAGATGATTAGTTGGTCTGGTTAAACTGATAGACTGATAATTACATCATAATCCATAAGGTCTAATTTACAAATCTTTTGGCTTTAGATTGGTTTAATCAGGCTTCAAGACTGCAGGAAACCTTTTTGGAATTAATTAACTATGAACACCAAGGGATATGCCAGAAACATAAGAGTCTAGTGCTTTGAATGTGCTGAATCTTTTGATTATAATTAGAACAACCAATAAAACTTTTATTAGTATTAAACCCCACACACACATACCCAGGAAACTGCCCTGAGGAGTTGCTGTTGCTTCCCATAAAAATGCCTGCCTTCTCCAGCATAAGTCCCACCAGATGTTTTGGATTACAATTCCCAAGCTGTCCTAAACATGCACTGGGGTAAAACTGTAGTCAATTTGTAGAGATCTGACAAAAGTCTGAAAAAGTATGGGAGAAATAAAGTGTTAGAGCAATCCATGGATACCAAGTAATCCCAAACCCTCTTAAATGAGAACTTTGAGTCCTTAAAATTGAATTACATTTTTACAAAGAGGGAGAGATTTAAAAAGGGCAAGATTTCATGAGAGTTTGGGCCACCTCATTTGAGAGCTTGCAAAAACCTTGAAATATGTAACACCACTGCTTCATGAGCTGCATTGGTTGCCAGTGTGTTTCCAGGTACAATTCAAGGTGCTGGTTGTAGTACTCCAAAAGTACTCCATTTCCTGGGGGGGGAGGTGTTCCCCTATCTGTTTGTTTGTTATAAAGATTTGGAGAATTGTTTTTATGTTATACCAGGAAAGATAGATAGATAGATAGATAGATAGATAGATAGATAGATAGATAGATAGATAGATAGATAGATAGATGATATACACACACATATTTCCTTACTCACTTTCCAATTTACTTGGTGTAACATCTAGTGCCCTTTTAAAACAGGTATTACATATTTCAGAAGCATCGTAAAAAATGTGATACATCATTTAATGAGAGAATCCTGCTTTGTGCTGCGGAAAATCTGTCAAAGATTGTAGCATACAGTGGAGTATACTGGAGGAAAAAGAGAGAAATGGAAGCAGAAATAAACTGAAAAGCCATCTGTTGCTGTTTCCCGATGGTTTTCCAGTTTATTTAAATTTAAATAATTTAAATTTAAATTATAGTAGAATATAGTATAGCCTAGCATAATACAGACTAGATTAGACTAGACTATGAGGGCATCCCTCATTGACTACTTTCAAATAAAAGTTCCCAAGGGCATCCTCTTTTTAAAAAGGGGTGGGGTTTCCATTGTATGGGTGGGAAATCTCAACTTTTTTAACCCTAGTTTACAGGTCTTCCTACAAGTACTCCTCTTACTGTCTAATTTTAAATTAAAACTGATGACCCATTCATTCACCTGGAATTTCCAAGATAGCAATTGCTACAGGACCAGATCACCTTTTAAATGAATTTTGTTTAAATGGTTGTAATTTCAACTGTTCTTATTGAAGTTGTTTCATTGTTCTTTTTGAATTCACTGCTCCAGGCTTCTTCTACAAGAAGAGCAGTATAAAAAAATAAAATAGTAATAGTAATCTTAGACTAGGACCAAGGAAACCCAGGTTCACATCCACCTTCAACCTTGGAAGGTCACTAGGTGACTTCAACCCAGTCACACTCTCACTCCCAGGATATTTGCTGTTGGGAAAATAGGAAAAGAGAATGCTAGAAATACAGCCAATACATTCAGGACATAAAGCTGAGCAAAAACAATCTTTAAGTGTAATTACTCCTGCTCAATATCATCTAGGATCATCAACGTCATCCAGGAGACTGGAGGTGGGGTTGGGAAATCCCATAAATGGCTTTGTTATGTTCTGGTCTAGAGAAGAGAGGGGATGAACAAGACTACCATTCTGAATGGGAAATCCCATTCTTCATTGGAGTTTAAACAGCATTATCCCACAGAGAACATGAGCTCAGGACCTTCACAATCAACAGAAAAATATTGCAGAGCAGATAAATTCACAGTGGGGAAAGACTTTCCCCAGAGGCAAAGCCCCAGTCAGGTGCAGAATGTCAAGTTTTATTCACTGGTTACCAATTAGTGAGAGGGCATTTGCTCCTCTTCAGCTCAATGAAGTAGAAAATGAGTGGTCAGGAATTATTTGAACTCACTGTCATTGATTTTTGTTTTTTTCTGCACTGTTGGGTAGTGAGCGATCTAAATCTTACCTTTTTTTAACTTGGCTCACTGCTCTAGGCCTAATGAAGCAAGGGGGAGGGAACAAAGTATGGTGATGTGAACACCATTCCCAGGCTCCTTTCAGAAAGGTCAGTTGATTTTAAGCTCTACTAGTTGGCAAAGTAGGAACTGATCAGTGGGAGACAAAGCCTAACTTATAACTCTTATTCACATTTTGTAGCCTGGATGTGGCCCATGAGAATGTAATTGTGATGCAATGGAAAAGTACAAATGTTAGACGGAATATACAGGTGACCTCCTTTTTTCCCCATCTACTTATTGACAATTTTATGAATAAGCTTCTCCTCTCCTCCTTTCCTCTCTCACTGAACTCTGTTGCAAAAACAAACATCTTATTTTCCATCACTTGAATGCTTTCATGAACTACAACTCACATATATCAAAAGGTTTCTCAGAAGGTCTCAAACAACACAATGAGTTTTTAACTCATTAACATTGTTCATTGATAAGGTATTTGTAATTTGTCCCACAATAACCTGCATCTTCATAACCATACTGCCTTCCCCACCCCCACCATCTCATCCTAGTTTAAACAATAAAACAATTTAGTTGTAGTTCATGAAAGGTTATGCTTTTTAATAAAATCTGTGAGTCTGAAAAGGTGCTACTAGACTCCTGATTTTTCTATGGAGGTTGGTAATTTTCCTGGGACTATGTTATCTCTGCTTATAGTTCTCTCATTTTTCTCTTTCAAACTCACCACTGACACACACGCACACCCTTCCAATCTACCTAACCCACCTGGGACTACATAGGAGCAACTGGACTTAGTAGTGTGTAGTCTTGGTTGAATTGGGGGGTGGGGGTGGGGTATAGGTTGCGTTCATTAAGGAATTCATTCTCACACTTTCAGTGGAGATACAAACTTCAGGTCAAATACAGTAATTGGAATATTTTAGAGAAAACTTAATGTCTCTATTAATCTACAAAGGTTTTTATTAGATTCAGTTTACTTAAGTATTACATACACTCATGCATACACACTTACATACTCACATTCTCCCCACTATGAGTTAGCCATTTTGGAGACAGGCCCCCAAAATCTAACGATATACTAAACAAACTCATTCAAGTTACTAAAGAAGCAATTAACCAAAAAATAAAAAAAAAAGTAAAATTGACAAGGCATTGTCAATTGTCCAGACCAGCTGACGGCCTAATACCTCAAAAAGTTAGAAGAAGAATTGTTGAAACCACTGGTAAGGATAATGAATGAAATTAAATAGGCAAAAATAATACCAAAGACATTTGAAAAAGCACATATAACTCTGATCTATAAAGAATGGAACAAACCAATTCCTTCACTGAATGTCAATTATAAGCTATTTACTACAAGACAAGCTGAACATTTGAGGAAAGATATTCCTGAAATGATACATATAGACCAAACAGATTACATTCTCAAGAGGAAAATGAAGGATAATAGCAGGTTTATAATAAGTGCTTTAGAATATATCAACAATTTGAAAAAGAAGGCAGCGGTAATATTTTTAGGTTCAGAAAAGGCTTTTGACAACTTGGAGTGGCCTGTCTTATCAGCAGTTTTAAATAAAATGCATCCAGGATTGGAAAGATTACAGCAAATGAAAAATTCTCCACAAATATTCCAATAAGCAAAAGCACTAAGCGAAGTATCGCACTTTCTCCCTTGTTATTTGCAATTGCATTAGAAGACTTGGCAGACAAGATTCAGAGAGACAACAAATATTTGGGATTAAAATATAGGGAGAGGAATACGAGTTGAAATGTTATTAAGATGATATGGTAGTAACCACTATGAAACCACAGTATTGTAAGATAGTTGATAAAAACAATCAAAGACTTTAGTGAATTATCTAGATACAAACTCAGTGAAAAGACAGAGATAATCATGAGATATTTAACTCCAGAAGGAGAAGTCTTTGTGAAAAAACAATTTGGTTGTGAGATAACTAAAAATCCTGTGAAATACTTGGGACTTTATCTGACATATAAAAACATATATCAGAACAATTACAATAAATTATGGAAAGGAAACAAAAAAAACCTTGAAAGGTGAAAAAGCCTAAAATTTTCTTGACCAAGACAGTAAAAATGAACATACTAACCATTTCCTAACCTTAAATTATATTGTCATGCTGGCTGTCTATCTTGGATAACAGAATGAATAAAATTCCCAAATAGTAGAATAACAATCATAAAAATTTGGTGGTAACTTCCACAAAAGATAAAGTCTATCAAAATGAGATCCCTTCTACGTTTCCTTTTAATCCTTTGTGAGGCTTGTCCATCATACGTATCTTTCCATGTTACCTCAACATTTTGTTGACCATTATGTGTCCTGATTGGACTTTGAAGAAGCAAGATAGGAAGAACACTGATGGTTTTGAATGTTGGTGTTAGAGAAGACTCCTGAGAATACCATGGACAGCCAAGAAAACAAACAAATGGATTATTGAACAAATCAACCCAGAGTTCTCACTTGAGGCACAAATGACCAGGTTCAAATTATCCAACTTCGGACACATTATGTGAACACCTAACTGTCAGAAAAAGGCTCTAATGCTTGGAAGTGTGGAAGGAAAGAGAAGAAGAGGACAACCGGCAGCAAGGTGGATAGGCCCAGTTACGGTAGCAATGAATGCACCATAGGAAGAACTAAAGGAACAGGTTACAAACCGATCATCATGGAGAAAATCTATCTATATGGTTACTAAGAGTCAACAACAACCTGATGTCACATAATCAATCAATGTGACTTGCTGTTCATAGCTGTTCATGCTGGTTTGGTTTTGATAGATTGTTTCATTGTGACCATGACAATTCTTACCTCTGGTAACTGGTTTCCAGACTTGATATGGTGCCTTCCTTATTTTTTACACTCCTTTTCATGTATGCATGCTTCTTTGGGTTCAAATTCCATTCATCTATCTTTCTCAATATTATATTTCTTGTAACAAGACCACCTATATTACTCCCAGCCATATGTATGGAACCTCCATTAAAAAAAAAAATGGCTAAAATATTGTGATGTTTTGAAATTTGCACCTGAAATCTCATGATCCTTTGCCTCAGAATGCCAAAATCATGTGAGATCATAAGGATGAGATTACAAAATCTCACCAGACGTGATGATTCTGTGAGGCTTCTCCTCCTCCCACTTTTGGTAGCACCAGAATCATAATGTGAAATTGCACAATTTCACAAATTGCACTAAAATTAGTGAAATTTTAGAATACGAGGATAGTCATAAGCAAAGTTAAAAATATCTATACACAACACACACAGAAATGCCGTCCATCCCCACTCCAACAGATCAAGATGGTAGTTTCCACAAATACCCAAAGGACCTACTGTGCTGGTTTACATTTGTTTGGGCATGATCCACTAGAATTTTTCTTTGGGTCAGTTTCTTCTCTGTGCTAAAACAAGCATAGTAGGACCCATAACTAAATTATCTTCTAGGAGTTTTATTCTTTTTCTTTATTTACAGTACTATTGTGGTGTGCTTTTTCATGTTAGCTTGTCTGCCTTTCATAAGGAGGTAGCATGAAGTCTGAGAATCCAAGATGGTGAAAATGGATCTCTTCCTTCATTCTGACCATCAGTAGCAGCTTATGAAGTCTACACAAACTCTCTATTGAATTATTTTGCTTTCATCTCCTAGTTAGTACACTTCATCTGTTCTGTTGCTTTTTCAATGGACTGAGGTCATTGGTCAACTTATAATGGATGGAATGATCAGTGAAGGGCCTCACTCCAATCACTGTTGCTAAATGACTACCTCTGAGTATGACTTTTTAATTAAGAAATGGAGGCATGCATTATGGAGGTGGAGAAGTGAGAAAAGCCACACAAAACATAGTTGTATGTTTTGATAGACTCTGTCAAATGAGGCCCACCAGGCAAGACAGATGCAATAGGCAATTACCATCTGATTGCAGGATAATTACTGTACATTTGCTTTAAACGGTCACAGTGGAATTATGTTTATTGAGTGCCACTGCACTTACCAAGCCTCAAGCACTCTGTCTCTTTTAATTTCACTTTGTTTATCACATATGCATCCTGCCCTGGGGCCACACAGACTTTTGGGGCACTCTGCATCACATATATGTGGTGTGTGGGTATATGTACATACTGTAGATATATAGATAATAATCTAGGACTCATTTTCAAATCCATCCCCAAAAGGATTTCCTTTACCAGCTTTCTGAAACACCATAGGAAAATCATCTATCTAAGGAGACATGTTCTCACCGCTGGAACCACCTGCACAAAAAGTGCCTGTGCCTTGACTCTTTCAGAGATCGGGGGGGGGGGGTGTTTAAATGCAAAATATGTATTGCAAATGATAGTGTGTCGGGCTAAAATTGGGTTCCAGGTTCATGTCTCCACTTAGAAACTTGACTGTGCCATTACTTTTGATTCTAGCTTACCTGCAAGATTTGTTAGGAAAATAAATTAGGAGACTGTTGAACCACCTACACTAACATGAGTTTCTTGGAAGAAAGACATGATTTGACTATACATAATAGACATCTTGCAATATGGTGTACAAATACTTTCTTCCTCCTGAAAGTGGGTTAATAATTACGGTTTAAGCCCAAATGTGTTAATTTTCTAAGAGTTGATTCATCCATCTTCTCCCACTACTCAAGTTTGGTGATGATGTAGTGTGGTGTGGTGTGGTGTGGTATGTTGTTAGAGGTGATGGGAGGAAGGTTAGATGGTCATCTTGACAAAGGGGATTATGTCAGCCCTTCAATGTAGACCACATCATGGAACAGACAAAGCAAGGACCCTGGAACTCTACTCAGTTGTTATTGGGTAAAATAACTGCATCTTGAAAGCCTGCCAGCTACACTCTTATACCTACAGAATCAACATGGGGTTATTTTGAGTCTTTTTCTCATGCGTCTCCTTTCTCAGGACTGCATTGTCATTTATTTTCTCATAATAGTTCTTGCATTCCTTCTTCAGAGTTACCTCTATACTCTTCTACTATGCTGAGCATGAAGCAGAAGCAGCCCCAAAGTCAGGGCCAGTTGGCTGATTGAATGGCTAGTAGATTGGGTGATATGATGGGGCCCTTAGGCTTGAGGGGGGACAGATGGGACCAAGGATGGTTAGTGTGTCTGGGGGAGGGGGAGAGGACAGGTAAGGGCATTATGGTGGTGATGGGCAGAGGGAAATAAGATGGGAGACAGGGGACAAGCTGGTCTTAGGGAAGGCAACCTTACTGTTTTGCACTGATACCATGTTCCAGTCCCCTGTGCTCTGATCCAATGCCTGGTTATCAGCACTTCGGTGGCCCTGGTTTCTAACTATTGTTATTTAATGAGTGGTCAGTCTGTAATAGAGTCTCTCTCATCCATGAATGAGAGGGCTGACGTTGTGTGCATTACTGAAATCTGGCTGAGTATGAGGGTAGGGATGTCCCCTCTGTAGGTATGCCCAACAAGGTTTTCTGTGTGGCACCAACCCAGGGCCAGGGTAGGGGTATAGCTATTGTTATCTGAGAAACTCTGATGGCTTCCAGAGGCACTGATCCAGAGGTAACCAGTTGTGAGGCCCTGCTTGTGAAGCTGGGCTGTAGAGATTAAAGGGGATTATTGTTATTGTACCAACTTCCTTGCTGCATACCAAGCTCCCCACCTGAGCAGTTTCAGTCTATGGCTAGGTTGGCAGTGGAGTTCCCCAGGCTTATGGTACCAGCCAATGTTAATCTCCCTTCCTTGGATCTAGACTCAGAGATGGCTTGGGAGTTCACGGCCACCATGGCAACCATGGACCTGACCCAAGTTATCTCTGGCCCAATTCACAGAAGAAGTCAGGCAAAAATTTTTTTAAAAAAATGGTGCACTGGTGATTTTAGAGTTAAGGGATATTCCCATCAGTTCCTTGTCATGGTCAGATCACTCCATGTTGGCCTTGGAGTGGCTGAACCCCATTGCAAGAAGGTAGGACCTATTGAAACAGTCTACCCCAGGCAGACCCTATTGGGTTTCAGAGGTAATTCAAGGTTATTCCTGGGGCTTTGGCACATGGTTCGACCAAGGCCTTAGTCTCTGCTTGGAATTAGAAAGCAATAGTGGCCTTGGATCAGATCATGTCTATGTAGTTTCTTTATGTTCATAGACCCCAATTTTAATTTTTTTAAATTCCACATTCTAAAATGCTTTTATTGTGGAACTGGATGAAATTTGGAGGTAAAGTCACTGCTTCTGGAGCAGTGAAGCCTAGCAACTTTCTTAATAATAAATTCATGGCATTTTGCACCGAAGGAGCAGTTTCAAGGTTCATTTGTGTATTTCTTAGATAATGGCTGTAATGAAGAAATTTGCAAAATCTCAGCAGTATAACAGCTGTGGTCCTTGAATAAAGGGATAAGAGCCTTCAGCTTGGGAGGAGGGAAGTAAAGAACAATTAATTTCCCCTTCTATCCTACAGTATGTTGCTGCATTAAAATTGTATATAATATTATATATAGGGCCTGAAGGAAAAACTAGAGCGGATGTGGAAAGTAAAGGCCAAAGTGGTGTTAGTGGTGGTAGGAGGACTCAGGGCTGTGACTTCTAAGCTGGGAGAGTGGCTCCAACAGATCCCAGGAACAACATCAGAGCTCTCTGTGCAGAAGAGTGCAGTGCTAGGAACAGCCAAGATACTGTGCAGAACCCTCAAATTCCCAGGCCTCTGGTAGAAGACCTGAGATTGAGAAGACACAGACTACCCATAGGAGTGAGAGGGGATATATATATATATATATATATATATATATATATATATATATATACACACATACATACATACATACATACATACATACATACATAAAATCCCTGTCCAGCAAAATCTGTAAAATAAAGATATGGACTGCTCTGTAACAGAGTGGTGTAGCTAGCCGCTGTCCACCCTCCTTTCAGCTGATCTCCCAGAAAGACAAGCTGTATCTGGAAGGTAATAACCCCAGTCTGGGAAAATGTCAGGGAATAATATAAAGTTTTCAGAGAGTTTCTCACAAGGGGGAACAAAAGAAGTAAAAAATGAGCTGATGAGCTAGCAGGAAGGAAGAGTTGTTATTAGAATTTTGGAGAGGAAGAAGATGGCTGGTGAACCAAAATGGAGTTAGACAGCTTTGGCTATTGAAGATTAGCTGGTTCCAGACTGAGAGAAGAGGTTGCACAGAAATCCCAAGATCAACATGATGCTAGCCTGAGAGGTTGTCAGCTAATTGTAAATAAAACTTGGGGACCTGAAAGGTGAGACCCCATATGCATGGTGGAGTTTGGAGGTTGATCCTGAAAACCCAGACCCTCATGATAAGACCTCCCCCACATTATGAATGTGTTCTCACAACATTCAAGACTAAATTGGAATTGCATACTTTGTGGTTTAGCATTTTTTAATATATTGGATGAATCAGGCCATCACATTAAACCATAATCTGATTTCTTTAAGCATAGCAGGTTATCTGAGTACATCAATTGTGTTTTGTTAACATGGGTTCTATACATTATGTGAACCCAGTTTAAGGCTCTACTTTGCAAATCAGGAATGCATCTGAACCTCTTTGGCAGGTGTATTTTTTTCATCAATGCAACACTGTCTTTTGGTTGGAAGTGATGACTTCTCGTGTTCCAAGAACAAGGCCGTCTTTAGTAAGGCTGTACAAAGAAATGGAGCTTCACTTTTTGGATCTCTTTTCATAGTTTCCTTCCCTGGATCCATGGTGTCTGCACTTCATCCAATATTCATGATTTACAGCTTGGGCACTCTTCATGTTGTTGTTAATAATCATTGAAACAGTGAAAAGATGGACCTGGAAGAGGTGGGGGGTTTAATAAATTCAGGGATAAAACAGTGGAACAGTAAAATAAGGACCTTTAAAAAAAAAGTGAAATTGACAAGAGTTCTGCCACTTTCCCCTTCTAGCCCAGGTGACAGGAAATATGGTAAAAATGGAATTGGTAAAACTATAGGGTATACTTTTACAGCTTTCTGATTTGTTCAGATCCCACCTTGAGTTCTGGCACCATAATTTAAGAAAGATTAATAGAAATTGGAACAGTTAAGAGATGAGCAAGAATGATGATCAGAGGATTAGAAACTAAATCCTATGAAGAGGTTGAAGAATCTGGTTATGTTTCGTCTAGGAAAAAGATGACACCAGCCACAGAATAATGGATTTAAGTTGCAAGAAGGCAATATCTAAATGAATGTTAAATGGGGGGGGGAAACCCTTCTATCAGTATGAACTGTTTGAGGGAAGCACCAACTAATCAGAGAGATGGTGTTCAAGCTGAGGGTAAACAGCCAACTGCCTGGAAATCTTTAATTTAAACTCCTGTACTGAGGAGGAGATTGGATGCAGTGACCTAAATAGCTCCTTACAACTCTATGATTCTCTTATTCTAATTTCCCAAGTCTAGAACCCAAGCTTCGAGAGTAGGTTTTGAGACCTGGAATCTGCACAATGGCTCTAGATGCCAATTTTGTTCATTTATGAATGTGTGAAATTCATACCTCTAAATTTGATCTTTGACACCAGCTTTGCCACGTAGTCAGTATATGGCATCCTCAGGACACACTAGAGTCTCAGCACTCAAGAAGGACCACAAGTGATGTTTGATATGGTTTCTTGATCTTAAAACACCTCACACCTTTAGTACAGTGAAGTCGGTGGATCTTGGAGCTTCAGTATCAATTGTTTGGTTGAACTGGGCTTTTATAGCACCAATAACAGGAGTCCTTTAGGCAGCTGTAGATAACTTCAATAAGAGTATATTGAAGTATTATCTTAGGAACAACAAGATGTGGTTCTTCATCCAAGCCTTTGGAGAGGATGATTGATGCCTCTTTTCTTCCTTTTCCTTCTTCCCATCCAGGTCTGTTTTCTCTGCCATCTCTGTTCCTCTTTCTGTGTTTTTTGTATTGTTCCTTGTTTTTAAATGTCTTTAACAATTTGTAAACTGCCCAGAATTACTGGAAGTCGCATTGGGTGGAGCTGGGCTGGTGAAGGTTGGAGTGTTGATCTTGATCTTGTCCTTTCCTTTTTTATATATGTAATTTTTATTAAAGACATTTTTAACTAGATAAAAACAATACAAATTTTAGAAAATAAATAAAGAAAATAAAGTAAAATAGTGAATAGATAAGAAAAAAAATGGAAAAAAGAAAAGAAAAGATTATAAAAAAGCGGCTTCCAATCTTCTTATCAGCAGTTATAAATGCATTTATATTTTATCCTCTCTCTCTTTCCATTGTCCTTTCTAATTGTCAAACTCATGAATCACAAATACAGTCTTTGTTTCTTCTGCAAAAAGTCCATAAGGGTTGCTGATAAATGTGGTTATTGTCCTTTTCCTAATCAGACGCGTCAATTTTGCCATCTCTGCTAATTCTGTTATCTTCACCAAACATTCCTCCATTGTGGGTGTTTCAGAGACTTTCTATTTGTGTGCATATAATAGTCTTGCAGCAGTTAATCATATACAAAAACAACGTTCCATAACTCTTTTCTAACTGTCTATCCATTAGTCCCAGTAAAAAATGTTCTGGCTTCAGTTGAATATTTTAGGTTCAAATATACACATGGATACCAGGAATTTGTATCCCTGTGTGTATTAGAACCCAAAATATCCTGGCTTTTTTACAAGTCCACCAGGCATGGTCAAATAACCCTTAATGTTGTCCACTTTTCCAGCATAGATTTGAGGTACCTTTATAGATTCTGGGTAGTTTTTCTGGAATCATATACCATGATCTTGCCTTCTCCTCATTAGGACTCAGTCTCTTTGCAAAGGTCCATCACTTGAAGACAAATGGATTCTGTATTTGATCTTCCATGTTGACCCTGGGCTTGAACTATATTATTTGCTGCAAATCACTCCCACTTATCACTCTTGATACTGGGATTTCATCTGATGCTGAATCAAAGACTCAAACAGTCATTTAGGCCCTGGAGTCCAACTTCCTGCTCAGTGCAGGAAACCAAGTAAAGACGTCCCAAATAGATGTTTATTCAGCCTCCCTTTTAATACATCCAACGAAAAGGAGTCATCTGTTTCTCTAGCTTACTGGATATTGGAAATCTTTCAGACTTATTTGGCCATAATACGGGAAATTGTAATAATTTAAGTTTTCAAAGAAAATCCCAATCTTCAGAATGGTAAACAAGCAAGAAAGTAACAATTCAGAAGTCATGTGGCTTTGATTTAAGCTCCAATTAGGAAAATCAAAGTCTTCTGGGGTTCTGAAAGAGAGGGGCCACCTCTAATGGACTTTTTCCTAACAGATCCTTTCTGTCTCTACGTGAAACTTTTCTTTTAAGATTTAATTAGGAGGAAAACCCAATTCCTATCTGTCCTTTAGTGTGTCAGTATTTAACTACAGACAGTTGGAGACTCTTGTGTGACAACAGAACCATTTATTTTTATGACTCCTTTCCAACAGTTAAAAAAAACAAAAACTAATTTATCCACCCCTAAAAAGCAATCTGAAAAAGTGCTGCAAGCATGCTTCAAAACTGACTATTTTGTGCATAAATTAGGAAAACATCCAGCAATCAAAAGGATATGTTTATGATCAGAATAGTAAAATAAGCAAATGAAACCTGTTGCACTGGGTAAGCTGCAGCCATTGTTTTGTTTTGTTTTTTTTAGTTTATAATAAGCAGTTTTACAGAATTGCAACACCTGTCCTTAGTCTAAAACATTCTTAATCTAGCAGAAGCAATTTGGTAACTCAGAACAAACTTGCATTATTTCCTAATTTGGCCTATACATTACAGTCAAAGAATGTTGCCTGGGTGGTTTTTACACAGCTAAATGTTATGCGCCAATTGGACCTATTTTTGAACTCAGAGGCTCTGCTCATGATCACTCATGCTCTTTGGACTACTGCAATGCACTCTTCATGGAGCTGCCCTTGAAGAGCATTCAGAAGCTTCAGCTGGTGCAAAATGCAGTGGTGTGGGCAGTTATGGTGCTTTTCGTTTTGTACATGTAACACCTATGTTCCACAAGCTGCATTGGTTGTCAGTATGGTTCCAGGTTCAGTCAAGGTCATGGTAGTTAGCTATAAAATGCTTCATGGCTTGGGGGTGATGGGGTTTCTTGCAGAACTGTCTTTCCCCAGTTGTATCTACCTGTCCTGCTAGATACAGCAGAAGAGGTATGCTATGGGTCCTGTCCATTATGGAGCATCATATGGCAGGACCCAGATGGGGAGCCTTTTATGTCGTGGTCCCCACCCTCTGGAACATAATTCCCCCCGAGATTAGACTTGCCCTGACCCTGCCAGCCATTCATAAAGCCTTGAAGACCTGGTTTTCTTACCAAGCCTGTGGCCCCAGATATGTGGTTGAGCCTGTATCATGGTTATATTACTTATTGTTGGTTAGGGTTTTAGTCTCAGCTGCTAGTTATGTTATTACTTTGCTATAATGTTTTATCTTGTTTTTAGTCATTGTTAGCCTCACAGAGTCATGTAGTTAAGATGGGTGGCCCTATAAAATGAATGAATGAATCAAACTATCATCTATCTATCTATCTATCTATCTATCTATCTATCTATCTATCTATCTATCTTTCTATCTATCTATCTCTATCTATCTATCTATCTATCTATCTATCTATCTATCTATCTATCTATCTATCATTTTCCCCCTTACATAATATACAGCTCTAAGGTCATTCAATGAAGTTAAAGAGGTGGAAATTCAGAAAAAGAAAAGGAAGCTCCATACCACCTCATGTGAATTTTGTCTTTTTTGTTCTCAGGTGGGCATGCTTCCACAGAGTGCAACCAAACAAGGTAGTTTCCTGTTCTGAATAAGGAGGAGGAGAAGATCTTCTGGAATAACTCTGCCCAGACGACCCCATCTTCCACATGAAAGCCCTTCAGATACCTGAAGAGAGCTATCATGTCTCCCCTCAGTCTTCTTTTCTTCAGGCTAAACCTATTTAACATCTCCAACTGTTCCTCATTTGTTACATGATCCCATTTATCAATGTCTTTCTTAAAATGTAATGCCCAGAATGAAATGCAATATTCAAGGTGCAGTCTGACTAATGCAGAATAGAGAGGAAGAATTATTTATTTTGTTCCTGACATTAAACTTCTGTTGATGCAGCCTAGGACTGCTTGTGATCCACCAAGACACCTAGATCCTATTTTCATGACTTCGATTTTTCCTACCCAAACTTTGCATTAGTCCCTGTTGAAAATCATCTTGCAGGTTTCTGCCCCTTGTTCCAACTTGTCAATATACTCCTGAATCTTAATGCTGTTTTTTAAGATGTTTGGTATTCATCCTATCTTTGTGTCATCTGCAAGCCTGATAATCATATGCTCTAATCACTCATCCAAGTCATTTATAAATACATTGAACAGCACAAGAGACCCACAGTGTGCCACTCAACATTTCTTCTAGTTTGTGATGGAGCAATGGTATACACTCATTGGTGCAATTCTTCAACCAGATCTTTAACTGTCTAATGGTAACATAGGCCAACCCATATACTGCCATCTTCTCTAATAGGATTTCATGGGAGGTCATCATTTTCTTCTGTGTGACACATGGTTGGGTACCTGGAAAGGGCTATCAAGTCTGATTCCTTCTTAAAATGTGATATTTAGATTTGCCCAGAACTTTGCATGTTCATATGAACTCTTGAAAGAAGTTTCCACATGTATAATTTGCAATCCTAGATTCCCAAATACGTAAAAAGAACTATCTTCATTATACTGTATTAATGATTGTTTTCAGATCTACAAACAAAAGCATGAACATCTCTTCTTTCATTTCAGGATAAGAAATGGTTGGAAGGGGGTGACCATACCAATGTTGACACCAAAACCTAGCTCACCTAAAGCAACCAAATCACTTTGATGACACTTCATAAATTTATTAAACATGCAAACAACTGCAGTGTACACCAAACTCCCAGTAAAGCACTGGCAGCTTGCTGAGCAGCCCTGAGCAAAAACAGAACCTGAGCTTATATATCTTTGGCTTATTACATTACAAAACAAGACAAAGGAAAAGATAGAATATTGTAAATTACAGCATGACATTGGAATGTCTTTGATAAACCCATCTGGGTGACCTAATTATTCATCCCTTCCTACTAGGTCAGCATGCTAGCTATACTATCTTTGAGCTATGGTCAGTGAAATAAACAGTGTGGTTTACTGGGCCACTGGTTCCAATCTGATTCTTCCCCTTGTCACCACTCAGGGTCAGTTCAACATGCTGTGAATGTTTTATTACAGGGGCACTTTAAACAGCTCACGTGTATGGGGGGGCATCTTATAGGGTTGGTAGAGAATTCAGCTCACGTGTATATGGGAGGGTAGCTTTTACCACCACAATAGGAACAATCATTTGAACCAATGGCTGGATTTCTTGTAAGGTAGTCCCTTTTTTCCATAATTACTACTATGTGTAATCAATCAGTAAGTAGCTATCAACATATAACAGAAGCCTTCTCCCTACACCCATATCTCAGGTGCTTTACTAAGGCAAATGAATTCAATCCAGAATGGGAAAATATGCACATGCTGAAGTTTTTCTGTAAAATATATTTTTTAAACTCTCCCCTCACACATACACATGCCAGCATAAATAAATAGCTTTTAAAAGCAGTGGAGCAGAAACTCATAGATTCTGAATCCAGAGAGTAATTTATCTTCCTAAATAGATTCTTGTGCATTTTAAGGAGAAGCGGCGTAGCAAGGACAGTGTACACGGAAAACTGCAACAAGTTTGATTTATAGTGATTGAATATGCACAGCAGGAATGGAAGAGACATCCCAGCTCAATCCAGAATCCCAATGCATCTGTTTAGTGATAGTAGGAACAGCAAGGTGACAGCTGAGTACAAAGCAAATGGGCTTGTTAGGAAAGGAACTGGAGAAGTCATCTCTTTATCATCAGATTGGCTTCTCAAATTTTGGGTTTTGTGGGTCACTGGTAATCTGGTACAGTCTGAATAGTAGATAGCCTTTGCTATGACTTGGGGTCTGAGATTGGAACTTGCGGCTGGGCAGTTTCAAATGGTGAGTTGTGCCTAAAGCTCAAGATTATTCTGGATTTCTATTCAGGAATGGGCATTCCTTATCATTCTGGTTCTCTTCTGTGTTTAAAGGGATCCCAAAATGTTAGCAACAACCATCTCATGATATTCATGACCCACAGTCTCCATGGGTCTCAGTTCCCAATTTCTGAAGTCCCCAACATATAGAATGCAGGAGGTGTCCTGTCACAAGAACTGGGATAAATGTAGCATTTCTTCTAAAGGAAACCTGACAAATCCACACAGTCAAGAAGCATGGGAAGTTCTACCTTCTTGTCTCCATCTCTGTCTATGATCTCATAATAGTGCTTGCTATCACAATGGTTTGGAACAGCTTCTCTAGAGTGAATCCCCTAAGGGGATACAATTGTACTTCACCACTCTTTTGAGTGCATCTAGACAGGAAAAGCTGTTTATGTGTATTTCATGTTTTTTTTAAAGTAGACATTAAAGCTATTTTCGATCTATGTTGTTTTACGCTTTATGTATCATTACATTTTATCGTGTTTTTCTTGGATTTACTGCATTGTAACCCAAACTGGAATGTAATGTAGAAAGGAAGGCAAGATATAATTCTAATTATATGAATGATGTAAATCTATTGTGATGAAGCCAGCTTTGGCTGACCTGAACAATTAAAAAAAAAAATCCTCTAACTTGGCTGAGAGATCCACTCCATTTTCTCTTTCTCTGCTGATAAAATCCTCATCCTTTTGACAATAGAAGAAGTGTCTCCTTGTGTGGAAGGTCATCGCTTCTTTAGTCCTTATTACCTAACTAGGTAAACTCTGACAACTGCCCATTAACTACGTGTGCTGTGGCCCATTAACCAAAAGAGGGACAGGAGTGTTATTCCTGAGTTTACTGGGACAAGTATTTTTTTAATTATGCAGTTATTTATTGATAATTATTTATTTATGCAATCATTTCTTGATCGCCTGTTTCCCAAAGGACTTCAAGCAATAAACTACAACAGTTAAAACCTTCAATAATCTAAGCAACCTAAGTAAGGCAGTCCAATAGCATCACCACCCAAACACAGTGCGAAATAAGACCATTTTTAAGGTCTTTCGAAAAACCACAGGGTTACGATCATTCTGTATCTCAGGAGGCAAATATGTTCCAAAGGACAGGGGCAGCCACTGAGATTCATAATGTGTCAGGATCTACGCAAACAAGAACCTTCAATTGTTTTTATTTCTCTTTTATTGCTAACCAAACTTTTGCTTTTACTGCCAAACATAGGTCAATAGTGAAATGCTGGGAATGTTATGCTAAACCGTTTGCTTGACCTGCCATAAAGGAGGGAGGAGGAGGCCAGGTGCCGTTATCTCTATCCTGAGACAGACATCCAAGGCCAGTAGGTGTGAGAAACGGTGCAGGGCGCGAAGAGCTGCAAGCGGGAATAGAAACCTAGAAGGGGGGGGGGGAAGTTGGGCTTAAAAGGACAAGGCTTTGCTATGTAGAATTAGACTCAACAAACTATGATGCTGTATGCTTCTCCTGAATAAAGAAATCTCTGATGGAACTTTTAGTCTCCAGAGGATTTACTGAATTTTGGGATTGAGTGTGCAGACTCTGACATAATGTCAAGCTCCTATTCCATTCATTTCCTGTGGGATGGGAACGCTTGGCATTCTTTCCATTAAAGATTGCACAAGGTAGACTGAGTCTGGACAGAATAGATGGTCCTCTAAGTACTCCGGGCTGAACTTTAAAGATAATAACCAGCATTTTGAACTGAACTTGGAAAGAGATCCGTAGCCAATGCAGCAATCACAGCATAGGTGCTATGCGTCTAAATCTACTGCCTCCAGTTACCAGACTGGCTGCTACGTTTTGCACTAAACAAAGCATCTGAGTTGTCTTCAAAGGCAACCTCATTTTAGTAGGAAGATCTAGATGGAATAGCTTTCTGTGTGAAACAGTGTTTAAATCCTTGCTCCTCCTTTTTTATCTCTTTCAATAAATTCTTACATATATTTGGCTGGTGATCAAAGTGTGAATTTCTCCGAACCTTGAAAGCATGTACCTAGACTAGGGCTATGCAAAGCTTTGAAGGATTGATTTAACAAAGCATCACTTAAATCCCCCCCCATCAAGTAGGATTTATGAATCAAAGCAGAAGGCCACTCCCAGACAGCAAATCAAATTAGATGCCTACAAAGTGAACGGCTAGCAATCTGTCACATAGAGATGCTTGCTCAAATATTACCTGTTTTTTAGAATGGAGGGAATGGCAAAATATGAATGCCATTTTGTACTATTCTCTTTTTCCATGACCTGGCTATCTCTGTGACATGGTATCTCCTCTACCACCCTCCTTCTGTTACCTCTGTTAACACAGACTACTTCCAGCAAGCACAGTCCCAACCCAACTAGGTTCTGCCCAGAAGAGCCTATGTTTGTCAATATTCCCTATCCAGAGTGGCACTACAGTGAAGCCAGGAATGATGGAGTCTTCTCAGGAGGGGCCAAGCTGCCAGCCAATTATGGCAATCCTCCTATCGCTACACAAAAAAATAGTGATCTTAGACAGCAAAGGCATACCACTCCCAATGGCAAATCAATGGGCATTCTTCAGTGCATTTCATGACTGGCACTCCAGAAGTGCCATTGGAGAAGTAAGACTTTGAATGTTTTTATGCTTAAATTGGAGTAGAATGCTTACTGTACTGGTTCAGTATAATTTAGTCTCGTTGCTGAACAATTTGGAGTTGCTGTACTCATTAAGAGTTGACACTGATTTGATGACAAGTAATCAATCATAATCAAATAGTATTCCTTGTCCTTGTTATCCCTGTATTAAGAGATATGTGGGGGGGGGGGGGCAGAATATTTTTTAAAATTAAATGCAACAAAAACATTGAAGATGCCCACCTGAAAACTGGGAATGTCCTCTAAAACAGTGTTTCTCAACTTCAGCAAGTTTAAGATGTGTGAACTTCAACTCCCAGAATTCCCCAGCCAGCATGTTTGCTTTGCCAACAAATGAAGCAACTGCAGTTATCTGAATGTCTTCCCATTATAGCCTAGAGAAGAATCTTTAAAAAAAAAATTATATCTCAGTTCTTGAAGTAACTTGAATCAAATTGGTTCAACCTCAGATTTCAACTCTCAGAACTGAACTGAATCATACCCTCTTCAGATCCCCATTTCAACTAAAATTGGGGTTGATTTGCACAGATCTGACTTAGGGTGCTTTTGCACTCACTCTTCCTATTTTCCCTTTGTACAATGGAATAATAATAACTTTCTTCTAATCAACAAGCACAGATATAGTCTTCACACACACATTAAACAAGTCACACAATGGCTCCATAAACAACCTCATTCATATTTTAATGCTTCTCCCCTTACCCCAGTTCCATCTACAGCCTTTCCATTTTTCAATATTCTCATAGCATTTAAGTTTTGTTTTTTTTCTGGGAGACTAACATTTTTTAACATTTTAACATTTTAAGGCGAGCTAGTTTGGTGTAGTGGTTAAGGCATCCCACCAGAAACCAGGAGACCATGAATTCTAGTCCCACACAAACCAAATGGGTGAGCTTGGGCCAGTCACTCTCTCTCTCAGCCCTATGAAGCATGCAGTGGCAAACCAGTTCCAAAATCTTGCCAAGAAAACTGCAGGGACTAGTTCAGGCAGTTGCCAGGAGTCAACAATGCCTCAAAGGAGCCAAAAGAAAAAGAAAAAACAAAGTATGAATTTCAGTTTCATTCTTTGTTAAATCACTATTATTCCCATAAAGAACTCTAATATGCTCTTTCCAGCATTCCTTGACTTCAGTTTCATGCTAAATAATTTATCACTTTTATTTTTAATTCTCTTCACTCTGCTGGAGCCTCCTTGTTTAGAACTTTTCATCTTCTTCCAAAACATTTTTTTTTCTTTCCATCAACATTGCTCTACAATTTCTCTGCCAGTTTTCATTCCTTGACCTCTTTGACTATATTTTTCCACTTATTTTTTTCTCTATTCATATTATACAATATCTTTCTCTCATCCTCAATTTTTTTCAATAGTCATTCTCTTATAGAACTTTCCCTCCTTTTTCATAATTTTTATTAGTACAACTCTGTCAGAAAGAACTCTACACTTCTGTAGCACTCTTTCATAACATTCTTTTCACTCTGTTTCAAGCAACTTTTAACATCCACTCCTGACATTATCAAAAGCTGTTCTGTCCCACATTCAGAACCTTTTATCATCTTTGTCTCCTTCACTGTTTTTCTCAGTCTTTCATCATAAGCAATCAACTCTAACTTGCTTTTCAATACAATAAAAGGTAAAAATTCCTTTTACCATGTGTTGATACATATAGATTTATGCTGAAACCAAGTATTCAAAACAGACTGTTTTTCTAAGCGGATTCTCACCAAAAAAAATAATCATTCCTATTAATTCCTCACATGGCCTAATTGATTTTTCTATATTCTTTCGTCTTGTTCTCACCCAACACAATTCCCACCCCCTTAGACCACATTCAGAACATTTCAGTGTTCCCCAAAACCTATTCTTTGTTCTTCCATTATCACCATTTATTGGAGTGTAACATGTAACTATCACCAATCTATGAATTCTTATTTTCACACACATCCACAGTCTATATGGCACCAATTTATATTTTCTGACATGCATTCTAGCATACATTATCTGCCAGTATTGACTCAGTATCAGTTCTGCTCTTCAGATCTTTACAGCAAACAGTACAATTTTGTTGATTGCCCAGTTGCCAATCTCATTTCTTTCCAAGACTCTGCTCTCTAGCTGCAATTTTCATGTACTCTTTTTGCAATGAATCTCCTTACATTTGGAATTTATGCTCTGATAAAAATGCATTTTGAACTACTTATATTCTTCAATGCGAGGATGAAAGGGCAGAACTTTTTTCATGATGTCACAATACACTTTCATCATGTTGGTGTCATTATGGTTAGAAATGGATGCCTATCTCTGGAGCCTTTGGCAAAAACAGTCTGATCCCCAAACTGATTATTCCTAGCCAAGGCAACCGAATGAGTGTTCTGTGCAAATTAGAATCAAATCAGTAAGAATTACACAACCCTAATATAAGATGAAACATTTTTATGATTAAAAATGTGCAGATTATTTTTACTGCCAATTTTTCAGGGCAGATTTTCTATTTGACAGATTTATGTCTGGATTTTTAATAAAATAGCTGGACATAAATTTGCTGATCCACTTAGGGGCAGAAGGTGGCTGTGATTACTTTTGGAAATGTACAATACAGTATCGGGTTTTTCTTTCTTTTCACAGCAAAAATGCCCTGCGGTACATTGGTGACTGTTGTGGCTACAACTAGTTTCAAGGGTCCTTGGAATGTCTTGGTGCCATCTTTGCACATGGTCACATGATCACTCCTAGAACTGTTGCAAAGGAGAACGAGCCTTTTCAGAAAAGCCCATCTTGTTGTAAACATTTTTGGAATGGAAACAAAGAAAAACTTAAAGCCCTAACCATCTGTATTTTCAAAAGTGAAATATATCTATATCTATCTATCTATCTATCTATCTATCTATCTATCTATCTATCTATCTATCTATTTCCTAGAAAGGAATAACTAGTCAGAATTCCACAAACACATCCATAAACATCAGCTGGCAGTCAGAAGACACAATGAAAATCCCTTAATCTCTCAACACAGAGACAAATTCAACTATGATTTTAACTGGGAAACTGTTGACATTTTAGATTATTCCAACTCCAAAAATGTTAGGGCATTCCCAAATCACAAATCAGCCATCAACAGACACATAGAGGTAAACCCCATCTACATACCATTTAAAAGAATAACCAGTGAGAAATCAAGGAAGGAAACAAATGGTCCAGAACACATCCTCTGTAGCAACCAACACCCAGATAAGCAGGAAACAGCATCAAGTAAGCAGGCTGAGAAGAAATAATACCCCAATCAAGAAACAATCTACAAAAAACCCACAGCTCAATCAAGATTGGTAGGGCAAGCTAATAACCAGCAAATTTCACTCTCCTATTCAATAATAGTGTTACCTAGACTGGTTAACGAAAGATCTGCAAGAAAACAGCTAAGCTCAGAGAACACCAAGAACTCAACAGTTCAACCTTGAGCTACAGATATTCTCTACTCTTGGAGTCAAACTTCATTCCTACTAGTGCTTCTTTCATTATGGATTTTCTGACAAGACTCTGCCCCCATTTTTCACCCACACCAAAATTCTTTTATTTCCCTATGTATAAATGTCCTCTGAAAATGAATCATAATTTTTTGATCTCCTTAATGAGGCTAAGATTTGGTCTTTGCAAAAAAAAAATAATGTCGAATATGAAGTAAATAGCACAGGTTCATCCTGAAAGGAAGCTTCAAAAAAAAAAAAAAAAAGATTGCTTGAGGATTTTTTTTTTCTTTGTGAATTCCCTTCTAAAGTATAGTTTAGGGTAAAAATGTTCAAGAACTTTAACAATTTCTTTTGGGTTGTTTGCTACCTTGGGTAAAGTTGTTTAGAATATTTTACTCTCCCATTACAATCTCATCTTCACAGTTCAAATGCTATTAATATTGAAGCATTTATTCATGCTTCAATATTAATAGCATTTTATCATGCTTTTACTTTTTATACAATATATTAACCATTGTCAATTCTCATAGTCCTAATGCCTTCCTCTGGGCTTTTTGTAATTATATAAATGTTTTCTTACATTTACTTAATAATTCATTAATTTCTCTTTTTATTTTAACCGCACTGCTTTTTTTCCCTCTTTTATAAACCTTCTACATCATTTAATTGCCTCGTTTCTGCTTTTAGTTCATCCCATGTACAGTATCTGAAGTCCCATATGTTCTTCCAAAGTTCCTACCAAATAATTGAATAATCCTTTAGTTAAATCTTTATGAGATAGCATATCTGTAAGTAAAATAGGATTTAATTTCTCTTGATAAGAACTGGCTAGTTTACGAGATAAAGATGGTGTGATGGATCCTGAGACGGTTTATAATTTGAACCAAACCAATTGAAGTTGAAGTAAGGCTTTGGAAGAGAGTCACTGATATCAAAATATAATCTATTCATGCAAAATATGTATGTGCTGTTGAAGGTACACCAAATTATTAACTTCTTTCCACTGATAACCCCACAAATTGCGTATCACATATCCCTCTAATTATCCAGGTTTTTTTTAATCTTTGGTAAATCTTTTTATTCTAGTATTTAAGATTTATCTTGTATCAAACCTTAAACAAAAATGTATTTGCCTTATTTGCTTTATTACTGAAGTGATAAGAGAAATCCTTTTTTTAAAAAAAAAAGCCGTACTCTAATAAATGAGGATCCAGGATTCCACACTGTTTTTTCTGAAGGAATTGTCTTTTAGAACTGGTAAGTGCTTGTATTTATGCATTTCTTGAAAAAAGGGAACTTCTGGTCTTGTACCTTTTAAAAAAAGATGCAATTCAATACATACTCCCATCTCCAACATTGTGAAGAAAGGCTAGTCTGAAACAGACTGACTGGTCCAAGTCACATAATGCCTGAGGTTGGATATGAACTTGGGTCTCCTCAACCTTAGTCCAACATCTGAGTTACTGCACCATATGGTTGCAGTGTGGAGATGTAATGTGAGTTGTCCCTGAGTTGGTTTTCTGCCAGTTGCAGCTTGCTATCTTTATGCGATGCTTTGTAAATCAGACTCTGGTTCCTCCAGTAATTCAAGATTCAGTGCTTGGAATATTAGAGGCTGCTTTCATTCAGTAGATGCTGTATTATCCTGACCCTCTTTAAAAACAGTAAGTTTAATTGGGAATCTCCACTGAATAATCCTTCCACATTTTCTTCCTTTTTCAAATTATCAAGAGCCAGATCTTGTAACATTATTACCTTAATGTTATATAAGAGGTCTGCTATCTCTCTTAGACCTATTATCACCTTTCCTTTAATAATAAATCTAACAAATGTTGCAATAACATCTTCTAGGAGGAGGAAAAACTTAAGTGCCTAATAGGGTCTCTCTATATCCTTTCAGTGTTTTATTCTGTAACATCCACCTGACATATCATTTATTTTAACCAGATAGTAACACTTTGGCAGACATTCTCTTTTTTTATTCAATAAGCCCTCTTCCCAATAGTTTTAACTGTCTTGATCTATTTTTGTACCTTATTAATTTGTAAATTCATTCTCCTTTTGTAAGCCTTTGATTTTGGTTTCTAGAGATTCTGCTAAAACTAATACTGAGGTGGCTGTTTCTGCCACATTATGTATCTGCAAGCTAATTTGGGATAATTTATCTTTCTAAAGGCAGGAGTCCAATCCAACTTCTGTGATAACTGATTTTGAAATGTAAACCATTTCAGTCAGTTATCGTCTTTTCAATTTTATTCTACCCATCTGGGGATCCTTTGGATTTTTCACTCCCATGGGAGTAATTTTAACCACCTGCTCTAACAAAATATTATTTACTTCTTCAAAGGAGTATTTCAAAATTGAAGTATTAAATGTTTATTTTAGTAACTGGAAGGGTCATCCCTGAAACTTATGTGCATATATTTCTGTGATAGACCTAGTAGTCCCAATTGAGAGAATTTCACATTGGCTTGAATAAGTCCCACAGCTGTTTAGATATGCATCCTGTTGACTTGGCAATTAGCAAACAGTCCCTCACACACAAAGCTTGGTTAGAACAATAGAATTGAAAGGAGTCATTAAGACGACAGAGTCTAACCCCCTATCCAATGCAGAATCCAGATTAAAACAACTATATCTACCAGCTCTTTCAACCTAGTCAATGGGAGTCCACCATCAAACTCTTACCTTAAAGAAGTTTTTCCTAACATTCAATTAGGATTGTCTTCTGATAATTAAATCTACATTTTCTACATGCCATTCTTTCAGGTAAAAATCACTATCATATTGCTCCTCTGTCTTTTTTCTGAAGGCTAAACATTTCTTCATTACCTTTTCATAGGACTCAGTTTCATAGGACTCCCCTAATCATTCTTGTTGATCTTCTCTAAATGTGTCCTAGTTTCTCTGAATCCTTTTTAAACTGTGTTGATCAAAACTGGGCACAGGACTCAAGGTGGGGTCTGATCAATGCAGACTTAAAGTGGAATTATTACTTTTCATAGTTTAAAGTATATCAATAGTGAATTGTGTTTTCCTTTTTTTAAAAAAAACTTATCTGTTATTTCTTTTATAGTTCTGTATATTGGGCAAACTCAGCACTTAAGGTTAATTTATGGTTCAAATGTACTGAGAGATTCCCCCCAAAGGACTAATCCATTCAACAGTTTAAGCACAGAATATGAAGGCAGTCTATGATTCTGCAGGGTCATGCACCCTCACGTATTAGATTATTACAACAGAGGTATCTTGATGTGCAGTGGAAATCCATTTAAATGCTCTCCATTCCTCAAGTAGGAGACACTTGGTTGAACACCTAGAAGTGGTAATAATCCCTGAACAAGTGAAGTATCTCCACATGTGAGTCCCATGAAATTAACAAATCTACATTTAGCATGTACTAAAATGTCTTTATTTAGTGTGCATGTTTCTCTTTCATATCCCATGACATCAAAGTTAATATCTTTGTCTTATTAACTGGTACTCAATTTTATGACATTTCAGAATTAGGATTCAAGGCAAAGATTCTTAGCTATGGGACAGTTGTTTTATGCCAGCAACATCAACCACAGCTAAAATGTAGAGAGAGTTCATATTTCTGCTGGATTCGGCATTGTGAGATCTCACCGTTCATTCCAACTTCTATTTTAAATTGAAGAAGAATAAAATATATTTTGAAGCAGAACTGTTGGAAGCTTATTTATTGGCATCCACAACTTTATATAGCATATGGATTTTTATACACATTTTCTGTAATATGGTTTATAAAAATTTTCTCTTTTTCTATGTCCCTCTCCCCCAAAGTATGGTGTCAAAAGTTATTTATTATTATTTCAAAAATAAAAATAAACATTGGTATGCAACATCTTCAGATATACACTTTGTAAAATATCTATTTCCAAAACCTATGGTTCTTTGTGCAAATATTTTGAATGGAAATATTTCTCCCTTAGCTGCCCATCTATGGCAGAAGAGGCCATTCTGGGGATCATCTCTTGCCTTTACCAACTTCTTCTCCTGTTCTCACTATTCATTTAGATAGTGAGGAATTCTCTTTGGGAGACTGGAGGTTCTAAAGGTTTGGATGCTGTTCCAAAATCCCGAAAAACCTGTTTAACTAGAGACAACATGATGATATATCTCATGCGACTCTTTAAAGTAATCTTCCACTTTTTACAGATTATTGGATTTGTTTGTTTGGTAGCCAGATGAGAACACAGAGAGTAGGTTGCCATCCTGTTCATCAACTTGGTATTCCCATATTTTGTCTTTAAAATTTAAATGTTATGCTTTCAGGTCTTTAGTCCTATATGGAAAACACCATGCAATTTTCTCAGCAACATTTTTGGAAATGCTTTGCCATCATTTTCTTCCTAGGACTGGCCCAGAGTCACTCAATTGGCTTTCATGCCTAAGGCAAGACTAGAACTCACATTCACCCAGCTTCTAGTCCAGTGACTTTAATCACTACACCAAATTGGCACTCATTTATATTTAAGTAGTTTCTCTAAATAATTGAATGAACAATTGGGATTGTCACCTATGCCAGAAATAAACTAGTTGTCTCAATTGTCTCCCATCTCTAAATTATGTTTCAGCTTGAAAGGAGAGTTAATTTCTAAGCAGAATTATGACAATTGCCTCCAGTCATAAATTTTTTTCCTGTAATTACCTGGAAGTAAATCATTCTGTTGCTTGACAGATGGAAGGAAGAGGAGGGAGCTGAAAACCAGCTGTCTTCATGGCTGCTACACTTAGAGCTAAAATGTTAAAATTTAAGCTCACACCTGAACATTTTGGGCATGAAATATGCATCCTTAGATTACTGCAAATGTTCTGGGGAGTCGTGGGAGGATGCTAACTTTCCAAATTATTGTTCTTTTTGAACATGTCCAGTTCAGTCTTCTACTGTTTAGACACCTCCCCACTAATTTGAATGTTTCTTTTCATTTAATATACACTTCCTCCCCATTAGTGTTTGCTGAGGGCAAAAGAAGACCATTCGTAATGAGTATAAGGCTAGTCCATTTTATTGTCCTCACTCCAAATTGTTTGATGGAAGTATTGCTGTCTAGACCAGCACAGTTAGACTTTGCAGGCCCATCCTGGGGCTGTGGTAGTTTAATCTTATGCATCTTCCCTCTCTACATCTATCATTTCCCATTTCTGCTCCACTGTCACATACAGCAATAGTCATTGTTTGATTAGCCTATGTATATCAAATCTGGCAACTCTATTTTGATCTCTAACTGAAATGAAGTTTTTACCAGAACTGCCCGAGTGATTTTGAGATGTTGGTTAGCATCACACAGTCCAATTTTGAGGGAAGTTAATGAAATTTCAAATGGGCCCAGCATCTGTACCATTTCTGTTGTGCAGTAAGAGGTTGCTATTCAGTTCTATCTAAGAATGCAACACTCCCCATTAAGCAGGCAATTGCTTAGAAGGACAAAATTTGAGTCAGGATATGGAATATAGAAGGCAATATTACTTCTCTCTATAAAGCCACAAATTACGGAATTATAGAAACAGAAAGGGGCATTTTCAGGTCATTAAGACTGATTCCCCACCCAATATAGGAAATTAAAGCATTTCCAACTGGCTGGTTGTCCTGCATCTGCTTTAACAAATCCAGTACAGAGTATACCATCTCTTAATAATTGGTTCCACTGTTGAACTTTTTTCCCAAGTTTCAATCAGGATCTGTAAATTTCTGATTACTGCCTATGCAAGCTGGGATGATAAAAAGAAGGTATGGGTTTGTTCTGACTGATTCTCTTTCAAGTATTTGAAAATTGCTATCATATCTTCCCTTGGTCTTTCCCAGATTAAAGGTCTAGTTTCATTCATCTCTTCTCATAAAAAGTAGTTTTCAGTCACCTTAAATCCTTACTGCCTTTCTCTGTTGCAGGACAAAATTAGCATCTGACATGGGAGCTAAAACAGCTATCAGCAGCTCTAGTAGGGGCTTGATGTTAGCAGAATGTCACTGAATGAGCAGACAGAATCCAGTCAGTTAAGAAACTGATAGCCTTTGTCTCATTCAAAATTAAACAGGACTGAGGGCAAGATGATTGATTGATAGACAGACACATAACAATTTACAGAAGAAGCCCTGTCCAGTAGTTCTTGGACCCTACCAAAGACCTTGTTTCTGACCTCTGAGGCTCTACAGAACTTGGGATCAAGATACTTTCCCCATATAGATCTATTGGATTATTGGTATGAGGTCCTCTTAGTTGAACCACATCCTGTGGACATTAATTTGGCACCAGGGGTGTTTGACAGAGAGGGGTCAAAAAAGTCAAGATGGTGAGGGGAAATTAATTAAAGAAAGATGGTGGGTGTGATTTTACAATCAAAACCTTGTCTCTTTTTAACATGTGTCACATGCATGTAAAAAAAGGATGGGTCTTTGATCACTTGGCCGTGTCTGCCAGCTTGACTGTTTTGACATACACACACACCCCATTGCAGACATCTGTTTGGCAACATCTTGGAGGAGTAACCTTTTCTACTGGGGAATCTGCTATGTGATACATCCACCCTAGAGATAAGGCCTGTACCAGCCCACCGGCTTTTATTTTATTTATTTTATTTATTGATATTTATTTATTTATTTATATTTCAGATTTGTCACCACCCATCTCACTGTGTCAGCATTTCAGTGGTGAGTTTGTTTTGAATCCCTTTCTCATGTTTTCTACTTTCCCAGAGTTGAATAATTATTTCGCCTTCTTCTCAAGGCCAGAGTTAAATTTCTCTATACAACCTTATTACAATTTAGATGTACGCTGAAAACATCTTTAATCACCTGGGCATTTAATAGTTCATTATTCATGGATGATGGTTATATTTTTAACCTGTCTTTTTAGATTATTATGATTGCTATTGTTATTTAATTAAATTACTATGCTGCCAAATCATTCAGATTCCTGGTGGCTTACCAACTACAATAATGCATCCGTGGTAAACAAAAACAATGGCAGTAAAACTCCTTGATGAAAAAAAGGAATAATCAAATAAACAGATTTGTATCCCACTATCCTAAGAACACCCAAATTCCAAAACAGCCCTACATGTCACACAACCAGGTTACTTGAGGGACCATCTTCTGTCAAGAACATCTGCCTGCTCCCCACACTTCCACAAGGAGGGCAAGCTCCAGCTTCCTTCTTTCAAATCTTGTCATTATGAGACCTGGGAAGCACGTCTTTTCTGTGGTTGCCCCAGTTCTCTGGAACAAACTCCCCCACCCCCAACATATGACAGGCCCCAACTCTGCTCACCTTCAGGAAAGCTATTAAGACCTGACTTTTCCCCCATGCTCTAGGAGCCAGTTGAATGGAGCCCACTTTTCCTTGTTTTGTTTATGGTGCTTGATCACCATTTCATATTTATACATGGTACTTTTTTTTTTTAGTTATATGGGTTATTTTTCTGGTTTATTGTTTATGTTCACGCTATATTCCACCCAAAATTACATCGTTTGAGTATAGCGGCCATTTAAGTCTAGTTAGGAAATAAAGAAACAAATAAAACACCTTATTGAATGAAATCCACTAATAATGGTAACGTCAAAATAAAAAAACAAAATAATTATGGCAAACACACACATTCCAGACTTCAGTTTTCATTGCTATTGGGGCAGGGTGTTGGGGGTATCTAATTTCTAGAGCAGTGTTTCTCAACCTTGGCAACTTTAAGATGTGTTGACTTCAACTCCCAGAATTCCCCAGCCAGCATGCTGAATTCTGGGAGTTAAAGTCTGCATATCTTAAGGTTGCCAAGGTTGAGAAACACTGCTCTAGAGGAAAGGGGTTCCAAAGCATGTGTGCACCATGATTGAAAACAGCTAGCCTTAGTCTTTTTCCCTATGAAAACGGATGTATGTGCTACTGTATTTTATACCATATTGCACTGAGAAGAATTCTATACTATCTGGAGATACATCACACAAACACACACACATCCTTCGACTATCCAATTGTTAGCCAACATACGTACATAGCTCTTGAAGAAGTCTGTATTCACATGAACCCTGCTTTTGTATTCCTTTAATGCTCTATGCACCAATTAACTCTCACTTTTCTTCTTTGTATGATCCTCTGCCATTGTTATTCCATTGCTGAAAGCTTGTAAGTACTTTCATTAAGCAAGCAAAGTTATCAGTCTTGAGATGATTTTATTGCTTATCGTGTTAATTGGCCACCATGGGGAGTCATGTCATTTTAATACCATGAAATCTTTTATTTCTCAGGTATAGCCTTCCACGCACATACACAGAATGGATTCGGGTTTCTAGTAGTAGCCGCTCCTGGTAATTAGGTGGGATGAAATGATGAGAAAGTGATAAGTTAAGTAAAGAATTTATGGTTGCCATCAGATTGCATTTTCTGATACATTAATATAGGGCTATGTAAAGGAATTTAGAGCTGACCTGAGGGAAGGTATGAAAGAGCCATTAAGGAGGTCTTGGATAAGTGATTACACAGTATAATCTCAGTCCAGAAATAGAAGGAAGCATGAAAAAGAAATTCAAAATAACCCCAACTTGATTTTGTTTAGTATAAAATGAAATAGGGAGAAACATGTGCAGGCTTTCCAGAGCCTCTTCTATCTTACAAAAATAAAGTAGTATTCCTGGAATCTCCACAGTGTCTGTTGCTTGATCTGGCCTATCTAAAAAAGCTGACAGGCTACCAAATCTAAGCTGGAAAAAAAAAAAAAAAGTTTACAGAAAATTGTAACTCTTTAGTGACATCTAATGGCCATTCAGATTTTTTCAGTCCAAATCTGATAGACAGAACCCTAGTATTATCCAACTGCAAAATGGACATGCTTATTCTTGTCCCCATAAGGAGACTATTGGGTAGTTTTCAGGTTAGGATAAGTCTGAAGAGAAGGAAATTTAGAAGTGGTCTTTCTGTCTCTTAGCTGAGGGCTTCATTGTCTTCCTCTCACTGAAGCCACAATTTCATTGTGAAAATATTTTGAAAAAGAAACAATATGGTTCTTTCTAGCCCCCAAGCTTTTATACCTTTAAAATGTATCCTCCTCCATCCTTTTCCCACAATCCCACCCAAAAAATATCAGATGAAAGCTCAGCTTGTCAAACTCTCATTCTAGTGCAAATCGTGCAGAAATTTCAACAACCAATAGAAGACAGCAAAAAGAAGAAGGAAAACTAGCGGTTTGCTGCCATCTAAGGTCATCTGGATTTTATTACTTACAAAATATTAAATTGAGTATACTAAAACATATGGATTAAAAAAAAAAAACCTGTGTCATGTTGTGTCACATATGAGTTACTGCCTGCTGTTTTTATCAAGAGGACAGCTTAAAGCAACACAGCTGAAAGAGAAGAATGGGAAAGAATTTCCAAATGGCAAAGTCAGGTGTCACAAAAGGGAATTACAATGTGATGTTGTGATTGTTGTGCTGCTGGTGGTTGTTATCATTGCTGTTGTTATTTCTGCAGAGGGCTGTAATGTATGTGTCTGCCATGGTCCGTTTTCTTTTTATCCTGTCTTTGATAGGAAGATTTTGACAAAAAGCAAAGACAATATGTTCAAGTCATGCTGTATTTGAAAAACTTTGGAAGTTCCTCCTGGAAAGATGTGAAGGCAACCCCAACTATATCAAGAGTGCAAGAGGCCTCTGCATTCTACTCGCTCACTAGCAATTAACGAGCACTCACTTTTGTTTGCTCTGGAATCTAAAGTAAATATTTCAGAGGGTTTGAGGCCATTAATTATTGATGACATCTGATATGGGCCCCCTGTACCATTTGCTAAATAAGGCAGTGGGGAAGGTTACCAGATGTGGTCTTATAGGATGCTTTAAAATGGACAGAACTAGCCATTGTGAAGGCTTGTGGAACCTGGGAACAATTCAAGGCTAAGTGATCCATTGAGGTCTTTTCTCTGACGGCTTTCAGAGAATTCAAGTCAACAGTGACCAAACTGCACATTGATTCAGAGCAAGTAGCACACAGGGCATCAAAAGTATTGTCTTGAGGCTCACAGGTACATGCAGCTATGTCCTAGATTGTGTTCTATCCAGTGTATGTGGCCACCCATCTCAACAATGACTCCAAATGGCATACAAAAAGTTAAAAAAATAAACACTTAGAAGACAATCAGAGAATAATCCATGTAACCAAGTTCCAGGGCCAAGAAAAACACTCCCCATTTCCTAAAGCAGCAATAAAATCAGTCAACCAATGTCAGTCCCACTAGGTAGACCAGACCAAGAAATCAACTCCACAGGAAAGCTAAAACCACCTTTACTGACATTGGCTACAATAACAGAACCATGCAACCCTGATTGTGCTGTACCTCCCTCCCCTTCTTAGACTCCAATGAATCGGGGAGCTCTCTATCTAACCCACTTCCAAATGTCATCTCACTTTGGACTTTTAGAAGTTTTCAGCCCCTTTTCTTACATATTTCCAGCAAGGTCATCTTCCTTACTCTCTACAGCCAACAACTGGTCGAGCTCATTAATGTTCCACCCTATATTCCTGTTTTAAGTATCTGGAAGAAGTTGAACAGGATGGGGGCTATCCAAATCTCCAGGGGTATGCTGTTCCACAGGACAGGTGCTACAACAGAGCAGGCATGATTCTTGTAAAAGGGTTAATGTGGATTATGCAAGTTGGTATCCTGCAAAAAGTTTAGATTTTAATTTATTGCAATTCCAACAGATATTATACCAATGATGATCCAAAAGAATTGGAGGCCACTAGGTTTCCTGTACATAAAGTGACTGATATTCTGTACAAGAAAATAACATTCCCTACCTGAAGCCTCTTTTATTTATCTGGGTTGTTTTTAAAAATACTGGGGGGGGAGGGGTAATTACAATTCGATGATGATGATGATGATGATGATGATGATGATGATGATGATGATGGAGAAGGAGAAGGAGAAGGAGAAGGAGAAGGAGAAGGAGAAGGAGAAGGAGAAGGAGAAGGAGAAGGAGAAGGAGAAGGGCCATCTTCTCAGCCAAACCATGCAGCAAAGCCTCTTATCTGCCTGTGATTTGTTCCTTGCTGGTTGCTGAAGACTCAGAGCCAGCTATATTTTATCCAGGCATATGTCTTGACTGATGCCAAGCCCTTGTCCACCCAGAGACTGAACACTGAAGGTGCCTTCACTCCTCTCATCATCACAGGAAAGGCAGGTTTGCTCTTTACTTAGTATCCTGTTCCCCAAGGTATTTTAATGTCACTATTGTTCAGTTGGGGGGCCCACCCAAGGTTTGTCTGGGGTCCCAGAGTGCTCTTTAATGGAGGAGAAGGAGAACAGGAAGTAGATTCTGGGCTCAGCTGCTACTACATTCCAATATAAAATGCTACTCTGCTCAAAAAATGCATAGATTCCCCCAAGTGGCAGAGAGAGGTTGCAGAAATTTGTTTTCAGGTGTATTTCAGGATGATGTCAGGCTTTGTTAACATTTGGGGCACCCCAATACTAACTTTTTAAAGTACATATTTATTTTAATCAAAATAAAACAAAAATCCAAATTTGGGACATATTCAGTATATCATAATCCACCCACATCCTTTGATCGATTATGTGCTATCAAGTTGGCATCAGCTCTTAGCAACCACAGAGATAGGTTTTCTTCAGAACAATCTCTCCCCAGCCTGGCTGTTCAGCTCTTCAGTGGTGCACCCGTTGTGATTACAACTGAGTCCATCCACCTTGCTATTGACCATCCTCTTTTTCCTTCCATCTGACAATGGGGGGAGGAGTCTTCTCTGCCACGAATCTTTTGGACCCTATAGAAATACAGCAAAGGATTAATAACTCTTCCCCTTCTACTGAATCTGGCATTCAAAAATATGCGACTTCCTGGTCCCATTATCTGTCATGCTCATTATCTCATATTGCTCAGGATCAAAAAGAGCTTGCTTTCTTCTGTTCTGACTTTCCCCTACTGATGAAACTGATAGGCACTGAGATTTCCCCAACCTCAGATGTTCATAGAATTTGAGTGTGGCATTTAAGTCCCTGAGTCCAACCTTCTGTTCACTGCAGGAATCCAAATTAAAGCATCCCAACAGATGGCTGTCTAGCCTTGCTTTAACACATCTCATGCAGGAGACCCCAACCTCTCTCTAGCTAACTGATTCCACTGTCAAATTTCTCTTTCTGTTAAGATGTCCCTAGAATTGCTACCCAAGCCCTCTCTATACTGGCACTGCATTCCTCTCCAAATGCAAAGAGGCTTCCTAATTCTTTCCTTTTTTTAGATCAACATGCTATTAAATAGACTCGAGCCACAGTTTAGGGAGACAATTGAAGCATATCCCAATAAATTATACTCATAGATAAGAAAACCCACCTTCTGAAATTCAGTTCTGAGCTGCGTTAGGAACACCTGTGTTTCAGGGATGCACCCTCAGCAGGTTGCAGTGACAAATACTGTTTTCAGATAGTTGCACATTACAGCCCTGTCTTTCTGGATTGCTCAGAATACAGGAAAATGGGCAAAATCAGTGAATATTTCTTTGGGAGACCAAGTTTCTTTTTCTGCCACATAATATACTTGCTAGTTTCTCATTAGGCAGAGATTTGTATATCCGTAAATTAAATTTAGATAACAGGCCTGAGCTGTTTCGTTCCTGATTATCCATTTCTATACAACAATAACCATTAATCTCCTGCTCCCTTTCATTACAATTTCAGCTATTTTTAGACAGTGCCTTGCCAAGGCAGGGCCTGTTGAGAAGAGCTCTGGCTTCTCCCTCATCTGGAAGAACCACAGTACATGGTTTTCACATGCTTTATGCCTGCATCATTCAGATTCATGTTGGCAGTTTTCCCCCACCCTTTGCAAAAGCCAATTATGTTGTATTTGCATCCCTTTCTGGGGCCTTCTGCACCAGCTTTTCCCTCTAAATGAATGCCATCTCTATGTACCTGCAAGATCATCTATGCATATAACTGTAAAATGCTTATTGCTTTAGACCAGTGTTTTTCAACCTTGGCAACTTTAAACCGTGTGAACTTCAACAGCATCCCTGAAGATGCTGGCTGGGGAATTCTGAGAGTTGAAGTCCAGACATCTTAAAGTTGCCAAGGTTGAAAAACACTGCTTTAGACCCTCACAATGTGATCTTCTTGTTGTTTTCCAGAGCAAAATCAGGGCAAAAACATTGTTCATTGTTGGTCTTGGTGACAGATGAAGACTGATTCATTTTCTGCTCCATATTTATTGTTATACAGTACATGCCCAAATTCTCCTAGGAGTGAGAATGTTGGAGGTAAGGGCATACTTCTATTTTCTTTCAACTATTCCATTTCTTCCGAAGGGCATCCATAGGAGAGTTAGTTTCTTTTGTAATATGTGTGCTTATCTGCAAACACACCAGTTAAACAGAGAACTGAGTAAGAGTGTGGAAATCTTTGGGAAAAGGTGCTTCAGAACAAAGGGGAAATGCCTCTTTTTGACATGTTAAAGCAGCTGTATCTTTTGGGGGGATGCTTTGGAAGCAGCTTCTGGCTGTCTCTGCAAAGTGGACATATGCATGCAAAAAATGTTAAGATGATTCCTGCCACTACACAACCAAAGCCCCTCCCCATGTTATGAGTGCCATGTGCATGATGCACATAAAAGGGGGGCAGGCTTCAGTCCCTCGGTTGTAGCCTCCATCCATCCATCCATCCATCCATCCATCCATCCATCCATCCATCCATCCATCCATCTCTGAAGATGCATCTGCTGGAATTGACCCTAGACCTGTAAAATCTTCAGAATGGAAAGCTCAAGCACTATCAGGCCTTTACTATGGCTTAGTAAAGCCATTTGTAATAGTGAGAGGTCTACCCTAAGAGAATATTCCTGGTATTTTAATTGAGTAGGAAGTATAATTGGATGATTAATTAAGAACCTTTTTATACCAAAGGAAGAATCATTGGGAGCAATCTTTGTGATGATGCAGTATCTTTAACAGTCAGAAACTGAGATTCACAAGAGCCCTGCATGAGGGCTTTGAAATTCTGGATGACTGCTAGAAGACAGCAAACACTCTTTCCTGCCACCTAGTGGAGGTAGGGAGTTTTGCAGTCCAGTGGTAGTAGCTTTACCTGTATATCTCCAGGTACGAATCATTTAACATGATGTGAATGCAGTGGAGTGGTTGGGACCAGGGAGATCCAAGTTCCTATCTTCATTCAAAAAAATATTCACTGGAGGAGTCACACAAATGCTTGACTGGGTCTTTTAGATTATAACATTCATGTTTGCCTACCATGTGGATCTTCAAGTTTAACCTTCAGCATCTTTTTAATGGCTTATCTATCTATATATTTATTGAACTTATTTGGCCACCTACAGTATCTCACACAGTAATCTTGAGCGGCTCAAAACAAAACCAAGAAAAACAACAACATAAAACACATCATACCCTTCCCATCAAGGCACCATAACAATCTTTGCTATTAACCCTCCACAGTCCTCCCAGATCTCAGGTGGGAGGCTAGCCCAAAGGACTAGGATGGCTCTGGGGAAGATACACTTCCAAGATCCCACTAGGTGACAATGTTTGATGGAAGGGATGTCCTTTGTCTGTTTGACTAAGTTCAGTGTATTGTGTAATGCCAGAAAATGGGTAAATTTAGTAACCATATAAAGGCTGTAACATAAGCCCAGGCTTTAGGTATCTTTGGTACAATAATTCTTCTCTGTAACCAACTTCAGAATGTAATGACCCCAAAATAGGGAGAAATGTATTCACTCACACGAGCTCCCTGGAGGAGAAATATAATAAAAATAGGACTCAGTAGGACTGTGTATGCTTCAAACAAGATTTGGAAGATTTGGAAGAAGATTTTGGTTTTGTATCAACACAACACTTCTTTGCTATTCATTTAAGCAACCCAACTTTTTTCAGGCTTCCTGTGAGCCTAAAAAATGGTATGCTTGCTTTAAGAGTCAGTACTGAGTTTAATAAGAGGATTCATTCAATGGCATCTTCTTCTCCAGCTCAAATGGAAGCCTGCAAAAAGCAGGGCTGCTTTACTGAGTAGCCCAGAGGTAGTGTGCTAATGATTGCACAAGGTTGGAAGCACTTCTCTGAATTATTTTAAGTGTGCAGAGCCCTCGTCAACATATCTATCAAACCATACACTTTAATAATACCAAATGATATTCATAATGAAATGGTGTTAAGTCTAGGTTTTTCAAATTAATGTGGATTGCTTTCATCCTACAGTCTAACAACAAAATATGGTTCCTCTTGTATTCCTTTATTTGGTTCTGGCTTTGTTTAATTCTGAATTCAAATTTGCTTCATGATGACTATATCTCACCCCCAGAGTTGGTGATGATATGTTTCTGAACAGTTGCTGGAGATCATGACTAGGAAGATGTTCATGGATGTCGGTTTGGGGGGTGGGGGGAGGAGTGATGACACATATGTGATGATGTCATCACATAAATGCCACTGTTTGCATACTTGTATCAGAAGTTGTGGTGTAAGAGTGCAGTGACAGCATTTGTGTACCATGTGTCATCGTTGTGGTTTCACTGTGGTTAGTGGCAGATACCACTGAAGGTGTTACTATGCTTAGTGCAGTTTTATGCTAGTTTTTATTCCACTGGAAGAAAGAGAATTTGCTTTAGAAATTATTTCCAAGGAGAAGAGAATTTGTGAGTCTATAGGTGGTATGTGGTATTCTTGAATTTATGCAGGCATAATTTGGCCATGGTGTGTAAATGTTTTCCCATCCTTTGCCCAATGCATTCTCCAATGTGACTGCACCTACCCAGCTTCCCACACTTTCATTCAATCCTAAAAGAAGAATCAGGAGGCAACTCCTCCCATGGGGCTTTTTCAGTTGCAGTGCCATTCTGACTATGAAGGTGTCCTTGACCTTGAGACATTGTTGAAGAATTTGGAGAAATCATCATCTAATTTCTCTGTCCATAAATTGTATGGATAATTTTGAAAGTCCATTTGTGCTCAGCTCTAAATGTGCTTATGTCCTAATTGTGACTTTTCCAAAAGTAACTTGTTGAGCGCTGTGGTAATATATTGTTTGATTAGCTGTTCTTATTATTATTATTGTTCAGCAGGGTTCTTATTTTCTTAACTATGGAGTTTGCTATGATAAGGTATAGTGATGACCACCAGCTTGGAGAGCTTTAAAACAAATAAGTCAAATTTAAGGTGATTGAACCTTGTAATCATTAGACTCCGTCGTAATTAAATCTACATACTATTTTCAGGAACAAAGCCAGCATACCTCTCTCTCTCAAAAAAAAAAGAAAGAGCTGAAAAAGATTTTGGCCTATTGTACCAGAATTAATTAGTTGGCCACTAAACAAAACCCTCTATTAAACAGACTCATGTCTAATCCCACACAGCCTTTCTTAAGTACATAATATTTGTTTTACTCTGAAAATATATCCAAGAGTGGGTCCAGAATTAGACTGAGGTGCTGTTTGTAGCATCACATTTCTTTTGTGCATTTCCATCTTTCCCTCCTTTGTATTTTCATGAGAATGGGGGGGGGGGTATGATGCCCTACAAAGATTGTGTATGTCATGGGCTTCTGTCCATCAATCAAAAACAACACACAAAAAGAATGATGCGGTGTTCCTAGAATCACTTCTTCCCTTCTTTCATTAGGTATTTTATTACCCCTCAAGGACAAAACAAGTTTCGGTGATACACTACCCCAAAACAATGCTACGATTATTTTTGTTTTCTCTGGGGAGGAAGGCAGCGATCTTTTATAAATATATTTATTTAATTTGATAATAGGGGGTGGGAGGTATGTCTACCCTGAAGGAACTCTAATGCTGGTGGGACATCTTGTGAGATAGGAGGAGACTCTAGTGTCAATATCCTCTCCTCTTTCTGCCTCTCTTTTTCTCATTCTCTTTCACAGGCATACACACACATTGCTAATATCATAGCATTTAAAAAGCTCCTTGTTCTGCTCTACCACCATTTTAATTGGATCCCATGAGTTTAGCCTAACTTATAAGGGTCAGAGATACAGGAAAATATTTTTTAAAAAACACTCCTAAGTGAAAATTATAATTGACCATCACCACTTTTTAGCAATGGATTTTTTTTTTCTTAGAGTTCAGTATGATGGAGAGCAAACTTCTAGACGCCAGTGTCCATTTCCCATCCCATCCTTTGGGCCTAACAGTGTCCTTTTCTCTTACCTCAGCTATCCCCATGTAATTCCCACAATATCCCTATTAAATAAGTTCATTATTACCTTACAGCCATCCAGAGAACTTTTATGGTGTTGGAATTAGCTTGGCTCTTTCCAGTTAAAGAGGCTTGCTATAAGGAGTTCTAGGTAGTTGCGAGTTCAGGTTTTCATCCATAGGAAGAATCAACTAGGAAAGTCATCTATACAATGTTAGGACATTGCTCAGCATAGGAAAGGTCCTAACTTTAATCCCCAGAAACTCAGTCACACTGGAAAAACTCCCAGGAAACACCCAAGGAGCCACTACTAATAGTGTAGACTGGCTTTCCCCAACTCCTAAATTCTCCCCCAAATAGTGCCTAAAGTATTTGGGGGGTGCCAAGTTAGGGAAGGCTAGCATTGACATTAATTCACATCTGAATTCATACAATCCTCTAAGTCAGTGTAAGATAGCTCCTTCTGTTCCCAGGACAGAAGAACATGTCAGGCAATTCCTCTCCCCTGTTTAGTGCCCAAGGTAAGGACAATCTCAGAAGGAAGCAAAGAGACTGAGATAAAAAATGATGCAAAATGGGGCAAAATATCATCAGACGGAAGAGCAAAAGTGAAGAACAAAGGAGGGAGGGAGGGAATTTTTCTCAGCCCTTTATGCTTGACATGAGTGATATTCACTTTTTTCTTTGGTGGCATATCAAGCCATAAAGAAGGAAGCACTTTAAAACATTGAGTATTATATTAGGGAGTATTTTACTAGGCTGTTCAGTTGTGTCACCTGATAGTATAAATTAAATCTCCATAAACCCACTAAGCAGATCTGTGCATCATTGAAAGCAGACAGAAAGAATGAGTTATCATACACAACAGGCCATTACTCTCTTGCTTTATTACATTATAACATCCCCCTGATTGAATTACAATGGTATCTCCATCTCTCTGCCCCGGAGTTTGCTAATCTTTAATGCATAAGTTACATCTGCTCTGGTTTAACCTGCAAACCATCCTTAGAACCGTTCCCTCTCATTTCTGAGCCCTTTCTCACCCCTGATTACTATCAAGAAACAGAAGGAGCATCATGAGACCCTGCTAATTCTTTTTCAATGAGCATATTCAATATATGTGACATATTGAAGATCCTGGATACAATTTTTCATGCCTCTAGATAAAGTAGGTTATTTTACAAAATTTATTTTTGAGAAGTCTAAGGGCTGCTCCACGTGGAATACTTTGACCAGTCCAGGATTAGCACTAAATTTCTGAGTTCATCAGAACTAACCCACAACTCCATCATTAATGCTGTAGCATGTATTCCTACAGCATTTCTTTCTGCGCAGTAGGAAGAGCTCCAGAAGAGCTGAGTCTTTGAAAAATATGCGATAGATTGTGGCCATTCACTGCCTGCCTTTACCCAAAATCGTAGTAACAAATAGGACTGAGCCCACAGCTGAGTGTATTGGGTCAGATCCCACTACACTTGGATACGGAGAAACTGGATAGATACAAAGGCAACAAGGATAATCAGGGGATTAGAAATTAAGTCCTATGAGGAGATATTGGGGCACCTCGATATATTTAGTTTTGAGAAAAGAAGTTTGGGGGAGGGGTACTCCTCATGTACCTAAAGCAGTGTTTCTCAAGCTTGGCATCTTTAAGATATGTGGACTTCAACTCCCAGAAGTCCACACATCTTAAAGTTGCGAAGGCTGAGAAACACTGGTCTAATGGAATGTCAGGAAGAAGAAGAATGAGACTTGCTGGTTATTGTCCCAAGATCCAGTAATAATAGGTTACAGGAAGGAAAATTCCACATGAACCTTAGGGGAAAAGTTCTTACCATAAGAGTAGTTGACAGAGGAGCCAAGTCCGAAGAGAGGTAGTGAGCACTCATTCATTCATTGTGTTCAGACAAAGACAAAAGAGCCATCGGATGGAGTAGCGTTTATTCATCTTCGTGCACCAAGCAGGGAATTGCACTCAGTAGCCAAAGTGCCCCTCCCAACTCAGCAGTTCTTCAATGCTTCCTGACCACTTTTTCTTTTTCTTTTTTTTCTTTTTTGGCACTTGGTAGTTCTTCCCAAAGCAGCCATCTCTGGCTGCCTTTGTGCAATGCCCTGCTCCAGGTTAGCAACAATTAGTTCAATCCCAGCCACTAATTGTTATTTTATTGGAAAGAATAATTGTTTCATTAAAGCCTCCCCTCTGAGAACTCTTGTTAGAATAAAGTTACAATACTATTGCATTTGCCAATTAGCACAGATTTATACCCCGGCTAGGTCTCTCAGTAGTTCAGCAGCAGAGTACAGAATTGCCCCATTCCTGCCAGCCAGGTTTCTCTCCTTCTTGCTCTCCTCCATCATTACCAATGAAAGCCATCCCCAACAATATATTCAATTTACTAGGCCTTCTTTGTGGTTTAATATCCAAGAAAAAATATATATTTGGCAGACCAGCAAACTCCAACTTGGTTGCTACTAGAGGCCACTCTTGCTAAGCCTCTCCATTTTCTTTCCAGCCCATGTTCGGTCAAAAGATCTGGGTGGATTGGGACTAGTATGAAACATTTTACAAGCAGAGGCATTCCACCTTGGTAAAGAGGGAACATACTAAGGTCCAATTATGGCCCAGACTATGATTACTCCTCAAATAAAGAGGGGAAACAGGGGGAGGTTTCTTGACACAGAGTCTTAGGACCTATCACCACTGAAATTCCAAATGTGTCTCTGGAATGAAATGGTCACCTACCCCTAATATAGATCTTTGAGGTCCCCAAAAAACTGTAGGGGGGGATTACAACTGGGCCAGAACCTCTGAACTCCCTTCTTGCAACCAATAGAGTTTGCCAATGCCCCCCCCCCCGAATTCAGCAACAAACAACAGTAAACAAATTGATTGATCATGTGCCATCAAGTCAGCACTGGCTGTTAGCAACCACATAGATAGACCTTATCCAGGATGATCTGTCCCCAACCCAGCCCTTCACTTTAGTGACAATGCAAAGGCATAATCTCATACTAGAAGGCAGTGGCAAACCACTCCTGTGTTTCATCAAGAAAAACACATGGATAGACAAGAAACAAACTATCACAGTGCAAAATTTGAGCTTGTGAGGAACACAATGCATGCTGTAAACATCCTTAACAATTTCACCAGCATGCCTTCATAGGGATGGAGCAAAAGGCTGCCACTTAAACAGGACTGTCAAAAAAGTCAAGATGGCAGCTGCACCTATGTGATCAAAGCCCCACTCCTTTTTTATGTGTGGGCAGGGCTTTGCACAACTGCAGCTTTCATCTTGTCTTTTTGACCCCTTCCGTGCAGAGGCCCCTGCCCTCAAACCCTGATATCTAAATTGGACTAAAACTTTTGTAACACCCAAATAGGGTTTAAAGAATTCCTGTAATTCCCCTGGGGAAAAAAGCACAACAATCAGAGTCCTTCAGGGCTAAATGAGAACTTCCAAATTTACTTCAGTTACATATCCTTGCTTACCAGGTTATCTGCCTTAAGAGCAGCTGAATTAGTTCGTAATAGAGAAACATCTTCTACTTAATCAACAGCTGGACCCTGGCCATGTCTGAGAATGCTGTTTGACTCACCATAAATGTTTTAGGAGACTGGCAAGAGAAAACATCTGGAAACTCACAGAGAATGAATACAGTATGACATTCCTTACTCTCTGCTTTCCAACTTCACTAGTGGAGCTCTTTTCTCAGACAGACCATTCTATCTTGGAGAAATCTTTGCAGCTACAATATTTTATTCAGTTGGAATGAACACATTTCCTACCAGCTTGATCAGAAATGATCATGGTGGAAACTTACAGCTATCCCTGAAGCATGCTTCTGCAGAAGTAAGTCTTCCTGATTTCCGTGTAAAACAGCAAGAAGAAGCAATGCCATTTGGTCATCAAAACACAGCAACTGCCACTGGTTTTTGGTGGCAAAATAGTTCTAATTCAAATTGCTTTTCCCAGATGAAACGTATGTACTAAATACAATTAGTCTAAGTCCACCCCCCAATGAATATAAGAAAAATAAGTTTCAATTCTTCCAGGAATTCATTTTTTTCCCCAGAGTATTTACAGAGATGTATGCAAAAGTTTTAAAGATTAAAATTTCATGTTATAGGTCAAAATGTTTTTGTGCAATAATAACAATAGCGATCTTCAATGCAAGTATGAAGGGACATGCTTTCTTAGTTCCGCCAAAGGATTATTGCAACTTCCAGCAATAATAACCAACAGGCAGAAGGCAAGTGCAGAAAAGGTTAAGAAGGAAACAGAAAAAGTGAACATTCTAACACCTAATCTCTGCCTTCCACTTTTGTACAATACAACACCAGCAATATTAAGTTCTATTAACAATGCTTTTTAAGAATTAACTGATTACAGCAAGTACCAGCACCTAACCATCTTAGCTGCTTTTTTTAAAAAAAAAAAAAGCTAAGAAGGGGTGGACCTAGAAGGGGAGACATCCAGGAAATTCCAGTATTGTGAGCTAAACTGTGAAGTTAAATAGATACTAGAAATAGGCAGTGGCAATCATTTTTGTAGTTTTACCTAGAAAACTATGTAGACATGTCCATAAAGTCACCAGGCATCAAGTTCAGTTTTTTCTTTCTTTCTTTTTTTATCCATTCAATCGTGTCCGATTCTTGGAGACTCCCTGGACAAGTCCCTGCAATTTTCTTGGCAAGGTTTTTCAGAAGTGGTTTTTCATTGCCTTCTTCCTAGGGCTGAGAGAAAGTGACTGGCCCAAGGTCACCCAGCTGGCTTTGTGCCTAGGCGGGACTAGAACTCACTGTCTCCCAGTTTCTAGCCTGATGCCTTAACCACTACACCAAACTGGCTGTCTTCAGTTCAGCTAGAGGACATTTTTATCTTTGTCTTTATAACAGAAGTACAAATGAATGAAATCAGTGAGTTCTATGTGAAAAATGAATCATTCCAGGAAACACAAGGAAAAAGGAGCCAACTAACTGACATCATTGTGAAGTTCTGCTCTACACTGCACTGGCCAGACCACAGCTGGAATACTGTGTCCAGTTTTGGTCACCACAATAGAGGAAGGATGCTGAGAAATTGAAAAAAGTGCAGAGAACAACAGCAAAAAGTATTAGGGGCTTGGTTAAAAGAACTGGGTATCTTTAGCCTAAAGAAGGGAAGACTAAGGGGAAACCTGAAGGGTTGCCCCAGGGAAGAGGGTTTCATTCTCTGTAATACCTAAGGGTAAGACAGGAATCAATGGATGGAAGCTTTTTAAAGGGAGATTCAGACTCAAAATAAGGAAGAACTTCCTGACCCTGAGTGCTATTAAGCAGCAAAATAGTCTGCCTCCTGGAGTCATGGGTGCTCCAACTATTTAGGAGGTAGAACTAGCAGACTTCATAGTCTCTTCCAACCCTATGATTCTGTTTGTAGAAAGGACAGAGAACACAGTAACTTTGTGAGCAAATATGGAACTGGGATAAATTTTGGTGCTGGGATGGACCTTGATCATGTTGTTTGAGAGTTCTGGGAGTTGTAACACTTGTAGAAGGCATTGCATGGGGCAACTTTAACCAAGGAAATTGCATCTGCAACTGAAGCTTGAGAGCTTCCTATTGTCTTTTCCTCTTCTCCTGAAAGTAGATCATATTTCTCTGTGACATGGGTTAAAATGGACAATATGTACCATACTAGAAGGATGAGCAAATAGCATTAAAGTCATTATCACTGAGTTAAGCTTGAGTCCAGGAGACTTCATGTACACCTCCATGCACTTGAGGCTGGGGGGTGGGGTGGGGAGAAGTAATGGAACTGAAGTGGTTTGACACTGCCTTCTCCTGGGGTGTTTTTTCAGCTTCCCAGACTCATCTTGATATTTCGGGTGCTTTCCAATTCAAGTATTAACCACACCCATCCCTAATTAGGTTCCAAGCAGGGACTAGACGAGGTCAAATCCCCTTAAAGGGATTCAGGTTTTCAGTTCTCTATCATGGTGTTGAATGCCAGATTGCTATGAAATATCACATAGCATATTGATTCATTCAACGCGATCAGTTTAAGAAAAGACTGAATATTATTATCACTCATCATCTTTTGCTTATAGCCACACTGCATCATCACTTTGATTGTTTCATGGCTGTGTAAAATATTTGTTCAGTTGTGGGTCCTACCTGAAAATCTCAGTCTCTCTCTGTCCCTCTCTAAGTGAGTTTAAAGCTTTATTTTTTTTTAAGCAGATTTTAAAGCTATTTTTAGGACAGAGAACACTGTAACACTGTAATAAAGTGTTATAAGTGTAACAAAGTGACAGCCTGGGATTTTAGGCATGGTTACAGAAGCATGCATCCTTCTGACGCATTCTGCCATGATCTTGTTTATATTTATGTCTAATGGTTTTTAACATTTTTTAAAGAATGTTTTAATTGTTGGTTTTATTGTACACCTCCCAGAGTCACATTTGTGAGATGGGCAGCCATATAAATTTGATAGATAGATAGATAGATAGATAGATAGATAGATAGATAGATAGATAGATAGATAGATCTAAACAGGATCTTGCAAATCTGAATGTGCTTCCCCTCCTGTCTTTTATTTTCCTGTGCATTAAGGGACACCAGTCTTAGGTATTATCATAAATATCTATCTTCATTTGGGCTTAAGCCATGTTTATTTGATTGCTGCCTTGGTAATGGAACTTCCCTCTCTCCATCAAGCCCATCTTCTATACTCACTACGTGTCTGAATGAATAAGAGTATGTCTGACTCAGCAGATGGCAATACCTGTCCCACATTTTCTTGATTCAGAAACTAGATGGTAGACTGGCAAGGAACTCTAAGGTTGTAAATTAGATTAGGAAATCAAACAAATATCCTGGAAGAATGCAATGATAAACCACTTCCATATAGTTGCCAACAAAACTATATGGCTTATCCATGAAGATACCAGTAATCCAGTTCAACTCAAATGAGACTTTATCTTTATATCTAAGGGTAGGTAGGGGTAGGTATTGTTGGCATTATCTTCCCAACAAGAACCAACAAGGTGTCTCAGAAGACCTTCAAGGCATGATGTGAGGGCCATAAGGATCAGATGGCTCACCATCGATCCATCCATCCACTTTCATAAATCTGTCTAATTTCCTCATTGTCATAGATTATGCTATCATGTCTGTAGCAGATTGTAGCACCTTCAACTCAGCTGATCAGAAAAATTAAAGCAGGGTCAGACCCCAAGTAGTATTTTGGGTGGGAAAACATGAAAAAATCCCAGGGCTGTAGACTGCTCTGAGAAGTTGACAAAATAGCTCAGAAAGAAACAGTGGCAAACCACTTTTGTATTGCTACCAAGAAACCACATGGTTATACCCACAAAATCACAGGGAGTCAACTAAAGGTGTCTTTAGCTCTTTAATTATTTTTTAAAAGAGTGTGTCTGCCTTGCAGTTCTTTCTGTTTCACAGATATGCTGCTGTTTTAATTTTTCTAAATAGTGGCTGAATTATGTTTTATTGTATTTGAAGTATTGCTTCAATTTTAAAATTTTAATAACATCTTATGTTATTTTAATAATATGTTCATGGTTGCTTATTCTTGTTGCTCGCTGCCTTGGGTGGACTTTATGGGAAGCCTATTAATATTTAAAATAAATAAATAAGCAGAGACAGCAACCCAACTTTCTCAGGCACGGTTCTCATCATTCCTAGAACATGACTGGTTGTGCATATGCTACAGCAGCAATTAGTTTCCTAAAATTCACATAATGGGCATTCATTTATTACAAGAACTTCCCCTGTCACTTAGGAGGAAAGACAAAGCTGCACTCAAGTGGGATTTGGGAAAGTGATCCCCCAACCCATGGTACAAACTTGTCCGCACCTGTCCAGCTTCTCTTTAAAATGCTGCCAGAAGAAGGGGGAGATGGGTTAAGCAGAGTGGGAAAAATAATAATAATAAAGTACATACCCTTGCCAGCAATTATACAAATTGCCTTTTTGGAGTGCTGAACTCATTGGAAGCAACAAAGCTTTTTCTACCTTCCTTTGAAAGCTGCCCATTTTGTACACTGTACAGATCTGGCATTCATATCCTCAAGCCAGAGGGGGCTCTTAATAACACCGTGCTGCATAGCGTCGATGCCTCCTGCAAAGGAGAGGTGTAAGTGAGAGGCCTGCTGTCAATCTCCAGCAGATCTTGCCTCTGCACTTTGGATCAAAACATGTATTTAGCATCAGTGCAACAGAAAACCAAAGGGAAATAAATAAATAAACAAACAAACAAACAAATAAATAAATAAGCAAGCAAGCAAGCTGATTCCACACATTTGCATCCTGCCCTAGTTACTCCTGCACACTCCATGTGAAACAATTACTGCCAAGATCCTTTTACCAGACTTGGTTGGGTTTGCAATGCTGACTTGCAATTCAGTGGCCAAATGTCAAGCCATCTTCCTTGAACAGAAATGGTTATTTTCTTCCAAACCTCCTTGAGCAGATCCTGTCCTCTGGACATGCGTGGTTTGCTAATGTGAGAAAGAAGGTTGCTCCTTTGAGAGGCAGTTTGTGCATGCGTGGTGGTTCAGTACGGTATATGTTCCTTATCTCTCTTTCAACATTTTTTCACATACCCCTCCTCCCCCACCCAAATTAGGCCTGAACATTTGAACATTAAGAAAGAGAACCAGGAGCTAATCCTCCATTTAGCTAAAGTCCTGGGGGTTATAAAAAATCAAAGGAGTAGCACACCATCAATTATAAAACGAACAGTAGGGTCAATCATATCACCAGCCTTTCCTTTGATTTTCACCATGACTTTTCTCTTGGCCCTTGAACACTTGTAGCATGGTGGTGCCTATATGGCTACAGATTTGGAGTTTGCAGAGAACCTCTTCAGCCAATCATTGCTCATACCTCCTACATCCAAGCTAGCCAATAGCTGAGTGTAGAAAAATACAAGCCAGCCAGTACTTGCTCTTTCTCCATCAAGCTGTCCAACTGGAGAGTCCCTGGCCCTTAGAGGACTGAATTAACAAACAGTGCCTGACCATTCCTTCACCCAAAAACCAAAAGAATTTCCAGCATCCTCTTCACAAAACCTATGCGCATCAATCCATACGTATTAGTATACGTTTGTCTGGCAGCCGCAGTGTCTGCAAGAGGGTTAAAATCAGCAACATGGTGAATGGAGTATTGTGATGCAAACCTCAATGCTTTTGAATGTGAGCACAGTGTCAATGTATGTACAAAATGTGTGGGGACCTGCATTAACACTCCATATCAGTGGCCAGGGAAAGCTTTGCACAGCTGCATCTTGTGTGCCAGTTGCACTCATTTCTGGACTGGGAGGCCTTGCTCAAGGTCACACATGCCTTAGTCACCTCTCCATTGGATGATTTCGATCTTCTCTGTATGGGGCTGCCTTTGAAGCTGTATGGGGCTGTATGGGGCTGGCTTTATGGAAGCTTCATTTGGTCCAGAATGGAGTGGCATGGCTAGTTATGAATACAGGTCATTATGCCCAAGTGATACGCCTACTCTGGAAGGTGCACTGTTTCCCAATAGGCTTCTAGGTGCAATTCAAGGTGCTGGTGATCACCTTTAAATCCCTACATGGTATGGGACCATTAGTTGCAGAACTGCCTTCTCTCAAGTACATCCCTTGCTCTACGTGCTCCCATAGGGAGGACCTGGTCCAGGTCTCCTTATTTAGACGTTGCCATCTCATGGGACCTAGGGAGTGTGCCTTTTCAGTGACTGCTGCATTCTCTGGAGCAATCTCCCTCCCCAACATAGGATGAGCTTCAACTCTGCTTGCCTTTAGAAAAGCAATTAAGATGTAGCTTTCCCCCCAGGTGTTTGGGTCCTCTTGAGTGGAGACCCCTCTTGGTTTTTAATTATCCCATTTGGTTCACCATTTTATATATTGCATTATTTTTTTAATAGCATGGTCAATTTTTGGTCAATGTTTACTTTTGTTGTATGCCACCCAGAATCACATTGCTTAAGTGCATGGCCTTATAAATGGATGGAATAAATTAAAAAAATAAAGATCAGCAGGGGTGCATGCTGGCTAGACCTCAGGATAAAAGCAACATGTGATCAACCTCAATAAACTGATAAGAATATAACAATCAAAGCAATGTTTATTTAAAAACTTGTCTAATCCAGGAACAAATTTTCCCAATACATTTTCAGCTGTCATTTAAGATATGACAGTGTGGGAGCCAATCCAGCTTCCCAGAGGGAAAGAAGAGATCCACCATTTCTCAGGTTCTGCTTTCCCTCTACAGCCAATCTGAACATTTAGGTTATCAGCTGCACTGAAATCCTGAAAATATTTTCCTTATTGTAGGGCAGTGGAGGAAATGTAGTTTCTGGCATGTTCCCCATCACACAATCCTTTATCCTCACCCCACCCCCAGGCAATCAGCAGCTATTCAGGAGTTGGCCTTTCTACCTCTCAAAGCTCAGCACAGAATCCTTCAGAACATACCCACTGGCTTAGCATGTTGTGTGAATTCTGCCTTGATTAAGCAGAGTCAGACCCTGGAGCAGGCTGATGTGAATCTTCCATCTTTGGAATGGAACAATATCTTTCCCCTTTTGAGACTAATAGATTGGCGCACATGTTGACACAAAGGATGAAATGGAATTATTACTCCTTACAACTGGTTAAATAGAAACATAGACGTTGCATCACCACATATATCACAAGCTAAACCACTAGTGTCAAAAATGACCTGCAGCAGCTTTCTAGGATTTTAGGCAAGAATTTTTCCACCTTGACTGGAGATGCTGGAAATTGTACCAGAGCTTGTCTGTGTGCAAAGTGTGTGCTCTAGGCTACTTTTTCTTCTGATCAAGGTTTCCTGCCCCTAGTTAAATTTGAGTGACAGCAGCTGTCCAAAATCTCAAGGCAACTTTTTGCATCAACTGCTACAACCTGATCTTTTAAGAAGAGCAACAGTAACAAATGATGCTAGAAACTAAACCCAAGATCTTCCGCTTGTTAAGTATTTGCACTACCACTAAGCTATAGCCTGTTTCCCATATGGTGGTGATTTATATTTGCCTTTATTGCTGGCAGATAAGATTTGTCAGTCATGTTTTAGCTTCTGGCATTTCAGAAACAGTCTTTTCCAGATGAACCTATGCACCTACAAGGCAGCAAGGCAGAAATAAAATCCCCCACCTGTCTCCCAGTGGGCTTAAGCCCTCTAAAATCCACGCTTCCCATGCATTCTGCCATCCATTCCTCATAAGGCATTTAACATTTAATGGGAACATTACTAGATTTTTAAAAAATCAGTAACATTAAATAAGTTTCAGAACATATAAGAGCATAAAACTGAAAAAGATGATATTAAAATAATACCTGCAATACTACAGTCCTTGATTAAATGAGTGCCATCAAATCCTAGTTAACTCTTAGCAATCACACAGACATTCTCCAGGATGATCTGTCCTCAACTTGGCATTCATTGCTGATGTAATCAATCCATCCACCTTGCTGCTGGTCATCTTCTTCTTCTCTTTTCTTCTATGTTTCCCAACATTATGGACTTCTCAAGGGAACTGGATCTTTGCATAATGTTCTAGGTTATGATAGTTTAAACCTGGTCATTTGTGCCTGAAGTGAGAACTCTTGATTTATTTGTTCTTGCCCTTAAAAATGTGGATTTTCAGTCTTAGCCACTGGTAAACCTCAAGAGGTAAGGACAACCTACCCATTGGAAATGCCTCTTGAATTTTTTCCTTGCCCCAGTCATCCAGTCAGAAGCTACTGAAGGTGGAAAGCAAGTTCTAACCATCTATCTATGCGTACTCATAAGACTACATTCATTTGAAAGAAAATTGCAGATTTTAATTTTAGAAAGGGGAAAAAAAAACACTGAAAAATATCAAGGGACTGGAACAACTCAGATACAAAGGAAGGCTGCAGTGTTGGTAGCCTTTCAGATCAGAAAGAAAAGTGCGTAAGTGGGCGCATTAAAAAGTATATACAGTTATGCAAAACAAGGATAAAGCTGATAGAGATTTTTTTTTTCTTGTTTTCATTGTATTAGAACTTGTAGTCATTCAGTCATGCTGAAAGGTGATGGTAATCAAAGACTCCAGATACATTGATGGTAATATTTCTTTGCCTAATGCAGGGGTCTAAAGCCTGAGGCTCTCAAGAATCTTGGAATCCAAAACTTTTCCAAAGCTTGCCACCATGGGCATTGGGGGGCACGGGGGGGGTGCTAAAAAAAAGTCAGGATGGAGATTGCAACTGTGTGATCAAAGCCATATCCCTTTGTGCATGCATGTGACATCAATACACATACAAAAAGAGTATAGTTTCAATCACATGCTCACAACTGCCATCTTGATTTTTTTTAACTCCTCCCACAAATGCCACTTCTTGCCCTGAAAGTGCGATTTTGAATGGGATAGAAGGGGAAGTTATTAAAAACTTGGTGAACCATATTAACTGCATTTCATTATTTTACCATATCTTAGTATATCAGAAGCAGCTTTTCTGATATGTTGCTCTTTCGGTAAATACAGCTTGCAGGACCACTAGCTAAATCTGGAAGAAAAAAATCCACAAGATGATAGATAGATAGATAGATAGATAGATAGATAGATAGATAGATAGATAGATAGATAGATGTACAGATACAGATACAGATACAGATACAGATACAGATACAGATACAGATACAGATACAGATACAGATAGACAGAGGTTCTTTCCCACTAACCTGGCATTCACTAACAATACTCCTATATTAAAGAAGACTGTAAATGAATCTCTAAGCCTCCTAAGAGACTGAGGGTATAGGGGAAGGGGAAACCAAATGAAATTCTCTGAACCAGTCTTTCTCACCTAGTGACATGAATATTACTGATGGTACATAGAAGTAGTCTAGTTGAGACTCATCTTAACCCTACCCCCAATGGTAAAAGAGTCAGAGACAGAAAAGAACAGAGAAGGGGAACCGGGCAATCAGTATCCATTAGTGTATGGTAGAAAAGAAAGCCAAAATTAAGGCTTAGGGGAAGGGTGCTCTCACAGTGACAAATACTGTTTCAGCCCCAGTTAGCCCTTGCTTATAGTTTTAACATTATACTATTACCAAAAGTGTTATTGTAAATGTTGATGTCCTTTAAACTTACTGTAAGTGATAAGTATAAGAATATAATGTCTGTAAAATTAGATATGTCCTTCACAGAAAAAGGGGACTTCTGTTTCAATCTTGGGGACATCCGATGCTTTGATAAAATGACTGGTAGGACATAAAGAGTGACAACCACTGATTTAAACTACCTTTCATAAAATGATGTCATTGCATTCCATCACCATGTTGCCCTGTGGTGCATTATGTTTTGAGATCATTAAATGTAATCACATGGGTCTGTGCAGTTCAGTCGATAAGCCAAGCTATTGGAAATGCAGATGAAGATGGATAAACATTTTGGTGTAGCCACCAAGCAAATTATGATCATTATCATCATCATTAGCAAAAAGGTCAAGCCATACTTTTCAGCTCAAACAACATAAAATTAAAAAATATGTTCAATATTAAAATAGCATCACTAAAAATAGATCAATTTTAAAGCAGCAGCAAGCCATAAAAAATCCATTAGGACAGTAGATCATAAAACATTAAAAAGCATAAAATGAGAAGGCTTTCAAGAAATGCTTGAACGGGAAGTAGGGAAGGGAGTCCAGTTGACCTTTGCAACAAAGGCATTTCAAAGTTTTGATTGTAGCTTTATTTTCAACAAACATAAATTAGGCCACTGCTTCAGGCCAGTGAAAACCAGCAAGGAGAAAGTTGGGAGCTCAGATTTCCAGATATAAAAGTCTCAGCACTTTGGCATCAGTCCTGCTGCTCCAGGGGATCCCCACCTTGCAAAACGTGAGCTGATGTATTCAGTCATGTTTCTGCCAATACATTCCTGGAGAAGATTCCAGTTTCACTGTAGGGTGATTTCTTCAGAGTGCTTTGGTTTGGCATGCTAAAATAAAATAAATCTGCTATCAGCTTTTCCCCCCTGCCTCTTCCCCTTTTATTCTTTTCCCTTACATCTTCCCCTTTCTTCATTTAATGTAGATGTCAACGGGAATGAGTCTGCTGGCCTTTTGAATGCTTTTGAATCTTGGCTCCTTTCACCTTCCTGACAAGTAAGATGACTAGTTTATCAATGGCAAGGCTTTGTGGTATGCATATATTATGCACACATGGACACACACACCCCTTTGGAATATTTTGGGATCTGAATTGAGCTAATGATAGTGTTATAGAACTGCTCGAGAAAACAGAACTTTCTAGAGTTGAGTCAGACTGTATTTGGTAAAGGAATTAATTTGCTGCAAAAATATGGAAGAAGTACTAGAATGAATAGTATTTTCCTTTGGTCCTTTTCCCATTCTTTTTCCCCTGATTATCTGATCAGTGAGACATCGTCTTTCTCCCCAATAAACTGGGCTAAGTGGACCATGGATGCTCTGTGCATGTAGAGATGGAGAAGGGATAAAAGGTATGTGTGTGAAACCATTTATGCATATTTATTTCTGTACTTATTCAGTGATTGCATTTATATATTACCTTTCTTCCAAGAGTTCAGGGTCATGTAGATACTTTTCCATCTCCCTGATTTATCTTTTCAATAACCCTGGGAGATATATTTGATTAAGAAACAATAAATTGATATTGAATTTGGATTTAATATTGCTGTTTGAATTACCAGAGGGAACTTCCTTATTCTTCCATTCTGATGCTCAGTGGGTGATTTTAGGCCAATCATTCTCTCTAATCAATCTATTTCACATTCTTATGGTAGAGATAAAATGAAGGAAGCCTCTTGTGTACACCAACTTGAGCTCTTAAGAACAGGCATGATGTAAATGTAATCAATCAATCACAACATTGTAGAAGTAGAGCCGGACTCTAATAGCCTTTTACAACTCTTCATGGCATCTGAGACCCTAGCCATTCTTAAAGGCAGAATTCTTCCTTAAAGCACCATTGCTCAGTAAGCTCACTGTGAGTAATGCACTCTAAATAGAGCTGCCTTGAAGACTGCTTGGAAGTTGCAGCTGGTCCAGAATGCAGTGGCACAGGGAATTATGGATGTGCCTTGGTTCAATCATATAACATCTCTACTCTGTAGCTGCACTGACTCCCAGTGGAATTCCAGGTTCAATTCAAAGTGTGGGTTATCATCTATTTGTGGCATCCCGTCTCCCTGAGGGCATCTGTCTATTCCACCATATTGAATAAAGGGGGAAAACTGCAGGTCCCTTCCCTTAAGCAGGTCTTTCCCATAGCAGCCCCTGCCCTGTGGAACACCCTTCTCACTGAGATCCAGCAGACCGACACCCTCTTAGCTTTCCAGAAGGCTAAAGAGCTGGTTCATCCCCCAAAGGCTGGGATAGGATGAGATTAGAGCCGGATGTTGTTGTCTTCATTGGGAGGGAGGCAGGCAGGCAGGCCTTCATGACATAAAACTGAGTTATTTGGGGAACCATCTGCTCATCCCATGAGGTCTGGTAGGGTGAGTATGCTCCATGTCCCTTCTATTAAATAATGATATCTAATGGAAATCATGAAGTATGCCTTCTCTGTTGTGGCTCATACCCTATGGAACACCATACCTCCCAAAATTTGGATGGCCCCAACCTTGCCAGCCTTTTGCAAAGTGCTGAAGACCCAGTTCTTCCCCCAGGCACTAGGCCTGGATACTGGGTGATCCTGTTTGGATTGGGTGACTGTTTGCTCTTTTTTAGTTTCTACCCCATGCATCAAATGTTGTTTTTAATTGTTTTAATTATAGTATTTATTTTATTGATTGTTAGCCACACTGAATCATGTGCCAGCTGAGCAGCCATATAAATAGTGGTGGAGAAAATAAATCTAACAAACAAAATGGAGGTCTCCCTGTCTTTTGCTCATGACCAAGGCCAAACCCAATTCATCTTTCTCTAATCCCATCAGACTCCAACTGACCCTCCCTGTCCCAGGCAAAGCCCCTTTACAATCCCATCTAAACCAAAGGATAGAAGCCTCCTCACCAGCTCACAGTACAGCCCAAGGGCAGCCCTGCCAAGTGAATTGCAACCTAGAGAAACCCCAACTTTCTATCTTCCATCAGCTGAGGACCTCAACATTCTATCTCCTTTAACAATGGGCTTCCTCAGCTCTGATGCCCTCCTGAAAGGCCCATTTTGCCTAACAATAGACCTAACCCAGGTACACTGAAGCCTTCCTAGCTTCCCCAAACTGGCCAGCAAATCAGATCCCTAGGATTACCCACCTTGTAGCATTCAATGTCTATACAAATCTTTACTTTTTCATTGTTAAGGTCCCTCTTTCTTATAAAGCAGGCACCCATTAAGGTTCTTGGTTCTTCTTCTCAGTGTTTGGCTCCTTTAGACTGAATCTACAACAAATTCTAATAAACAAAATGAAATATTTGTGCTTCTCAAGACACAAAACTATGCCTACTTTTATGCTTGACATCCTTCAAGAATCAGAAGTCTGATGAGTTCCTCCTGAGAGTTACCCTTTCTTTTAAAATGTTGTCAATGTTGAACTATTTCAAACTGTTATTTGTTTACTCGAAAAGCTGCTATTTCATCCTTTGGAGATGTTTCTTCCTTTGGGAATGCCTATCTTTAGGGTTGGCCAAAAAATTTTCCTCTGATATATGATTGGGGCAGGGGGAGTTCCTCCTCCCAATAAGTACATATTCCTTTAAATTGTTCTTTGCTATGATGTAAATGTTAAGACTGCAAAGACTGATCTGGCATCTTCAAGATAACTTTTCAAATTCCCACAAAAATCTTATTTCTCTTGAGTTCATGCCTTCAGCCAAAAAAGGGATTTTATACATGTTTTTATAATTAGGCCCAGAAGTGAAAACACATTCCCAGAGAATACTGTAAAACTGAATTTGGGATCTATATGAGAAATTCAGAATGATTGAGCAATTCAGACTGATGCCAGGTTTAGCCTCACCAAGTCTCCAAATAAAATTAATTTCCAAATTCTCAGATATTTCCCATGAAAACTGGGGAGACAAGCCAAAGGACAAGAAGGAGATGAGGAAAGGAGGAAAGTAGGCTTGTAGACCATGTTTCGTACAAGTCATTGCAATTCTTAGAGGACTGTAGATTAATTAATACTATTTTTGTTGTTGTTGTTCAGTCGTTAAGTCGTGCCTGACTCTTCGTAACCCCATGAACCATATTGCGCCAGGCCTTCCTGTCCTTCACTGCCTCCCTGAGTTTGCTCAGTTTCATGCTCATTGCTTCAGGGATGCTATCTAACCATCTCATCCTCTGCCGTCCTCTTCTCCTTTTGCCTTCAATCCTTCCCAGCATCAGGGTCTTTTCCAAAGAGTCCTCTCTTTGCATTAGGTGACCAAAGTATCTGAGCTTGAGCTTCATTATCAATCCTTTCAATGAGCAATCAGGGTTTATTTCCTTTAAGATTGACTGGTTTGACCTCCTAGCAGTCCAGGGGACTCTTAAGAGTCTTCTCCAGCACCAAAGTTCAAAGGCATCAATTCTTCGGCGCTCAGCCTTCTTTATGCTCCAGCTCTCACACCCATACATTACTACTGGAAAAACCATAGCTTTGACTATGCGGATCTTTGTCGGCAAGGTGACATCTCTGCTTTTTAATATGCTATCTAGGTTTGCCATAGCTTTCCTCCCAAGGAGCAAGCGTCTTTTAATTTCATGGCTGCAATCTCCGTCTGCGGTGATCTTGGAGCCCAAATAAATGAAGTCTGTTACTGCTTCCATTTCTACCCCTTCCATTTGCCAGGAATTGATGGGTCCAGATGCCACAATCTTAGTCTTTTTAATGTTGAGTTTCAAGCCAGCTTTCGCACTCTCCTCTTTCACCCTCATCAAGAGGCTCTTTAGTTCTTCTTCACTTTCTGCCATTAGGGTGGTATCATCTGCATATCTGAGGTTATTGATGATTCTCCCTGCAATCTTAATTCCGGCTTGTGATTCTTCCAGCCTGGCATTTCTCATGATGTACTCTGCATATAGGTTAAATAAGCAGGATGACAGTATACAGCCTTGTCGTACTCCTTTCCCTATTTTGAACCAATCGGTTGTTCCATGACCGGTTCTAACTGTTGCTTCTTGGTCCGCATACAGATTTCTCAGGAGACAGGTAAGATGGTCTGGTACCCCCATCTCTTTAAGAATTTGCCACAGTTTGTTGTGATCCACACAATCAAAGGCTTTTGCATAGTCAATGAAGCAGAAGTAGATGTTTTTTCTGGAACTCTCGTGCTTTCTCCATGATCCAGCGAATGTTGGCAATTTGATCTCTAGTTCCTCTGCCTCTTCGAAACCCAGCTTGTACATCTGGTAGTTCTCGGTTCACGTACTGCTGAAGCCTAGCTTGTAGGATTTTGAGCATAACCTTGCTAGCATGTAAAATGAGTGCAATTGTGCGATAGTCTGAGCATTCTTTGGCATTGCCCTTCTTTGGAATTGGAACGTAAACTGACCTTTTCCAATCCCGTGGCCACTGTTGCGTTTTCCAAACTTGCTGGCATATTGAGTGGAGCACTTTAACACCATCATCTTTTAGTATTTTAAATACCTCAGCTGGAATACTGTCATCTCCACAAGCTTTGTTGTTAGCAATGCTTCCTAAGGCCCACTTGACTTCACTCTCTAGGATGTCTGGCTCAAGGTCAGTGACCACACCAGCGTGGACATCAGGGACATTAAGATCTTTCTTGTATAGTTCTTCTGTGTATTCTTGCCACCTCTTCTTAATCTCTTCTGCTTCTGTTAGGTCCCTGCCTTTTTTGTCCTTTGTCATGCCCATCTTTGCACTAAACATTCCTTTGATATCTCCAATTTTCTTGAAGAGATCTCTAGTCTTCCCCATTCTATTGTTTTCCTCAATTTCTTTGCATTGTTCATTTAAAAAGGCCTTCTTATCTCTCCTTGCTATTCTCTGGAAATCTGCATTCAGTTGCTTATATCTTTCCCTTTCACCCTTGCTTTTCGCATTCCTTCTTTCCACAGCTATTTGTAATGCCTCATCAGACAGCCATTTTGCTTTCTTGCATTTCTTTTTCCTTGGCTTGGTTTTAGTTGCTGCCTCCTGTACAATGTTACAGACCTCCGTCCATAGTTCTTCAGGCACTCTGTCTACCAAATCTAATCCTCTAAATCTATTCATCACCTTCACTGTGTACTCACAAGGAATATGATCTAAGTCATACCTGAGTGGTCTAGTGGTTTTCCCTACATTCTTCAATTTAAGCCTAAATTTTGCAGTAAGAAGCTCATGATCTGAGCCACAGTCAGCTCCTGGTCTTGTTTTTGCTGTCTGTATAGAGCTTCTCCATCTTTGGCTGCAAAGTATATAATCAATCTGGTTTCGGTATTGACCATCTGGTGATGTCCATGTGTACAGTCGTCTCTTGTGTTGTTGGAAAAGAGTGTTTGCTATAACTAGCTTGTTCTCTTGACAGAACTCTATTAGCCTTTGCCCTGCTTCATTTTGTACTCCAAGGCCAAACTTGCCTGTTATTCCGATTACTCCTTGACTTCCTACTTTAGCATTCCAATCCCCTATGATGAAAAGGACATCTTTTTTTGGTGCTAGTTCTAGAAGGTGTTGTAGGTCTTCATAGAAGCGGTCAACTTCAGCTTCTTCGGCATCAGTGGTTGGGGCATAGACTTGGATGACTGTGATATTGAATGGTTTGCCTTGGATACGCACTGAGATCATTCTGTCGTTTTTGAGGTTGTACCCCATTACTGCCTTTCCCACTCTCTTATTGACTATGAGTGCAACTCCATTTCTTCTAAGGGTTTCTTGGCCACAGTAGTAGATATAATGGTCACCTGAATTAAATTCACCCATTCCCGTCCATTTCAATTCGCTGATTCCCAAGATGTCGACGTTCAATCTTGTCATCTCATGTTTGGCCACATCCAGCTTGCCTTGGTTCATAGATCTTACATTCCAGGTACCTATACAATATTGTTCTTTACAGCATTGGACCTTCTTTTCGCTTCCAGATACATCCACAGCTGAACGTCCTTTCGGCTTTGGCCCAGCTGCTTCACTCTTTCTGGAGCTACTTGGAATTGCCCTCCGCTCTTCCCCAGTAGCATATTGGACACCTTCCGACCTGAGGGGCTCATCTTCCAGTGTCATATCTTTTAGCCTTTTAACATTGTCCATGGGGTTTTCTTGGCAAGGATACTGGAGTGGGTTGCCATTTCCTTCTCCAGTGGACCACATTTTGTCAGAACTCTCTGTCATGACCTGCCCATCTTGGGTGGCCCTGCACAGTATAGCTCATGGCTTCACTGAATTATGCAAACCCCTTTGCCATGACAAGGCAGTGATCCATGAAGGGGAATTAATACTATTAGGGCTATGCAAAGCTGTGGAGAGAGCCAGTTTGGTGCAGTGTTTAAGGAACCAGGCTAGAAAGTGGGAGAACATGAATTCTAATCTTGTCCTGGTCACAAAGCCAGCTGGGTGACTCTGGGCCCATCACTCTCTCTCAACCCTAGGAAGGAGGCAATGGCAAACCCCTTCCAAAATCTTGCCAAGAAGACTGCAAGAACTTTTCCAGGTAGTTGCCAGGAATCAGTACTGACTTGTAGGCTGTGAAGTGGTGCTTTCCTTCAGTGCTGCTTTCTGAAGTGTGAAGCCAAGTTAATGCTTTGCTTTGCATTTCTCCAGTGATCTCCTACAGCATTTACAATAGAGGGAAGAGGCTTCTGTGCAGGAAGAGGATATCAGCTAATGCAAAGTGCCCCAGAGGGGTAAATTGCACTGCTGCTGTGATTTGAAGAGGGCAAGCAGGGTTACTGTAGCAAGAAACACATTATCAAGACAATTGCAGCTGCTTTACACAAACCCGAATAATGAGCAATCTGCTTGACCATAGCTTCCTGGATCTTAACATTGGTTGAACGTAAGAGGAATCCTGAATTCAGATTGTTCGACATTACTTAGTTGAAATGTTTAGTTATTTTTCTTCACTTTGCTCTAGGGAAATATGTTGTCTGCACGTAATCTCAGCATCTCAGATTGAAAACTGAACACTCTTAATCTCCCAAGTGCTTAGCTAGCCATCATTCCAAACATTGACTATGTTCTTGGTTCTAATATTTGTGTTGCACAACCAGTTATTACTAAAGTATATCAGACGAATATGCACATCCCAAAAGTCTCAAATGTCAACACTTACTAAGGGTTCAGTGTCATCAGAAGATCTTCAGCACTGTTGTGGGATAGGCCTTGAGAAATTATAAGCACTTGACCTTTAAGAAACTGATATTGCTTGGTGTCCTTCTATATGTAGAGACAGAGAGCAACCCATTCATTTCATATTCCACCCACCCTCTCTTTTCCCATTGTCTCTAAACAGATAACTTTGCAATGTAAAAGATTTTAAGGCAGCAAAACCAAACACTGGAGATTAAACTCCTAAGTAAATAAAAGATGCATCTAGATGTAAACCAATATTGGCACATATATTTGTAAAAATGTGTTTGGGATAATTGCATAGCAACATGAATATATTAGAGAAATATGTGTTCAGATTGGTACTTATTACAGAATAACGTGTATTAAGAAAGTGGGTGGCATATACATTTTCTAAATATATTATACATATATAACATGTATAGTAACAATTATAGATTTTGTTCAAAATAGCCTATTAGTAGAATGGGCTAATATCTAAAGACTGATTATACCGATATCAACTCAAATTAGATTTATCTCCATTTTCTTTTTGCTAAAAACCTTTAACACAGCTTCTCACAACTTCAAGCCTAGGCTGTTTGTGGGATTTCAGTTCCTATAATCTTGACCCGGTTTGGAGAGGCTGCTTGAAGATTTAAGAGAGATGCGGTTTGCCAAGATGTCAAATTGTCTCTTTTTGATAAAGGAAAAGGAAGAAGATTTTCAAGAAGATGGTACAAAGTTTTGGAGTTCATTTGCCATCTTCAAGGCTTCCTTTCCTTTCCCCTTGTTTACCAAATATGCTGAGATTGTGTTTATCCATTAATGCCATTGAATAGATTTGTGCTTCTCTTTTGTTGATTAGTTTTGCATAATAAAATAACATTTTAATGAAAAATTCAGTGTCTGTTCCTAACCACAATATGAAACCTATGTTATGATGTCACCACACAAGTTCTAGCCTTTCATACTTTTTTCGTAAGTCACATATAAGAACTTAGGGGCAGAATATGCATCACAACATTGCAATGCACAATGTGGCAATATAGCTCCTCTCCTTTGCCTCCCTCCAGACACCCATGGAAATAATGATCCTGCACAATTAATAGCTCTGAAGAAACAGGTCTTTTAAAGAGCAGACAAATTCAGGTTCAGATGACTTTGCAGGGAGAAACATTTATGCTAAACAGAAAGGCACACATTTACTTGGGTCACTTACCATTTGTGGCCTTTTCGTGGTATTCCAGGGTCATGTGGAACCAGAGCAAGGAAAGGGACAAGGTCAGAACCTAGGGTTTCAGGGAGGCCCCCTAAACTCTCACAGCCACCATCACTGAAAAAGAAAACCCATGTTGAAAGCAATTAAAATTGTGCATTTGATCCAGAGGCTGACCTGGCAAATATTCTTCTTGTGGGAAGATGTAATAATTGAAATCTCAAGCCTATACACTGGGGCCGTTTTGTCACGTATGAATCTGAGACTGGATATTCAAACAAAAAAAAATTTGTTGCCATGCCCTGATGTGAATCCTGCCCTGAGAGGGATGTGAAGTCTCACAATTTTAGATCACATCTGCTATTCCCTCAGTGCCAACCTGTTGCTGACAGAAAATATTGATTTGCAGATACCTCCTTGTCATCTACCAAGCTCCATGTTTTCATTTTTTGGTTTTATTCTTTACACTTTTTAAAAAAATTAAGTAGGAAATGAACGTGGGGCAAAGTGTTAGCCTGAAGCATGTTTTTTTCCATTAATGTTTGTTGGCCTATAGTTATCAGATCCATTCATAGGAAATGAAGAAGCAGCTGAGGTGATAGAAAAATCTTGGAAAACTAAAGAGTTTGGGGCTGAGAAGCAATCTCATTGCTGTCCTTTCTGATTCACTGATATTTCAGATTACCCACTTCCACCACAACAACAATCTTGTGAGAGTATCTATAGCAAACTCCAGATTCTTCCAGACATTTCCACTGGATCAAGGTTGTTACCAACCTCTATTTCTTTCTCATTATATCTTAGGATTTGGGTGAAAGGGTTGTTTGTTTTACTGCCTGATACAACAAAAGAAAACAAAACATATTCAGTACAATAAAATAAAAAATAATTAATTAAAATATAGCAAGCAGCTGCATAAACTTAAGAAATAATACTTTCTTAGCTCCATTTTTAAACAGTGAATTAAAACTTAAAACATGCAGAATCATATTGTCCATTCCTTCCCTTCCATTGATAGTTCTTTCCAAGAACCCATAACAATTTGTTTTACAACCAGCCAGGCATGATAAATCCAAAATTTTTCATAAATAGATAAATCCCAAATTTTGGGAATTCAGATCAACAACACATTAACATCTTTAGACTTTAACTCCCTTAATAGAACTTTATTAATTATATAAGGGATATTTAACAACCAGAGCATGTCCAAATCATATACAATATATGAGTGTACCTTCAAATTTACTACAGCTCCATAAAAAGGAGCTGTAGTACCTCTATAACCCTTTGCAAATATCCACTGAGGTGTCCAATAAAACCCCAGAATAATTTGTTGATGAATTTATCCCATTTTAAGATTGTAAGAACCCTACTTAACATTTTTAAGAAGACCTAAAATCATTGATTTGTTCAAACTGGATACTTACGTTGTTCATTCAATTTTTTTTCTAAACTATCAACATTTTTCTTTATAAAATGTTGCTGATACAACTGAAGTTTTAGTTTAGCTTCTGAAAAACTATCTGATAGACTCAAAACTGTAGGAGTTCCTGAGGCCCAATGCATGAGGTCCAAACTGGGAACATAACAAAAGGTTCTAATTGAACATATTTCCACTCAGCTGTTTTAGGCAGGTTATAGTATTTTTGTAACCTCTCAAAAGTGTAAGGTGCAATTAGCGATAAGTTGATCTAATGTGCTAACCCCATTTTTAGCCCAGGGTTTCCAAAACAAAAACAAAAAACTCACCCCTTAAAATGTCATTTTAAAAGAAGAATATTCCAGATATTTAATTTCTCTCGAGAATAGGAGTAAAACTGAAGTCTCTTTCCCAATCTCACCTAATTCTTACATCAAAGGTAAGGACTGCAGGATCCCACTAGGGGTTTTGCAACATGACCCTGATTTGGGCTGAGATGCAGTGACTGGCCAAACTTTACCCACTTGGTTTCTATGCTTAAGGGAGGACAGGAACCTGAGACTCCCTGCACGTAGTCCAGCTCCCAAACCACTACTCCATGCTGCCTGTCCCTTTCCCAATAAGGTCCATATATGACTTACTGACTTTAATGCTAGGAATACAACTAAATTTGGGTTGAAATTAGAGCCAACTACTTAACAGGATTTCAAAGGCTCTAAATAATGACTGTCTAGTTCTGCCCATGGTGGTACATATGTATGCTCATCTTCATTCCAAAAGGAAGCTGAAATTAATATGTGGGGTCACAAATTAGAAAGAGAGAACTTTGGAGTCTGACTGTTCCACAAAAATAACTTGCTCGTGTGTCCAAAGTATTTTAGTGGATTTAACATAGGCATCCCTCTTAAAATATATACCACTTGTAAAACTATGTTTTCACAATATTTATTCTGTCTCTTAAACTGTTATTGTGATTTTTTTTATTGTATTATAGTTTCAACTATTATATGCCACCCAGAATCCATACTCATTGGGGTAGTCTATAAATATTTTAAATAAATCATCACCATCATCATCATCACACTAGAAAACAAGAAAAAGTTAAAACTGCCAATATTGTAAATAATATTCTTCAGGTAGAATCTACCCACCCTATATGATCTATCTGGGAGAAGATGCTTGAGGTATTTTCCTCCTAGGAAGTTATGGGGCTACAACTCAGGTATGGCCTTACTCCAGTAGCCTCGCATGGAACAGCTTTCACCACCATCACCCAAAGTCAAATTAGTCCTACCTTCCTTTCCTTTAGAAAAGCAGTGGAAATAGTTATCTGCACAAGTTATGCTATCCATACAAAGTTGTGGCTTTCTGCAAGCAAGATATCAACCCTTTGGACCAGGGTGGGCAACCTATATTGTGCAGCCTATAAGCCCAATTTTTGCAACCACTAGTCCTTCCTAGTGTTGCACAATTGAAATGTAGTGGCAAAATATCAAGTAATCATGGTTTGATTTTCTGCTGTTTGGGGAAAATAAGAAGTGAAATAGATAGTTAAACTTCCAATAGTCTTTCTTTAAAAAGCTGAAAGGGCCCATATCTCCAGTCCCTAGTAATAATCCCAGTCAGCCACTAAAATAATTAATTTTAAATAAGTTCAGTCCTGCCACAAAATGGCTTTATGCCTGTGCCTTCGACCTGATCCTGAAGGCCTTCAGCTTTTTCTGTTTTTTCTGTTTTTCTTTTTGATTTTTTCTTTTCTTTTCTTTCTTTCTTTCTTTCTTTCTTTCTTTCTTTCTTTCTTTCTTTCTTTCTTTTTTTTGACATTGGAAAATGGATTTGTGAGAAGTGCGCTTCTAAATATGGCTTTAGAAGTATAGTGATTTGCTACAATTCTGTAGAGGAGTTTAAATTTTGCCTTTTTTCTTCTTCCTTTATTAAGAGGAAAGGTCTTAGCTCATGGCAAGAGCATATATTTTGCATGCAAAGAATACTTGGTGCTCTCCAATTAAAATCATCCATTGCAGGTGATGAGAAAGACTCAGAGATGGCCTTCTCACATGGCAAACTGCATCAGATGGCAGATATCAGGAAGGAGTAATGAAGTGGTGTTGAACTAGAGACTCGTATGCCACGTGGTTAGTCCTCTGCTCTCTAAGCTAGTCAAAGATGCTGTCCAAATGTTATTGTTAAAGAAAGACTCCTGCCACACACCAGATTTGTGGTGACCCAGAATTGGCAGCCTACCCCGAGTTCCCATGATATCATTGGTCATCAGCAGCTCCTCAGTAACTCAGCCAACTAACTTCCAGATCAGTTCCAATTCCAGCATTAGCCCTGCAATGACAGTTTTTGCAGTAATAATGTTGGAATTGCAGGATGAGGACTCTATTGTCTATTGTCTATTCCTACCTCCCAGCAATTTGGATCTCTCCATTTCCTGCTAAAATCAAGCCATCATGTGTCTTCCTATCATATCACTGGACTTCTCAAACTATTGACTTCAAGGTCCTATGATACTCTGCTGCCATTTCACCTAACTGAGTGGAGAGTCAACTGTTTTTTCTTGCCATGAAAACAAATGTGGTCAAGCAAGAATGAGGATGAGAAGTGCAAGATGCTAGCTGGATGCTGAAGCTTGTGCTCTCCTATTAGTCAGGTGGAGGTAAAGCTAGTTAGCTCCTGGAGTGTACTCAGCATTGTGAGGATGGTAGCAGTGAAGACTCCTCTAAGTGGCATAAAAAGACTTCTGACTGTTTGCAAGAGGGGGTGAAACCAGTTGCTGTGTGGACATTCCTAGAAACTCAACTGCCAATGTAGTCCAATTTCTGTGGGAGAAATGGGAGAATAGGAGAAATGTGGAGAAAGCATATAAATTTAATTTATGATTGGATGCACAGTCAGCCAGTTGTTTAGACTGGATTTGGCATTTTTATCCACCTGTCAAGTCCTTCCCAAGGACCTGGAATAGGCAGAACTTATTGTCTGATGGTGTTAAAGGATGGAAGGATGGAAGCTGTTCCAAGTAAAGCTGCCTTTTGTGATTGACTGATGGTGATTTTGTCAATGCCGATGGTGTTCAGGTGGTGCTCCTGATGTTTTGAGATTGCACCCAAGGTGCCTATAACTTTTGGTATTATCTTTGCTTTCTTTTGCCAAAGTCATTCTACTTTTATTTGCAGGTCTTTGTGTTTTGTGATTTTCTCCAGTTCTTTCTCTTCTGTTCTGCTGTCCCCAGGTATTGCAATGTCCACTATCCAGACGACGACGATGACTACTACTACTACTACTACTACTATTATTATTATTATTATTATTATTATTATTATTATTATTATTATTATTATTATTCCTGAAATCTATGGAACTGCTAGAGTCAAAGTAGAATTTACTGACCTTGGTGGACAGTATATTCGGCCTTTCAAAGGAGCTGGTATAAGGCAGCTTCCATGTTTCAGCTGACCTTATAATGCAACTATATGTTCTTGACCCAAATGCTCATTCACATTTCCATTTTGCCTTAACAATAATCTGGCATGCTTGCATCAACAGAAATTTTTCAAATGTCCTTTAAAGGGGTGAAGCAAATGAGTTTCTTGCTTAGCCAAAGAAATTGTTTTGTTCATTCATTATTAATAGAGATGGCAGGCTTGATTATTTCATCCTGAAGACTGTGTTCCAATTAAGGATGCAAGGACTAACCACGCTGGCACCATTATAGGGAACCTGCACCTAATGCCTGCATGCTCCACTCTCTCTTCAATTATCCATGTGGGTTTTCAAATGGCAAAGTAGCCAACTGATTGTATTTGTTCTCTTTTCTACCAGGTGTCTAACTTCTCCCATTGTCATTTTTCTGGCAACAGTTTAATTATTTATCCATATTTCAGCAAATTAGGCTGGAAAAAACATCATCTTAGAAGGAAGCACCCTGTCCCAAAGCCCCATGAAATGCTCTCCAGTTCTTACCATGATGCATAAGGTGAATTGGTCTATGCTGGATTGTTCACCCCTAAAGTCATCAAATTCCAAGACAGGTAATCAGTATTCCAAAGAGCATCAATTCACCAGGTATGCGACCCTTTGGTTTATATGAAGCATTACCTTCCAAAAGCCCAAGCAGGTTCCCCATCATTGCATCCTTTATATTTCTCAGTTCCCCTGTAAATGAATGGCTTTAGATTCATTGATAATGTTATTATATTCTTTATTGATTAAAAGCACCATGTGTTGAAATGAGGTGGAAGTGAAGCACTACTGAAACTACATCATGAACTAATTAAAGTTCCAATGTACCAGTATTACTTAGAGCACAAGGTGAATTTCAACTGAGCATCTACAACAGTCAAAATGAAAACCACTTAACTGAAAGACCATCCACTGATGAATACAAGCTAGCCCATCTTCTATCTTTTGTGCTTCCCTGAAGGTAATTCCCATTCTTCTTCTAGCTCTCTACTGCAATTTACTGAATTGAGATTGTACAATGATTGTTCATTGTACATGCAAGTCTACTTTAAAAAAAAATAGGAGTACTTATTTTGCAGTATAAGCACCATTGCTCAGTTCCTGGAGAGGCATAAAAGAAGTCTAATCTAGCCATAGACACAAATTTAAAGATACATCTATTGTTTTTCTCTTAGCCCTTATTCCTGTACTCAGAGAAGTTGGTCTGAAAGCAGCATGCAAGGAATTTTTCATTATTTAGCTGGAAGATATTCTTCCTATTAAAAAATGTACATTAGTCACTGTTTCATCATTGTGTGTCTCTATGAGTGAGGGAACAGCTTTACGTAGGAGGTTCTGCAGAACTTATTCAGCAGCTATCTGGAGCAAAGTCAAAATCAGCAATCTGATGCCTGAGGAACCCAAACATCCCTTTTTGGAGAATGGATGCTATGTCTTTGAGGATGTGAGGACCATTTTTTTATTATACTGTTTCAGGCTTTGATATTCTGGAGGACAGAACCTACTGTTGCTGTAATGTATAGTTAACTTATTTGATTCAGTACCTCGGACAGTTCTGTAAAAGGTGCTGCTATTATCAGTGCCTGAAAAAGGAATCACCGTAAAGACACCTAGGCAAAGGAAATGTTGAAATTATCAAAAAGGGGTAGCTACATCACGTTATTGTCTTCTAGTTGAGTTTCTGTCTGACTGCTGTGGGTCTAGGTTCTGACTGGAAAATGTTTTCTTACCCAAGAGCCACTGAAATTGCTGGCTTGACACTGCATCTGTGTGTCTTACCCATTCATACACATGGGTATTTCTTCACACATAGAGACATTCATCCCTCTTCTCCCTCATGTGTCTTTCCCAAACAATGTTGAACATGATCACTGGGAAGAAGAGGAAATAATTCCTTCACCCTCACATAGATTTACTCATGCATGCAGATCACTTATCAGCTGACTGGTGGTAACCAGAATGCTTGGTTGCCTTCCATTACAGGCTGCATAAACCAATGATTTGTTTCCTACTATCCAGTTGATCATGCTGATCATCTGTCCCATGGGGAAAGTAGCAAGGCTCTCAGAAACACCACAAACTACAGCCTAATCCTTTTCTAGACAAGAGTTGGCCTGCAATTCCTAGGTTACAGTTTGTGTACTTTCAGATTGGATGAATTTTGGTGAAAACCAGGAAGATAGTTTTTTAATCTGATGTGAGTTTGCTGACTGTCATCAAGTCACATAGTTGCATAGCAACTATTCTATTTTGTTATAGGTGATGCTGCTGTTGCTATTCCTATACCTGTGGGACTTGGCATCGTACAAGCCACCCCAGGGGAAACCACAGAAGAGTAAACAAAGAAGGAATATATAGCTATTTCAATTGTTTGTACTGGCACTCAGGACCTGGTTCAGCATCTGTGCAACATAAGAAGTCCTCCCTCCAGAGTGGAATACCCTCCCCCTAGAGGTGAGGCAGGCCCCTCCTCTCTCAACCTTCCAGAAAGGGGTTAAGACCTGGCTCTGCCAACTCACGTGGGGCAAGAAGAGGGGCAACCGGCCCTGGGAGCGGCTAGTACCTTGAAGTTGTTCCTATCTGTTAATATCCTTTCTACCAGCAGCACCTTGGAAGATATTATTTATGTAGGAATATGGTTTTTATTGTAGTTTTATTGCATTTTAGTTAATATTTATTTTTCATTTTGACTGTAAACCTCCCAGAGTCACTTCCTAGTGAGATGGGCAGTGACCAAATTTGAAATATAAATAAACAACAAAGAAACTAAGAAACAAAGAAATTAGAAGTCCTACCATTTTCTTCCTATTTCCTTTGGCACTATTAAGCTGCCCAGAGTCACCCGCTGGGGGAGATGGGTGGCATACAAATTTAATAAATAAATAAATAAATAAAGATTGTGTTGGTAGCATGAAGAAATTAAATCTGTGCATTACCATTTATTCCTATACTATGCTACCCTGGAGAACTGCTTTTAATCTCCCCTTTCCTGGAAATAAGGAATCACACTACTTGTGATTTCAGTGAGAAATTTCAGTGTGAAAGCCAGTTTGGTCTAGTGGTGAAGGCACCAGGCTAGAAACCAAGAGACAGTGAGTTCTAGTCCTGCCTTAGGCATGAAAGCCAGCTGGGTGACTTTGGGCCAGTCACTGTTTCTCAGCCCAACTCATCTCACAGGGTTATTGTTGTGGGGAAAATAGGAGGAGGAAGGAGTATTGGGTATATTCGCTGCCTTGAATTATTTATAAAATAATAAAGGTGGGATAAAAAAATCTAAAAAAAAATAATCCCAGATTTCCTGCAGAAACAACAGTGACAAGATTGTGTTTATACAGTGAACCAAATGCAGGTGAATAAAACACCATTCCTGTATTAATTTAGCATGCTGTACCCAAATCTATAAACCATATTATGGTTTAACACGATGATTTACCTTTGCGAAATTGCTAAGACAAGAGTTCTTCTAGCATCCTGAGCCACAAACTATCCAATCTCATGTTAGCCTAGTCTAGTCTATTGTATCAACCCAGCCAGTACTAGGAATAGTTCTTATTGTTTTTCAGCAGTCTCTTATTTTCTAAAGCAAGACCCAGTTAGGTTGCTATGGTAGGGAAGATTCTTGCGGCCCACCAGAAATGCTTAATAGGGATCAACAACAAGGACAACATTCCACAGTTTTGGAGAGAGTCAAAAGAAATATTTATCTATTTATTAAACGTATATGTTGCTCATCTCCCCCAGAGGGCAACTCTGGGTGGCTCACAATGAAAACCCAAAACAATAAAAAAAAAATGAAAATATCTATATTAAAATTAGCTAATAACAATACTGTATAAAAAGACTCTATAAAATTCAAGATGATGGGGGGGAGAGCAGTATTGATTATCCTGCAATATCCTACAATATTTCTTGCATGTACTTGAAAAGAGGCCTTGTAAGCAAGACCATCTTCAAGTGGCCCTCCCCTGCAGACCAACTACTGTATATGTGCTAATTATTTGGATAAAGAGAATTGCCAATGGCACTGAAATTCCTGCTGCTATATCAGATGGGAGCTTTGAGCCAGAGATTATTTATGTCATTGCAAAGACAATTAATCATTGTCAAATTTGAAATATAAATATTTTTTTTAAAAAAATTGAGGGCAAGGCTCTTATCCCTCCTGATCTGAAGTTCCAGCTGTTTAGAAAATGGTGGTATCTTTGAAAATTTCACATTTTCTCAAATTATTTTATTTTATTTATTTATTTATTATCAAACTTGTATGCCACCCATCTCCCCAAACGGGTGACTCTGGGCAGCTCACAATAATAAAAAAGAAAAAACACAAGTCCCTCCAACCATGGATAAAATCTATAAATAATTTAAAAACATATATTAAAAAAAATTATGGACATTTCAATGATCAAAGCTGAGAGCATTGGGTCAGTAGGACAGTTCTAAACAAAACTAGGTAGACTCTTGTGAAAGAGAATAAACCCTTTTCAAGAACTGACTTGGTGGTTAGGTCTCACAGAATCATAGAGGTTCCTCTTCTAGAGGACATTTAGAAGATGGAATCCAACTCCATGATCAGTGCAGGAAGCCAAATTAAATTATCCCAGAGAGGCTATTTTTCTTCAACTTGATTGGTTCTACTAATTGCTCCTACTGATCAAAACATTCTTGAAACATTCAGTTGGAATCTGCTGTCCTGTAACCAAAGTCCAATATTTTGTGTCCTGCACTCTAGAGTGAGCATGAATAGGTCTTGACCTACTACTATGTAACATCCTTTCAGATATTTGAAGATTGCTAAATCAGATTGCAGAGACAAACATAGCTTCCTTACCTTTAGAAGCCAGTCAAAGTCATTCGTATGAAATCAATACTCTAAGAAGACTACAGAATACAATACAGCTAACTATAGACTTGTAAAATCAAAACAAATATATATATATATATACTCTCTCTCTCTCTCATGGACTAGAAAATCTAATAAATTTGTTTTAACAAACTGGCTTAATTACTTAAGTCCATAATCCATATTGTGGTCAAATATATTCAAAGTCTACATAGTTCACTGGCTCCAAAGCTTAAATTAAGAACAAAGCACAATTAGTCCAGGGGAAATTTATAGAAGTTTGCTTTCTGTAAGGGAGACTACCAAACACATTTTCCTTCTACATCAAGAATTTGTATTTGGCTGATGGGAGAGCCAGAGAAACAGAGAGGAAAAACCAGAGAACCCTTTTACTGATGGTGCAGAGGACCAAGGATAACTGATGACAGAGTCAATCAGAAGCAAGAGATACAATTTGTACAAAACGAACAGAAGACATAGGTAGCAAATCACCAACACCACAAAAGTACGATTGATTGGGTGTTTTTCCTTGAAACTTAACTCAATTTTCATCTGGTGACCTTTCAGTGAAAAAAACTACATGCAGTATCAATATCTTGACTCTCTTTTCGGGTAGGGGGGGCACTAACAGAAGAACTGCTCTTACCTGCCAATTTTTGCTTTTCCTGTCCTGACACTGATAAGATTGTGGTTGGTATCTACTGTTGCCCAACTAGCCAAGGAGAAGATAAGCATAATGCCCTCCAAAAGCAATCTGTACATCTTTCAAAGAGGCATGGATCCATAGGGATGGGAGAATGGAATTATCCTAGTATCACTTGGGAGGAAAATTCTGCCCATCAAAATTCTTACAGGAAATTCCTGGATTGCCTCACTAAAAACTTCCTCTTTCAGAGAGTGAAGGAAAACACAAAAGGTTCTGGATGTCATACTAATCAATGTGAAAGACTTAGCTGAGGAAATGGAAGGAATAAGAATATTGGAGAAAGTGACCATGTAAGGCTATATAGTTCTTCATTTTAAGGGAAACTATAATGAGCATAGTTAAATATATATCTTGAACTTTAAAATGTGGATTTTAGCAAAGAGCAATTATAACCAATGTCCGGTACTTTGGAAGATCGGGAGCAGGTGTATTTGACATGCCTTACTTGGAGATGAGTGGCAGTGGCTAAGGGAAGGTAGGGAAGGGAAAGAAAGATGTTGAGAAGATTAGGAGGTGGACCAGCACACACTAATAGAGGAAGCATACACCAGATCTACCCTACTCACCTTTCAAATCATTCCCCCTCCCCAAATTTTTCAGCTGAAACTCAGACTATCTCAAATGTTCTGCTTTTCAATTCTGTGGAAAATTAAACTCTAAAACATAATGTGTTTGCTTGGGGTCCCCCAAAAAACACACTTCCAATTTTATGCCTATCCCTATTAAAAAGCAATTCAGCTTAAGGAAGGCACTGGGCTACCTTTTTCAAAGCACTTTTTAAGACTTTAGGGTTTAGCATATAACTTAATGTAGCAAGTAATGTGTATGGGAGCTTCAGCTTAGGGGTTAGGACTATATAGTTCCCTTCACTGCATGAGGTCTCATAAAATGAGAAAATGTAAAGGGACTGGGAAATACATCGTTGGGATAATGGTCCTAGTGGAAAATACGGGAAGTGGAGAGAATTACTTGGTGGAAAGAGTTATGCAATTAAGTCGGTTACTTTTGTTAAAAACTAAGACTGGATAGCACTTCAGATTCTATGAGAAAGCCACAGGCCATGAAAGAGCTGTGCCTTTCCCTTGGTCTAACTATCTTCTGAAGATTCAGTTTGTGGAGGAAACTCCTGATGGTATGAGCTGTCAGTCACTGGGTCAGCTGCCTCATGAAGTGGCATGTTCCTTGGTGGGCTCTTGGTGTTCTCTGAGATTGATTGTTTTTCTGCAGATGTTTCATTACCTGGCTAGGTAACATCACCAGCGCATGGGAGCATGGAGCTTTCTGGTTAGCTATCTATAGCTTGCCCTGCCAGTCTTGGCTGGGTGCAGTTCTTTCCTTGATGTTTCCTTGTTTAGGGTATTGTTTCCTCCCTGATTGTTTATCTGGTGCTGTTTCCTGTTTATCTGAGTGTTGGCTTTTAGGGAGGAGGTGCTCTGGGCTGTTTGTTCCATCTTTGACTTTTGGTTGTGTCTTTTAAATAGTATGTAGATGGGGTTTATCTCTAGGCGCCTGTTGATGGTGGACTTGTTGGAATGCCAAATGTTCCCCTTCACTGGAGATTTTCAAACAGAGGCTGAACAGCCATCCATCTGCAAGGCTTTACCAAACTTGAATTGAGGGTCAATTGACCTTGGAAGCCCCACCCAATTCTGTGATTCTATGAAGCATCTTTTTTAGAACTGGATTGAAAGCATTGCACAACCCTATTAAAATTCCTTAATGGAAGAAATGTTATCTTTAGAAACAGAAGGAAAGTACCTGAAGACTGTTATAGTCTATTTTTAAGGCAGAGATACTTAAAGTACTATCTTTAAGTGTTCAAAGGTTAAAAGTTTATAAACTATTTATTCTTTATAACACCCCTGTGTGATTCTGATTCAAGAAGCTTATCACTTAAGAGGAATAGTATGAAAATCAAAATACAACTATTTTGGCAAAGTTCGTGTCAAACAATATTTTGCTCCAGGGTTGAATAAATCAAAGGGAGTTTCTATTTTTATTACAGCAAGTAGTGATTTAAAATGGAAGGGAAAAAAACCCTGAAATATAGGGATAGATTTTTATATGTTTAAGGTATACTCATTTGTACACACACACACACACACACACACACATATATATATACATACTGTGTGTGTGTGTGTGTTTGTATGTATATATATTTACTCATTTGCACTGGTTTATTCAACTAACGAACAACTACAGTTCTTGCAGAAATACTGAGGCAGTTGGGGGTGGATGGAATTATTTACTGAATCAAATAATAGGGGAAGATTTAAATATTAATGCAAGAGTTAAAAACTTAAAAGAGATACAGGAAAAAGCAGAGTGTAAAATATAACTAAATGTTAAACCTTTTAAAGGATTATATTCTATGAGAAACATGGGGAACACTTAATCCTTTGCAATGGAGTTTTACATATTTTTCACGAGGCATCAGTCCCATTGTAGATTGGATTATATTCTAACTTCTAAATCACCATTAAATAGAATACAAAGAATAACATTTCGGCAAATTTAAATCACAGATCAGGATCCCATTATAATAGAAATCCAGGAGTGGGAGATAGTTCATCTTCCTATTTTTGGAAATTGAATCCCATCATCACAGATCAGGTTATGATCTGGTCATTGACTAAAATAAAGGGATTTGATTTGACCTGAATCCCATTTAAGTATTCGAACAAAAAAGGAAAAAATATTCACAGAAATGTTTTATATATATATATATATATATATATATATATATATATATATATATATTTTAATAATTAGGTCAAACATCTACTTCCACTCTATAGGAGGGTATAAGGCCAATAATGAGAGGAATATGTATGATTATTCTTAAAAAAAACAAATTCACAACAAATAAAAATATTAGCGCATGAGATTAACATATGACTGTTCGAATGTAATAAAACAGATGGCAAAAAGAGATTTAATATGTTGGATTATAAAAAGAAAGAACCAAAAGTACTGGACATAAATAAAGCAATAATATAATTATTATATCTTCAATAAACTGTGAGTTAGGGCTATTTAAATGTCCACAGATAATATTACAATCGATCATTCTCAAATTTGCTTAGAATTTGTGGCCTTTTAAAAAAACTAAGTAATTGCAAATCCCAGAGAAGAAATAATAAAATAATATCTAGATAAGTTAGATTTCTTCTTTCTAAAGAAGAAACAAGTACAGTAACTCTGGGGTTTTTATTATTATTATTGTTGGTTGCAAAATCAGCCAGATGTTATACTGGATTTGGCACTTTTATCCACCTATCGAGTCCTTCCCAAGAACCTGGGATAGGCAGAACTTATTGTTTGATGATGTTCAAGGTAACATCACAGGATGGAAGCTGTTCCAAGTAAAGCTGCCTTTTGCAATTGACTGATGATGTCAGTGCCAATGGTCTTCAAGTGGTGCTCCTGTCAATGCCAATGGTCTTCAAGTGGTGCTCCTGATGTTCTGGGATTGCACCTAAGGTTCCTATAACTATTGATATTATCTTTGCTTTATTTTGCCATAGTTGTTTTACTTCAATTTGCAGGTCTTTATATTTTGCAATTTTCTCCAGTTCTTTCTCTTCTATTCTGCTGTCTCCAGGTTTTGCAATGTTCACTATCCAGACTTTTTTGTATTTCTGATTAACAACTATTAAGTCTGAGGTGTTGTGTGGCAGGTGCTTGTCTGTTTGAATTTTAAAGCCCCAGAGCACTTTAGCTTCTTCATTTTTGTTTACTTTGTCTGTTTTGTGGTCTCACCAGTTCTTGCTTGCAGGCAAATGGTACTGTATTTCTTGCAGATATTCCAATGCACCTTTGTTGCTATTTTGTCTTGCCGTTGTTTGTAGTCAGGCTGTGCAATCTTCTTGCAGCAGCTAATGAGGTGGTCCACTGTTTCTTCAGCTTCTTTGCAGAGGTGGCATTTACTGTCTGTTGCTGTCGTATTATTATTGGTGGTGGTGGTGGTGGTCACACAGTCAGCCAGATGTTTAAACTGGATTTGGCATTTTATCCACCTACCGAGTCCTTCCCAAGGACTTGGGATAGGCAGAGGTTGTTGTTTGATGGTGTTAAAGGTATCGTCACAAGATACCATTATTGTTGTTGTTGTTGTTGTTATTTAAAAAGTGCTTTTCTCAGAAGTAAAAAATAAAATATCCCCAGCTTAGATAAGTTTAAGAATTAATAAATATTCATTTTTATAAATTTAAAACATTCTAAAAAGTAAGTGTGATACTTGATTTGGTTTAATGGTCATTTTTAAAAAAAAGCTCTTAGGACAATATAAGTTTGGCCCTATAATCTGAGTTACTGAGTATGCTAGAGAAGGAGCAGGAGCAGGAGCAGGAGCAGGAGCAGGAGCAGGAACCACCATTAGGTTACTATAGCACATTACAAAAAAGGGGAAAAGGCACATACAACATAAGTATAATGCAAGTTAGTAAAAAAAATTACCAGAAAATAGCATGAAACAAGACAATTTCCTTTTGTTGAATAAAAGGTAGACTGATGTGCAAGATAACAAAATCTATATAAAACTGGACTAATCTCACTATAACCGGAGTAGAGTATGAAAGGCAACCGGAAGGGATGATGCATTGCAGTACAAAACTGGAGAGGGTCACAATATTAGCCTATACCACAACAGCATGTAGGCAATGATCAGGAGGCCTGTGTACCTTAACTCTTAGGCTCACGGGTTGCCAGCCCCAAGAGCAATAGAAAGAAAAGGTTTTCTTTTACAGATCCTTTCAATTTAAATAGCCCCAAAGAATGAGATATAGATATAGACAGATATATCCAGACCTCATAGAATTGCAGTTTATGATCTTATATAGGAGGAAAACAAGGAATTGATACAATTATGCAAAAAGAGGAATCAAGATACCCAGAAAGATGGTTGGCATCGAGCTCAGCCAAGGCACCCAGCTTAAAGAAGAATTGTACCCACCGAATCTATATCACAGTTACTTAAAGCTTGAGCAGTTATTATTTTATAAGGAGAGATTCATTCTGAGGCAAGCAAACAAATATATTTGTGTTCATCAACAAATGTATCATAACGGAAGTTTCTAAGGCCAGGGGTTTCTAAAAGACTTATGCTCTAACAACTTCTCACACAGCCAGGACCATGAGCAAGCCTATCCCAGGAGATGTCAGGTGGTGATATAGTCTATTGGGTGAAGTGATCTTTTAGAGATCCAGCTCCAGAGTCATTAAGGGCTTTATAGGTAAGTATCAGCATCTTAAATTATCCCCAGTATACAATGATCAGCCACTGAAGTGCCCACAAAGCATAGACATCTTCCAAACTCTCGTACAACCCTAGTGATAGCATTCTGCACCACCTGTAAAGTCAGCCCCACATACAATGCAACACATTAATCCAATCAAGAATTACTAGTGCATATATACTATAGGGGGACGCGGTGGCGCAGCGGCTTAATGACGCTGAAAGTTGCCGGCCAGAAATGGTCGACGCTTCAGCAGTTCGAGTCCAGCCTTCGCGTTAAACAGGGTGAGCTCCTGTTTCCTCCCCAGTTCCTGTCAACCCAACAGTTCGAAAACTTACGTGAGTAGATAAATGGGGACTCTCACTCCGGTGGGAGGAAAAATGCTGGCGGCGCCTTGCAAAAAAGGAGTTGGGAGCAGTTGCCGGTAAGCGCGAAAAACCGTGCACGCCTGAAAAGGGCGCGAAACAACGGAAACCCCGCCTCCTGCGCGCGCCAGCTGGGCTCTGCCCTAGGAAGGAGGCTCTGGCAAACCACTTCCGAAAAACAGTTGCCTTGAAAACTGCAAGGACTCGTCCAAGCAGTCACTGCAGGGTCAGCAATGACTGAGCGCAGACAAAAAAAAAAAAATACTACTGAAGTGAAAAGATGGGTGAGTTTGTATCATAAAGGCAGCTGAAGATTCCAGGTACACTTAAAAGGAAGCCCCACACAAAATGCATTGCAGTAGTCTGATAGCGATGCAATCAAGTCATTCATAACTGTAGCCTGGTCCAGCTAGCTCAGGAATGGTCACAGCTGGCCCACAAATTGTAATTGTGCACTTGGCTCCCATTTCCAAATCAACAGAGCCAATAAAGAGCCTCTGGATTAAGGATGGAATTCATTACTAAAAATGGACACAGAGGGACCATTTAGAAGAGCAATCTCTGAGATGCCTGCAGCTTTTGCATCTGTCTACACACACACACACACACACACACGATCTCTCAGAATCAAGTCAAATAGCTTCTTGGTACATCAACAGGATTTGAAGTAAAAATTCCATCAAAGCCTACCACTTCATAAACCTTAGGGGGAAAAGGCTAGGGATTTCCTGTTTCAAGACTAAAAACTTGAAAATAGCTTCTATAGTTGCCAACATTCAGAGTAGACAGTAAGCTTCTGTAATTGATTGATTGATTATGTGTCATCAAATCGTTCTCAACCCTTAGTGACCACATAGATTTTCTCCATGATGATCTGTCTCTAACCTGGTCTTTTAGATCTTCCAATGAAATGTCCAAAGTACTTCAGAGTACTTGAACCTGATCATTTGTGCCTTGAGTGAGACCTCTGGGTTGATTTGTTCAATGATCCATTTGTTTCTTTTCTTGGCTATCCATGGTATTCTCAGGAGTCTTCTCCAACACCAAAGTTCAAAAGCGTTAATACTCTTTCTATCCTGTTTCTTCAAAGTCTAACTTTCACTTCCGTAGAGTATCACAGAGAATACCATGGATAGAATACATGGATAGAAAGCTTCTCTAGAAGCCACACAAAGTGAAGATGCTCCAGAATGATGGAAGCTTAACTGCTTGTGATGAAGAATTTCCATGTTTTTCTTCATCTTCAGTGGTGTACAGAAAACATTATCAGCCTTAACTATCACAGCAGTAACATAGTTATCTTCTGATGAGTTAAGGAGGATAACAAAAAAGGTGATTGAGAGGGAAGGAAAAAAGGAGAACAAAGGAAGAGATAAAGATATGAGATAAAGTTGTAAAACTGGTCCCACAATATAGGTTAGGATTAAAATTGACTCTGCAAGGAATTGGTGCCTGTTTCTTTTTCCACTTTCTTCTTCTTCCCCTTTTCCATCTTTGTCTTGCCTTTTTCTCACTTTAAGCCTGAGCATAGGGACTGTCCTGTTTCTGTTCTTCTGTAAGCCATTTGAGAGATGTAAGAGGTGTGCACACATCCTGAGATCCAATTAAGATCATCAACCTGTCATATCATCAGATCACCTGGGAGGCAATCCATTCAATTCAATAGTTCAATCCAAACTGATAATCCAGTTAGATTAAAAAAGCTGATTGGATCATGTGTTAATCAACCTCCACAAACCAGAGCTTTTTATATGACCCCCACCACCACCAACCACCTTCCCATCTTTTTCACTCAGAGCTCTCTGAGGTCAGACAACCATTATGAGCTGAAGTTGCAGAAAATGCTGCAGCTGTTTTTGGATAATTTCCTAATAAATTAAAATTAGCTGTAATTAGCTTTGAGAAAAAATACAGCTGAGTAGGATGTCAACACATCTACTTTTTATTCTTAAAATAATTATTCTTCTCCCCCATGCCCATTCTTGCTCTAATCATATTTCATACAAATTGCATGGGGCCCACAACCCCAAATCAAACCTGGGTATTCTTTTTGTTTTTCCTACCAAGAGAACATTGAGGATGGGGGCTACATCATCCTCCTGCAGTATTTGGAGTCATACCAATGGTGGGTGGGATCACATCCAAAAGTGGGTAAGGTCACAATTTGCTTCTTAATGGGGACCCTCTTTTCTCTTTCTCTCTTCTACCGCAAATACTTGGCTGAGAGGGAAAAGGCAGGTCACTTTCACCAGATCGCTGAATTTATTTATTTATTTATTTATTTATTTATTTATTTATTTATTTCTCTTACTTACTTACTTACTTACTTACTTACTTAGAGAGAGCATTCAATGTTACAAGCAATGTAGTATGAGACTAGGCTGAAGCTGCCATAACCAAAGATGAAGCAGGCATGTAAGCAGAGAGGACAAAAAGCAGGACTCTTGTGTAAAAGATCCCTTTGGGGAGGTAGGTAAGAAGGAAACAAGTCATTAAGGAAATAAAGGAAAAAATGTCACCTGAACCAGACAAAGGAAATTGGGTCTGAGCACATGGAAAAAACCTCAATCCCAGCTAATCAACAAGGCAAGAACTTTGGGGGATAAAAAGGGGTCCTGAAGCCTGCCCACTCCTTGAGTCATCTTTGGATCCAAACTTGGTGGCTTCTATCCCTCTAGCTAGTGCCTGGCAGCCTAGTTGAGAAGGATGTGCATAAGTGTGGATGAGTGTGTATGCGTGTGAGAAAGAGCAAATGTACAGCAGTAAAGTTTTGCTGTTACTTTAAATTCACTGGGTCTCCGTGTATTCCAAAGAGCCTGTTGGGCCTCAGTGTTCAGTTTGAAGTGATTTGTGTGTGCCCCTAATTATTTCCCGGCTGTTGACCAGGGCTGTGTGTCCTGTCTGCTCTGGCTGCACCTATCTGGAAAACCCAGGTAGAAAGCAAGGGAGGCTTACAAGATCCATGTGCGTCAATAGGCTGTGAATGTGTGAGTGATGACCATCAACTGAACCTGGGAGCACATGTAATAGTAGCCACCTCATTAGTTTTCCTTCAGATCCCCAAGCCTGTTGACACAACCACATTTTGAGTGACTTCTGGAAGAACATCAAGGATGGGGTCAGTCTTCCCTCAGGGGAGATGACATACCACAGGATGGGTGCCACGGCAGAAAAGGCCCGTCTCTCACCAGATGTAACTCCTTAACACACAGGACTCGCAACATAGTACCTTTTGAAATTAGGAAAAAGTTATATATATGGACTAAACAGGCAGCATTTGCCCCCTCTTTTACATAAAGGATAATAAGTCATTTTAAAAAAATAATAAAAGTACAGTACAGTTTCAGGAGGCAAAGAAAGGTAGTTAGATTTGTGGAATTTCAAATTGTCCTTCCCTTTGATTAAGGTTCATCAAAGAACTGACAAATAAAGCTGCTGATGGAGAAGATTTGGCTGGACTTTGGTAGTTTGGGAGGAAGATCTCTCTTTAGCAAAGCTGCAAGGTGGAACACACTGCCTCCACCATGCAAATCACAGCATTGAAATGACCCCCACCTGTTCCATACATTCCAATTGGATAATTCTGTAATCTTCTCTTGACCAAGTTTCTTTAAGGTTTTGGTTCATTCTTTCCTTAATTATCTCCTTAATTAAGATTAGATGATGTCCCCTTTTGTCAAGGACTCTGATGTTTACAAAATCATGGCAAAAAAATCAGTGAAGAGAATTTTTTTTATAAAAAGGGTGAATTATGGACCGACACTTTCCTTTAACAATGTGTTTGTATTAGCAAAACAGATGTGGCCCTTTATTCAATGCAGCTTCTTCATTCCAATCTATGATCACTTTCTGTTCCTAAGGGAGCCCCATTTTAATTTTACAGTAATTTAATGATAATATTACATTGGAAATTAGAGTTCACTTTCTGGCAGTTTGCATTCCTTCATCTCACAGATGGAAAGTGAGCCTCCTTATCATCATGCTATTTAATAGACTTGTCTCTATGAATACTAAAGTATTCGTAGCAGCTTATTGGCATTATTTGTGCAAGGAAGAAATCATTTAGAGACACAGTGGCACTTTCACTAGTTACCATTAAGGCTGTGCTGAAATCTGCTTTGCAATTTCTCAAAAGATTTCTCACTTGGCAAAAGAGGTGTCAGATTCTGCCTTATTCTCAGGATACTTGAAAATTTATTTCAACTTTTTTCTTAAGGGCCTTTTACAGCTGGCGTTATTGCTAGAGTTGGCAGAAAGTATGCTACTGGCAGAATTATTTTCTTTACATTCTATCCATCTCTGTATCTATTTATCCATCCATCCATCCATCCATCTATCCATCCATCATCTCACTGCTTCATTGCTCTGAAGCCCTCCTTGCTATCACATTTCCCAAACTTGGACAACCCAACGAGAGATGATCCCTCCTGAAGTCATCCCTTGGGATTTAATCGAAACATGAGAAGCAGGAGAAATTCACCCAAATTCTCCTTTCCTTTAAAATAAATTTCGAAAGCATATTGCCTGTCATCCATCTGAATGAAACTGCAATAAGGAGATGCATAATCATGGAGTCCTTGGGGTTCTCTGAGCTTGGTTCTTTTCTTGCAAACGTTTCATTACCTGGCTAGGTAACATCTTCAGTGCACTGAAGATGTTACCTACCTGGGTAATGAAACGTTTGCAAGAAAAGAACCAAGCTCAGAGAACCTCAAGGACTCCACAGTTCAACCCTGAGCTATACATATTCACCTCTATTAGATGTATAATCCCCTGTCCTCCTCCACACCGTGTCAATGCAGTTGTTCTGAGAGCTTTTCTGGGAGTTAATCCTCTGACCCAGAAGAATTTTGCAATGTTCCAGACATGATCCAGCCAAACAGGCCTATTTTATCTGGAACACCATGTTTAAAACATAGTGAACCACTTCTTGTTCAAAAGATTAACTTCTGGAAAAATACTAGGCTGTCTCCCAGAACTGTGAGGTTGTACTTCTTGTAAAGAGAAATTGAGCATTCCAACATTTTCTGCAAAATTCCATTTTGCACATATCTAACATTTTGCATATACCTAAGAGGATTTTTTTTTTCTTGGATGTCATTAGTTTCCATGGCCATTGTTTTGTCATTCTATCTCTATTTGCTCAATTAAGTTACATGAAAGATGAATACGTAAGGAGTTGGAAATCACATTTGTCTGGATATGACTTTGTCCCCATCTGTTGCTCTAGTTCTCCTTGATCTCCTGTCATGGTTGAGCTATTGTGGCTGATACAGATGCTTTCTTTCCAGGAGCTATTTTAAGTCACACAATTATTTATTTATTTATTTATTTATTTATTTATTTATTTATTTATTTAAGAGATTTATATGGCCACCCAACTTGAACAACTGCAACTTTAGACAGCATGTAGTGCAAAAGAAACAGAACGTGTTAGCAGCTTATCAGGGATGACTCAGAACATGGAATGAACACGTTGTTTTATTAAAAATCCCAGTGATGGTGTGAAAATAAATATAAGCAAAAAATAAAAGTAACATAAACCAAGCTTATCATAATACGGTTAGAAATCCTACTCCCAGATCTAATGAGTAATGAAGGATTGTCCCACTTCTAAATCTGAAAAGATTCATCTGTCAGGAAGACATCCTTACCAGCCATTCTTTTTAAGGATCTTCTACAACATTTACAGTTAGGTCCCTTTGAGACCTACCAAATAGTGTAGGTACTCAGTTGTGTGTGTGTGTGTGTATAAATGAATCCCAAGACTATGGGAGAAAGGGATGAAAATTACAAAGGAGGCATTGTTGTTAAAGGGGTCCTGTGAAAGCAAGTCCTCTCTGGGACATGATCTCAAATTGTAAGTATTTCATGTGACGGGTCTGCTTTGGACTAAATCTGACCCCGTTTAGGTAAGTTAAGTGGGATGTTTGCATGGGTTCAGGAAGCTTCACAATACATTTATGCACATAGACCCACATACACAGGCCAGATAAGTGTGTCTTGCAAACTTTTAACATTTGCCTGATCTTCCTCACAGCGTGTACCCACAGTCTTTATATTTCATTCTGCCTGTCTCTTCTGATACACCAGAGATGGGAAACCAGTTCTTGGCCAAGGACAACACTCAGCTTTTCAACAAACATCAAATATTGGGAAAGCATGTTGGTAGTGCATAGGACAACAGTGGGTGCACACTTTCATTGATGTGTGGAGACAAAGTCATGTACTTCCTTCTAGTTTAATATAATATTAATAATTAATAAAACTTTACAATTTAATATATTCAAAACAATCCACAATAAAAACAATATTGTATAGTAGAGCTGTCTTTTCTGGGCTGTGTGATGGCAGCAAAGGAACATAGAAAGATCTAATTCTTTTAAATTTTTGCACCAAGATAGGGCATCCTTAATTTCTATAGGCTGGGTTATGTGTAGCTTCCTTGAAGGGTTTCCATTCTTTTCTTTTCTTTTCTTTTCTTTTCTTTTCTTTTCTTTTCTTTTCTTTTCTTTTCTTCTTTTCTTTCTCTTAAATGTTGACATAGCAAGTTGCATGCTGGTGGCCTCTAAAATGGTTTGCTTTCCCACACAAAGTGATGATCCAACCATGCTACTGAGGGCTGTAGCTGTCAGACTCCTGTGCTTAGAACTTGGCAGTAAATCACAGAACTCAGAGTTTACATAGCTAAAGTGGGCTCCAGCTGACATATCATAGACCCATCTTGGCTAGAGAAGAACCTTTATTTCAACAAAAATGAAGCCAAACAAAACAGTTGATTGCCCACTGCTGATGTAAATGTCTCTCATATCCATGGTGGCTCAACCCTTCTGCTTTTTCTTCTTGCCATACCCATGAATCAACACATTCTTTATATAATGCTTGATGGCCTTGCAACTTAGGCGTTGTGAAGTGTTTATGTAATTGACTACGTTGCCCTGAGAGCCATTAGTTTTCAGCTTACTTCTCACAGTGGTCATGCTTTAATTCTTTCCATTGCTGGCTAGAACCATTCTTGACATCTCTATAAATATGGCTAACTGCTCATACAATTAATCTATATTTCATTAGGCTTTGCAGATAGCAACATCCACAGCAAACTACAGCGGCATCACAATAACAACATGTGTACCATGATGTCACTATGTAAATACTTTCACCAAGTAGCCTCATCCTAAGGGCTTACAAAAGTATGCAGGTCATGGCATGTCCATAAAGAAGTTACCACACACATCATCATTTCTTCCTGTCTTGACCTACCCATGGACACCCATAACTGCAGAACAGAATGTTGCTCACTAAAAAATACCCTTTTGAACAAATTGCAGAAGTCTTGTTGCAGAATCTTCAGAGGAAACTCAGCATGAGTCTTCTTTTTTAGGATGCTGCCATCTGTTGGTTGAAGTTTGAGAAGCTCTGAATTGCATCGGGCTGGCCTTATTTATCAGAAAGCCTGAAATCAGAGGCTTAGGTTTATAATGCAACAAATGAAAAAAAAAAAAAAAAAAGATACAAAAGGGCCCTCTTTCATTCAAATATAATAGTCCCAAAATGTATGCACTAAGTGAATAATGGCCAAAACAAGTTGAATTTTTCACTGTGCATTGAGAAACACTGCCTTAGGGTCATGCTGTAAAAATAAAATGGCAACTATCTGGACCACCCAGGGAACCCCATTATCATGGAGAAAAAGGTAACTGTTTTAATGAAAGTCCTAGTGAATATTTTAGAAATGTTTTTCCTTCTAGCAAAGGAATTGTTTTTGATCACATAAGGTTTGCTAGAGCCACTGACAAGCAGGTTAGAGCAGAGTGCATCACAATAAGCAAAGGCTGGTCCAACTTTTTTAGAGCAGAGATAAAAATGCTTATTGGTCAGGTGGTTTGAGAGACAAAGAGATCTGTATTGCTCCATGTGGCATGCTCTGTTAGGAACTATCAGTCCTTGATTTCCTTGTGCACGGACGATAGGAGGCTCAGACCAGTAGGAGAGATAAAGTACAGTAATAATCAAGAACGCTGATTCCAGAGAAGGTTTGAGTCAAGGCTGAGAGTAGGATTTATGGCCAAAAAATGTATGGAAGTAGGTGTTTAGCTTATTAGCCAGGAAACAATATAAGAAGGAGGTGTGAGGGGACATCTATCAATCTTCCTTTTTTTTTCAAAACATTTGGGCCTGCTTGTAGTTGCAGTAGAGAAGTAGAGAAGTATATAGGCCCAAGCAAGGCCACCATGAGTTAGTATAAACACTAGAGTCCTAGGTAGCTACTTGAGTGCTTATGGTGAGGAACAGAATGAAAAGGACACACCCATGCTCTTTCACCTGCATTCCTTCAAATACCAGGTTTCAGACTTTTGCACATTGGGTGTGACACTGGCAGAGAACAGCAGGGCAACTGGTAGGATCCATTGATAAATCTGAGGGTGGGAGAGAGGTTGAATGCTATCATCCATAGCAGTGTTTCTCAACCTTAGCAATTTTAAGGCAAGTGGACTTCAATTCCCAGAATTCCCCATCCAGCATCGCTGGCTGGGGAATTCTGGGAGTTGAAGTCTACTTGTCTTAAAGTTGCTAAGGTTGAGAAACACTGATCCATAGTAATGAAATGGGGGCCACAGCAGGATTCAAACTGAAGACAAACTGAAATTTTCAGATTTGGGGGAGGTGGCGTAATGTTTGACTGATTGAGCTATTTTCCAAATCAAGCCAGGAACAGGAAAGGCTAGCTATAACTATCCCACAATTCTTGTTTGTTAGCAATAGCACCAATCATTCTGAAAGAACATTTTTATTTTATCTTTTATTTATTTAGTTTCTATGCCATTCCAACCATTGGCCAATGCTGAACAACTTATTATCCTACCATACATAAACAAGATTAAAACAACCCCCAAAATATAACCCAAATAAAATCAGACAGTAACATTAACAAATTAATAGCAAAATATTCTTCTGCTGAGGAATCATAAACACTAATCTAATCAGTCTAATCTAACGGAGGTGGAATCTCTCTCAATTTCTCTGTCCTTCAAAGGCCTGCTGAAATAATCAGTTTTTGATTGCTTTCCCGAATCCCAGTAATTTTGAGGCAAGATTGATTTCTGGGAAAATGTAGTTCCAGAGAAGGGGGACAGCAGTGAAGAAGGCCTGCCTCCAAGAACCTTGTAGAGAATGTGTTTATTAAATAAAATAAGATAAAAATTAAGATGTGTAGCTAGGCTATTTGTAAAAACAAGTAAAACAAATAAAACTTCATAAGGAGCACAGCAGGGAGTCTGCTGCTCCATTGTCTTCTTAGCTCCACCCCCCCAACCCCCTCCAAGAACTTTGTAGGTGACATTATTTAAAGAAGAAATCAGAGGTCCCTCTTCTATAGTAGCTTAGGGATTTTGGTACTTTCCTCACTTTGCATTTGCTTCATGGTCTTGTTTTGTTGATTTGTCTTGGCTTGTCTTCTACTGGTTTGTGCATTGAGATTCTTGCATGATTTTGATACCCCAGTGGTTCATCTCCTTTCAAATCCTTGGGATCACAGAATGGAGAGGAGAAAGGAGAGAAGGCATGGCCATCAGCCTAAAAATCCAGATAAAAACCAAATAAACTTTACTTTTCTGGGCCCTTTCATGTCTTCCAAATTTCTCAGGGTTCAGGAAATTAAATATTTATTGAACAGTTTAGCTCTTTTAAAATTGTTTCCTTGCCTTTGTGAGGATAAAAGGTAGAAGCCAAAGAACACCTTTCATTCTGTCATTGACTTATCCCTTGGTCTTCCTCTTATCATCTTCATGTCATGAAGAAGGATGCCTAAGGGCTTCCATTGATAAAAGCTGCATCTCCTTGCCTCAAAGCAAGTTAGCACTTCAGAATGGCCAGGCAGCCTGAAGAACATTACCACCTGCAAACAGAAGAGTTTAAAACACATTTCTTGAGCCACAGAGATAGCTCAGGAATAGAAAATACAAAAATGACTAATTCTGAGGGTGAAGAGAGAGAAAGATTACATTTTCCCTCAGAGATTACTCAAAGTGTAAGGCTTTTGGCTAGTAACCTCCTAAGAACCTTACAATATTTTATATTTTGTTTGGGTATGGCAACCAGAAATCAATTCCTGTTCATCTTACTGTCCACATTGTAGGGCAGTATTGCAACATTCTTCATTTTTTTTCACTTACAACTTGTGTTTTTAGGTCAGTGATGAGCAGCTTAAGGCAGCCAACTAGTCCCAAACTTTTTCTACCCTCCTCAGAGCTCTTTCAAACATGATTGTGGAAAATCAGCAGAACTATTTCCTTCCTTTTCGAGTCAAGAAACTACTGAAAACTGTTCCAGATCCTAAAAATAGGTTGAGCACAAAGGAAAGCATAATTAGCATAAAGAAAAATTGTATTTAACATCTACAGGAAACTGCTGGGGGAGATCATTGGCTTGAGGTCCAGTATCATCCATATACTTATGATACAAATCAAACAGGAGATACAGCAAGGTTTTAACCAAGTGTTTGGATGAGATTGGACAGAGTGAAACAGGCTGCAGTTGAATCTCAGCAAGACACAGTTGCAATTGATTTCATCTGTTGCTCTTAATGGAGTTGCAGTCTACCAGAAAGTGCAAATTTGGGGTTTTACCTGGATTCATGGCTCCTGCTGCAACAGCAGCTGCAAGACAGGATGATGAAAGTCTTTGGTCAGCTTCAGCAGGTCCTCCAGTTGCATCTGTCCCATGAGCAGGAGGTGTTAAAAACAGTGACATCTCTCAGTTAGACTAATACGATTTGCTTTATATGTGGCTGACCTTGAAGACAACCTAGTATCTGCAGTAGGAACAGAATACAATTGCTCACCTGCTGATTGGTGTTAGCCAATTCAGCAGAATAACATATATTCTGTGAGAGCTAGGCTGGTTGATTGTAGGCTTCCAGGCCCAATTGAAAGTGCTAGTTGTTACCTATAAATCCCTAGGTGGCTTGGGCACTTGTTACCTTAAGGACCATGTTTTCCACATAGAATCTGCCCATCCTATATGACCTGGATAGGAGAGAATGCTGCAGAAATTGCCATCCCTAGAGTTATCATGGCATTTTAGCAACACTCCCCTTACTTTGGAACAGCTTATTCTCTGAGGCCAGGGTAGCCCCCACCCTTTTATCTTTTAGGAAACTGGTAAAAACGATTTATCCTTTCCTTTGAAGGAGACAGCTTTGTGGAAGACAGCAACAGATTTTGCTTTAAAAATGGTTATGATTTTAATATTTATGGATTTTATGGATGGTTTTAATTGTAAGCTGCCTAGAGTCATTTGAGTGGGTAGCATGCAAATTATTGTAATAGATAAAAGCTGGGATTGTAAGTAAATAAATTCCAACTCCATGCAGAACATCAAGAACACTCCCTAGAGAATACTGACCCTGTCCATGTAAGCAATATAGCTCTATCTGATTTGCATTGTCATTCCATAAATGTGGCTTTAAGCTCTCTCAAAACACTATTAAGTATAGGCCCCTACCACCAAAAGGTTGCCCACTCCTGTTTATATTAACAATACCACTTGAAATTTAAAAACATTTTTTAAAATTGGAAATAAAATTTACAAGTGAGTCCTATTCCTATAAAGGATCCCAGATAATTCATTCTCCCATTTATCATTCTGTGTTTTTATTCATTTGTTTGAAAGTCTACCCACATGCTGCTATTCAGATTTGAATGTGACAAGGTGCTTTGGACCGGATGTGGGCATGCTCCCTCTATCTGTTGGCATCTCTTCAAAGAAGCCAAGCCTTTTCTTTGGCTTGCACGATAGCTGGGTGATCCCAGCCAAATACATGTTTGAGCTAAAGAAGCTGTAACTGGGCGTGGCCACCTTGTTTCTTTATATTGGGAATCCATGGTCCTTTAGATGTTGCTGAATTACAGATAGATCTCAACAGCCCCTCTTGGCAAATGGTGAGATGCCAGGCTTTGTAGTTCAGCAACATCTGGAGACCCACACATTCCCCCTTCCTTTTTCTTACACTGGGCTCAAGATAAATCATAGCCCTGATTACTTCATCAAGGAATGGCAAACTCACTTCTAGACTTTTTGAGAGGAAATGTCTGAGAATGTAATATTTCCTTTTTCCTGGAATGGCCAACTTTTATCCTTTATCTTATCTGAACACTGCTCATTTGACAGGTTCATGAGCCTTACCAAGCTGATTCAGCAGGATGCCATTTTGAGGCCACCTGCCAGAGGCAAACCTCACCTAAGCATGAATTAATATCCTTTCCAGCCCATTCACCCAGACCACAACAGAACTGCCCTCTTCATTTTGATATTTATTTGCCTATTTTTCTAAAGCGATTGCTTGATGTTTCTTGCAGAACTCTCTTCTTCCTCTCTATCATTCCTTGTCAATCTGCCCTCCAGAGTTTGCTTTAATTATATTTTCTGTAGGCTTTTGATAAAGTGGTTTTCATTTTTTCCATCTCAAGCTGAAACTTAGAATACCATCATTACTTCTCTCTTCTCCTTTGTCTCCAGTGAAAAGGAGCAAAACAAAATCTGAAGAAAACCCCTTTGTTTCATTCCCGTGCATTCAGTGACAATGTTTCATATTTAATTCATAAGGAAGACAGACAATGGGGAGAGCCCTGTTCCTAGAGGACACTTTTATTCCTGACTTTGGTTCCCATTAAGTCCTATTTTCCTTGACTAATGAATCTTCCGAAAGGAGCTACAACCGGAAATGTCAGCTATCTCTAATTAACATTCACTTCCACAACAGGGTACCTTTGTCTCCTGAGAAGCTGAAAAGGCAAGACAAGCTCTGCTTCTTTGACTGTGCAGTGGCAGGAGAACCATTCATCTTTGTAGTTCAAATCCATGACTTGGTACAAGATGCATTTAAAACATGGATATATGCAATCACACATTTTCTGCCAAGCTCTGTCTTATTCCATTTCTGAAGAACTGTATCTCAGGTTGTTCTGGAATATTAGAAGAGCTAATCATGGGTCTAGTATTTGGGGCACAGAAACAATTCAGCTGCAGCCCTTATGGTGTGGAAAATGCAATCAGATGATGGTGGTAATGATGATGATGATGATGTAAGACACTATACTGATTCTCATTATAGACTGTGAGAGTTAAGTCCCCTTTAGTCATTAGTTCTCCTGCATCACATGGAAAGGGAGGAAGAGCTACAGCAGAGGTCAGCAAGGCAGTACTCTTGAAGATGTGTGTGTTTGTGCGTATATGTGCATAAGATGTAGTGGTTAAGGCGCCGGGCTAGAAACTGAGAGACCATGAGTTCTAGTCCTGCCTTAGGCATAAAGCCAACTGGGTGACTCTGGGCCAGTCCCTCTCTCTTAGCCCTAGGAAAAAGGAGGCCATGGCAAACCACTTTCGAAAATGTTGCCAAGAAAACTGCAGGGAATTGTCCAGGCAGTCACCAGAAGTCAACACTGACTCAAAGGTACAAAATAACTTAACAACATAACAGCATAGCATAGCATAGCATAGCATAGCATAGCATAGCATAGCATAGCATAGCATAACATAACGTACATATGCATACCCACATACATACACAAAATACATACAATTAAGAATTGCTGAACTCACAAAAGATCCCCAAATCTCTTATAGAAGTTCAGTATTCAGGACAAGATTTCTGACAAGAATGCCAGAGTATCTCATGGGTGAGAAATTGCCAAAATCTCAAGAGTTTTGGACCATTTTATTTACTGATTTATTGGTATCTATGCCATTAGCCTGAACTACTGCCTCTGGCCCCATCTATCTTGTTTTGACCATGCCATGCATAGTATCTGCCTACAGTTTGTGAATAGTAAAACAGCTCAGTGATGACACCACTGTGAGCGGGATCAGTGTTTCCTTGATAAGTTGGGGTTTAGCTTGGTTTGGCTTGGTTTAGTTCAGCTCATCTTGGCTCAGTTTTGCTTTGCTCTGTTTTGGTGCATTAAACTAAAACAAAGATCTTTGCACCTATATTCTAGTTCTTTTAGTGTCATTTTTATGAATTATGTAAAACAAACAACAACAAAAATCAAAAAACAAAGAAAAGGGAAAGGAATACATACATAAAGTAACCTGCAATTCTGTTATTTTCTGCCAAAAATATGGCAAGAGGATCACAAGGAGGTTTGGAAAACATAACACACTGGAGAGATCCCATCATTCACTGGCAGTCTCTTTTAAGGAGACCCTTCTCACTGCTAGAAAGTGGGACACATGTTTATAACAGTCTTGCATTCCTACTATGAGAAATTGTTCCATTCTGCAAAGTTCCTGTTGGTTGTATCTCACCCCCTTTTAAAATCAGCATTTAGTCATTCTGCTTTGGATATAGAAACAGCTATTCTGTTGCCTGACAATCCCCATTTTCAGCTCAGTGGCTGAAGAACCAGACACATGGGTTAAAGCAGCAGGTGTAGAATCAACTTATAATGAGTTATGGAAATCCTGTCACCAGCTCATTTTGTGGAAATTAATTTAACTTATTACCTACCTCTTTTTCATGTTCCATCTCAGACAGAACCATCGCTTTTTGACAGAGCACCCTGCTGTGTTCCTACATCCCTCAATAACAATGCACTCTTTTCCAGGGGAAAAAGTGATTTATTTTCATTTCTACAGAGAAATGCTGAGGAGGACTCACTTCAAAGCAGCACCAATCAGAGGCAAGAGGGGAACACAACTAGAGATTGTCTAGTCTGAATCCATCATATAGTAACAATCCAAGATGTTAGTTTTCCTCTTGCTCTTGAAGTTTGCATTTATACCACACTCACTGCTTAAAATCTTCTTCCTCTCTAAATAAAAGGGAAAGCACCCTCTCCGTTTTTCTTGGGGTATTTTTTGGTGCAACTCATGATCACTGAGCTTCCCCAGGCTCATCTTTATACTGGACTTCCTTGAGAGGGAATCAAGACTACTAAAGCAAATTCAGTTAACAAGAAAAACTATTCTGTGACATCTTGGAGACTATGCAGGAACATGACCAGGTCCTGGTGACTCCCCTGAATAGTTCTTAAAGTCCACACGTGAAATGTTTGACCTCTTAGCCAAAATTGGTAACTTGATCCAGAATTTCCAGAGTACCAAAGGACTGGGAGGTGGCCAATCTGATACCAGTTTTTAAACATGGACCCAGAGAAATTCTGGAAAGATATATGTGAGACAGCATAACATTGTAAGACAGCGTAATGTTGGATTTAGCAAATTGGTAGAAACAGTAGTGAAAGAAAAAATAATGAAGCACATTGAAGAATAAGGGAAAACAGCATGAAGATCTCTTTATATGATGAATCCAAATATAAATGTGATTCAGTTTAAGTCAGTATAAAGTAATGCATATTGAGCAAAAAATTCTAAATCCAGTAATAGGCACCTTGGGTACAATTCCAAAACATCTGGAGCACCACTTGAACACCATCAGCATTAACAAAATCACCATCAGTTAATTGCAAAAGGCAGCTTTACTTGGAACAGCTTATATCCTTTGATGATACCTTTAACACCATCAAGCAACAACATCTGCCTATTCCAGGTCCTTGGGAGGGACTCGATAGGTGGACAAAAATGCCAAATCCAGTCTAAACATCTGGCTGACTATGCGACCAATAATAATGATATGGCTATGATTAAGGTAGGAATCATGCAGAAGAGGGCAACCAAAATTATCAAGAGGCTTGAATACCTTATTTTATGAAGAAAAAGAAAAAAAACCCAGCATGTTTTGGATTCTATAAAAAGCAACTGAGAGGAAGCTGAAGCTGATCCAGAACACAGCAGCCTGGACAGTTATAGGCATGCCATGATATAACCATATAAGACCTCTGCTTCATGAGCTGCACTGGTTATTGGTAGGCTTCTGGGTGCAATTCAAGGTTATCAGCTATGTAGCCCTTCATGGCATAGGGCCTAGTTATCTAAGGGACTCCTGTCTTCTATAGTTCCTGCCTATCCCACACTATCAGGCAGAGTCAGCATGCTCCATGCACCATTGATTAAACCATGTTATCTGATGAGACCCAGGGAATAGACTTTCTCTATTGGGTCACCTGCCCTGTGGAAGAATTGTATGGCCCCCATACTGACCTTATTGTGAGAAAGAAACCAAATTCCCCCCATGATAGCAGAAAGTCAAAGCTTCCCATTTGTCTCATTCCACCATTGTTTATCTGAACAGCAATCAAGGCTGTTCAGATAAATTATAGTAGGAATGGGCTCACCTAAAAAGGTTAAAAATGTAACAGGAAGACTCAAGAGTCCTTCACCCCAGCCCAAAATTAAATAACTAAAGACCTAGCAGGAAGGGCCAACATTCCTTGAAGCTGTGATCGAATCATAAAAAGATTTCTTCCCTGAAGAGATCTACATTCCAATTAGACAATACCAGGTAAGGCAAACACAGGAAACCCTGGCTCAATAGGGTGCCTGACCTTAGAAAGCTCCCTCCTAAAGATCTAGTCAATGACGCCTTCACCAGAATGTCCTGTCCCCTGGAATCCCAACTAATGACCTTTTCTAAGAGTTCCTAGAGGGTGGGTATCCCTTCGCACCTTTTAGGGAACTTCCCTATAAAAGGAACTCCTGGGGAAACCCCGAGCACAGCCGCCCTGACAGCTGATCGTTTTGTGTATCTGGCTGTTGGAAAATAAAGTCTTCTCTCTGCTTCAAGCAACCACCTGTGTTTGATTCTCAGCTTGGAGACGCACCTCATAAGTTTTCTTTCTAACATTATTTAAATGATACCTCAAAACCTGCCTCTTTCTCCAGGCCTTGGGGTAAACCCCTTGTGGGTTGATTGGTTTGTCAGAGTCTGTTTTGTTTTTTTTCCAATGGCTGTTTTTTGTATTGCTTGATATTGGATTGTTTTAAATTGTCTTCTATTATACGTTGCCCAGAGTCATGATGGAGTTGAATGGGCTATATATTTAATAAATAAATAATCAAGCAAACAAGGATATAAATCACATGGGGCAATTTGGAAAGTCAATACAGAAAAGTTTTTCTCCTTCTCCCAAAACACTACAACCAAGAATCCTTAAACAAAGCTTTAACTTATTCCATTAAATTGGAAGAAGATTTAGAACTGGGGTGGGGGGGCGGGGAGGAGCACTTCTTCACACTACACAAAATTAAACAATGGAATTTGTTATCACAAGATGTGATGATAGGCACTCATTTGGATGGCTTTAAAAGGGGAATTAGATAAATTCATGGAAGACAGGTCTATTCGGAGCTGCTCCCATGCTAAATTATATCCCCATTTTGTCTCAGTGCTGGCAGAACTTTAAGACTATGGTCACATCAACAGGTCAAAAACACCAACTGCCTGTTTCCTTCTACAGTAAAACTGGTACTCTATACACAAGAAGGAGTCTGGTAGGTACAGTGGTACCTCAGGTCACGAACTTAATTCGTTCTGCGACTCTGGTCGTGACCCGAATTGGTCGCGACTCGAATCAAAGTTTCCCATAAGGTTCAATGTAAATACAGTTAATCCGTTCTGAACCATATGCACTTTTTTTTTAAACCACAAAAATATGACACAAAGTACAGTACTGTACACTATGAAGAGAGAGAACGCTAACCTTGCTTGAGGCGTGGAGGACAGAAAGGTGGGTGGGGAGGCGGTTATTGTTTGGAGGAAGAGTTCCCCTCCCTACAGGAAGCCACGACCACGTGTCACAGCAGGGAAAATGGCCGCGGATCCTGTTCATCACCTGATGCGGAGTTCGCGAACGGAAGCAAAATTTTGCGAACGGTGCTGTTCGTCACCCAAATTGGTCGTGAACAGAAGCATTCGTGACCCGAGGTACCACTGTATATCCAGATAACAAAGATGCCCAGCTAAAATAAGCATGCTGCCTTCAATAGCTCATTCCATGGCCCTGTGTATAGATCATTTCTAGTATGGAATATCAATGACATTAAAAGGATCTAAGGATGAACTAAGATTGGGCAAACATCCCCTTCAACTATTCCCATTTGCATTACTGGTAGGTGGGTCTTGATAAAACAATGATAGATGTAGCAAAGAGATATCTGGATAGGGTTGCCAGAGTCATGCAGCCTTCTTGAGCTATTCCTTTAGTCAAAGCAGCAGGTATGTGCTGTTCAGTGATTTATTCACTCATCCTTGAAACCTCTTTTAGTAATCAAAAGAAGGAACCCAGAAAAACTTTTCAGGCAGATCAACTCTTTTGTTTAGACCAAGAGGAAAGTCATTGTCCTGGCCAGTCCCCTGGCCTGTCATCTACCCCTTTTGTCACTTTGTGGGTCTCTTTTGTTAGTCTTGATCACCTCTTTTGTCTCCCATTTGTCCCAGGTGGATTCATGTGGACTAGCAATACTTTTGCCTCAGTGCTGCTTAAAAAGAGAAGAAGGAAAATCTCACCTGGAGTCTTCATTTCCATCAATAGCTGAAGCCAGTCAGGGAACTGCAGAGGGATAGCCAGCCCTGAGCTTTCTCCCCTCCCCCAATTTGGCAACCTTTTGTTTATCCCAGAGAGAAAAATCTTGGAGCCATTTGAAGCCAGATTCCCCTCAGACTGCCTGACCCACAAGAGGAGAGGCCTACAAGAGTCCTCCACTGAGTTAAAACAGCCCCAAGGAGGTTTCTAGGGTTTACAGGATAGACTAGTGTTTCTCAACCTTGGCAACCTGAAGATGTCCCCATGCTGGCTGGGGAATTCTGGGAGTTGAAGTCCACACATCTTCAAGCTGCCAAGGTTGAGAAACACTGGGATAGACTGTCAAAGCATAGTCTTCCTGGGTTCGTGACGCAACTGCACTGATTTGGATTTCACAGCCTGGAAGAGCTTTACCTGATTAGATGTGTTCTGAATCAGAGAAAGGAGTAATGTAATAATGTCCATCCTTGAAACTAGTATGAGTCCCGCACTGAAGGAGAACCATGGCTAAAGTTCATGCTGAGGGGACTCAGCCAAAGAATCCTGGCAAGTAGTCATTGACAAGAACTCCCTAACTTTTCCCCCTCCATCTAACATTAAACTTCAAGGATCAGAACTGTATATTAATACAGGCCAGCACTGCAAAGGAAAGGTGATTCTTTTTCCCACTTTCCACTTCTTTCCTTTTTCAATCCAGAAATCCCATTTTGTGTGTGCATTTATGTATGGGTATGAATGCATGAGGCTTTATGCTTTTCTTTCTGCCATCTCCATCTGTAGCTGAACATTGTGTAAAGTGAGTAACTACTTGACTCCTCCACCCACCCACCCCCCAACATACACACTTCCCTGGCCACTCTGAACTCCTTTGTTTTTCTCTCATTGAATTGAATAATGTGTTAAATTCTCATACTGCATTAATTGCCTATTTGATTGCTTTGGATGCCATTAGCCTCAAATATTATTTGTGCTAAATTCCCCAAAGATTGTTTAACGCTTATTATTTGATTGCCCTGTATTGCATTAGTCTCAAATATTTTTAGCAAATGGCACATTGATTGGTTATTAATTATAGTTTTATTTTTGAACTCCCACAATGTGTAAGCCTGTTTAATAGCCTATAGTGTTCCAAGTTCCCAACACAATTGGTGTGGTAGGAGGTCCCAGTTTGTAAAGCTATTAATCTTGAAGGCTCAGTGTTACATCTAGAATGGGGACAGCATGCCTTAAGTACCAGCATTGTGGCAAATGAAATGAAGGTCTGGTCCTAGAACATCTTTTCCTGACCTTAGATATATAACAGGGACCAAGTCCAGCTCCCTGCTTTCTAGAATCCTGTCAAAGGAACTAGGCAGGACTTTAAACAAAATCCCCTTAATCCTCTTGAGTTGAAAAGAAAAAATATTATTCATCCTGAAACAAGTAGAATGAGTTTGACCAAGGCAGCAGAGTTCCTGCTCATTCAGATTATTCAAGGCAAGTTTCTTCAGGGGAAAGATAACCATGTAGTGAGGCAAAACCACAGTGTTTCACAGTCAATTAAGGGCACACACCTAATCCCATCAACACCTATCATTTGTTAGCAGCAGAACAACTGTTTACAGAATCACTGACACCTTGGAAAAATGTGGTTTTCTCAAACAATAAAACAGCTCCATTTCCATAGACTATTTCAGCCTTTCAGGTAGACCAGACAGGAAACATGACCAGATGAGTTAATTCTACTTTATTGTAAGGCTACATTAACAGAATCTTGCAAATCTGAAAGTACAAATCTCCCACCATCTCCTTTACATCCTAAGAAGCTAGGGAGGGTCCCTTCTGAGTGTCTTTCTCTAGCCATTATGCAGCTGCGGGCTATGCCCTCTCTTATCTGACTGTTCCTTAGGCAGCATCTCTTCACTCTGTTTCTCAAGGTCTTTCTCACATACTATTACAGATTAAGAATAATCTTCTATGGTCCCAAGATCCTAATAACAAATCAGGGCCCTATGATTTCCCACTTTGCAACTCAAAACTCCTATAAAAGACCTTACCTTTCTATTGTGTCTCATTCCTCCTCTTCTATAAACTGGAACCCAATGGTCTTTGCTTAAATAAAGTATGTATGATCTTCCTCATCAGAGCTGTGCTCTGTTTCAGTATCCATGACACAAGTTTCAAGGTAATGATGGTGGGAGAGGGACACATCTATTTCTTCTGCTTGTGAACATCCCAGAGGCATCTGGCTGGCCACTGTGGGAAACAAAATATTGGGCTAAGAAGAGTCTTAGCCTGATCCAGAAGAACTGTTCTTATGTTCTTTGAAAACAGGCTAAGGATTTGAGGAAAAGAGGCCAAAGTTGCACACTTGTTCTCTAAAAATATTTAAAAGGCTTTTGGTTAAATCAGGACTCAGGTGTTGAACACCTTCTGCCTTCACCAATACCATTAGTAAATGATAGAAACCATTTGTAACCAAAATAATTGTTGCAGACCTGAAGTTATCCAAAAGTACATTTTTGGCAGTGCAGGGAGCAGCTTCTAGCCATCCTTGACTGATTCTTCCCAAAATTAAGCAGATTGGGGCCTTATTAGAACCTGAAGGGAGATTGACAGGAAATTCAAGGGCTATAGACTAACTGTGGGTTAGGTGGGATGGGGAAACATCCGAGAAAATGGGAATAGCAAATCATTTCTGCACTGTTGCCCGCCCCCAAAAAAGTCCTTGTGTGGCCATGTCCATATAGTCACTAGGAGTGAAGCTGAACCTGAAGGTATTTTTATCTTGCACGGTTGACATAAAAAAAAGAAAACCAAATAATACTGTTTTTCACCAGGTGGATCTTGTTCAGTACACATTTCTACTCTTTGCACTACCACTGAGAATCCAGGTGTTCATCAAATACCATGATGGCAGGAGCACACGAAGCAAAGTTTATCCTGATATTAAAATGTGTGAAAAGTTCATTTTGCCCCACTATATCCATCTCCCAACAGTATTGCCCCTGTCCCACTTTCACCTATTGATTAAATCACAGCACATAAGTGTTACCTCTCCCTCATCCTCAAAGTCAAGTAATCTCATGACTTAGTTTGCGGCTTCTATAAATTCTCTATGCCATATGAACTACAACATGCATTTAGTTCACCCTACCCAGTCCCTTTCCTGTGTTCATCCCAAGCTATTCTAATCCCCACAGAGAATTTTCCAGCATTGCATCAAGCAATAAAAGCCTGGGGTCATGGATAAAGGCAAAATTTAGGACTTCAAGCTATTTTAATCTGAAAATGAAATCACTAACCAAATCTTTGATTATAAGGGCTCTTGCCTGCCTGAGAAAAATAGCCTTATAAATATGTAAAAAAAATGCAAAGTTGCAGTTGGGGTTCATTGGAGGATTCTTGTAAAGCTATCAATCTAGGCTGTACTCAGGTGTGTGGTCTTGATTTTAACTTCTGGAGAAGAGGTGAAAGACCAATCCATATTAGTCATAAGGCATTAGTCAGTTTCTTGCAGTTACTTAAACTGAAAATAGTATATTAAAATATTTTAAGGCATCTTAAACTCCAGGTGTCGGACTTTGTTTCCTGCTTCAGATTGCATTCAGTGTAATTTTCATTATTACTCTTATTGAATATGGCTTGCTAGTTTTTGCCTGTGTATCTGTTGATAATGTAACACAGCATGAGTTTAGAGATTTAAGCTCAGTGAATAAATGAGCCTCTTGGCTGAAGATTTATAGTGTTTTCTTGTATAAAGGTCCTCCTCTTGAAAATTGCTTAAAAGTAATATAACTGCAAGCTAAAGGCCTACGTGGGAAGTAACTGAACCCAAAAACTTCAGTCATGTTTTTTGATAATCGTTCAGATTCCTGAGTCGAGGGAATTGGGATAAAAATCTCTCAAAAGAAGAAAGGATTAAATCCTTTAACAGTAGAGCTTTGTCACAAGTGAACATTTTAAAATCATTCATTCATTCATTCATTCATTCATTCATTCATTCATTCATTCATTTTCTCCAACCACCCACTTGTATATGATTGTGGGTGACTTACAGGTGTTGAATCAACAGAATAATTTAAAGCAACATGAAGGTGGCCATGCTGGGAGGGAACACTCAACAATTAATAACACTCAAATTCAGAAGCGGTTTCATGTGACATCCTGACCTAGTGCCTGAAAAGCCAGGTTTTTTAGGGCTCTTTAGAAGGATAGCAGAGTCAGGTTGTACAATTCTCGTGAGGAAGGTTGTGTGTTTTACATTTATTTATTTCTATTTATCTGGCCACTCCTCTTACTACAGTGACTCTGGGCAGCAAACAAAGGTTAAATGGAAACCACAATATAAAACCTTAAAATATGCAATGCTAAATATATAATTCAGAACAAAAACAGATGCCAAGAGTAAAAAACAATATAATATAATTAATATAATAAATATAATATAATATAATATAATATAATATAATATAATATAAAATAAAATAAAATAAAATAAAATAATTTTAGGCTTCACTAACTTGATGACTTTGATGGAGGACTTGGATGAGGAGATTCAAGGTCACGGGGAGAAGAATTTCAAGCATCTCCTCAGCCTGCAGCCTGAGCGTGTGAAAGCAAAGACAATGAGAATGGCACCACCCTAAGGAATTCATAGTGTTTAGTTGCAGACTTTGAGAGTTAGAGTTAGTCTGGCAAGATTCTGTCTAGTTGGTATAAGCTAATAAAGTAACTGTGCAATTCCAGAACCATCCCAAAGCATCTGGAGCACCACTTGAAGACCACCGGCATTGGCAAAATCACCATCAGTCAATTGCAAAAGGCAGCTTTACTTGGGACAGTTTATATCCTGCAATGATACCTTCAACACCATCAAACAACATCTGCCTATCCCAGGTCCTTGGGAAGGACTCAATAGTTGGATAAAAATGCCAAATCCAGTCTAACCATCTGGCTGACTGTGTGACCAATCATAATAATGTAGTTGTACAGTAGGAGGGGAAGGGAAAGTATGGCTGCTATTTAAACCCCACCTCCAACAACTTACAGAAGGGGTGTTTGTGTAAAATTATATACACTGGTACATTGTATCAGGTGCAAAAATTTTATTGGGTTGCACTAAGGATCCTTCCAAACTTTGCTGGAAAGAAGCAAAATAATTTTCAACTGGGAATAAAAAATCCAACTATTAGCAACAAAGCTATTAGCATTTTTGGTGTGTTGAAAATGAAAGAATCAGCAAGAGCCAAAATTGTGAGGTGGTGGGATGAAATATCCATAAATATAAGGGATCTACCTTTTGTGGAGGTCCTCAGGAAAGCTTGGACCCATTTTTTCAGCCTGACTTTTAATCATGGCTTTTAAGTATTGATTGTAATGTTATTTCATTTCAATATATTTAAATGATTTAAAATTTAATAGACTGTCCTGAGTTATAATAAACCATATCAATAGCAACAATAATAATTTGCACACAGCTTCTAGGTATATGTCCAAGGTATACTAGTTAAGGCAATCTTTATATAAAAACTAGAGATAATCGAAGCTATTCTAGCAAACCAATGTGCATTTTACAGCTGATTCTCCTTCCATATACTTTGTTTTGTATTGTACTTGTTTTAATTGTTTTTATCATGGTTCGCCACCCAGATCCACTCGGTTGAGATGGGCAGCTATAGAAATTTAAATAAATAAATACAGACATACATATATACAAACCCCTCCAAAACTGTTGTGCCCTTAATAGCCAATGAAGGGTTTTTGTTTGTTTGTTAGAAAGATATGCTGTTTTGTAACATTTGGGGGGAAAATCTACATTCTAGTGCATTTCCATTGTGTATAATTTGCAAGGATATTTAAGATTTCCCCTGCCCCAAATAGAAACTGCAAGATTGCCTTACATTCCTATACAGTGGAGAAGACAGATGATCAGTGAGTCATGAAATCTTTGTCCCAATGCAGGGTCTGACGATTTCCTTGCCATGTTGTTGCTACATTCTATCAAGGGCATCTGAGTAAAGACAAAAGCTACACTTCCACACATCTCTGTTTTGGTACCAGGCATCTCCTCGCCAGACACAGTTTGGAGAAAAGCAAAGAGCAGAGAGTTGGCACGTGAAAGTTGTTCAGCTTGAAGAGGCCCAGGGAGGCCCACAATTTGCTGGTCGTCTGCAGCGCTAATGAAAAGACTGCAGCTGATCCTAAATCTTAATAAAAAATGGACAGAATTGCCAGGTCTTTATAAGCCAGTCAAAAGGGTTGATTTGGCAACCTGGAGCAGTGAACTTGCCTCATTACTACATATGTCCAATGAAGGAAGATAAATGAGAGTATTTGCACAAAGGAGTCATCGTGTGTTCCTCTAAGTAAATAGGAAGATGAATTATTGCTACACAATGACATGCCTAACTGGTTTGCAGTCACAAATCCCATTTCCAGGTATCTTGATTCTTCATAAATATGTCTTGATTCAGCAAAGCCCTTTAGGTTTACTCACAGCTTTAAGCCAGAAAAAACTTCCCCAGCATTTTGCTTGGGCTTAGTGAAGCAGCAAACATTACATGCATTCCTAACTTAGATAAATTGATTCATTGATTGATTGGAGAAGTGAATGAATTATTGATAGATCCTCCCTTCTTTTTGTATTTCCGGTCAGAACTTTAGTCCATCAATTTGCAATCTTTTCAGGCACTGGGTACCATTGCACAATGCTGCCTGATGGCTCTGGTGCCCCTGCCAGTATTTTTATTGTTGTTGTTGTTGTTAATCTTACAAAATGGTCAAATCTTATGAGATTTCTGTGATCTCACCCCTAAGATCCTGTGCTTGCAGTCTCTTGCGTGGAGATGGACATCTCAGAAGATATGGCTTTTCTGTGCTATTTCTACTTAAAAAAAATACTTTGGCTACATTGACACTTCTGAGTACCATATTGATAGTCCTGGTTTACTTATTAAATTTCCTCTTGCCAATGATCTTCCTTCCTTCCTTCCTTCCTTCCTTCCTTCCTTCCTTCCTTCCTTCCTTCCTTCCTTCCTTCCTTCCTTCCTTCCTTCCTTCCATTAAAATAATTATTTTCTTTCTTTTACTGCTTTGGCCACTTTTTTATTCTCCTCTCTTGTCTTTCTAGTATATTCACTCTTCAATAACAATAGCTTCTAATTTCTCTGGGGGGTTTGTTGTTATTGTTATTGCCTGCCCAGCACTAACTGACACACCTCAACTTTTTCCTCTATTTTTCTTGATCCCTTTTTTATTAGATTTTAAAATTTCTGGGAGAGGTTGTTCTGTCTTATATCTAATGTAAACATGAGACACTGTCAATAATATATTCATATGGTACTAAATATATTGATGAATGAATTTATTTATTCAAGTATAATGTCTGCTACCCTTTGAAGGCTCATTGTAATTAGCAGTAAAAAAAAAAAAAAAGTAACAATTTTCTTCCTTGCTATTTAGCACCAATGCAGAAGTTGTTAGAATGAGTTGAGCTGGTGGAGCATTTGCAAGATGTTGATTCAGAAACAGTTTGCATTCTGCAGCCTTTGCATGATAGCTGTGATATTAATATTTTACTTTGCAAATAACATTTTTTAAAAAAAAGAAGCACAGCTACAGATATTAAAGTCAGACTAAAGAGGGACCACAGCAAAATGGTGGTGTGCATTTATCCATGTAGCAAATTGCAAATTCAATTCCAGACATTTCCAATGAAAAGATTCTCTGTGGTTGCAGAGTTTTCCTGCACTGCCAGTTTCCTTTACTAGTAGATTTTCGTTTCGCCCCATATCTAAATATCAAAGGTCAAGTGACAGTTGATGGAAAACTTTTGTTCTACATTTAACAAACCTTTAACTGTCTGGTATTTCTTGAACTGGAATTTATGTGCTAAAATGAAGGGAAGAGATTCATGAGTTCATGAATATTTCAACAATGATCTTGAGAAACTATATGGTAAACACACAGTTCTTAGGCAGGCTTGGTACCTAGCTACTGATACGTCATAAGAACATTGGAACCACCTTCACAAGAGATCAGAAAATACTGTACATTCTGTACATGCAAACATGTGTTTGTCCACAGGCCTATGACTCTTCTCCATCTGTGTCATATTACTCACATCTAGAGAGCTGATGCAGATATAAATCTACTCTAAAATAAGCTATGTGGAATAAACTGGAGCACTATGCAGATAAAATGGAGAACTTTCAGACCATGAATAGTTATTCAACTGCTTCTAGATGGGACTGAATTCTGCTCCAAAACTAAGACACATAATTTAGAGTCCTTTATCAATTTAGTTTTATTTATGGAGACTTGTCAAATAAAGTCTCCATCCATTTGATCTTGATTTCTCGTAACTTTATAGATGCAACCATGTAATTTCTTGGCAACAGGACAGAAATGGTTTCCTATAGCTTTCTTCAGGGATATTTTTTCACCTTCCCAGGGGAGATCTAAATTACTTTTACCAATTTCAGTACATATTTCAGCAGCACCCCATTCTAGAAAGAAAGGTTCTACCAACAGTTCTCTATATTTTTATCAAATATCAAAGGTCAAGTGACAGTTGATGGAAATATTTCACAATTATTATATAGTGGTGCTGGCTAAGTTGTTAGTAGCACTCTGCTATAGTAAATCGGATCCTGGAACAATTAAAATTATTGGTCTCAACCTATAAAGCCCTTAGTAGTTTGAAACCATTAAAGAGCCATTTTCTCCAACATCTGACAATTAAGATCAGTTCTGAGTCCTGCTCCAGGTTCTTTTGTATGATATAATTAGGCAGGTGGTTACCAAAGAGAAGGATTTTTTTCTGTGATACAGTAATAGCATCTTTCTTCCTTTCCTTTCCTTTCCTTTCCTTTCCTTTCCTTTCCTTTCCTTTCCTTTCCTTTCCTTTCCTTTCCTTTCCTTTCCTTTCCTTTCCTTTCCTTTCCTTTCCTGCCTTCGAGTCAGTGTTGGCTTCTGGTGACTGCCTGGACACGTCCCTGCAGTTTTCTTGCCAAGGCTTTTCAGAAGTGGTTTGCCATTGCCTCCTTCCTAGGGCTGAGAGAGGATGACTGGCCCAAAGTCACCCAGCTGGCTTCGTGCCTCAGGTGTGACTACAGCTCACTATCTCCTGGTTTCTAGCCTGGTGCCTTAACTACTAGCCAAACTGGGTCTCTGTGTTATACTATAGCTAATGTTAAATATTCTTCTGAACTTAACTCTACTGTAGTTGCTTCATATTTATTTTTTAGCACAATTTTGTTTTGGAGTAAATCATCTTTTTAATATGCATTGCTTTTTTTTTTTAATTTGCCACTTCTCATTATAGAAAATCCCAAAGCAGTTTACAAACATTAGAAAATCATTCTAAAATAAAGCAATCTATAAACACAATTAAAGCAAAGTAAAAACATTGTTGGAATTGGTTGGTGGGATCATCGATACTGCTCCCCCCATCATCTTGAATTGTATATAGTCTTTTTCTATATAATTATTTTTAGCTAATTTAGCTGAATAAAACCAGACCTGTGTATAAGCTCAACTTTGAGTCTACTATAGGGTAATAGGAACCTTTTTGTATTTCCTGAATGTTAACCAACTTCACACTTCAGAAGACTGTTCCATACTTCCTGCTTGATCCATATCTCCTGATCACACCCCCAGTGTGAGAACAGGGCATCTACCATTTCAGGAGGGCAGGAACAGATGTTGTCATGTTCCTGATTCTTCTTGTTCCACATCAAAAATTGTTTTTCCCGTCTGCTGGAATAGTCCAGTCTACCAATTGCCTCTGCTCCAGCTGGGTCTCCACTTTCTGCCTTCAACAGACATTTTGGACTGGGTTGCCTGCCAGAAAAGTCTGGGATTCACACACACACACACACACACACACACACACACACGCACGCACACACCAGGTTCAGCAGTGAAACAGTGAAATGCTGGTTGTTTCTTTTTCTTTCTTTTTATTTTAACAGATTCAGCAGAGGAACTTTGACATGCTGGCCTATCCTTTGTTGTTGTTTTTAACCTGCTGAAATTGACAAGAGTTCTGCCAAGCTTCCCCTTCTAGACCAAGTGACAGGAAGAACTATAAAACTGTTGTCATTTTTTTCCACCAGTTTCAGAGCAACAATGGTAGGAGAGGGAGGTGTCTTTTTCCGAAGACATGCCACAGAAGGGAAAATAATTGCTGCTTGTGTCTTGCCATGGGGGGGGTGGGGGATTCACCAATCAGTGCCCATGTTCACTTCAATCTGGGGGGAAAAAAACACTGTCCTTTTCAAAGGGTTGAAATTTAGAAAGGGATTGCCTAAGCCAGATTCATTTCCAGCAGATTTATGCTTAGGAGACAAGCAGCTGAAGACTTCAGTGAGAAAAAGCTCAGAGTGACCTGATCCCTACCTGGAAGGAGCCAACCAGAAGACCCAGTGAGTGCAAGCTGTGATCCTCTGGTTGATCATTTCATAAGTAAAAGTGCTCATATTCACTTCAGACTGGAAGCTAGGTGGACAAGATCCAGTGATTTGCTTCATCACCACCATTCATAGACCATTCCTTGGAGACTGTAGGCAACTGGAAGGTTGAAGTAATTGGAGATTTTTTTTTGCAGGGAGCCTGGCCTGAGTTGTTTAGACTTTACATAATAATGTCAGTACTTGAACCTGGCTCACTAGTAGAGTGCATGAAGAGCACGTCAATTGGCAACCTAACAGGTAGGCTATTCACTATGTTCTGCACTCGCTGTAACTTACGACAGCCCCATTTACAACTCAGATTCATTTCTTGGCATCTTTATAGTGTAAGTAGAGCTATCAAGCAATGCATTTTAAAATACAACAGAACAACCTGTCAATGTCTGTCCTAACATGTGTTGTGATTAAACTCCATCTATCAAAGCTCAGAGAACAGGCATTCTTAGAAAGACCAATTGTGGTAGGAATGATGCAGCAAGTAGTAAAACATGGATTAGTTCAAACATTTGATTATGTTATTGAGGGCCTTAACAGGGTTATTGATTTCATTCTCTTGCTGAAAAAAAGAGGAGCATGTTTGATTTTGTGCCCTGACGTTCTGGTATTTTATTCAGCCAGCAATGATTCCGGGTTCAATAGGTACCCAAATGGAATCCTACCTATCCTTCTTTTATTCCCCATTCACTGGAAGTAAAAAACTTGTCCTCCTCCATTAGCCACATCCCTGTCATCCTCAGCAAAACTACTGCCACCTCCTTGTAGCTGATGTAATGCACAAGAGTGCAAGCAGATTTTTAATGGATGCCAGCTCAGCACTGCATTGCTTTGCTAGATGGAAGCAGATGATACTTTATTGAATGCACATAAAGACAAGAGCAGTGTTTCTCAACCTTAGCAACTTTAAGATGAGTGGACTTCAACTCCCAGAATTCCCCAGCCAGCATGGCTGGCTGGGGAATTCTGGGAGTTGAAGTCCACTCATCTTAAAGATGCTAAGGTTGAGAAACTGGTCAAAAGGATAAGATATGATTATGCCGCTGCCATCCAATTGAGTGAAAAACATGGGACCCCAACTCTGCTTACAATTTTACTTCAGCTTTCCTTTATTTTACAGTGTCAGGAGGATACAACCCCAAACATCTTGTGAGTTCAAACGGCAGGGAATGTTTCTGGAATTCAACTCACGAGGAAGCCGGGTAGAAGGGCAAATCTTATAGCCCTTTTTCCCTACTCCCTCACCCTTTGGAATGTTCACCCCAATGCTGGGATAATTAACAAGAAGAGAATTAATGTTTGTATTTACATTCATTGGAGAGGAAGAGATTACAAGAGAGTAAGCAGGCACCGAATGGGGAACACACATCAAAACGAATGCCCTAGTGCCAGTTGTTTACCAGCTGGAGAATTCTGATCAACTAATTAAGGTCACAGAGCTGAGCTTGTTAACTTGTGGTTAGTACTTTTTAGGGATCCACTTCCCTGAGGAGAGAAGCAGCTCAGGAAGAAATAGCTTGTTTAAGCAATCTCTCCACTCTGTGAGAAAGGAGAAAAGAAAAAAAAAAATGGCCAGGCACAGGACAACACTAACTAACTGACTGTAATGGCCAACACATGACTGAGAGAGAGATGATACAAAGGTCATAAATGTGGGCACTGGTCACAAAGTTACTTTTTCATCACAGCTGTAACTGAGAATGGTCGCCGTCCAAGGCAGTTGCTAAACAGGGACTACCTGAAGGTGAGAAAGTAAAGAAAATAGGCTAGAAAAGAAAATGAACAGCCAGGCAAGTCAGAAAGGTGTCTGACTCACATTGATTTATTATTTATTGATCATATTTATATAGCCACCCATCTCACAAAAAATGACTCTGGGCAGTGTACAACACTCAATTTAAAAAACCCTAGATACATATAAAATAATCATTAAAACTATAAAAACACACACAACAGGAGAAGATGGTGTTAACTGTAGTAAGGGAGGCATCGCAAAATCTCCCCAGTCCCCTGGGAGCCCCAGGCCTGATCTCATAGCCAGGTCTTGAGGGACTTGTGGAATGTTAAGAGGGAGGGAGCTAATCTCACTTCTGGGGGGAGAAGATTCCACAAGGTGGGCACCACAGCAGAGAAGGCCCACCTCCTGGGACCTGCCAAATGGAATTCCCTGGCAGGTGGGGCCCTCAGCATGCCTTCTCTGCCAGACTTGATGGGATGGGCAGATATAATTGGGAGAAGTGATCCCTCAAATAACCCAGCCCTATGCCATGAAGGACTTTAAAGATCAAAACCAGCACCTTGAACTGGACCCAGAACCAAACTGGCAACCAGTGCAGCTCGCAGAGCAAAGGTGTAACATGTGCTGTTCTGGGACCACATATAACTGCCCACACCACTATATTCTGTACCAGTTGAAGCTTCTGGATACTCTTCAAGGGCAGCCCCATGTAGAGTGCATTACAGTAATCCAATCTGGAGTTGACTAAAGCATGAGCAACTGTGAGCAGGACCTCCTGATCCAGGAACAGGCACAACTGGTGCACAACACAGAGCTGTGCAGAGGTCCTCCTAGCCAGGACTGCCACCTGATCCTCAAACAGGACTCATGAGTCTAGGAGGGCCTCCATATTGTGCACTGGATCTGTCTGAGGCAGTGCAATCCCATTCAGCACCAAAGATGGCATAGTCCTAGGACCAGTAGGCCCCAAAACCCAAAGCCACTCAGTCTTGCCAGTTGAAGTTTGTTGTTCCCTATCCAGATTCCCACAGCCTCCAGGCACTGGGATAAGACATCAACAGTATCATTTAATTCACCAGGGGCAGAGATGTATAATTGGGTATCATAAGCGTACTGATGATATCTCACCCCATGGCGACAGATAAGCTCACCCAGAGGCCTCATGTAGATGTTAAATAGGAGGGGGGAGAGCATCAAACCCTGCAGTACCCCACATCTCTGCTCCCCAATCACCACCAACTGGAATCAGGCCTGGAGGAAGGAGGTGAACCAGCACAACACTGTGCCACCCACCGCCAATCCTCTGAGCCCATCCAGAAGGATACCATGGTTGATGGTATCGAAAGCCATTGAGAGGTCAACTAGAGCAAGGATGGATGCACAACCTCATCCCACCCATGCCAGAGATCATCCAAAAGCGTGACGAATACTGTTTCTGTCCCAGTTCTGAATCCTGACTGAAAAGGATCCAGACAATCCACTTCATCCAAGATCTTCTTTAATTATATTGAAGAAGTGAGGAATTGTTTCACCATTCACTTAATACTAGATCTGAATTTTAGAGTAAGACTGAGCAACATAAAGTTGTTTGAAGATTTTTCTCCTCTTCTAAAAGCTTGTGCTGGAATGTAAGTACCCCCAAGGAGGGAATTACAAACTTTAATCAAATTGATCAGTGAATATGCAAAAATAGCTGAGACAGCTGAAATGAACTTGCATCCCCTTCTCAGCTAACTCATAATCTTACTGCTGACTGTTCCAGGAGCAATGAACTGTCAGGATGTAATATCTACTATTTTGTACCCAGTGTTCAATATTTCGAAAGCATATTAGTTGGTATTGCTGTTTCTATCATCAAATGATGTTTCGCATTCCATATTACCTAATCATTTACAGTTACTTAATATTGCTGTTATTTTTTGGTGCCAAGGGTGCTAGAAAATTCTAGGTGCCTACTATGTTTTTATACATTTGCATTACTTTACAAGCCTTTAGCCATTTTTTCCTCTGGTATCATTAAAATTCCAGTTACTATTATTTGGGGGGGAAATGCCCTCCCCAGGTTCAATATTTTTTAATAAATAAACAATTACTTCAAACCAATGGCAAGTTGGCAGAAACACTAGAGCCTGTCTTATGAAGCTTTAAGTAGCGATCCTTCAAAACCTGCCAAGGTCACTCGAGGTGCTCTTTCACAATTCCATGTGGAATTTTCACCGACATCATTTCAGAGGAAAGAAAGTCAGACAAAATGATCAATTCAGGCTGTTTTGAAGTTCTTGGACCCTGTCAACCAGTTGCACATAATAAAGTGTGCCTAAGATGGAAATTCATTTCAGATTGATGAATGTCACATTATAATTCCCTTCCTTCCTTCCTTCCTTCCTTCCTTCCTTCCTTCCTTCCTTCCTTCCTTCCTTCCTTCCTTCCTTCCTTCCTTCCTTCCATTTCAACCTCAGAAAGGCAGTGTGCAACAGAGATCCCCATCTCACATTGGGCTGATGAATCTGTTAATTTCCATTAAGCATTTATATTCTTTTTCATGTGTCCAAAAATATACATATGTTTATATTCCATGTGCCTTCCATGTGCTATTTTTCTCTAAGCAAGTACAATTTTGTACAATTTCCTACAATGCACATTCAGATACACATTTCCCTAAAATGCCTTTTTATATGCATTTTTTAATTGAAAAACTACATCATAAAGTTCAGAAATGTGTCCAATGTAATTGGATTTCAGTGATTTGAATGGGGAAGGAAGTTAGGTAAGTTAACAAGAAAATGCAAAGGGAACAAATTTGTCCCCATCTTCCCTATACTGTACCACTGTTTAAACCTTTCTATGTTGGCTTGTCTCCATTTCTGAGGTAGAAAGATTGGCCACAAGGGATTAGCCACAAGTTTTTCTTTGTAATCCGGAAAGACAAAAAGAAAGGACAGTTTGAGGAACACTCCTGGACTTTGGCAGTCACAGAAAAAAAATATTTATTTATTTATTTATTTGTTTATATGATTTATAGAGCCACCCATCTCACAGCAGTGACTCTGGGAGGCAAACAAAGATTAAAGGTTAAAACCATCATAACAATGTACAGTATAATCCATGATGCCATTCTTAAAACAGTAACTCTCCCAACAAACAAACAAACAAACAAAAAACAGATCACCAACAGAGCTCACCTAACCTCCTGCCCAAATGCCTGGGGGAACAGCCAGGTCTTCAATGCCTTACAAAAGCTGACAAGGTCAGGGCCATCTGGATTTCTGAAAGGATGTTTTTCCACAGGGCTGGTGCAGCCACAGAGAAGGAACAACTCCCAAGTCCAACAAGATGGCATTGTTTGATGGAAGAAACCTGGAGCAGGCCCTCCCTGCTAGATGTGGTGGGATCTCCAGAAACAATGGGGCCAGAGGATAGAGTTGCAGGAGATGCTATGAGAAGAGAAAGAGAATTTTGAAAATTTCATCTTCATTGGACAGTTGAATCAATTAAATTCCAATTCAACTGCAGATAAACAGAATCACTGTGGAACCAATTTACAAACAGAAATAGTGGGATTATGTGGACCTTGAAGAGTGCAGGCCATTCATAAAAACTCTGGATTCACTCTCTCTCTCCATCCCTGGTTCTTACCATACAGGTAATCTGACTCTTGCTTTTGCATTCGGATGTGTCCCACATGGAGCAGAAGTTGATTGCCCTAGTGCCTCTTCTGGATGTATTAAGAATCACCAAGCATTGTGACTCACTGCCTCAAGGCCAGTTCTGGCCTGAGACTGTTCCTGAGGGTTTGGGCAATATGGAAATGTTCCAGGTCTTTTAATGCTGATTTTTTTTCCCCTACGAAAAACCTCTCCAATGAAGTATTGCTATCCATTTAACAGTATAGATGTCTCCATGATGTATGACTGACTGACTGGTCAGTAACAAGATAATAAAATATTTAGCAGTAGCAGCTATCCCACCACTAGCACCCAAAGGTTAGGCTGCTAAAATAAAGAACACAACCATAGGTTTTTGTGGGAAATATTATGTGTTCCTGTTTAGTGAATGAAAAAAGTCAGATATTCTATTCCTGAATTTTAATTTTAAGGGATTCCTTCAGCTATGGCTGGAGGACCTTGGAACTCGAGTGGAAAATAAAGATAATTCCTCAAGTTTTACCCCTGCTCATCCTATACCAGCCTTTCACGACTTTGGTGCCTGCCAGATGTGGACAATTCCCAGGATCATCAGCAATTGCCACAGTGGCTGGGAAATTCTGGGAGTTGAAGTCAATACATCTGGGAAGTGCTAAGGTTGGGGAAGGCTACCCTAATCATCATAAAGGAATTGATCCCCACCCTCACTTGCAGCCTTTCAGTGTCCACACCAAAGTACATCTGTTTCAATATAATGATTATGAAAACAAAGTTACCTCACCTTTAAGCTATCTACATAGGCCCTAAATTAACTTGAGTAGAGGAGACTATTGAAATTTATGCAGCTTAAAATGCAATGCCATATAATTAGTCATGGTTACACCATAAACTTTGACAATGGCTTAGGTTCACTTCTAAATGAGACTCCTTGCATGGAAGGTCTATGCTGTTGTTCCATCATTTGCAAAACTTGCATGTCATTCCTAGTAAAAATGGCTAGCAATGAAATTGGGTGATTAACACAGTAATCATATGCTGTATTATTTATTTCACAACTTTGTAAAATAGATCTGAGGCCAAGCCCAGAACTAAAAACAGAAGCCTTATATCCCTCTGCTATCATCCCAATATTTGATTGTGTCTAATCAAGCCTTCCTGAACCTCATGTCTTCCATAAGGCTTGGACTTCAACTCCCTTAAAACCTAGTCAGAGTAGGGAAAAGATTCAGGATAGTTCTCCTGTTTGGTTCCAGTCCTAGCAGCAGAGATTTGATCAGAACCATTCTATGAGCATGTCTGATGGCCATACTAACATGCATTCCTCCTAATCTTGAATCAGAAAAAGAAAAATATGAAGTTACTCAGTCAGATCCTGTGGGCAGCTAAGGTTGTGAAGCTTCAGCACCCAGATTGATTCAAATAGTTTCAATCAGATTTCTAAACCAACTTATCAGATTGGATCAACAATCTGAAATGAATCACCAAATTGGTTGCCTTGATTCTACTGTCTGAAAGGTTTAGACATTGATTTGGACAATGTTGATCCACCAAATTGTATCTGTTTGAATTGTCAGACTGGCAACTTGCAATGCAGCCATTCCACAAACCACTCCTGGAAACCATGCTGCAAGAGATCATTCAGAAAAAGGTCTTAGAATAGAAGATAGAACCTGGAATCTTCTGTGTATCACCTCTATGCCAAGTCAGGAATTTCATCTGCATTTTTTTCACCAGTCCTCATTCAACTGAAGTACAGTGTTTTTCTACAAATTTAATTATAATATGGGTAATACATAGGTGTGAGTTTTTGTCTTTTGCTGTATAATTATTTATCCAGCAGTCTGCAGCCTCTGCGGTTTCCTATGTGTCCATTAAAACCCAAAGGACAACATCATGAGAGAGCTCCTATGGAGCTGTTTCAACAGCAATGCTACAGTCCAAATCAAAGGGGAGACATGCTTAGGAGAAATAGTTGCAGAATTTGTTTTCTTGGAGAAATTCAGATACATTTTTTATTCGATTTGGTGAAGAATTTCAAAAGCCCATTTCCACCCAGTTTTAATTGGATCTTCTCTCATCTATGAAGATTTCTATGAAGAAATTACCATGACAAACAGAATGCTAGAAGAGATATACATTTCATCCTGATTCAAGAAGCCTCATGCTCCCATCTTTCCTCCATAGTTTAACACATAACAGAGGGATAAACTCTCACAAATGTTATAAATAGTTTATTGTGATGTAGATATCTTTCAGATGCTTTTATCATTCTTTTAAGATGTTGCATTCTCTGTGCATTGTTTGATGACTTTCTACAATAAATGGTTATTCATTTATGGTTATACAACAGCTGGTTTACAATAGCTGTCTTGAGGATCTTTTTGATGTAAGCATTTAAAGCGTGTATAGAGATTCATCAGTGTCCATGGGAGTGGGGAGATGGACCAGGAGGGCAGAATGAAAAAAGCAGCATTGTGCCATTGTAATGCAAGCCCCACCCTTTGTGAGCTTATATCATGATATTATATGCACATACAAAAGGGGCCCAACTTGTGATGCAATGACACAACACTGTTTTCATCATCTTGACAAAAGCAGCTAGAACCTGCAGATGTCCTTGGAGAGCTCCAATATCCTTCTTACCGCCTATATATTGCCTCATTCAGAGACAGCAGGGAGATTAAGAGAATTGCTTCATTATTGCATATTATCTGGAAGAAGATCAACAAAGAGAGGATGACTCCCTTGAAGCCTAAACTAAACTGAAAGTCTCAGGGAAGTCTGGCTTCACACGTCTAGTTGCATATTGCTACATTTTCTTTGTCATGCTACATCATTTTGTTTGACTTTATTGATGGCTAAACTGATTTATATATTTAGCCCACACACCCTAAATAGGTTAGCACTGAAGGGAAAAAAAGAAGCAAGTGCTGACTTCCAGGGGAGGCATGGCGAGCATGTCTCCAAAAGAGCAGAGATGACGACTGCGCCGAAGAGCAAAGAAGTGGTGAGTAGACCGGTACTTCGGAATATCTCCAGACAAGGATAAGATGGGAGATTACCCACATGTACTCCAGCTGGCTGCTTCTTATAAGACCACAGGACAGCAGTCTCCCATGGCCGTGAGCTCTGGGAGACGAAAAGATCAGCCATCACACTCACAACCACAGTGGAGTCTTTTAAAGGACACTGAGTTCACTAGCCTCACTTTCTAATCACTTTCGGAAATTGCTTGTTTAACTATTCTAAGGCTATTAGAGATCTTCGGAATGACAAGTTTGAAAATCCACCTGGTGAGTTTACTTTCTTTCTTGGACAAAAGAAAAACATAACATTTTAATGCTTATGTTTATGTTATATTTTTAACATAGATTTAATAACTTAAAGAATTGGAAATAAAGGGCAAAAAGCTAAATAAGATTTTGATTTAAGAAAGGTATAAATGAATTAAGGGCCCAGACAAATTTGGAATATTGAGACTTTTACTTTAAGGTTTTGGAAATAACTAAATAATATAAACAGGTTTTCATGGGAACCAAATTGTTTTGTCTTAAGTCATAACAGTGATCTGAGACTTTATGATTTCAGAAACTGGACACTAGAGGGGATTAAAGATTCCAGGCAGAAAAGGAAAAGAAAAAAAGGGGGGGGTAAATTTGCCTTTGGTTTTCAGTTAGTATGCGAATTTACAGTACAAAATGATGCAAAACGCTGTAGCATTTAAAATACTTCAAGAGATTTTTGAAAAATGGGGCCAGAAATTAGTAGTTACAATGTCAGCAATGTCAACAATGATGTCTGCTTCCATGGATAAACTTTGTCCAAAAGATGTTAATGAAGATTTGAAGATTTGAAACAAATTTTACCTGGTGCAGAAATAGTAGAACCAGAAATGGATAACATAAAAAAGTGTGTATTACACAACAGAGAAGGCAGCTAAAGTGGAAATACAAATGACAAGCCAAGAGAATGACTTTGATAAGGACTTTCTACTGGATACACAAAAAAAGTTGGTTAAAGCTTTGAAAATCAAAGTTGAATTACAAATGATAAACTGAGAGAATGACCTGGATAATGGTTTTTTACTGGATTTACAAAAGGAGTTTGCCAAAACCTCAAAGAAGCCTTTGGGATGGGAAAAAGAAAAACTGAAGAAAGACCAAATCCTATGACAACATCTGAATGAATTAAAAATCAAGATTGTTAGAAGTAAAAGGGAGGAATATAAAGTTGGTTTACTGAACCAAGGCTGAAATAAGACATGTTTCTATAAAGCTCTGGTAACCCTTTACAGACTTTTTGCTGACATCAGGACTGAAAAGTTGATGATTTATGGATTTGCATATAGATAAGGGATCAGTTATGGGAAAAAGAGATATCTGTAACATTATAAGGGGTGAAGAGTTATCAAATTTGTTTATACTTGTGATGAAGATCAGAAGTCAGTTCTTTATATATTTCTTTTCTTTTTCTTTCTTTGCACTTTTTATTCTCTCTATTTCTCTTTCTTTGAGTTTAGTTTCTATTTGCTTTTACTATTGTAATAAAAGCTTTCAACAAAATCATGAAAAAGAAAAAAGAAAAAAAAAGCAAGTGTGCAGAACAGACAGGGGAAGGTGAAATTTTGCAACATTTTTCACCGTTCCCCATTCCCAACCTCTTCATTCAAAACAGGCCAAGCTTAAGTCTTCTTCCATATTAGTGCCTCACTGCAGATGATAACATAGCAGTCAGGGTAGCAAATAATGTCTGCTGAGTAGTTCTGGATAGAACCAGTGGATGCTTGCTGCTTTCTATTTGCTATAGAAAGAAAGCTATGATTGTTCCCTGTAAAAATAGCTCATTGTTTAACTGTAGAATAAATGCCTGCTCCAAATATATTTGGGACACAAAGCAACATTTTCCAAGTACAAATTCACAAAGCAACTCCCAGAAAAAAAATATAGTTCAGTGCTGTGGGTTCAAGAGATGTACCAAGTCTTGCATAGCATGTCAAGGACTGAACTTTCAAAAAAGGGCAGAGCCCAGAATTGTTCCAGAGATTATTTGAGGGTTTTAAGGGGCAAAATAAGTGATCCAAGCCTCTACAAGGGTTAATGAAGTCATTTGGCTCTTTAATCCTTCATCCCATAGACCCAAGAATGAAAAAAACAAAAAAGGCCAAAACCTCATGACATTAGTTATGTTTTAAGAGCTGGGCCAATTTATTTCCAGCTCAGATGCAATGTATTTGAAACTGCAGTAAAACTCAGTCTCCCAAAACAACAACACTATAGCTCTTCAGAGTTTGTGGGTGATCTGTTTCTCCATTTGCAGGAACTCTTGCTTCATTTCAGCTCTGAGTTCTTGGTCCTCCAAAGGGAAGGGTGGCTGGATACTTTTGCAACTCCTCCTCATGGGGAATGAAACTTATTTGCATAGGATGAGACAGCGCCAGAAAGGAAGGAAGGAAGGAAGGAAGGAAGGAAGGAAGGAAGGAAGGAAGGAAGGAAGGAAGGAAGGAAGGAAGGAAGGAAGGAAGGAAGGAAGGAGATACTGTCAGGTGGGGGATTTTGAGAGGTTAAGAAATGGAAATGGTAATGATGTTGAACTGTCTTAATTATGTTCTGTGTACAGAAGAAACTTCTTTTATTGGTCCTGAGTCTCCTAGCATTATAGATGACCTCTGAGTTCTAGTTTGTATGAGAGGAAAATTCATCCACATATTCCACATTAGTGGTTTTTTATGTCTCAAGTCTCCTTTTATCTGCCTTAGTTCTAAGTTTGAGGTTAAAAACCTCAGCATTTATAGGCTTCCCTCCTGGCAGAGTGGCACATGATAGGGGCAGTGACAGACAAGAAAAATGTCAACATTCTGACTGCTTTGGACACACCAAGACCTGTTGGGATTGACACCTCCCATTATAACATCTGTCTCACAAAACCACCATCTGGGTTGGAAATATAATGCAGATACTCTTTATTATAGCATTTTTACTTCATTTGTTCTCTTTTCTTTAAGTTTTGTTTATCCTCAAGTATGACACTACAGTTTAAGTAATGCAAAGCTACATGTGCTGAGATTTTTTCTTTTCAATGATGATTAGCAAATTCTGGTTTGGCCAGATTTGAAATATAGAAATAGTTGCAAATAATTGCATGGAATACCTTGCAGGTACATGGAATACACATATATGGAATGGGGGAGAACAAAAATGCGTCTATAAACTACATGTATATGTCCTTATAATCATCAGACTCAACCTCAGCTTGGGGAGGAGGAGAGGTCTTTATTATGATTTAACAAGGGATGTCAATGCAATTTCTAACATGCTTTGCATTTGGATCCTCAGCTTGTCTTAATTTATGTTAGTCTGACTTGTTCCAAATTCTGAAACATTATGCAGATAAACCACAGCTCCGTTTCCCCATTATCTAGCAAGCAAAAAATGCAAATGCACAAAGGCATCTATAATTATTTTTGGTTTGTTTTTTGTCAGAATGAGGCAAATTTGCAAAAAAGTGAGAACATTATAATAGGATCAAGCTTGCCGAATTTCACTGGTACTGGAGCTTTTGGAACTTCACTCCATTAGAGTCTAGAAGGGCTATACAACATCCTTGAAAAATGTTTCATGTATTCTTCAACTTTTGAAACTGTTTATCAAATTCATACAGATTCATTTCAGCTTGTAGATCTTTAGAAAGTGATTAAGAAAGTGATGGCCTCATAGCACTAGGTGTATCTGAATAAAACTGATTTTATGGATTTATTTCATTGGTGGTTTCATCTAAGGTAAGATGCTAAGACTGCTTTGGTCACCTTGGTAGATGATATATGCCAGAAATTGATAGGGGAGATGTAACCCTATTAATTCTCTTGGATTTCCTGATGGTTTTGAATATCATCAAACATATTTTCTGGGCTGTCTGACAAGTTTAGGCTTGGGAGGGGGGGCACAATTTTGCAGTGGTTCCTGTCCTCCTGTTGGGACATTCCCAGGTGGTGGTTTTGGGAGACTACTGTTTCCCAATACTGACACTTATGATGTTACCTAGTTGGTTAATGAAATGCAAACAACCAAGCTCAGAGAGCACCAAGAACTCCAGAGTTCAACCCTTCCATTGAAGACTGTTTATATGTAATTGTAATATAGTGTTCCACAGAGTTGTATCTGTCTCAGAAGCTCTTTAACGTCTGCATGATATGGGGCAGCACTTTTGAGTAGAATTATATCAGTATGCTCATGCCCTCAGCTCTACTGTTCTTTGCCTTCTGATTCCAAGAAAGCAATCAGTGTTTTAATCTTGTTAATGTGTCAGATGAAGAACCTCAAACTGAAATTTAATCCACTCAGGATAGAAGTGTGGTCAGTAAAGAAAATGGTACACTCTGAGACTGAGGTGAAGCTTGTTCTGGATGGGGTTACACTTTCTCATAAATTGCTAGCTCACCATTTGGGTATGTCCCTTGACCCCAACTATCACTGGATTTCTAGATGGCAGCTGTGGCAAGGAACACATTTGCATATTGACTGTTAGTGCACCAACTCTCACCTTCCTGAGCCAGTTGGCTGATCAACAGCTATCCACAACTTGATTGCAGATCAGCTTGACTACTGCAATGCGCTATGTGGGGCTGCCCTTGAAAACTGTCTGGCAAATTGCAATTGGGGCAACATGTGGGAGCCAGGTTGCTGACCAGTAAAAGATACAGAGTTGATAGGATACTTGTGCTAAAAGATCAGCACTGGATATCAGTTTCTACTGGATGTTGAACTTTAAAGGCCTACATGGCTTATGGTCTGATTATCTACTGGACCATCTCTCCTGCTGTGAACCTGCTTGATTACTTATATCAGCAGGACAGGCCTTCTAAAGATGTCCCCATTGCCAGAAGCTGGAATATTAGGTTTTCCAAACAATATTCCCCCATATGAACCCCAGGCTATGAAATGCATATCCTAAGGAAGTATGTTTGGCCCCCATTCTTCCAATATTTAGAAAGATAATAAATATGCCAATTTTTAAATTGCTAATTACTTTAATGACTGGACTTTTGGTTTTGATTTTATGTTTTGTTGCATTTTATAGCATGTTTTCATTGCTGCCAGCCATCCTGAGCTCTAGAATGAATAGAAAAGCAGTGTATACATTCAATAATAAACTACTTGAAATATGCTTGTGCTCTCATGAAGCAGAGTGGGGAGCTTCCTTTGCCTTCCAGGACCATGGAAAGTATGGTTGGTGATGCTGTTAAAGGATTTAATCCTCTCCTTCTTCTGGTAGTGCTGGCTAATACATTACCCCTTGCATCCAGGGATCAGCATTATCAAAAGCAGTAAATTGAGGGTTGAAATTCAGCTGTTTCTCAAGAATGCCTTTATTGAGCAGTTACTTCTCAGTTTTTCAGAGGAGCTGGACACGGGAGAATAGTAACTCTTCAGCCCAAAGGCTCATTTTATTTAGCAAGTGTCAGTCTCTAAATACACAGTGTTCCAATATGAATAAATATACAGGCAGAAAGTACTAAGCCGTATGCAATAGCAATTACAATCAAAATTACAGGGAATGCAATCTGCAGCATGATACAAAGAATAAAGCCTATGATTTAAAGTACATTAAAATACTCGAAGATACTGCCTCCCTAGTGTCTTATGAATATAAATCAGTCTCTTTCTCACCTCTTTCTCCTTCAGGAGATAAAGTCAAGGCCACTTCTCAGTATCACTCAGAGCCTAATTTATAGTTTCATAACAATCCTCCTGATGAATCTGGACAGCAACTGTGCAATTTTAATATATTTTCCTGGTTATTCTGCTCAGGCAAAGAGGGTCCCTTAGAATCACAGATTTGCTTAACTATTTCAACCTTAGATCTGATTGGCTTAAGGGATCCTCACCTGACTCTGTTTGCTTTCATTCATAAGCCTATGAAAAGGGTCATTTATCACATGCCAATATTGTGACATGGTTGGTTTGGGAGGCCCATTTTTAAGGTCTGGAGTGGTTAATGGGCAAAATGGGTAAATTAAGAGGTAAGCCTCCTGTGAGAAAAATCAACATAAATTGAAAGGGTTTTGCTCTTTCAACCAGAAGGAAGGAAGGAAGGAAGGAAGGAAGGAAGGAAGGAAGGAAGGAAGGAAGGAAGGAAGGAAGGAAGGAAGGAAGGAAGGAAGGAAGGAAGGAAAGAAAAATTGGTGGTACTCTGGGAATATTGCTCTAGAGAGTTGGAGGACCGAAGTAACCCTTTCCATAGGGAGTGACATGGCACGCCAAGGCCCAACATTTTGTTTCTCAGAATAGCAAGCCAGATGCCCCTGGGGAGCTCACAAAAGGAGATGAAGACATAATTTTCTCCTGCTGATCTTCCTTTGCCATTGGTATTTGGAGGTCTCCTACCCAAACCCAGAGGTAACCCTAATGTCAAGATGGATACCACTTGCCAGACCTATCCTCATGAATTTATCCAAGCCTTTTTCTCTAGAGAAGGAAATCTAGGAAATAATGTGTTTTATCCCTGACTCAACCACTGTCATTTTGAGCTCCGCCGCACATAGTATGGCACAATCCTCCTCTCTCTGTTCTGCCAATTACAGGCAATTTTGTAGTTTTGTCACTCCAGCTGGCTTCATTACAGAGAACGCTTGACATCAAAACAGCAAATTCTAGGCTCTGACTGGGCTCTGTCCTCCAGTCCATTTCTCTTTCCAAGTTTATTAGCCAAGGGGGTTGAGCCGTGCAAAGAAATAAGGCAAGCACATGAGTCAGATGGGAATCTGTTGGTCCAGTGTGGTACATTTTTAATGTACTTTTCACTTTTTCTCTGGGGAGAGTTTAGTGATTAATTGCAAAAGAGGAAGGAAGGAAGGAAGGAAGGAAGGAAGGAAGGAAGGAAGGAAGGAAGGAAGGAAGGAAGGAAGGAAGGAAGGAAGGAAAGGTTTGAATTAAACCACACTCTCACTTTCCAAAGGAAGCAGGTCAACTCTTTGGACTCCTAAAGGAAGGATCAGCTAGGCCAGAATGTCTCTTTTATTTACTCTATTATTACCTGGCATGCTCAAATAGGAGATGGAATTCTAATTTCCTCCAACATGTATTTCTGTGAAGCACAATTGCAGATATTGTCTCTTTGCACACAAAATGAGAAGATCTCCCTGAATACAGAGAAGCAACCCACACAATAAATTTGAATCAAAGCAACAGATAATTTCATCATACCTAAAAGGATAAGCAGCCTGAAGGGAAAGGTGTCTCAGAAAATGAACCAAAATGCAGCTTACTCTCATACTACTATTCACATGTTTAAACCCAATACTACATCCATGGGTAGGGTGTAGGGGAGAGAAGATTGCCTTTTCTTCAATGATTAGGCATCTATCTGTTCTACCCAACAGGGTGCATAGCAAGAGCTTATCTTAACATGCTAAGGTTGGGGACACTGTAGATACTTAGCACAGAGGCAATACTAGAACTCCAAATGAGCATACAGAGCAGTGTTTCTCAACCTTGGCAACTTTACGACATCTGGATTTCAACTTCCAGAATTCCCCAGGCAGCATGTTGGCTGGGGAAGTCTGGGAGTTGAAGTCCAGACATCTCAAAGTTGCCAAGGTTGAGAAACACTGATGTTGAGCATATTGCAGTCATACGTAAATAGGCTGCAAAAAATCCCAGTGCCCACTAGATGGTAGCAAAGAGTCCATTTTATGTATCTCTGCTGCCATGAAGTGGTCATCTGGATTTTTGCAGCTGAAGGATGGTAGGGCATAACAGTATTTCAGGCATTTGTCTGCCTTCTATCAAAACATTTCTACAGAAGCAGCAGGGACTCCACTCAAACTTACCCATAAGTTGCTCATAAATCCTTAAGGGGTATGGCAATCAAAAGAAGATCTTGCCTTTCAAGTAAGTCTCTACTCTCAAGAAGCAGCCTTAGAGCCTTATACCTCTGTGCTATTCTGTTTATTGTTCCATAAATCAGAGACAATGCTGTTCCCACAAAGCAAGGTAATTTCAGGATTACGCTCCTGAGCTGTGGAGTCACAGAATCATAAAGCCAGAAAGAACCCTGGAGGTCTTCCAGTCCAATCTGTTGCCCAGGTCAGGTATCCTCATTCTATCCCATACAAAGGGCTGTTCAAACTTTGCCTGAAAACCTCCAGTATAGAGCTTAAGGGGTATGACATTGACAGAAATATGCAAGAATCAATACCTAGGCAAAGAGGGCTGAAAATTCCTTGAGTCCTGGGAAGCAAGATAATATTTGGAAAAGGCTCGGGAGGGACCCGCCCTGATTCACTGGGGTATAAGAAGGAGGGGATGGATAGCACAATCAGACTTGCAAGATTCAATTATTATAGCCTCTTTCAATAAAGGATAGTCTTCATGTGGAGTTGGTTTTTCTGGCCTAGTCTACCCCCTAGTGGGGCTGACATCCAGTGATGGAGCACCCACAGCTCCAGGAGACAGGAAGTTCCACAGTTTTGTTTTCTTTTAATTTGAGGCCACCTGACTCCAAATGACTCTGGGTGCCTCCAACACATGAAACAATATAAAAACAGTATAATAAGAAAAAGCAAAACCAAACTAAAAGAAAAAGAATGTGAATCCAGTAGACACCCCAAAACACACCACCAGCATCTAACATCCAGTGGAAGTGCCTGCAGCCACCTAGACCCAAGGCCTGGGAGAACAACCAGGTCTTTCTGGGCCCACGGAATGCTAACAGGGTTGCTGTTGTGATCAGGAAATTCCTTCTTATTCTGAGTTTGAATCTACCTCTGTAAAGCTTCCATTCATTGGTTCTTACCCTACCCTTGGCCACTATATAATCCACACCCTCTCCTCTGTGACAGACCTTTAAGTGTTAGTTGATGGCCATCGTCTCTCACCTTAATCTTCTTTTCTTTAGACTAAACATAGTCTAAACAGCAGCATGCACTCAGTGATTTCAAACAGCATATCAAAGACCTGGAAATCCAGCAGGACCAGTCCGCTTTGCCTAAGAATGTTTTTTGGAGCAGTCAAGCCTTTTCTTACAAGCCAACAAGATACCTAAATTACATAACTGACTCCAAATTTTGGAGGGCACGAACTCTAGCACGCTGTAATGCTCTTCCTACAGCAGTTTTGGAGGGCCAATACAAAAAAGTCCCACATGAGCTGAGATTGTGCCCCTGTGGACAAGGGGCTATTGAAACTATAGCACATGTCCTGTTATACTGTATTTTTTATAAGGACTCACGAACCCATCTAATAACTCCTCATCTGATAAAATATCCAGGAAATTCTGATCTTTTTTTATGTCCAGTTGTTGCTATCTGATCAGAATGATTTAGTTTCCCTGAACATAGCTAAATTTTGTTATACTGTCTGCAAAATTAGGCAGATTTTGACTGCCCACAGATGACCCCACCAATCTGTAAATATATTATGTGGTGTTCATTTCATTTAATGTATTTTTAATGTACTTCAATGTATTTTAATGTATTTTTATTTGTAATTCTGGTCTGTGACCGTAATTCAGATGATGAAACATACCTAATTCCTTTCACCGTTTTCCATGGGACTTAGCCACCAAGCCCCTCATCAAGTTTGTGTCTTTCCTTTTCACTCTTTTCAGCTCCTCAGGTTCTAAATGCTACAAGAAATCAATTATTGGGAGAAATAGATGAATTAAATTTGAACTTGAGGAAAATTGCGGATGTAGGTAAAAGCAAGGAAGCCACCAAGTACTAGCTACTGTACAACAGGTAAGAATTGCCAGGCAGTAGGTCACACGGAAAGATTCTAACAAGACCAAACTAGATGTCCAATGACAGCTTCAAAAGGAAAGAACTGCCAGGCAATGTCATGTAACAGTCAACAAAAGGCTGAGGTGATGTGGAAAGGAATGTGTGATGGACACTGTTGACAAGAGCTTTAAAATGAAGTGTAAATGACCTCATTTTGAGAGATTTCACTATTCAGCCTAAAAGTTGCTTTATAAAGAGAAGCTCCACTGGAAAACCTGGGGGAAGAGGGCACCAGACCTTTCTCTGAGGGTTCCTGGGGGGGGGGGGGTGTGGTGGAAGAAATCTGATAATCAGCTCCAAATAACTAGCCAGTCTGAAATGCAAAAACTCCCGTAAAGTTGTGAATAACATCCAGAAGAACATATTAGCAATTGTCCACTAAGCATGTACTAGATTGAAAGTAGAAAACTTTGGGTCATAAGAAATGGTGCTTCAGAAATCAAAGACAGTCCAGTAAACTGGAAACTGATAGATTAGGCAATTGTCATTAAAGAAACATGGTCTAGCACAGGAGTGTGCAATGTTTCATAGGCTGAAGGTTCTACTCAATCTTTGGATGTTAGACTGGGCACAATGTCCAAAGAGTACATTGATAGACAGGGCTAGGACAAAACTAAATGTGATGTCACTGTTACATTTAATTAAAATTAAATATGGTTAACAATTAGTATCTGGAAGAACTGGGCAGAGAAATTCTCTTTTCTCTCACACTCTTTATCTCAACCTAAGCAAAGCCATTCAGTCTGAATCTGTTTTTCAGAAGAGAAGAGAATTTCAGAGACTTTCCCATAGTTGGAATACATGATATTCTTGCCTTAGTTAAATACAAAGTAGCCAAGAGAAGTATTTGACTGTCTAGTTGTTCATTATAGAATTATCTGTCCAATAATCTGCAATCTCCAGGGTATCCAGGCTTCCATTAAAACCCCAAGGAAAATATTCTAAGAACTTCTCTGTTCAGTTTCTTCTTCAATACTAGTGCTACTATCTGCTAAAGGAGAATCCTGCCCTGAAAAATTGTTGTAAAATTCCCCTAGAGAAATCATTCACTCAGTTTCTCTGCTGAGAATTCAGTGGAGAATTTCAAAAGGCCATTTGCATTCTGCTCTCTACTCTCACATTTAATCATTTCCCATTTTGGCCCAAAAAATATGACAACGTAGTAGAGTTACCAGATCCAGCTTGCAGAAATCCAGCTGATCACTAGATGGCACAGAAAACTCTAATACTGTACTTTGCTGCCATGTAAGTAATAATGCAGATGCTTGCAAACAGATCTGGAGGGCATGTTTCTGAGGGCTACACTGAAGGTCAGGTATTAAGCCACCAGGATAAATAAAGGTAATTCAGCTACTGTTCCAGCAGCCAAATCTGCTCCCAAGTTGAAGACTTTTATACCTCTGCTTTCAAGGCCTCTTCTCAGCACCAGATGCTGCTCATCGAGGGCTAATGGGTCAGAGGTAATGATTTAAACGGTTACTCCTGAGCAGTCTTGCTTCTCAATCTTGCACTCTGAGTTCTCCACCTTCTGCCTTTGCAATCAAAAATGCCCAACCCAGATAAAGCACAAGGGGGTGGTTGATCACAGTTGATATTGATTTGAGATAAGGGCAATTTTTATATTTTTCCAAAATAGCCTTGTCTTCTTAGGAAGAAAAAAAAACTAGTTCATTTTTAGTTAGATTCAAAATATTTTCAAAATGTAAGAACCCTCCTTATCTATTCAGCTAGCTCTAAAATAGTTGTAACAAAGATCAATATAATTATTGTATGATCATTTAGAAAGGATTCCTTCTTGAGTTTAATATATGTAACCTTGCCAAACCAGGCCTGCCTGTGATTCTCGTTTGCAGCAGCGTTCTTACATCTGTACACAAGTTAATGAGCATCTTTGGGGCCACAGATTCTCCAAATGAAAAATCACAGGGATTGTTTGGACAGGTAATAACTTACATCACAGAACAAAACACAAAGTAACTCCTGTTGGGATTAGGACTCCCCAGCAAAGGAGCTTATTAATAAATAACTGCTAAATGAATATATCATTGCAGGAATGGCAGCTGAATTTAGACTGCCTTTGGCACAAAAAGAAAAGGAGGGTGAGGGAGGTATGAAATATGGGATCATTATTATTTCTGACAATGAGGTAGAGCAAATATTTTGAAAAATGTCTCTGGGCATTTGGAAGATGTTTCTTTCTTTACCAACAGCACTGCACTCGAGAATAAGCCCCAGCCTAGAGGCCTGGGCCCAATCAGTGCAATAATATCTGGCACACTTGTATGTCATATGAGACATCCTTCAACATATTCTCCAGATGCTATTTTTCATCAATATTCTATTTTTCCTTAAACATTCAAGATTTCTTTTTATTATTGCAAGACACAGGTGTTCCAATAGCTTTGATCCTTACAGCTGCTATATCCAGGCTACATATAGGTATTCCTCACTTAACAACTGCCCTGTTTAGCAACCATTCAGTTTATGACAGCACTGAAAAAGTAACTTTATGTTCGGTCCTCACACTTATAACTGTCGCAGCATCCCCATGGTCACATGATTGAGATTCAGGTACTTTGCAACCAGTGGGCGTTTACAACCATTGCAGCTTCCCACAGTCACGTAATCACCATTTGCGTGCTTCACAGCCAGCTTCCGACATGCAGTAAAGGAAAAGTGGGCAGTAAAATCACAAGTCACTGTCACGTGATATCGCCTTTAACGAGGTGGGTGATTCACTTACGAACTGCAGCAGAAGTGAGGTTGTAAGTCCATCGCAGTCATGTGATGTCTCACTTAATGACCACGTCACTTAGCGATAGAGTTCTCTGTATCTTTGCTGCTGCCTAGTAACAGTCTACATAGCTGCAACCCAGATGAGGCAGCCACATTGACTCTTCACCCTTAAAAACTTTCCATTGTATGCTTCAAAATAGTTTTAAAATAATCTCCATGCATGTAATATTTGAGATTAAATTCTGGAGTGCCTTTTCACCTTTTTAGGAGGATGTTTTCACACTGGCTAAATCAACCTATAAAAGTCACTTGATTGCAGTGGGGTAGCCCTAACCTTAATAGTTGGTAAATGAGATTTTTCCCTTGTGTGATGTAGTAGTAGACTGGGTTTTAGCCTAGATATTATCACCCAGCCCAGTGTAACTCACAGAAGATAAAACTGGAACATTCTGTCCATTGTCTTAAAATTCTAGAGGAAAATTCAGGTCTCCTCCAAAAAGAACTCAATTTCTAGTGATTTCATACATGTAGTTTTCATTGTAATAGTATGGAAGCACCATTGCTTTCTTCTGGAATGTTTTTTTCAAAATCCCAATCTAGTCTGCAGTCCTAGTTGTTTCCAATCCAAGTACAAACTGAGCTCCTGCTTGATGTCTGAGCCCAAAGAAGGTCATCCAGATGCTATCACCTGCTAAAATTCTGGAAGAAAAGCTGTTCTGGTTGTTGTCAACAACAATAACACCCATATCACCTATATTAGTAGGAAGAAACAACAATCTTTTCTGTGCTGCAGTTCCTGTGATGAGAGGAAAGTTAAGGTTTTTTTCACCTCTCTAGTGATATGGGATAACCACTGTTTACTCCCCAGTTTTGAAAACATCTGCTGTCAAAATTCACAAGTGAGAATTCTGAGAATAATTTTACATTGTACTCAAAATGTTTGGTCCTGATTTCCCCAGCAACCCTTCTGAAATAACATTGCACATGAAGGAGGATGCAAGATAAGAGAGAGAAGTCTTCACTTCATCCAGTTAGAAAACTTTGATCTGCTCCTGCATTCATTTTCATATCTGATGAGTAGACCGTTATCTTGTTTTCTAATCACACCACTCAGCTAGGGATGTGGGTGTAGCACAAACTGTAATTATGCTACAGAACCTGCTAGATAATGGAAGGCTGTGAATTCTGAACACTTTTGAGATGTGGCCTGGGGAATAATTCAGATGACTGCTAAAAAGCAAGAAAACTCTCTTCTGTGTCAGACTGATTAAAGCAATGGCATGATGCAGCTCCGTCAGAACTCTTCCCCTATTTCCAGACACACAAAATGCCAAATTTCAGTAGAACACTTCTCATAGAACCTGGCCAGCTTCAGCAATGTCCTTCCAAAGCATTATCCCCCGACTGTCTGCCTTCCAGAAGCCTTGACCTACCACACAAATAGTTCCTTGTTTCCAGTCTGTTTGTGGCTGATGGGAGCTGGAGCTCAAAACATCTACAAACCACTGGATTGCCTGCCTTGCAATGGAAAATCAATAAGCACTTTGGGATTAAAGACTGCATTTAGCCAACGTTTTCAAAGAAATATAAAGAATGCTGTATGAAGATAAGCAGCAAAAGTTAAATAACCCACATTATTTTAAGATAATGGGTACTTTCAGCACATGTTTATTGTGCAATTGACTGGTCTCACTGATGAGATTTTTCACCTGTCTTGATGGCATCAACTTCCATTTTTAATTCTACCTTCTATTTTTTTCTATTCTCAGAAAATCAGTAATAAGAAGGAGAAATGCAATAGCTACACATTACCTTTGATTGGTAGTGGTAAACATTCTCCAATTGGCTGCAGCTATTGCTTTAAAAAGGCATGTGACCAGTTCCCTTTCTCTTAAATGGCATTCAAAAGCACATGTTCATAATTGATCAAACACCTATTATGGCCAGAAAAATGGCAGTAGGTTCTAACTGACTTTCATCCACTGCAACTCCAAAAATTGCAAAACCTTCAGCCCGAAAGCCTAGAGAGGTGTTGCCAGTCAGGGTGGACAATATTGGATGAGATCAGAGATGGGCAACCTGCAACAGCCCAGGGTCCTTTGTAACTGATCAGTACAAACCATTGACAAAACGGAGTCTTCCTTGGTAACCTGTTGTGTGAAGAGGACAGAGAGGGGAAAAAAAGTTGTTAGAGACAAAATGGACCAGACGTTTTTCTCCCTCTCTCCAAATATGAGGACCAGGGATAGTTCAACATAACTGCCTGGAAGGAGATTTCAAACAAAGAAAGCAGTTCATAACTGACTTGTGGAATCCATTGCCAGAATACATGGGGTTGGCCACTAATTTGGGTAAATTCATGGAGAACAGGCCTACTGAGGATGACTAATCTTGGACACTCCATGTTACCTCTGGGTTGAGGGAAGCATGCCTCCAAACACCAGTTGTGTGGGAACAACAATGGGAGAAAAGTATGTCTCCATCTCCTGTTTGTGAACAAGAAGATGGACTTTGACCTGATCTAACAGGGCTCTTCTTATGTTAAAAAGAAAAACTATGTTGGAATAAGAGAGTGAAAGAGAAGGGAACACCTTCTCTTGTGTGAGAGAGAGAAAGAGAAAGAGATGGATGTGTCAGAGAAAGAAATGGGTGGTTCCTCTTATTGTTGGCTTTAGCTCCACAAACGTTGACAAAGTATACTGAAAAAGCTACCTCTGCAGAAAAAATTGCCCACTTTTAGATGATCTAATGCTCAGATTCAATCTAAGATTATATAAGATTTAGCATAAGATCAGTATAAGATTCAGATCAACCCAACCAACCTGGACAATTTTTGTCCAGTTTCTAACATTCCCTTTTTAGGGAAGGTTGTGGAGAGAGTATTCTCATGGTAGCTTCAAAGGACCCTGGATGAAGCAGATTATCTGGATCCTTTCAGTCAGGGTTCAGATCAGGGTATGGGTGTAATGGCATTGATTGCACTCTTGGATGACCTCTGGCAGGAGCAAGATGGGAGTAGTGCATCCATTCTTGCTCTTGTCCTCTCAGTGGCTTTCGATTCCATCGATCATGATATCCTTCTGGACTGGCTTCAGGAGTTAAGGGTGGATGGCACTGTGTTGCGCTTGTTCTTCTCCTTCCTCCAGGGTTGGTTCCAGTTGGTGTTGATGGAGGGGGGGGGGGAGATCCAGCCCGTGGCCCCTACTGTGTGGCATGCCCCAGGGCTCAGTTCTCTCTCTTCTCCTGTTTAACATCTACATGAGACCACTGGGTGAGGTGTTCAGTTTGGGGTGAAGTATCATGAATATGCTGATGATACCCAGCTTTATATCTCCATCCCAGGCCCTCTGAGTGATGCCATAGGTGTCCTGTCCCAGTGTCTGGAGGCTGTAGGGGTCTGGATGGGGCACAGTGGGCTTTGACTCAACCCAAGCAAGACAGAGTTGCTCTGGATATTTGGATATTCTGGGGACAAGGCTTTTCCATCTTTGGTTCTGGATGGGGTAATACTACCCCAGACAGATCCAGTATGCAATCTGGGGGTTCTCCTGGGTTCACGGCTCCTCTCGAGCAGGTGGCAGCCGTGGCTAGGAGGGCCTTTGCACACCTCTGGGTGGTGCACCAGTTGTGCCCATTCCTGAACAGGGAGGCCTTGCTCACAATCACCCATGCCCTCATAACCTGTTGCTTGGACTACTGCAGTATGCTGTACTGTACATGGGGCTGCCCTTGAAGAGCATTCAAAAGCTTCAGCTGGTACAGAATGCAGCTGCACAGATAGTAAATGGTGTCAGATATGCAACGTATATCGCACCACTACTGCGTGAGCTGCATTGGTTGCCAGTGTGCTTCCGGGTGCAATTCAGGGTGCTAGTTGTAACCTTTAAAGCCCTTCATTGCTTGGGACCAAGTCACCTGAGGGACTGCCTTTTCCCAATGTTTTCTACCCGACTGATTTGGTCTGGCAGGTTGGGCTTGTTATGGGCCCTGTCAGCCTAGGAATGTCAGCTGGCAGGGACCAGGAGACGTGCCTTCTCTGCTGTAGCCCCTGCCCTCTGGAACATCCTCCCTTCAGAGATTAGGATGGCCCCAACCCTGTTGACCTTTCGTAAGACTTTAAAGACCTGGCTATGTGTTTGGGCCTGGGGCCCCAAATGTGTTAATGGGCCCATCTCCTGGCTATACTGATAATTATTATGATAATTTTCTCAGCTGCTGTTTATATTTATTTTTGTATTGTTTTTAATTGTTTTTATTGTTTTAGAATTGTTTGTCACCCAGAGTCCCTTGGCTGAGAGGAACTGCCATAGAAATTAAATAAATAAATACAATGGCTTTGTATGTACTAAGGCAAAGTGGATGGGGAAGAGGTCTGAACTTTCCAGTTTACCAAGAGAAATATCTTTAAAAGAATCTGTGTGGAGGGTTGGCTCTGGAGAAAATGGAAGACGTCTGCAGTAGTATCTCGTGCCTGGGAAACGTCCCTTTTATTGACGAGTGCTCTTATATATGAATTATGCCTGCTTTGAATTGTACCCCACAGTAGAATTGTTTTTAATGATAAAGCAGGGATCAAATGTTTATAAATGAGTTTTTAAAAAATAAATACATCTTAGAAGGGATGGTGGGGAAATGCCATGAACTGACTGAGATTATTTCTGAGGGTTTTTCCCATGCTGTCATTCCAGGAGGAGCACCACTGAATAATTTGTACTCTAAGGATGCTGCAGAAATCAATACAGATTTATTGCCAAAGCCATGGAAATGCAAAAGGGAATTGTCTGTTCATCTTGAATGACAGCTGATCTGGTAACCTGCCAGAAGTGATATCCTGAAGATTCATGTCACTGAGTTGCTGCTTTTTCAGGGTCTCCGGTGAGGTTGTTATTAATCTCTCTCTCTCTCTCTTTTCTTCTAATTCTCCCTGCAAAGTTCTTTAAAGCATGGTACAGATTAGGACAATTTCAGCCAGACATCAGAAAATGATGCCACTTTCAAACATATCTTTAGACAGCATTGAAATAAGGCATGTTATTTGTCTGCAAATAAATGATACCGCTGGATAAATAATATATGAGGATTTGCTTGTTGTTGTTTTTTAAAGAACACTTTTTTTCTGCAGCAGAAAAAAAGGAAGCATTACAGCTGCTTCCATCCCTCCACTAAATACCTCTTTTAGAATTATGGCCCAATTCACAGTCCAACCTCATTTAGGGATCTGCAAAACCTGTCCCCTTATTTTGGCTGGTATCCCTGTCTACCCAGATCTAATGACATATATGTTCAGGTCTAGGCAGAGCCAAATCATGGCTGTGTGTTTGCTGCATGTTATTTCCTGCAGTGGATTTAATATAATATAAATTAATAGATATATAGTTCTTGCTATTAGCACGTGAACTTTTTGCATATCGTGTAGACTCCAAAGGACTTTTTCATGGAAATGCTCTATCTCAGTTGCTGGAAAGGATGGTGGCCACAGCAAGAGCAGTTAAACAGTAGAGCCAGTGATGTGGATACGTATACCTAGATATCAATAAGGTATTTGATAAAGTTGACCATAGCGTGGGATGGATGGTCCCACTACCAGATGGATTCACAACTGATCGAGCAACTGTACCCAACATGTGGTCCTTAATGGATTTGTGTCTATGTGGAGGGAGGTATGCAATAGGGTTCCTCAGGGTTCTGTCCTGGCCCCAGTGCTCTTCAACTTTTTATAAATGACTTAGACAAGATAATAGAAGGGATGTTCATCAAATTTGCAGGTCACACAAAGTTGCAGTGGGGATTGGTAACATCTCAGACGACAGGCTCAAGGTTCAAAAAGACCTTAAATAGCCTTGAACATTGGGTCCTACCCAACAAAATGCTGTTTAATGGTGAGAAAAATAAGGTTCTGAACTTAGGTAGGACAAAACGGGTGCACAAATACAAAATAGGCGGTACCTGGCTTGGCAGTAGTACTTGTGAGAAGAATTTGCGTATCCTGGTAAACCACAGAGCCAGCAATGTGCTGCAGCTGTCAAGAGCCATGGCAGTCTTGGGCTGCATCAACAGAGATATATTGTTCAGATCATGGGAATCACTTTGCACTAGTCAGACTACACCTGGAATCCTGTGTCCAGTTCTGGTCACCACAATACAAGGAGGAAGTCAAAAGACTGGAAAGAGGGCAGAGAAACAAAGATGATAAGGAGCTTGGAGGCTAAATTCTATGAAGATCTGTTAAAGAAATTTGGTATGTTTAGCCAAAAGAAGAGAAGGCTAAGGGGAACATGATAGCAGTCTTCAAATACTTGAAGGACTGTCATAGGGAAGAGGATGTGGATGTGCCTGAAACTTCACAGAGTGATCTAAACTCAAAATAAGAAATTTTTGACTGTAAGAACCGTTAAGCAGTAAAACAGCCTGTCTCCTGAAATTCTGGGTGTTTCATCAATGGAGCTTTTCAGACAAATATTGAACAACTATTTCTCTGGAACAGGATGGCATTCTTGCCCTTGGCAGGGGGTTGGACTAGAAGAGTTAGAAGGTCCCTTCCAGTCCTATTATTCTATGACCCAGAAAAGTGGCAGACTCTCCTTCATTGGATATATTCAGACAGAAGTTAGTTAGCAGGACATTGGACTAGACTATCTTTAAAGTTCTTTCTAACCCTTACTTTCAATGATTCATAGATAGACAGACAGACAATTCCCCCCCTATATTTTCTGCTTGCTTTTTTTTTTGCACACCTATTACTCCAAGTATGAAAGAAATGCAGGTGGTCACATTTCAAACTAGTTTAATTACAAGAGACTGGCAGATGGTATGAGGCTTGTTTTCTACCATGATAGCTCTCCTATCTCCTGAGGTTCAAATACATTACTACCAGGAGGCTGAAAAACCTAAAGCAGTGAGAATACATCACTGAAACCTTGAATTATCCTAGTTTGAATGTTCAGAGGCAGAAGATAAGCATTTGTACCAGAATCTCTAGATGCTGCCAAACTGTTCCTCCAGGAAATGTCCCACAAGACATAGTATTTTGTGTTTCCTGAGCCCTGGACCAAGAACACTTGTTAGGCCTGTGGGCACATCTGGAATGTTGAGAGCATCTCATAAAAATGGTTACCTTGGGGATGGCTTGCCTACTTATTAAATGGTTAACTTAGTGGGCAATACCAGTCATAAAACATCCACTTGGCTTCAGCCATCCATCATTTTCATTTTTTAAAAAAAGTGTCAGCAGTATTTTCACTTCAAGAGACATACATTCCAAGACAGGGTTGATCAGTTTAGATCAGGATGTGAAGCTGTTTCATCTGGGCCCTGGCAATGAGGGGCAAGCATGTTATGCTTCTTCCTCAACTGTGTCCTCTATTGAAACACCCTAATAAAAGCCATGGTGTGCCCACATGGCATCACTGTAGCACAGAAACCAGCTAAAGCCCTCCAAAACACCTTAAGTAAACCAAAAGACTCAGTAGCCCAAGAAGAAAAAAACAGGAGTCATCCACAACATACAGTGTAAGGACTGTAACAGCCACTATGTAGGACAGACAGGCAGAAGACTAGCAGAGCACATCCATGAACACCAACTAGCAGTCAGAAGATACGATGAAAACTCCTTAATCTCACAACACATGGACAGACTCAACCATAGTTTCAATTAGACCAAGCTAAATCCAAAAACACTAGGGAATTCATGGAAGCTTGGTGTTCAGACAAATCATCTATCAATAAACACATAAAAATAAAATATATTTACACACTATTCAAAAGAGACAACAAAAAAAGCTAAAAAGGAAACAAAAAGACCAGAACACATCCTCTCCAGTAGCTAACACCAAGATAAGCAGGGATTAACAACACCAGGCAAACAATCAATCAGAAAACAATACTCTGATCAAGGAACTACCAAGGAGAAAACCACACCCCCAACAACACTGGCAGGGCAAGCTACTGTATATAAACAGGGAGCAAACCCCACACTCACAAGCACTGATGATGTTACCTAGTTGGGTAATGAAACATCTGCAAGCAGACAACCAAGCTCAGAGAGCATCAAGAACTCCACAGTTCAACCTGAACTATAGATGTTCTCTTCTATTGGAAAAGAATACAATTGATGAGAAAGTGGAAAGGGTTATCTAAGCAACTTTAGCAGCAACAGGCATACACAGCATTCTGACATCCAGCTGCCAGGAGCAAAAGTCACAATAAGCAGCCACAACTCTGCTTAAAATGCTACCTGCAGTTCAGCTTGGCAGCTCAGCTTGAAGCCTCAGAAGCAAACCTGCTTAGAGCTCCGCTTGGAGCTTGAGAACAACTCTGCATCAGAGTTTGGAAGAGAGACAGAGGAAAAACAAAGGAGTCTCTGAAACCAAGCTTAGGCTGCACCAAATGTTGCAGGCAAAGACTGGGCCCTACTTATCCAGTCCCTTCAGAACAAATGCAACTCTAAAGGTCATGGCGGGGGGGAGTTTGAAAGTTGTTTTGTAAAATGCCTTCATCTAGCCTATTGTGTGGCCAGTCATAGCCAAAAGACACCCCTCCCCCCAGTTCACACTACTGTTGACACAGGCATAACAAGCTCCCCCCCCCCCAGTTTTCACATTCTCAAACCCTTGTGCACCCATCCACCTCCTTTCTTCCCACTCCCTTCATATTCACACAAACACTAGTTGACCTCCTACTGATGCTTTTCTCTCACACAGCCAACCAACCTTCTCCATCCCTCTCTCATGCGCACGTGTGCACACATTCCCAAACATGCTTTCCACCCTTCAGTTTCAGTGTGGAAGAATGGAGAGTCTACATATTTTTGGAAAGCCTCACCAGCTGCAGTGGAAGCATCTATAGGCAGCAAAAAAGGCCACCAACTGTCCATCTTTGTTCCAGAAGAAGCTTTCGCCTAGAATGTCCTAAAGCAGGCCTTTGCTCTTTGGACATGCAGAAGTTTGTCAGTTCTAATTCTTCCTTCCTTCCTTCCTTCCTTCCTTCCTTCCTTCCTTCCTTCCTTCCTTCCTTCCTTCCTTCCTTCCTTCCTTCCTTCCTTCCTTCCTTCCTTCCTTCCTTCCTTCCTTCCTTCTCCCTGGAGCTCTGTATGCTGCTCAAGAATACTTGACATTCAGCAGTGGCTGCACAGAGTGTGTTTTCTTTCAGCTGTGCCTCCCCACTTGGATTGCCTCTGCTCTGACTTGCAAATCCTTTCCAGAAGTGATTGCAATTAAAAATGTGATTAACATTGATGTTCTTGGGCACTCCAGTGTACTCAAAAGCTCCATGAGCACCTCTTGGCTCTGAACTGTTCTTTCAATATGTTGATCTCAGGAAAACAGGGAGTTTATCCCTCCACTCCACCCAAAAAAATGCTGTTCTGACATTGAAGTGGTACTCTGAAGGGCAAGAACCTTGCCGAAACAGTGAGAAAAGTTTGCTGACTTCATCCCTTGCTTTATATATATTTATTAATTGTTTTGTTTATTCCAGGCTTATTAAATCTCCCTCCAATATTCAGTTTTTTCCCACACCTCTTCATGCACATTTTCTTTTATATGCATAGTCTTTTTATACACGTTTTTCTGTGACACAGATGTGGGTTTTTTGTGCTATGAACTGCAGCACCAGTATTCAGAAAAGTGCAATTGTCAAGCTTTGACTACATTTCAGTTCATGTGGAAGTTCCAGTTTATTCCAGGCTTATTAAATCTCCCTCCAATATTCAGTTTTTTTCCCACACCTCTTCATGCACATTTTCTTTTATATGTATAGTCTTTTTTATACACGTTTTTCTGTGATACAGATGTGGGTGTTTTGTGCTATGAACTGCACCACCAGTATTCAGAAAAGTGCAATTGTCAAGCAATTGCAGGGGAAATTAAAGACATTCATTTTAAAATCTGAACTAAATCCATTCCTTCACCATTCCTGCAGGTGACCAGCTAATTCTCTCCCAATCCACGGAGGACGTAGGATGAAGCAGGTATGGAAAAAATCTAATATTTTTGGTCTCTCTAATTTTTTAAATATTTTAAATTTAATTCAACAAGCTCCAGAATTTTTTCAGAAGTTGACTGTGTGGATGTACAACTTTGATACATGGGTGTACATTTTTTCCAAACGTATGTATTTTCCTTTGAAATTCTGCCTAACAAAGACACCCAGGGCATCTGCAGTTGTGGTCACTGGGTTTAAAATGGGAGAAGACCAGGCAGAAGGGGCAGGGCTTCAATTGCCCAGTTGCACTGGCCATTTTGAAGCCAGTGGTCACAGCTGTTGAAGCCCCTGCAAACACATTTTTTACAATATATATTTGCAAAAAATGTACACACACACACACACACTATACTTACTTTAACAACTGTATGAAGTTTTGTACAGAGTGTTCCTTATACTTTTTTCTAAAAATGTTGATATAATTCAGAGAACTGCAAATGTCAAATGTTAATTATATTTGAGACTGTGTATTTGTTCAGAAATATGACACAACAGTGGACAAAAATTGCACTATATAAATTGTAATCTTTTCACATTATGTTGATGGGGGTCGTAAGTAATTTGGCATTTGTTACCATCTTATGTGGCAGTGACTAATTAGACAGCCCCTTTAGTTGAAGGAATTGTGAAAATCACCCAATAATTTTTCACAATGAATCTCACTATTGGTTAATTGTCCACATTTTCTAAGGCGTAAAATCAATGCAGGATAAGAAATGGATTCAGTAAGTATTGTTAGCTATAAGGTTTCTTATTTTAAAAAAAAGGAAAAGTAAAATCTATAATTGATTAGATTAATATATTTGAAAGACTTGGAAATTACTTTTCGTGAAAAAAAGAAGTATTTTGAAAAAGAAACCCTATAGTGTAGGATAAATTTATTCATAGTTGATCTTCATTTATCAACTAGATTAACATTAACAATATTTTTCCTAATTGATTAGCTTTATCTGTACAAATGTCATTCTGGACAAAAATATTGAATATAGATGTTAAAGTATTTGTATGAGAGAGAGAGAGAGAGAGAGAGAGAGAGAGAGAGAGAATTTTTATTTCCTTTCTTTGTTCTTCAGTTTTATTTTCATCATTTATTTAATTTATTTAGTAGGTTTGTTCCTCCTGGATCAAGCAAAGGAGCATTAGTCCAATGTTACGTCATACAACATCTAACTGGATGTCTCTGAGAAGGTCCCAAAAGTCAACCAGAAAGTAGTAGTTAGCCTATTTCCACCATTGGTCCCAACCAGCTGGGATTTAGTGGCTTTTTTGCAGAGACAACTATTTGAAGAATGAGACCACAGCAATAGATTAGCTTGGTGGGGATTCTAACCACGTGGATAGGAAAGATCTGATCATCCATTTTTTTCTACTTTTTATAGTCACTTGAGAGGATTGTGACAGTCTAGGGAATAGTGATTAAAAAAAAATCAGATGTGCAGGTATAAGATAGACAGAACCTGGCTTAGCAGTAGTACTTACAAGAAAGAACTGGGTGCCTTGGTAGACCACAGATTAAGCATGAGCCAGCAATGTGCCACAGCTGCCAAAAAGCCAATGCAGTTTTGGGTTGCATCAATAGAAGTATAGTGTCAAGATCATGGGGAGTGATAAAATTGCTCTATGGTGCACTAGTCAGACCACATCTAGAATACTGTGTCCAGTTCATCCCTTTACAAAAAGGACACTGAAGAACTGGAAAGAGTGCAGAGAAGAGCAACAAGGATGGTAAGGGGCTTGGAGCCTAAATCCTATGAAAAGCAGTTAAAAGAACATGGCATGTTTAGCAGAGAGGAGAGGAAAAGAGACATGATAGCAGTCGTCCAATACACAATGGAGGAATTTCCTGACTGTGAGAGCTATTAAGCGGTGGAAAGCCTACCTTCTGAAGTCATGGGTGCTCCATCACTGGAAGTTTTCAAACAGAAGTTGGAGGTCCATTTATCTGGGAAGGTCTGAGGATTCCTGCCCTGGGCTGGAGGTTGGACTAGGAAACCTCAAAGGTCCCTTTGAACCCTATAATTCTATGATAGTGTTTCTCACCTTGGCAGCTTTAAGACAGGTGAACTTCAACTCCCAGAATTCCCCAGCCAGCATGGGAAGGTGAAGTCCACCCATCTTAAAGCTGTTAAGGTTGAGAAACATTGTTCAATGATAATAATGATGCCATAAAGAGTAAGACACAGTAGGGACTTGTCTAGAATAAATCCTGACATTGTTCTTTTTTAAAAAAAGGTTACTAGCCAGCAGTGCTCACAATAACATCAAAATGACATGTGTGGTGACATCCTCACGCAAATGCCACAATTACATGTTCAGGTCCTGGAAGTTGGACACAAGGGCTTAAGTCATGGCATTTGCTTGATATTATCATACCCATTTTATCATTTGCTCCCCTTTGCCCTTCCCTGCAGGGAACCAAGTTACCAGCTTGGTGGATTTAGGAAGACTATTCAGTATATATAACTTATCTTGATTTCAGCAAAGTATTTTACAGTTACTCTAGAGATCTGCGTACTTGTTAAATGTGGACTAAATGATGTGGATATCAGGTGGATTCCATGCTGCTTGGAAACCAAACTCTGAAGCTGCTCAGTTCTTCATCAGATTGAAGGGAAGTTTGAAATGGTTCTGCAGGGTACCCTAGTACTTTTCAAGATTTTTATTGGATTTGACTAAAGGCATTGGGAGAACCCTTTTCTCATTCATTCGTTCATTCATTCGTTCATTGTCACTCAGTGAACTTCCTTGGCTGAGAATGAACTGAAATCACACTTTCTCCAGTCCAAATTTGCCCCAAATTTGTTATCTTCATGAAAAAAAAAAAAAAAAACCCAAGGAGAAATAGCTAAGCTCAGAAGATAGGGATAACATTTAAGAAGATCATGACAAAACAGGAAATAGGGTAAAATGAACCCATGGGGAGAAAATCAAATGTAAAGGTATAATATAGTTTAGCCATTATGATGTAGTAATTCTCAAGCTGAATATGAGTTGGTAATATGGTGCGTCTGCAGAAAAGAAAAATACTGTTTTTTGCCCACATCCATGCCAAAATAATCTCCAAGTCCCCAAGCTACACTTCTCATTGGAAAGTACATGCAAGTCCTTCAGTAGAAGAATGCCAATTTAAGTTGTGTGAATATGCCTCAATGTCTAAATTAATGTTGCATTTTAAAAATAAATCTGATGCAGAATTCAGTTCAATATGAAAACCATCTTTAAACTATAATTCTACCCATGAATTTAGATCAAATCCAAAATTTGGGTTGGTCCTACCGTAAAGTTTTATTTAAGTCATAGATAAACTGTTAATAAGGATAGATTTCTTCTAGACTAGATAAGTTTGTAATTTTTCATTTTAACATATATTTTATGCTGTGCTGATTACTATTGTAGAACCAAACTGACATTATTCTGAGACTGTGTACTTAATTTACTTAATCTTATTACATTTGTAAATCCTTTGTTTATTTGCTTGGTGCTTTTCTTCTTCTCCCGCCACCTTTTCTTGTTCCTTTTAAATTCTGCTCTTTTTTTTTTCATTTAAATCATTCAGTAGAAATTAAAACATTAGATAAAGCATTTCGGTGATAAGAACAATTCAATTCACTTTCAACTGAACACTGAGGCATAACAGGCTCTTTGGAATACACGGAGACCCAGTGAATTTAAAGTAACAGCAAAACTTTACTGCTTACAATGTACATTTGCTCTTTCTCACCCACATACACACACTCATCCACACTTACCCATCTCCTCCTCAACTAGGCTGCCAGGCATTAGCTAGAGGGGTGGAAGCCGCCAAGTCTGGATCCAAAGACAACTCAAGGAGTGGGCGGGCTTCAGGACCCCTTTTTATCCCCCCGAGTTCTTGCTTTGTTGATTAGCTGGGACTGAAGTTTTTTCCACGTGCTCAGACCCAACTTCCTTTGCCTGGTTCAGGTGACATTTTTTCCTTTGTTTCCTTAATGACTTGTTTCTTTCTTACCTACCTTCCCAAAGGGAAGTTTTAGACAAGACCCTTGCCTTTTTGTCCTCTCTGCTTACACGCCTGCTTCATCTTTGGTTATGGCAGTTTCAGCCTAGTCTCACATATGACAACTTTGCTCCTACTTATTTTTCCTGCCCTTTATTCTACTACCTTGGGTTCCTTGGATTACGGTGAGCTCTTTGTCTTTACATCTTCATCCCCTGGCATGGTGGACTGAGTCTGTGATTTTGCTGCCACAGATCAACTCAGATGTTCCTCTGGGGAAAAAAAAGGCTTATTTCTTTCTCCACTAACTCCTTCCCAATCAAGCTTCAGTGATGGACAATTTCCCTGCCACCCCAGCCTCTCGTAACATGAGGCCACATTTTCTCTTGGTAGCTGGCATGCGCTGCAAGTGATGGCATCTGGCCATTTCTATATAGAACTGATTCATCTGATAATTTTATTTGCTGTTTGTCACTGATAAGCAGCCACTGTATACATACACTCTCCTGCTTCCTTGGCAACTAGGAGCTTTTACTAGATATGAGATTGTGTGCCTCTTTTGAGCTGTTCTAAAATGGTTTTTAATTCAGAGCCAAATAACATTTCCTTCCCGCTCTTTCTGAAGGAGGAGAAGGAGGAGCAGCAGCAACAGCAGCAGCAGCAACTGACTTCTTTCATAGCCAGTGGCATCAAAATAATGACTGTCTAGCCCTTTCAAGAGGGCTCAGGTGTACTGTTGCAGTGTCATTATTGCCCATTGACTCTGCCCCATCTGTGCCTGTATCTGCAGGTAGAATAAAACAGCTGTTAGAGTCAAGGAAAGGGTTGAGGTCTTAAGCTTGCCTCAGGACACAGGGAGAGAGGGAACAGCACATCCCTCCTTGGTCTTTGGGCCTTTAGTTGATGAGCTATATAAAATTGTACCTCAGCAGGTAACAGCACATGGCTGGTCTTTTTGGGTTCAGAGGTTAAACGGGATCAGGCCTGATCAGAAATCCTAGAGTTCTAGGCTGGGCTGGGAAGTTAAAAGATTTTCTGAGAAAAAAGTCCATGGCAAAGCCCTTCTGAACTATGCCTGAGAAAACAATATTGGTTGGTCCACAAAGCCATGAGCTGAGCTCGACTTGAAGGAGACATTACCTTTTGCAGAACTGTGGAGAATCATGGTCTTCTTGCAGTTTATTTATTTACCATGCAAACTTGTGGGCAATACCATGCCTTCCTGCATCTTTGTAACAAAAGCATCAATAGGCATGGATGGAAAGGTAATCTTTGGGAAGTCAAATTAAGGGACATTACATCAGGCAAGTCTGAGCAGAAACTCAACCCACAACCAGTCAAGACCTCCAGTGGAAATAAAGAAAATTTCATATATCAAGTCAGGCCATTGGCCCATCCAATACCTTTTCAACATGGTGCCCAGGGGCAGCAATGTGCCCATGGATTGCTTTTGACATCTGATGGACTCTCTGCCCAACCTGACTTTCTCTCTGTGTGTATATTTATATGTATATGTGTATATCTATGTGTGTGTGTGTAATAGTAGTAGTAGTAGCAGCAGCATCAGTCTGAAACAATCCACTTCAGGATGATGACCTTGCCATTGAAAGTTATAGACCATGCTACTATGTCGGTCCAGTGCAGGTGATAGATAGATGTTTTTCAGTTTCCCAGCTTACTGGTTCAAAGTCACCCATCTAGCCTCTGTACCTAAGGGAGGATTAGAATCTGAATCTCCCCATTTCTAGTCCAGCACCTTAACTGCTACACCACCTTGGCTGAGATAGAGATATACGCATATACACAAACACAAATGAAATTGGCATATTGCAAAGCAAAGTGACATTGTTTGGAGCCCAGGGTTTAGTTAGACATTTTTAAAGGATGGGAGATGACTGCAGACTAGAGGTCTAATATTTGAAGTGCCCTCATCTGTTCAGACAAAAAAGGTAGACATATGGAATACTTTGGAAGGTATAGAGAATCGTGGAGAACAGCCTCACTATCGTGCCTGTTAAACTGCATTGTATTAGCTTTCCATGTTTTAAATATCTTTTTTTTTTTTTTTAAGTGAATGGAGAAACTTGTTGGGTACAAAGAAATACATCTGTAGCCATATTGTCATCAGTAACTTTATATGGTGAATGCATAAAAGGTTCTTTCGTTTAACTCTTCTATCTCATGGAGTTCCTGTCTCTCCAGTGACAAGGACAACCATAAGCGGTTACTTTGGGATGTATTTTCTTCCTTTAGCAATAATATATGGCAAGTTAATAACATGATTAGACATCTGGAATTCTCTTTTTCTTATAGCACAAGCAACAGGGAGGATTGTCTAGAACACACACAGAGAGAGAACTAACATTTCAACAAGTTTCATTGTTTTATCTCTTCTTTTAATGCTTTTTCCAGCTTCTTTAAATGGCATACCAACAGATTTGCTCTGTTAAGAGTAATGACTCCATCATTTAGCGAATAAGGATAATATTGAGTCGTCTTCTATTAAAAATTCCTACATAATTGCTTACTTTCTCTAAAACAAACTCTCTTGGGGTTTTTCCTTCAACAGTTGATTTTAGGTGTATTTTAATGGCATTTTATTATTTTGGTAAAACCCCTGTAAGTTGCCTGGTAGGCTTGTGGGAAATAAAGCAGGGCATTAATGTTGCAGAGGAATCAGTTGAAGTATTCAACTGATTAGTATTCAAGCATGGTGTCCAGTAGGCCAGAATTCTCATTAAATGGGATAGAAGATGGATATTCATGTGATAGAAGAAATCAAGATGGAAAGTCCAATAATGCGAGTCTGAGAAAGGTTTTGGTGCTGAAGAGGAAAGACAAGTTCAAATGGGACCTGACTGATAACAAACATCTTTTTGCCCTGATGCAACCTTACACAGCCTTCCTGAATTTTTGATGCAGCCTCCTCCCACCCTGAATCTATTTGCCACTGAAAATGCAGGGTTCAGTTTAATATTAGAAAAAGAAGTACTTGACAAATGAAAAAAAAATAAATAACCAGGATGGATATGAATGTAAGAGTTATGGGATAGGAGACCAGGGAAATTGGAGAGAGCAATATTTTTCTCATCTAAGTTTTAGGAAGTGGTTACAAATTATTGGAACGGGGATTCTATCATATATAAAATAGAGTTGCTATTCAAGTCAAGGAGTTTCTTTGCTTCATCAAACATTACCTCTCTTGTCCTTCTGCCTCTGCTCCGTGAGAAGAACATGCAAGGGAAATATGTAGTCTATAATCTGTTCCTGTTCTGGCTGAGGAGTTCAGTTCTCTCCAGCTTGCCTGCCTTATTGGTCCCAGAGAGGCTTGCCCACAATATGAAGAATCAAAAGGAGAAGGATATTTTAAACCATTGGCAGGTGAGGCTTTGCCAGAGGCTTTCCCATTAATCTTTAAACACTGAAAGCTGCTTTTTTGTGTGTGAGTGTGGTAGAACTGTCTAATGTATCAAACCATGCCAGCAGTGCAGAATAGAAGGTCACATTCACAAATGTAATGCAGCAGCATGGTTAAGGTAGAGGTGGAGAAAGACAGGTCGCTGAAAGATGTCCATGCCTGGCAATAACATTGGCATAAATTATCATCTGGATTAAGCTCAAATCAATGCTCTTTCAGGGAAGACTTGGCACCCTACTCTGAAATCATCCTAGCCAATACAGTTAATATGAACATACTGCTGGGCCATAAGCTTATCAGTTGCCAACCAGCCAGTCTAGCCTACAGCTGTGATGGAATGTCAGGGTGACCTTGGAAGGCGGAGGGAAGAGATGCTGCCTAGGGAATAAAAGAGAAAGGAGTCCACAACAGAGTAATGGCCAAAGAAAGAAACTTACGAAGGATCCACCCTAACTACTCAGGTGGTAGGTAGGGAGGGCGGGAGATTTGAACTTTCAGACTTGCAAAATTCTGTTAATGTAGCTTTACAATAAAGTAGAATTAGCTCATCTAGTCGTGTTTCCTATCTGGCTTACCTAGGAAGGCTGAGAACAGTCTAGGACAGTGATTCTCAACCTTTTTGAAGCTGCCGCCCCCCTAAGGAGCGGAAAATTTTTCAACACCACCCTTTGTGAAGATCCTGTAATTTAGGGTATGGGGTGGGGGGAGTTACTGAATTATAAAAGGCAAAAATTTTAAGTAATTTTTTTCAGTAGACTTAAACACCAAATTTGTTCGATTTAACTCAATACTTTTGCCCTGGAAGGTAATTGCATTCCTTTTATTAAAATTAAAATGACTAATGCAAAAAAAATGCTTAAATGCTCTTTTATGTAAATACGTTTATTTCAAAATCCTGTAAATACGTTTATTTATTTTTTTGATGCTCTTTTTTTAATTTTTTTAATTTTTAATTTAATTTTATTTTTTTTACAAATGCTTTTTTAATGTTTAAAAATTCTTTATTCTTAATTAGATAATTTAAAAAAAACAGCAAAAAAATACGCTAAAAGAGTAATATCAATGAAACATGCTTGATTATGTCAGTGGGATGGTTGTGCTTGATGGTTCAGAGCCAGTTTCTGAACGTTCGGGAAAGATAACTATTTCTCAAAATTAATAATTCACGACCACGATAAAGAACTAATAAGCGCACTTACCTAGCCGACTGGCCAAATAAACAATGAAAGTAAATCGAAACTGAGGGGAAAAAACAGAAATGAAGCGAACGAAAAGCAACTCAAGAAATACGGGTCAAATCAAACATTCATATTGAAAGGACGCTCAACGCACACGCTGCGATTAATCGCGCGGGAAAACAGCTGACACATGCGCTGTGCTGGTTGGGATCAGAGAAGAATCGTAGTGTCGAGTTCTTCAAGGTCAGCCTACCTAGAATACAAATTCGTCTCACCATTCTTAGAAGTGCGTGAGGGCAGCCGTCGCGTAAGTTCGTTTTATTGCTGGTACAAATGGTGTAAACTGGATAATCGATTTAATAAATTTTTTGGGGAGCTTTAAAATTAAGTTCGAATGCCAAAACATGCTCATTGCCCCTCTACTGCCCAAAACATATCCACCGCCCCTCAGCATCCTCCCACCACCCCCCGGGGGGCAGTACCGCCCCCATTGAGAACCAGTGGTCTAGGATTCCTGGCTGTTACCCATCCATGTCCTAAACAGGACATTACCTGATTTTCTTCCCAGTCTAATCTGTGTCTCTAGTTTGGCTCAAAGTTTGTGCCACCTTAATATTATGGTCAAGCCAAGAGGTCAAAAATCCTGACTATAGGAAACAGCTGTTTTACAGTCAGGTATCTTTATGCACTAGAAGGAGCTGAATAGTTGGGAAAAACACCCCAGTTTGAAGGAAAGTGGGGTGTCTTCAATAGTCTCTTCCATGACCACCTGTGATCCTTCAGAGTAGGCCAGGCCATGAAACAAACTCCACAAAGACTACAGGAACACTACTTTATTGTTGCAGGGTATAACAACAGAATCCTGAAAGCCTGACAGGGTTTCTCTTTTCCTGCTCTTATACCAAAGAGAATCAAGACGGGTCAATCCTGAGTTTCTTTCTCATCCCCTCCTCTCTTTCAGGGCTAAGCTGATATTTACATAACCCTCTTCAAGGTTATGGTTGTTCTCCTCTACAGTATTCTCCCTCAACTTTTTCCATTTCCTTGCTGATTGCTGGCTCTTGGTAAAACAATAGCAATTGTATAAGATAATTCATGAATGCTTCCTGAGCCATTCCTTTTCATAAGCAGAGCAATAGGCAACATGCTTTTTGATTACTCATCAGCTCTTCTTTGGATCCTTGTTTGGTAATCAAAAGGACTATGGAAAATATTTTCAGAACCATCAGTCCTTTGTTTGGGCTAGGAAGAAACCATTAATACAACCTAGTCACCTAGCTCAACTTTTTTCCTTTTCTTGTCTTTTTCTCATTCACTTTTGTTGGTCATGGCCAACTCCTTTGTCACCCACTCTTTGTAATTAGAAATATGGTATATATTTGCCTTAGGGCAGAAATTCTTATAAAAGAGAAGGGAACCCCCACTTTTGAGATAATCTTGCCTCATCTCTTCTTTTCATCTCTATCTATAGCTGAAATTATTACAAAGAGGGGGACCCAGTCCTGAGTTTTCCCACTCGCTTGTCAGCTTTTTGTTTTCTCAGAGAAAAACCTCTTTGAAGCCAACCATCACCACCACCTCCAGACGTGACTCGCAACCAGTGTGACCCTCAATCTTGCCGAAGTTTGTGAAGTACCACTATTGAGCTGAATTTATAGTACCGTCCCAAGGTGGTTGCTGGGCCTTACAGGAGGTGAACCAATGTGCTGCCTTCTCTGACTCTGAAAACATAGTCCTCCTGGATCCCTGAAGCAGCCCAACTGAGGTGGGTTTCACAACCTGGAAGAGCCAGCAGGCTTCACCTGATCAGCTGTATCCAGGATCAGACAAAGATGCAGTATACAAATACCCACCCTTTGAACTTGTCTGAGTCCCCAGTTCCAGAAAAAACATGGGTTCAGGAAGCCTAGGAGTACACTAACCAAAGCCAGTCAAACAGCCCTAGTAAGGCAGCTACTGATAGGGCCCCCTATTTTTCCTTCCTGTCTAGTGTTGGAGGTACATCTAACACTGACCTTTGCAGACCAGAATTCTTTGCACAAGTTGCAAAGGAAAGATGTTATAAAACTCCTTCTCTCATTTGTCTGCATAGTGTGTCAAATTCTCATAGGCTATTACCTGTTCTTATTTGATTCTATTATATGTAAGCTTTAAATACTCTTCATGCTATATTCCCCATAAAGTATTAACTACTGTCCTCATTATTTTATTGCCTTTATACCATTAGCCTCAAATATTAGTTAACATTGTTTCATTAGTAACTATAGTTTCACTTTTGGATTTCTAAATGTATATGTCTGTTTAATAATCTGTAGAGATAGGGCCTAGTTTGTAATATCATATTCATAAGGGAGAGCCTCTGAAACTCTCAGCTTCATCAGCTTCTGCTAGAGAGCTTCTATTTTAGGCCATTTCACTCCAACATTTTTTTTAAAAATTCTCCTTCAGGTTCAGTTTGACTTCTAACAACTTCATGGAGATGTCAATGCAATGTTTGATCTATCTATCTATCTATCTATCTATCTATCTATCTATCTATCTATCTATCTATCTATCTAATTTGTAAAGCCACCTGATTCCATAGCAACTTTGGGCAGCTTATTGTATTAAAAACAAATTAACTACAATCAAAAGAAGATAGTGAAACACCCTCTCATCATACAGCATTCTCACCAAGGCCCTGCCAGTCAACCTATCCCAAGGCCTGGTTTCTAGCCTGGTGCCTTAAGCACTACACCAAACTGGCTCTCTCATCTCATATTTCCAAAAGTATTTTAAGGAGCTGACTGATTCCTGATTCTTCTCCCAGTTATCAGACAGCACACTGGTTAGTGATAATGGTCTTAATCACTAGAAAGCAGATTCTGTTTGAATGGTTACAGCCATTTGACAGTAGAACCAACCACTAAGAGATATGGTGGGTTCTCATTTATGGGATGCCTTCAAAGCAAAGGCTAATTAGCCATATGTCAAACATTTGGATTTCAATTTGAATTTGAATTTGAAAAGCAAAGGGTTAGACTCAGTGTCCTTAATAATATCTTCTATGAATTGATGAGTTCCAGATTGGGAAAAACTACTTTTCAACATGACTAATACTGCTGAAGGAAAAATTAGGACTCAGAGCTTCCAAACTGTGAGAAAGCCCTATGCTTTCTAGACACAGTGGAATCTTCTATGGTGGGAAGAATTTGGAGGAGGATTGAACCTGAGCTCTAGGAAGTAGTACAATGTTAGTTTTAAAGCTGAGAAAGGCACATTTCCATATTGAGTGCAAAAAGATGGAAACAAATCCATCATGGATTTGTATACATTTATTTTTAAGTCTAGAAATACTGTGATAAGCAAAACAGATCCTGTTGCAGTTCAGGAAGCAGCAATGCATGGAATACACTGTTGTTTGTTGATTTTGTACTAATATTTTTACAAAAATTGGCACATCTGTGAGAAAATTGCATGAAAACGAGTATTCAGACCAATTTGTACTTATATAAACCACATAGTAGAGCAGGTGTAGGCAACTTTTCAGTGGTCAGGAGATACACTTACTATGTTTTGAGAAGCCAAGAGCTGCATTGCATTGAATAATTTAGCAATTTGGTTGGGGCTACATCAAGCAGGTGGAAGATTTTTATTTTCCTGGCTTCAGGAGGACAGTTGGGGATAATTATATATATATATATATATATATATATATATATATATATATATATAATTTTTTCTCCCTCTGTCTTTTCTTTCTCATCTCAGGATGGCAGGAAACTGCACCACTGATTTGGATGGGATTCTGGGGACTGCAAAAAATAAGTGCAGAGCTAGAGGTTACCCACCTCCTTATTAAGTTGTGTAGAGGGAAAACCCTATATATTAGTTTCATAGGAATTGATAAAAACTGGAGGAAAATATATACTCAGTGAGAAGACAAAACTGAAATGGAAAAGACAGAAACGATGCTAGTTTGCAGGCTCATATAGCAGAAACTCTGGATTTTCAGGGCTTTGATTTTTAGCTATTTGCTGAAAAAATTACACAGAACTCAATACCATATGAAAACTTGCAGGACTCATAGGCCAGATTGCCATTGATCCACATATCTTTAACTTGATCAGCTTTCTGAGCTAGGCATTAATCTGGCCTCAGTAGAAATCCCACAGGCCCAACAGACCTCTCTGCAAGAAAATTGGGAAGATATTCTTAACACCTTGAAAATAAGGTGAAACAACCTGGAGCAGGGACGAAAACAATCAAGATACTGTAAAGTGGGTTTTAACTCAGTGTTTGTTCATTTGTTTGTTCTGGTAAGATGCCACCCTACCAGATCACTTCCAGCTGAGATCCTGCTCAACCTCCAATTCCTTTCAAGAAATAAACTAGTAAAGGAGGAGAAAGAAGTACAAATCCTGAACCTCCTTTTTGCGGCCCAGGATGATCATCAGACACACTTGCTGAAAACTGATGATACAGTTTCCCAGTTCTGTATTTAGAGGTGGGGAAACCATTAGAACTGCATTGGAAGCTAGAAAAAAAATTATATATATATATATTTTTTTTTCAAGCAAAAGACCCCTTTAAAAAGAGAGAGTAAAAGAATAAAAGTTTGGTCCTGCCCATATGTGTGATCCAGCACCATCCACTTTACAGTATTGCCCCACTCACCATGATCCTTGAAGAGGGTTCTTTTGGCCTTTATTTATTTTAATTAAATGAAAAAAATTTGGAAAACAAAAGAAAAGAGCAAAACAACAATAGAGTGAGCAGTACATTTACAGGCACACAGACATGGATACAGATACAGACACAAGGCTTCTTATATATGTATATATGCATGTAAGATTTTAAACAACAGTTTCAATAATTTTGCCACTGGATTTTGAAAGCACAATCTTGTGGTATTTTGTGGAATGTAAATGGGTGCTTGTCAGCCTTGCAGGGTAATCCAGACAAGAAGCACACGCAAGACTATCAGGTCTATCTTTATTGTAAGTTTCCATTAACAGAATCATGCAAGTTTGAAAGTACATCTCTCCCCACCTCACCTTTATGGTCCAAGAAACTAGCAAGGGTCCCTTCTGAGATGTTTGCTATGCCCCCATTCCTTCTATGGGCTCAGCTGCCTCTTATATGACCATTGCCTTGTCTGCAGCTCTTCCTCCTGTCTCCCATGGTCATTCCCACATACCATTTTAGTGCTAGAGGGCCACATGAAGCCATGGGTTATCCACTCCTACTCTATGAGAAAAGGGCTTGGATTGCTTCACATGTACATGGAAATGCCAATGACACTTGCCATTTCTGTAGGGATATGTATGCAAGGTCCATGTGGACAATCAGAGAGAGGGTTCTTCTCCCATAGTCCAGTTAAAGTGGAGGCTAATTCTATATGTGGACTATAGTTGTTCCTCAGTGCTTGGTTAAGTTATCTGGTTGTGTTTTCAGGTTTCAATATAAAACTATTTGGAGGTCTATAAGCCCAGCAGTCACACAACTGACTAGGCATACACAAATAAACCTCCTGCCATCTGTGAACCAGCAAAAAAACTAAACCAACAACTATTTTGCTGTCCTCACTGCTACTCCCAACTGCCTCTGTTCCAGCTTGCAGCTAGAGAATGGTGTCTTCATTTGCAATGCAGTAAGGTTAAAATGGAGATCCTCAAGCAAGCTGCTTTGAGCTCCTAGAAAAAAAGCCAGGTATAAATCTAATGAGAAAAAGAGGCCTGAATCAGCTGTTCATGTTCTTCTCCAATAGGTTATGCTCACAGGAATAGAGTAACCCAGCAGCATTGCCTGCACATTGATTTCCAGGTTCTACCTCCTTCAGGTCAGATGTCTTCTAGCTTCTCCATAACTGCTAGTTCTCACCAATCCTGCTTTCACGTAGAACAATTCCTCTTTGGCTATTGTATCCAAGCAGAGACAGCCCTACCATGAAGCAGCCACTTCAGATAGTGGACCAGGATAGGCAGCAGTTGCTTCATTGTGCCTAGGTATATACTGTAGCTCTCTGAACAGTTTGCACAGGTAATATGAAAGCTATCTCACAATGTATTACTCTAAAGACATCCTCAGGCTGAGGCTTACTGTGTGGCCTGTTGGCTGGTAGGAGAAGGTCCAAGCAGTCCTTCTCCCATCTTAGGGCCACGCCACTTAGGCCATCCTGCAGCCAAAGATAAAGAATTGCTTATCTGGACATCCCATGAGATATTTATTGACAATCACCTTGTCTTGGGTCTCAGTGGATAGTTGGAAAATCAAATTTTGTGTGATGTCATCCTTCGTATTTCTATCTGGCCACATGGGCAAGTCTTGCAGACCTGGCTTCTGGAATACATTCCAAGGGGAAAAAACCACACCGACTCATAATAGTGTGGGTAATTTAAAAAGAAAGCTTATTCCACAGAAACTGTCTATTTCCTAAATCCTCAGTTTGCCAGTGAAGAGAAGAGACTGTCAAGTTGTCTCTTAGAATTAGAGGAAAATGGTGTTTTTGCCACAACCAACAATTGTCAGTGCTTCCTAGCTAAATTAACAAGCTTCTTTCTCAAACCAACAGCAGACAAATCCTTAGGCATTCTTCCCTGACTCCACAGTCTTTAAACAACTAGCCAGTTATTATGCCAACCCATTTTTATAATTCTCCACAGCCTCCGTTCTCCACAGCCACAGTGAAAAGTAAGTATGGATGTCATAACAAGACGACCAGAACTATTTGAAAGTGTTGCATTAGTTTATATCATTTTATTTATTTATTTATTTATTTATTTATTTATTTATTTATTTATTTATTTATTGGTTTGTTAAAATTATGTAGCTGCCTGTCTAATGCATGTGACCCTGGGTGGCACATACAGTTAAAAAGAAACCAAAAACAATCAAAACAAGTAAAACAAAACCATTAAAAACCCTTTAAGCAGTTTACAACTATCAGTATAAGCAAAACCACGGGAGAGTGCATTCAAAATCTCACATACAATGCAACCATTTTTCAGGCTCCCTATTTCCTTGGATCCCCAGGCCCGCTGACATAACCAAGTTTTAAGGGCCTTCCAGAAGAGCAGTAGGGTTGGGGCCAATCTCACCTCAGGGGACATGATGTTCCAAAGGGCGGGTTCTATGGCAGAAAAGGCTCCCCTCCTGGGTCCCATCAGATGAAGCTCCTTGGCAGACATACAATAAGTAAACCAAAGGACAACAACTCAGCACATTTCAGTACTGTGGGGGTCCATTTCCTTATTCCATATTTCCTTAGTCATATGGAATAAGGAAATTAAACGAAAATTAATCAATTTTAAAATTCAGAACAAAAGCCCAAATCTTACTACGTTTTGATTATTTTAGCCAAGATCTTGTGAGATCTGCCACAATCCTGAAATCTTGCAGGAGAACTCACAAGAGTTCAGCATTCTCACAGGTGAAAAATCATGAGATCTCCGGATTATCACAGTTTAGCAAGACTTCCATACGTCTTAAAGTTGCCAAGGCTGAGAAACCCTGCCCTAAGTTGTTGTTTTCTATCATTTTAGCTCTGTTTGCCCTTCTTCACTGTTCATTGCCCCTCTTTGTCTCTGCTCTTTCATGCTCAACTTTGGGGCAGCTCCAGCTTATTCATTTATTTATGTAGTTCATTTGCATACTGCTTGCTCCCAGTTGGTAAGCCTGACTCATGATGGTTAGAGGTACCAGATATCTGAACAGGAAGACATGGACAAATAGAAAGGAGGACAAATGGAGGGGAAGGGAGGACACCCTAACAATTTAACTTTCTTGGCATCCACAACAAAAATTGCAGTGAAAAACTGTACTTAGGCCCCCATGTACATGAAATTACTATTTCCAGCATCAGAAAGACTGGTCAGAATACACAAAAGTTTGAATGAGTATTGTTGTGAAAACAGCCGAAATTAAAAAATTCAAAAAGTCAGACAATACAGTGGTACCTCGGGTTACGAACTTAATTTGTTCCGTGACTCTGGTCGCACCCCGAATTGGTCGCAACCCGAAGGAAATTTCCCCATAAGGTTCAATGTAATTACCGTTAATCCGTTCTGGCGTGGAGGACAGGGAGGCGGCTATTGCTTGGAGGGAGTCCCTCCCTATGACCACGTGTCAGGGGCGGAAAAATGGCCACGGACCACATGTCAGGGGCGGAAAAATGGCCACGGACCACGTGTCAGGGGCGGAAAAATGGCTGCGGACCGTGTCACGGGAGGGAAAATGGCCGCGTATCCTGTTCGTACCCCGAGGCGGAGTTCGCAAACCGAGGCAAAATTTTGCAGCTGGAGCTGGTTGTAACCCGAAAAGTTTGTTAACAGAAGCGTTCGTAACCCGAGGTTCCACTGTATTTGATTTTAAGGCTCCACCTGCCAGATGGAGGACATGAGGAAAAAAACAAGGACATGTCCTCCCTTTGCTGGATGTCTGGTAACCCTAGTGGTGGTTAACATTAAGCTAGCATCAATTCCATATTTGTACTGAATCTATTAAATATTTAGGTATGTGTATACCAAAGGATATAACTCAGTTAGCAACATGTAATATAAATAAAATATATGGAGAGGTTTCTTCAGATATCAGTAGATGGAAGTCATTAAACCTCACCCTCTGGGGAAAGGTGAATGCTCTCAGAATGAATATTATGCCCAGATTCATTTACTGTATATTCTGAAAGAAATTCCACTTTTTATATCTGGAAAATATTTTCAGAAAAATAAATCCTTTGTTTAGAAAATTTCTCTGGAGTTCTTGAAAATGCAATGATCAATTTACAGAATTAAATGCAATGATTTACAGAAAATGCAATGATCAATTAATGAGAGAGGATTCGGTCTTCCGAATCTGGAACTATATCATTATGCTTACCTATTGTCAAGTATTAAACATTAAGCCAATATGTAGCAGTCAATATTAAAAGATGGCACCATATAAGATAACAACTTCAAAGAATGATTAAAAAAAGTTTTAAAAGATCACAGAATCACAATACAGCAATAATAGACAAAATACACTCTAAATCACTGTTGTCCAAACTTGGCCACTTTAAGATGAGTGACTTCAACTCCCAGAATTCCCCAGCCAGCATGGCTGGCTGGGGAATTCTGGGAGTTGAAGTCCACTCATCTTAAAGTAGCCAAGTTTGGACAACACTGCTCTAAATATACTCTTCCCTTCTTCCAGGTCTGGCACAATCCATTCTTCTCTAGGTTGTTCTGTGATTTACTACAACCTCAGCTCATTTAGGCTCTACCTGGCCTGTCCTTTTTCCAGCCACCTCTATGCAGGGTTTGTTTCTGGTTTGGGTTTTTTTTGTTTTGTTTTGGTGTCTTCAATTCAGTGTTGACTCCCAGTGTCTCCCTGTAGTTTTCTTAGAAAAAAAATGGCAAGTGCTTTGCCATTGCTTCTTCCTAAGGCCAAAAGAAAGCCACTGGCCCAAAGTCACCCAGATGGTTTTGTGTCTAAGGTGGGACTAGAAATCAGGGTCTCCTGGTCTCTTGCCTGATGTTTTAAACACTACGCTAAACTGGCTTTCAGGCAAATGTTACTTTCAACAAATTACTCATCCACTGTCCCATAGTGAGAGCCATCAAGTGGAAATTGAGACTGTGCAATATTTTGGATTTAATTCAGAAGAGATGGTCTGGAACCCATGGGAATGTAAGTACTGAGTGTAAATCATTAAAACAGCTCTTTTTTTCCATTTGTGTGTCCCCATATTCTGAGTCAGATCAAAAGCAGGTAGGTAGGTAGGCAGAAAGCTAAACTTGAAGGAAACTGATTAGAGGCCCAGGTTGTAAGGAACAATCTTAACTCCTTCTTAAAAGTCAACAGGGTGGCAAAGATGGATAGGAAGGAAAAGACAGGTGCAGTTCAGGTGGAATCCTGATCAAAAAGGACATTCAGATCAGCTCCATATATGGAGATCTTCCTTAAAAGGCAGAAAATGGTAAACATTAAAGTCTGCTCCCTAATATCCATTTGAGGTAATACAATAACATTGTCTACAAAGACAGATATATTGATGGATACACCTAACTGAACAATTCTACCAGCCAATTCCACAACAGTTAAGAAGAGTGCTAGACACGCAGACCAAGCATAAAAGCAATGTAAACCTCCTCATGGCTATTTAAATAAAAATCATAGCTGCACTTCTTTATGTGGCAAGTTGCCAACTGCATTTATTTATTTTATTTATTTTATTTCTATAGCCGCCCATCTCAACAAGTGGCAATATATATGGGCTGTGCTCATGCAACAGGCTTAGCCTGATAATTGAGCCACTTCATTTTCTGGGTTCACAAACTATATTGTCCCACAAACTAACCAAACAAGCTGGGTTCCTACAACATAGAATCATAGAGTTAGAAGGTACCTTACAGACCATCTAATCCAAACCTCTGCTGGGTGCAGGATCTGCCAAAGCATTTAGGCTATCTAGCCTCTTTCTGAAGATCTCCAACAAAGGATAATGTTGAGGCTTTCATGAGGCAGCCTAGTCACCGGTTGACACCTCTTTAGATCAAGAAAGTTCTCCTATTGCCTGAATTGATTCTATATCCCCATAGTTTCATCCCATTGGTTTTAATCCTTCCCTCTAGAGTAGACCAAGGACAAGACTACTCCCTTCTGCATACATATGTGTCAAGCCATGTGAGGCTGGCAAACTTAGGAAACAAGAACTACTTGGATGTCTGGAAAGATCTTTTTTGCTAGTAGGGTAACATAGCAGAAGCTTGGAAGCTTGCCAAAGCAATTCTCCAAGGCAATCTTGGCATAAGGCAGAATTATCTCGAGTCTCTTTCTCACATTTTCCTCCCCGGACCAAGGAATCTTTTGTGTAATGGCCCAACTCCTCCTGTAAAGGTTTTGCTCCCTCCTCCATTTCCCAGGGTCTGGTAAACATTCATCACAACATGGAAACCCTTTCAATATCTGAAAACTGCTATCCTATTGTGCCTCAGTTGTGTTTTCCACAGAATAAGCATGTCCAGCTTCTTTAACTATTCCTCAAAGGACTTACTTTCCAGTCCCTTCAACCTCCTCTAAACACTCCAGTTGTCAATGTGCTTTTTAGTCTGCTGTGCCCAGAACTGGACACAATATTGCAAATGGGGCCTGATCAAGGCAGAGTAGAATGGGGCAAGTATTCCAGTGATCTGGATTCTGTGTTCCTATCATACATCCCAAAATAGCATTTGCCTTTTTAGCACCTGCATCACACTATTGGCTCATACTGAGCTTGTTATCTATTAAAACACTCAGATCTATTTCACATGTGCTACTGCTGAGCCAGATTTCCCACATCTTACATTTGTGCCTTTTATTCCCTACCCTCTCCCCTAAAAGCAGGACTTTCTTTCAGTCTTCCATGAGCTTGTTCATTTTGGCCCGTTGTTCAAACTTGTCTACAAGTTTATAAATCTTCCTTTTGCCACTCTTTCTAGTTCTGTGTTATCTGCAAATCTGAAAATCATCCTTTTAACCTCTTCATCCTGGTCATTAATGAAAATGTTGAACAGGACAAAGCCCCTCCACTCAAACTATTTTCCATGTGTAAGTAATCTCTGGATATGGACATACAGCTAGTGATGAATCACTGACCACGTTTTCCTTGAATACCTTGACAAAGTTAATAATTAAAGACTGCAGCTTCAAATTTAAAAAAAACCTGTGGAAACGGGAAAACAGCCATTGAAGTAAGCACTAAAATCTCCCTTGCACTGTTCCATTTGTTATAATGGTGTTGCTTAACACACAGGCTTACAGGTTTCCGCTATGACTCTCTTGTTCAGAAATTAAGAATTGGTACTTTGCAATACCATATGCCTGAAACTGTTTTATACAAAGAAATGTCATGTAAGTTTCAATGGAAATTATTTTCAGGAATCTAACTTATGAATATAGCCATTTCAATAACCTGAATAATCCTTTGTTAGCATGGCAGTGACGAATGGTCAAATGCTGCCAAAAAGGCAATCTTCTACTTCCTGTTTAAAGTAAAGCAATTATTTAAATAAAGTTATAATAATTATATTTTCAGCAGGTGCTGCTCCATTTCCTCCCCAACCATTCCCTCGCCCCCACAATAAAGAAAATGAAGTATACCTTTCTGGCACATTAATAGGATACAGGCTCCTTTTTACCATCTACTTAACTGGTTCAGCTTGTAATTCTGGGCCTAATAACATGAAAGATTAATTACAGCTCAAAATAGTAATAGCCAGAAATATTACAGCTTTGCAATAAAGTGGAACATTTATATACGGATTTACCTAAATGGAATTTAAAATTAAATTAGCCTAGCACAGTGAGAACAAAAGTTTTTCATTCAGGGTTTCTCTGTCTTACTGATGCCATCCAATCAAAACCTAGCTAGTATAGACTCAATGGAATGAGGAAGGACCAGTTTTCTCTCAAACCTTTCACTAGTTACATACATGGGACCTGATGGTAACTTACAGCAGTGTTTCTCAACCTTGGTAACTTTCAGATGTGTGGACTTCAACTGCCACAAAATGTGGAAGTTGAAGTCCACTCATCTGAAAGTTGCCAAGGTTGAGAAACGTTGACTTAGAGACTATTTATTCTATTCTGACTACAACAGAACATTGTGGATTTATGATGTTGTTGAAATGTGAATTCAGTGACACTGACTCCTCAGCACCTCATGATCCACAGATCACAAGGGGATGGTAGAGCGTAGATAAATTGCTCAGGATTTACTCCATGTCCCATCTTTGTCTAAGGGACTGCAAATCCGAGGTAACTTCCTCCTGCCTTTCTTCCCAGCCACACATGTGTTAGCTGACCTTCCTCATGGTAGGATGTAATTAGCTAGGTACTAGGCTTTGCCTTTCCCTTCCAATGCATAAATAAATAAATAAATCTCCTTTCTGTTATAATTATAAAACCTGTTTCACTAATCATTGCTCAGGAAAGATTCTTGATCTCAGGAACGCTTATATGTACACACAGAATGCTTCAACCTCCAATAGCTGGGTGAAGAGAGTCTGTGGAGACACTCTTTGGAAACTGTAAGGAGTTCCTAACAGAAAGTATGACATTATTTAGCCAGGTTCTGTTCATTTGATCTCTGTGGCTACATGCTACTTTCCAAAATAACATGTCCTTCTCCTTCTGTTCTTCTTCTGTTCTCCTTCTCCTTCTCCTCCTCCTCCTCCTCCTCCCAGACTTCTTTAGGAGTGGAGTGGGCTATAACTACTGTAAAACAAACAAGCAAGCAAACAAACTAACCAGCTGCTAACAAAGGTATTGGCAGAAAATTAGGAGGAGGAGGTACTGCAAACAAAGCTGCAATATAGGATTTATTTGTAATTTGTGTGCACAGTGTGTGCCACTGTAACACACCTTTTTATTTTTTGTATATGAGTACTACTGGATCATTTTTGGAAATGCTAGCTTACAATAGATTTCACAACAATATAAGGGGGTCCTATGCTCTAGAATATGGGAACTTGTTCTAAGCATCCCCAGGGCAGGCTAGAAGTTGGCTGAAGCTTCTTTGTATCTGATGCAGCATTGCTAGGACTGAATCTATTGTCACATCAGAATTGAAGTGCTGCTGATGCCTCTGACAGTTGAGATTGAGGCCTCACTTGATATCCTCTTAGGTTTAATTTTGATGTAGTTTCTCAACTTTAAAAGAGCTGAGGATGAGCATTCCTGTCTCTCTGTCACTGTGCACCCCAAAAGTAGGCAATTCACAAAATGTCTGCCATGATGAAGGTGGCCAGAAAACATCTATGTTCCATAAGACAAATTGTAAGGTGGCTTCCTCTCCAGCCTTCCAGGGTACTCTCTATCATTCCATCTTAGATATGTCTCTTTTTAAGACAGGTGGGCATCCCTCCAAACAGAGCATTAGGCTGTATCCCTCTATTATTTATTTTATCAGCTTATGGGAGGGCTTATGGGACAGCCCAGAAACATTACTGGAAATAAAGATGATGCCAGTGGCTGGAGTTTTGCTTTACAACATGTTAGTTTTCAATCAATCAATCAATCAAACAATCTTTTTTTAAAAAAGTCAATTCAGGTGGGAAAGAAAGCCTGGCAGGCATGAAGGACACCACTGATTATAGTCTTATCTTTTCACCAGATCCACAGTACCAGATTTTAGGGTGCATTTTCAATTTCAAATTTCCTTTTCTTTTCAAAGTATCAGTGCCTCCTTCAAGGCATCAGCCTGGCAAGAACTTTAAAAAAAAGTCACACCAATCAAAAGCATAACAGCAATTCTAACAATGTACAAAAAATCTCATCCCTGTACCTTAACATGACCCTTGTGAGTTATTGCCCATTGTAATACATATCTAGCAAATGGGTGGGCTTGGGGAAACAGTTGGCTGAAAATGATCAGATAGGAGACAGCACAGCCCACAGCTGGATAATGGGCAGGGCAAGAGGCTCAGAAGGGACCCTCCCCAGTTTCTCAGACTGTAAAGGAAACAGCGAGAGATATGCACTTTCAAATTTGGAAGATTCTGTTAATGTAGCTGTACAAAAAGCAGAATTCGCTTAACTGGTCATGCTTCCTGTCTAGTCTACCTGGTAAGGCTGAAAGAAAAGAACAATGGTGTATTCCAGAGGATTATCTGCATTTGCTTACCAACTGCCCACTTGGTTCAGTCTCAGCTTCAGAATTCCCAGTGTGAAAGGCTGAGCCCATATTGTTGTGGGGGAAGGAACATGTTGACTATCTTGTTGAATGTACAAGAATTAATAGGAACATATTGAGAGAGAAGACTCTCCGAAATGCAATTTTGCTGAGCCTATTGTGGGGAAGCAGCCAAGCAATCTGACTCTCCCTCTGCTATCCTGGCTTGACACTGATACTATTCTTTGCTTTCCTTCCTTCTACATGTATATTCAGTTTCACATTTCTTACTTTCTATCGTGTGCCACAGCATGAAAAGTGACTTTTTTTCTCTATGAAGTTTTAGTCCTTGCAATACGTGCCCAATACCCAATACATGTCTGTCTGTCTGTCTGCCTGCCTGCCTGCCTACCTATCTACTTACCTGCATTTTATCACTGGACCTCTTTCAATTTGATGAAAGAAAAGTTACTTTTAAATTATGTTTTCAAATACATTTTTGATAATTTTTTCATGGGTTGAGTGGGGTGTTAAATCCCATGGGAAGACGTCATGAAGGAAATCCCATGGGAAGCCATCATGGGGGATCTCTTCCCATGGAGATTTTTCAAACAGGAAGAGTGGGCAGCTAGGGAGGGTTCTAAGTGGTGGATAACAAAAAGCACCAATAGTAGAAGTTAATAGCTTCCTCCTCTTTCAAGAATAAAAGAAGCTTGAAAACACCAGCAGAAGAAATTTGAAAGAAATTCTCCAGCCTCCTGAGAATAAGAGAAGAAATGCTTCCTACCAGGGAAGAAAATTATAGAGAAATTGCAAAGCAGAATTTGGCATAGGATTTCTTGCTATGGAGGAGACTTTCAGGAAGAACTAATGGGAAATATACCAGGAGGTAGCTAGAATTCAAGCACATCAAGAAGATAACACATTGTCAGCCCTTTGGGGTAGGCCACAAGAAATATTGAAACTCCACTTTATTGAGATAGGGTATAATAACAGAATCTTGAAAGCCTGGCAGCATTTTCCTTCCCTCTCTCTTATTCCAAAGGCAGGTTCAGATTAAGTTTCTTTCTAAGGTTCTCTTCTTTTCCTGGGCTTAAATCATATTTTGCTAATTGTTACATTCCTTCTCCAAGGTCATCTCTGTGGTTTTATACACCACCGGGTGCCAAAATGGGGGGCATGGTGGGGTGATCAAAGCCCTGCCCCTTTTTATATCTGTGCAATGCACACAAGTTGAAAACTTCACAAGCAATAATACACTCTTGTTCTAGACCAGGGTTTCTCAACCTTGGCAATTTTAAGACGTGCGGACTTCAGCTCCCAGAATTCCCCAGCCAGCATATACAAACAATCCGGTGTCAGACAGAGGAGTGAACCACTTTTTCAGGAGGTTATGTTGCAACACAATTTGTCTTTTGCTGTGAATGACAGTTTTAATAAACAGGTTACTAGAATGTTTCCAGACAGTGAAGTAGGTATGAAGTAGGCAGGCAGTTCCATAAAGTTAGTGCCTTTTTTTCACTGCCTTGGACAAAGAACATCATCAAGTATCACAAAGTTCTGGTAAATTAAATAAGCACATTTTGAAGAGTATACAGTAAATAACAATTCTGAAACTTTTGGGGGGGGGTCATAGGGGAAGACTGCACCCAGAATGGCAAACACCACTTCAGCCATAGTCAACTCCACATTACTTTGAAGTATTTCTTGATCTGGGCTTAAGAGAAAACTGAAGAGGAGATCCATAATTCCAAATCATGGGTGGATACAAAACTCAGCATTCTGGGAACAGGATATTCTAATGTTTCATAAAACATTTCATTTTTTCCTGGAGTACCTGATCCAGTCATTCTGGGATGGTCTGAAGTTTCTAGAAGTAAAGCTTCTGGAATAGGACGTTGTTTGTGGTGTCTGGGATGTTTTCCAGCCCCAAATAGCTTAAAATGAATTTTCCAGGAGCAAAATGGAACATTTCATTTTTTGAATGTTTCATTCCATCCCAGCCAAACGCTGTTTACGCCTCAGTGACCAATATCCTACTATCCTTTAGGGCTTGAGAGAGAGGTAGAATGTGCAGGTATAAGCGAATAAAGAGAAGTGTTAAATAGATAAATAATTTTTGCGGTCTCTAGTTCTGAACCTGATATGTTAGCAAGTATGAGGTGAGGATGAAGTGTAGACAGCCAAATTCATTTCTGATAAATCAATTTAAATGCGATCTGTAATAATGCCCTTTGCATCTCAACAATTCTGCACAATACAGATGTAACTAGCTTTCAAATCTTCCCCCACCCCTGGATTTAACAGGCCTGATAAAAAGCTTTTTTTCTTGATCAGCAGTGGAAAAACAAATGGAATCAATATGCAGTCGGGTGTCTGTAAAGTGCTGGATGTGTTGCTATGGCAATAAGATAAGAATCAAAATGTGTGAGTGGCATGTGTGTGTCTGTGAGTGTGTGTGTGTGTGTGTGTGTGTCTGTGAGGAAGAGAGAGAGAGAGAGAGAGGTAAAAGTTCCAGATAATGGTCCTGATTTGCACAAATGTGAACACAGCTATAGTTTGCTTTGGACCCACGGAGCTATTATCCCAGCTCTTTGTCCCGCAGTCATCTGCAACAGCTCCCACCTCTGCTGCCAAAGAAAAGCTAAGTGCAAAACGAGCTCCTCTCCATCTGCTAAATTTTTCAAGCTTATTAGAACCGGTTTAGGGAACGGATTCCAAATCAATTGCCTTCAGGATTAAAATATGCAAATATTCAATGTGTTCACATTCAGACCAATTAGCTTAAATCAGACCCTGGAGTCGCAGAGGTCATTGCTTGTTTTTCTGAGCTCCTCAAATAAACTGGGCACTTGATCATATTTCTTCTGCAAGCCCAATTGTACAGAATATGGGTCCCCCCCCCTTTTTCCTACCTTTTAATGTCGTTCCAGATTGACAGCCCTATTAGAGTACAAGAGCAAAGATAACAATGAGTTTGTACCCCTGTAAAGGCTGATTTATTAAAGCAGAAAGTGCTCTGTGGACCAGATGCATTTATCCCAAAGTGGGATTTTGGGGGGGGGGCAATAATGCAAATAGTGAGACCGTATAGCTGTGTTGGGTAGCTCACAGGCTGATACAGCCCTTCAGCATCCCATTTGTAGCTCCATGCTAGGCTCCAAGAGCCGTTACTCTGGAATGGGTGAGACTGAAATTTTCACACTGGTTTTTAGGGGTTGATTGATTGATTATGTACCATCAAGTTGTTTTTGAGTCCTAATGACCCCATGGTGGTCATTTTTCCATGATGATCTATCTCTGACCTGTTGTTTCAGGTCTCCCAATGGTACACTTATCGTCCATGTAACTGAGTTCCTCCACCTTGCTGCTGGTCGTCCTCTTTCCTTCTACCTTTCCCAACATCAGAGCCTTTTCCAGAGAGCTGGGTCTTCACATAATGTGTCCAAATAGGACAATTTGAGCCTGGTCATTTGTGCCTCGAGTGAGAACTCTGGGTTGATTTGTTCAATGATCCACTGGTTTGTTTTCTTGGCTCTCCACAGTATTCTCAGAACCTTCTCCAACACCAAAGTTCAAAGGCGTTGAACGTTTGATACATTTCCTATCCTGCTTCTTCAAAGTCCAACTTTCACTTTCATTGAGTGCCACAGGGAACACCATGGCTTGCACAATTCTGATCTTTGTAAGTATAGACACATCATGGCATTTGAATAACTTTTCCAAGAACTTCATTGCTGCTCTAGCTAGTCTACGGTGTATTTCTTGACTCCTTGTTCTTTTACAGTTGATGGTTGATCCTAAAAGGCAGAAGCTGTCCATGATTTTGATACCTTCATGCCAATTCTAAGGCTGGTGGTTTAAGACCTGCAATGAGTATCTTAATTCTTGCAGAGACTAATGGTATACCTTGCACCTTTAAAAACACTGAATCTTCCCTAAGTAGAGATTTTTCTTATGGGGGGCAGGAGCAATTAAGAAGCAAAACAATTGTTAAGAAGCAAAACAATTCCCCTAAAGGTCTTTGGGGAAACAATGAATGAACATTGGCTGAAATTTTCAACCTCACCTTTCTGGTGACAATATTTCACTAATCACAACTTCTTGTTTCTATGATAGAATTTGAGCAACATCTAGACAACTTGAGCTGATCTCAGAAATGGGGTCAGGCCTAATTAGTACTTGAATGAGGGAATTCCAGAACTTCCGGCCACAGTGGGAAGTTGAAAAAATATTGCAGAAGGCAAACCATTTCTCAAATACTGCCTGGAAAATCATATGGATACAATGATCAGAGCTGAGCTTTCTTTGAGGGCATATAGACAGATTTTCTAATGTTTAATGTTGCTTGAGCTACTTATGTCAGCTGGAGAAATGTGATGAACATGTTCTAATTAGATGAGGTTGTAAAGGGTACCTCTAGAGATCTGTAACATACAGCTGATGTACAATCTCCCTTGGAGGTTAAATAGCAAGGAATGAATTTTCTGGAGGCTTTTGTTCTTGAATTTCCTTGGGGATAGTATCTGGCTGTGGGACTGGAAAGAATCTGAGTCCACCCCAAATTGTGAGATGAAATCTTCCTGGACTAAGGAAGTAATATGTCCTAACCCAGACTTCTGGTGCAGTGAGTGCTCAATTTTATTTTGCATGTGCATGTGCAAACACTGAGTTTCCTTCACAACTATTTTTCCCTGATACTAAAGCACCATTTTGGATAGGCCTACCCATCACTGCTTTGTTCACACTGCTTCTTTTAAGCTTTTCTCTACATTAAACACTCATCCGTGTTTCCTTTGCAGTTTCTTTTTTCCTAATCAAATTTAAATGCTATTTTAAATATATATTTTGGGGTGATTTGTGTCTTGAGGTTTGCAATCTAATCACATGACTCAGGAGGCCTAGGCCTCTTCAGATTGAATAGCAGATACTTGGTTTAAAGTGCCATTGGATACCTCATATAAACAGAAAGGAGAAGGCATTTTCCTTCTTTTACCCTTGCTTCTATAACCCTGGCCGAGAGGTAGGAAAAGGAAAGCGATGGCAGCATAGGGGTCTGTAGAGGGACAACTGATGATGGGTGCATGATGACATTATCCCATAAAAGCCACAATTTATGTACTTGCGTTATCTCTTGGGATGCATTTACATGATGATGTCATGACATGTGTGTCATCTTTATGGCATCACCTCTGTTTCCAGTAGCAAACTCCAGCTAAATGCAATAACTAACTGCAAGATGATGCTTTCCTGATCAGGGGAAGCAAACTGAAAGACCTTACAGAAGTGTTGTCAATTTTCTATGCATTTGCTGTCACTGATGCATCTCAGGCAGAGATGAACAACCTCAGGTCTACAGTTAAGCAGCCTATAGACACTGGACCTATATTTTGCAGATAGTGGAATTCCCATCAGTGAATGTTGACAATTTGGTTACTGAAAATTGACAAGGTAGTTTCCTACCACTTCGAATCAGAAAGAGTGATAAAGAGTGTAGCATAATCTCGAAAGGCTCATCCACATGTCCTGGCTCTGGGACACCCCACTTACTGTTGGTCGAGGACAATCAACACAACAGCTGACGCCAGATCAAGGTGTTCCAGCAGGAAAGTGGAATTTCCTGTGTGGTGGTTGAATTGGCCCATTACAGGACTGCCCCCACTACTGGGCTTCAGGCTTCTGTGGCCATTTCTGCTTTGGCTGCAGAAGAGAACAGCACTTCACTCAGCAACTCTTTTCTTTTACCAGGGATCAGGGGAATATCCACCTTGATCCCATTGATGAGCAGATCAGAGTGGAATGCACAAGCAGGGGACGCAAGAAGGAAAGCTGGTTTAGCAATTCATTCGTGGCTGTAATTAGCAAGCGATGTCTAATTAATGACAACTAGAATGGGCACGTAATCCAGAAAGAAGCAGAGGGAAGCACAGCAGCAGCAGTGATTCAGCCTGGACCCTGGGAGCAGGCATCCAGCTCTGAAGCACACAGATTGCCCAGTCCTTGCAACTCCCTCTTCCAGGCACTATGCATAATAAGCTGCCTTGATTGAGACTGAGTTGTAATTCTGCCCCAAGGCTGAGATTTTTGCCTGTTTGCCAACTCTATGAGATAATGAAGCTCAAGCTCAGATACTTTGGTCACCTAATGTGAAGAGAGGACTCTTTGGAAAAGACCCTGATGCTGGGAAAGATTGAAGGCAAAAGGAGAAGAGGACGGCAGAGGATGAGATGGTTAGATAGCATCACTGAAGCAATGAGCATGAAACTGAGCAAACTCAGGGAGGCAGTGAAGGACAGGAAGGCCTGGCGCAATATGGTTCATGGGGTCACGAAGAGTCGGACACAACTTAACGACTGAACAACAACAACATGCAAAGTGCCATGTAGAAACCTGGAAGTTTATCAAGCTAATTAAGACTCTTGTGAACAGGGGCATCTACTTTCAGTGAAAATATTTAAAGGGAAATATGTTAGGTAATGGTGGAGGTTTTAATGTGTTTTCATGCTATGTGGACTGGAAGTGCTGTGTGAATCAAGAAGTAAGAATTGAAACTGCTGGAGGAAGGAGTAATACATACCTGAGGACCCAGCAGGAACAGGCACAATCAGAAAAGATCTGCATCTGGCTATAGGAAAAGAAACAGAAGACAGACAAAACCATTACCAAGGTGCTACATTTCCAAAAGTTTCAGGAAAGAGTTACTTTTGCCTCTTTCCCTCCACCTCTCAGGGGAGAAAGTACTTTTGACATGATGTGCTATCATGTTAATGTCAACCCTTAGCAACCACACAGATTTTTTTCCAGGATGATCTGTCCCTGACCTTGTCTTTCAGATCTTCCAATGGTACACCCATTACCCTGTAACTGAGTCCATCCATTGTGCTGCTGGTCATCTTCTTCTGTTTCCTTCTTCCTTTCCTAGCATTACGTGGAGTGCTAGGTCTTCACAAAATGTGTCCAAAATATGAGAATTTGAGCCTGGCCTTTTATGCCTCGATTGAGAACTCATTGATTTGTTCTATGAGAAAGTACTTTTAAGCTGCTGTAAATGAGTTAACACAGTGTGAATAAGGGAGGGAGCCAGTGAGATAGTTAAGGAACTACGTAAAGCTCTGCATCTAAATATATGTATATGCTGTAGCTGTCTAATAGTTCAATAAGCTAAGGTTCTGGTATAATAATAAGAAGCACAAATTATTGACTTAAAGTGCCCTGGAACAATAAATAACTTCTGTTTGTAGAAGTAACTGTGTGTGTGTGATTTTGTTCCTGTCCCTTTCATTCCTCCCAATTCTACCTAAGTCCTCCGTCTCCACTTGCTGAGAACATGACCACTGACTCAGCAGCAGCAGCAGCAGCAGCAGCAGCAGCAGCAGCAGCAGTGGCGGCTAAGTGCTGTCGTCACTGGACAGCAGTAACCCTACTGGCCTCATTCCAGGGACACAGTAAAAGGTACCTAGTAGATTTCACAATGACATCATTTCCTCCTGTCTCATGGATGGGAGGAGAACACGTCACCAGGACTATGTGGATGAGTCTGAAATAGACATGATGCCATTAAGAAAACAAAAATGTGCTTGGTTAGGAAAAAATCAGAATAATCTAGGCCTGACCCATATTATACAATTATTGAAACTAATGAAACCATATTGTTTCATTGCCCTGTCTACTAGAACCCTTGGCTTCCCAAAAACCCTAGATACAGCCTTCAGTCAGCAAAAGACTGCCCTTCTCTGGTCAAAGAGTTTGCCAAAATAATATTAATGGGCCAGAACAAATTGCTAATATTTCATCATAAGTCAGGATATTCCTTAAATAGTAACAGTGATCAATGTTTCGGCTGCATTGACCATCAGGAGGCACCATATCATTCTTAATATGACTCTTTGGATGCAGATAGCTCACTCACTCACTCATTCACTCAGAGAGAGAGAGAGAGACAGAGAGAGGGAGAGAGAGAGAGAAGAGTGTGTCTTGGAGGTTTGCATGATAATAGAAGGTGTTTAGTGTATATTGAGATAGTAGTAGACTTAGTTGGGGGCCAAAAGCATCTTCCAGGAGATGGCAGGGTGCCTTTCCCTGAGGATCAGCTATCAGACTTACTGTCTACAAAGCTACTCTGTTCATCTTCACTATGATCTTCTTGTATATTTGCAAATAAACCCAAATATTAAAGCCATAGCTTCTCTATCCCAAATCTGGAAGTCAATCATGGTAGTACTTTTCTGTATTCATTTCCCACTACTCCTTTCTACTTATGTCCCTACTATTCTTCTATCTGTATTCCTCACTACTGTGAAAAATGATAAGCTTGCATTAACAGCATCAACAACACGTGAATTATCTTTCTTTCTCAGACCTGGGGTTGTAGGAGAGGGGTCTACTAGTTTCTTTTCATTTTCTGTTTCTTCCCAGCAGTGTTATTCTGGGTAGAAATAATATGGATGTTTAAAGTGTTTAAGGTTACATATCTACACACACACACACACACACACAAATACAATATATACTGTTTTTCCAAGATTTTTTTTCTTTTTTTCATTTTCTCTGTTTTAACTTCTTTTTTTAAACACTGTTAAAAATGCAATAAAATTAAATTAACAACATTGCCTGATATAGACATGAACTTTCCCTTTTTGTCCCTTCTTTTGGTCAACCCAAATAAAAATATTACCAAGTGTGGATTGTTATATTTTTTTCCTAGCAGCTCAAAACCGTATTATTGTTTTTTATCAACATAAATAGACACAGTTTTCATAATCACACTGGTTATGATATTGAGATATTTCACTAGGCTGGGAATGATTTTTTAAAAAAAACCTAGGTAGAATTCATTTCTCATTTTCATGGAAGATTTCAGTTTAGTTTGCTAGATATCATTTATTAACCTGATCTTTGTGGGCAAATTGTCACAGTTCACAAGAGTGTGAAACATTTTAAGTCAGTGGTCCTTTCCCAAAGAAATCTTATAAATAAATTGCATCCTGAATAATAGCAGCAAATTTGGCTGATTAATATGATAGGCTGCTCCAATTTGTTATTTTAAAAAGGTGGCACAGAGAACCGATTATTCTTATTTGTCATTTTGAATTTGAGCCACTGCAGGGCCTATTTTTATACAAGATGGTTGGGAAAGTGTCATTATTCGAAGTGTTTTTCATTCAGACTTGGGCTGTCTCCCTAGCTCCCCTCCCTTCTCTCTTTTACAGGAATGAGAGTGTGTGTAGCCAATTTAATTAGGTAAAGGTTAGCCAGCAAAAAATGTAATATTGTGCATAATGACTCTAACCTTTACAAGATGCCTACAAATGGAAAGACATGTTTACAAAAGTGACTTCCAGAGAAAAAAATGCTACATGGTAGCTAATTTATGAAGAGATGCCAAAAGCCATCTGTATACACAGTAAAACGTGGGCCTAAGCAGTTGGTATCAGTATGATTCCACATTTTCTTTACTGTTCCAAAAGCAAGAGAAAGGAAGAAGACAGGCATCCAGAGTGAAAACTAAGTGGGTGGGTATGTTTACTTGGGAATAATGCAGTGGACAGCAGTGTTTTTCAAACTTGGCAACTTTAAGACGTGCGGACTGCAACTCCAGCATCCTGGCTGGAGAATTCTGGGAGTTGAAGTCCACGCATCTTAAAGTTGCCAAGTTTGAAATACACTGGCATAGAGAATCTGTTTTATGTTCATAAGGTATAAGGTTCAATCCCTGGACTTTATCTCCAGGCAGAGCTGGAAAAAAATGAATGTGAAACTTTGGATAGCTTTTGCAATCAGTGTAAACAAGCATGGTGGTCCAAGTCCCTGATTTACTCTAAGGCACTTTGTGTGTTTCCCTGTTCCTAAATTCCCACTTTCCCCACAGATGTATTCCGTAACTTTCTTTACCGAGCCATTGCATCATATCTGCAGAATAATCTGAGCAGATAAAATGGACACCATTCAACATTGTTCATTTTTTTGTAATGATGCTGGGGGAAAATGAGGGCAGGTGATGGGACAAGGAAATAGCCCGTTAAGTATGTTGAAGAGAAGGTGTGGGTGATGTGGTGGATTGAGGATCTGCACTTGCTGCTTAAACGAGGAGGGCATGATGTTGTGGGGCTTCCTGTCAGGCACTGGAAATATTCTGGGCCTACAGAGTGGCCTTGGGGGTTGGCGGGTGGGATGGGAAGAAGGTGGCCAAAACCTAGCCCGGAAATGGAGGAGATGGAATGGCTGATCAGGTGACCAGAGAACTGGCAGCAGATCTGCAATGATTGCAGCATGGACGGTCAGCTGTTCAGCAGCAGTGGAGGTGCTCAGCATTGGGCTGGAGATGCTGCCAATTAGCTGTGGAAGAATCAGTGCCATGGTGGCAGCAGAGAAGCTGTCAACATTCCTAAGCCTGTGATAACAGACAGACAATAAAATTGAGATGGCAATAGGCAGAGGAAGATATCGTGGTGACAGGGGGCAGAGCATAGGCCACTCCTGGGGGAGGCGTTCTCTGTGTCTTAACAAATTCCATGTTTGAACCCCTTGGATTCTGCCCAGTGACTAGGCACCAGACCTTCAGCTGCCCTGGTCCCTGACTGCTGCTTATGAAGGTCACATGATTCTTATTCTATTGCTCAAAACTCATTCAAGTACAGAGATGATATGGATATGATGAACAAGTATCTATTTCAGAGATGTGAGGAATGCTTATAGATGACCACTCAGATGGTATTATCTCAGTTGCAAAAAGTTCCAGATTTATTTTTTCAGAGCCCAAGAAAGAAGGGTGGGATTTTTTTGGAAGGGTGGGGAGATGTGAAGTGATGGAATTTTGAGTGATGGAATTTCCAAACCACCACCATCTGCCTTGAGACTCAAAAGAAAATGAAATTCTGGAGAAATACTGTATGAGGTGGGTTCTAATTCCAGTTAGAAGAGTTTTTCCCCAATCTGATATCATCTGGATGTATTAGATTACAACTTCTATAACCCTTAACCAGCAAAGTACATAGTTAGAATGCTGACTAGTGGTAATGGAATTGTAATTCCACATACCTGGATGACTGGAAACTTAAAGATAAGATAAATATAGAAATATCCAATCATCATCATCATCATCTTCTTCTTCTTCTTCTTCTTCTTCTTCTTCTTCTTCTTCTTCTTCTTCTTCTTCTTCTTCTTCTTCTTCTTCTTCATCATCATCATCATCATCATCATCATCTTAGTCCTAATGAAATCCAAAGTATTCACAAAACAATAACATATGTAGTATAAATAGCAAAAACAATAAAAGTACAATATTTAGCAATACTACTGTTAAACCCCTAGTATCTTCCCTGTGTGTGCTGATAGATTAATCCATATATTAAGTTACACAATTGTTAGCATTTTGGTCCTGGAACAACAATATTTGTTACTGCAACAAATATTATTTGTTTGTTTTGTTTTAAAAGATTTGTATGGCCGCCCATTTTAAAACAACTCTGGGCAGCTCACAACCATAAAACTATAAAAACCACAAAAACATATGAAAAACTAAAAACCCAGCATCTCAATCAACCTCTCAGGGTGCCCCAACAACTCTCTGCAGGCTCCACCACTGTACCCCAGTGCCTAGGTCAGTGTTGTGCAAACTTGGCCACTTTAAGATGGCTGGGGAATTCTGGGAGTTGAAGTCCACTCATCTTAAAGTGGCCAAGTTTGGACAACACTGGCCTAGGTGAAGAGCCAGGTTTTAATGACCTTCAGAAAGCTGAGGGGCTGGAGATCTGTCAGACTGCCACGTGGAGCATATAGATGGCAATATTTCATGGAAGGGACCTGGAACGTGTCCATCCTATCTGATCTAGTGGGATGGGCAGATACCCTCAGGGAGAGATGGTCCCGCAAATGGCCTGGTCCTATGCCATGTAGGGCTTTCAAGTTAATGACCAGCACCTTGAATTGTACCCAGAAGGAAACTGGAAGCCAGTGCAGCTCACATAACAGGGGTGTAACGTGGGTGAACCTAGAGGCACCCAACACTGCATGCACCACTGCATTCTGGGCCCGTTGTAACTTCCAGGTAGTCTTCAAGGGCAACCCCACGTAGAGCTCATTGCAATAATCCAACCGGGAAGTGACCAAGTCATGAGTGACAGTGAGCAAGGCAAAATGTGTCTTAAGCTATGCATTAAATAGTACCTTAGGGTTGTAGCCATATGTTTTCAATGTGAGAATTTCAAAAGCCAAGGGTGAGTAGGAAGGACCCTTGAACAGATCTAACTCAAGGTCATCACAGTGTGAGCAATACAAGAGGGAACACAAGCAGACCATCCCCAGTTGCCTTAGTGCACAGGTTGCTGATGCTGAGGGAGTTGATCCTTTAGGATCCTTACTTGGATCCTAAACTGAATAGGGCTTTATAGTCCACCGTAAATGCTTTATAATGCTATATAAATGCTTTATAATCCAGTGTAAAGAGAATGCGGATGTCATTTCTTAGGTAAGCAGAATTGTTGGTTCTCTTCCTCAAAAAGCTGTTGTGGGGAAGATCACTTTAGAGGAAAAAAGACCAAAGGGATATTTTCTGCTCACCAACAACTACAGAAGATTGGTTGTTCCGAAGGGAGAGTGAGGGAGGAAGAAAGATTTTTACACCCCATCAAGATCTCCGAAGATAAAACAATGTAGTGATGGGTGGACACTTTTCCCCATTGTTCTTTCTCAGCTTTGAAACAGAACATCTCCTTTTGAAAAACAAGGTATGCAGAGGAATCTTTAGGAGTATTTATAGTGTTGATTAGCTTGATGGACCATAGTGTCTTCCTCACTAGCCCTGTGGCTTGTCTGACAGATATATAGCTCTGGGCATACCAAGCATCTGATAGCTTGCTTTATGGCCTGTTGGATCCCCGCAATGTTTAGTGTAAATCTGCATTTAGAGACACTGGTGACGAAATATGTGGAGCCAGTGATCGCACTGGCCTGGCCTGTCTGAAAATTCAGCGCATCTGAGACCTCTCTTCCACGCCCTACAGTCAATCATAATGAGGCCTGTTTATGAAACTTTCAACTGATGAATTTTTGACACGTTAGATGCTAATGCCTCCAAAGGAGCCATTTATGGCCCATCATATGATTACGGCAGATGTTCCAGCCCGCACTGAAAATCCTTATGTGCTCTTTATTACTGAGGAATGGTAGATGCGTGCGCCAAGGCAGCTCTTCCAAAATGCCATTCATCCTCCTGCTATGAGACCGGCTGGCACGAAAGGCCCGAAGGGCACATACTTGCTATGTATGAGCCGATCTCCAAAAAGCTTCATCAGAGAGCACGAAAGAATATTTTACATTTTAGAACAGAACTAGCTGACCAACATACCTAGCTGTCCTCCTCCTCCTCCTCCTCCTTGATATCTGTGTGATAGATTCAGCTAAGTCTTGGTTTTTGCTCAAATACTTGGACTTGTAGCTCATCATTTCCCTCAGATCTTACTAATTTACATATAATAAAAACATAAAGACTCCCTCAAGTTGAGCTTGACTCCCAGCGGCTGCGTAACATATTTATGTCATTTTCTTGGCAACAGTATAATAGTAGTTTACAGCTGTGTTTTTTCAACTTCTCAGCCTAGCCTACAGCTCTAGGTTTTCAGGTGATCTCCCATCTGAGTACAAACCAGGTCCTATTCTATGTGTTTTTCAAGGTCAACCAACAGCAGCTATGGGCTACCACCTGGTGGGGTCATCTATAATAATTAGGACTTAAATTATTAATTAATTATGTGCTAATAATTATCATGGATAATTGTCTCACCATATGCTGCTAGTTGCAAGGCAGCTAATATTACATTGTGACCCAGGGATGTTATCTACCTGGCTCAGTTTAATGTTAATTTTTTTTAAAGTTACATATCATCTTTTGTTATTGTGCATTAAACGGAATAAAATGTACAATTTTACAGTGGTTGTAGAACTTAGAATAGGAGATGGGAGGGTAAGCAAGCTGGCAGGAAGAATTGGTGCAGTAGCAGAATGATGGTGGGAAGATGCTGAGTAAACTTCTTCACCATTCCATCAATGAATCGGCACATGTTAACAAAAGTCATAATTCTTATATTTTACCTCTAGGACTAGGGCAGAATACCTCTGAATCTCTCTTCTGGAAGACAGAACTATGAGAGAGTTGTCAGAGGCCACCACACTGGCTTTGGCAGTATTCCTTCCCTTAACTGATGGAAAGGTAGTCTAGGTGCCCAGTAGGGCAAGAAGTGATGGAATGGAATTATGAAGGCCAGGCTCAGGGAGATAAACATTTTCTTAGCTTGCCAGAACAGCGTGGGAGGAACAAGAGGATGAGACTGGCACCTCCCTGAGGAATTCACACTGTTGTGGCTGGATGACTTTGGGAGCTGGGGTTTTAGTCTGGGAAGATTCTTGCTAGAGGTTGTAGCTAATAAACATAGCTGGACTGAATTGGCATTGTCTCTTGGAGTTCCTTGAGCTAGGCCTGACAAATAGCACTCAACTTTAGCCTTGGTGCAACCTGCATTCAACCTCTTCCTCCACTTTGACTATGGTGATGCTCAGGTGTTCTGCCCTAATTGTTGGATTCCCTTCTTTCTTTCTTCTGCTAGCCATGTCAGGAAAGCAAGTGCCAGTTGCTTTCACTTGTGTGGTCAGTTTTTTGGAGAAAAATAAACAAATAAATAAAAAACCAAGAGTTTTACAGTTCTTCAATAAACAGTCAACCTTCCTCTGTCTTAAACCAGGTAGGGAGAGAAGAGGAGAGGCAGCATTTCACTGCTGTGCTACTTGAACCTGGAAAAAGCTCCAACTTCTCATGGCAAGCACCCAAGAGCTCAATGCAAAATAACCATTGAAGGTAGAGAGTGAGCACTGGGAGCGGTTGCACTCCAGAGCACCCGCAAGCCAGCTGGAACACAGGCATTTGTATAAGGTATAATAAATCACAGCAGGTAGACCAGACTGCTGTGCTTGCACCAGCAGAAGGGGAAGACACAACTTCTAATGTGGAGCAAGAAAACGTGGGTGAGATCAGCTTCCCAGCAGCCTAAGGATGGACTAAGGACAACAGTCTCCTTTCCTGACCTCCCAAAATGGTAGGTGGCCCATCCTCCTGCTGGAGCAAGCAAGAAGTGTAGATCACCCCATAGAAAGCCTGCCATTATTTGGGGACAAAAATTATTGGGTGACTCTAGAAGTCACTGTAAGTTGCTAGTCAGTAAATGGTCTAATTGTGCTTCCTGGCAAAAGATGTTAGTGACCCTCCTCTATGTAATAACCACTTCAGCTACTGAATACTGCTGTTCTTACAGAAGGATATTGTCTCTTTGATCGTACAGATGTGAGGGGAAGGGATATCACACTGAAAGCCAATCCAGACAAAAAATTGTCCAGTTAGAGCCTTGCTCCCCTTGCTTGTGAAGATTTCTACAAAATTACCACTCCATCGTGTTAATGAAGAGAAAAATGGTCCTGTGATAGCTCATCCATCAAGTACTGTAAATTCAGCTCACAAGAGAAGTGCACCTATAACGAGAAAACAAATTTTTAAAGGAACGTTTTCAAATAATATTAGATAGTGAAAACAAGGTGTCTCTGCTCTCCATATCTTGACAGTTTATTACACACTCCTTGCTTAATAGGTTTTCCCTCTCTTTCTTTCTCTCTCTCTCTCAGATAGGATGACAATGAATTCCATTAGCAGTTGTAGCTGGCAGAGAACATCCATTTGTCCTGCAATACAATCTGTCTGGGGCAATAAGGCTGGGCACTGAATTATGTTTGTGGCATTCCTCCAACCATAAAGTTAACTTTTTAAAAATCACCTGTCTCGTTAACAAAACATACTTGGATGGCCCTAAGAATCTGCAGACCAACACATTTCGCTGTGAGAAATGGTGGGTTCTGCTGCATCAGTTCATAAACTCATGAAATTAATATTTCTTGCCTGTCATTACATTAGCACACCCTCCTTCTGTCTCTTCAGGGTCTCCTTTGTCCTGGAAACATCCATCAGTCAGTCTTAGGGCCATCTTTAACTCGGGGCGCAAAAAAATGTGTGTGAAAAAAAAAATAATTTCCATCATAAATTTTATTAGGAAGGGAACAGAAACGAAACTACCCAATGTTATAACACTTAATCTAGCCCATATGAAGTTACAAATGGCCAGATCCTCAGAGATCTGTCTCATTCTACTGCCCATGTTGGCAGGGCTGCATTCTGGTTCAGTATTTTTAATTGAGATTTTAAAAAAAAACTGTAGAAAATTATGCCAGACCAGATAGAGACAGATAGGAATTGCTCTTAATTAATTTTAATATGTGAGCAGTTAAAGCAGAGATGTACAACCTGAAGCCCCAGGGCCACAAACAACCTTTGGATACATCCCCCAGAGAGTTCCCACAGCTGTTCCAAAATCGCCATAGTCAAAGAGAAAGAAAATTATTAAATTTATGACTGGAAAACAGTTTAATTCTATTTCACGTCAATTGTAAATAAAGCCAAATCATACTGAGTTTTGATCTCACCCACAACAATTTGGAGTGCTGCTCTGAGCATTCCAGTCATAGCCCTGAATCGCTCCACTTTAATTTTTTTTTTTTTTTAATCTCAGTGTACTTACAAATAACAGAAGGTTCTTTGCAAAGAGGGTTAATCCCATTTCTGGCCCTTTCTGAAATGAAGATCTGACCATGCAACATGTGAGTTTGTGAGGTCATTCCAGGAAGTGCTATAAAAGAGAACACATTTCTCTGCAAGCAATTCAGAACTATAAACCAAGGGATTTTTTTTTAAAAAAAAGATACCTTACTTGACTCTTTTTTAAAAAAATAGATGCCATTCTCTAAACTCATCTACATATTTATTTTAAATATATATCTTTTGAAGATGGATGCTAGTTGGACTTCATTGATGGCTAGCATTCATCCGACCACAGATTTTCTGGGAGTGGGCAAAATTCCCAAATCTTCTACTAAGGGAATCCATGGCAGAATTCTTTAATCCCTATACAGTGTGGCCTCATTTGGAATAGCACATATGCCAATGCTGTGTATAGTACTGACACAAGGACATGAGAGATACTTGTGCAGATGTTGGCCTAAGAAAATAAGTCTTAACTGCCAACTTCTACTGCAGTTGCAGCATTATATTGTGGCTAGTGGCATCTAGGGTTGTCTGCATGTAAAGCATAAGCTCTAACACTGCCCTATGGAGTTGCAGTTCTGCAGTGTTGCAGCTCTTTAAATTGTAGTTATGTGGCGGAAATGGGGAACATCTCCCTGTGTATTTTTTAAAAAACATGTTAGGGAGAAGGACTAGCTGAGCTCTTCTCCTTTCACCCCAGAAGAAAGAAGGGAATGATATACCATCTCCATGTTGTTGCCAGGAAGCTACATGCATGTTTCCATAAAAATCACCAGGAAGAAAGCTTTACCCAAGATGAGTTGGCTTGCCTTTAAAAATTAGTCCTGATTTTCTGCTTTGTTTTCATACTATCCAATCTGAAAGCTTGCATATTGTCTTTTGTTACTGCTTCAGTAACAGAGCCCATTTTACCCTCTTGTTTTCAAATATAAATCTGGACCCCCAAACTCATCAGTAACTATTCATAATGTATTTTGCCTTTCTGTTTTGAATAACCTCTAGTGATGACTCTTGCTTGGTTCTTCATAGGCTTTCTTGCACCTTTGAGCTGTAGTTTGATGCTAGTTTGGTGGAGACATTGTACTTTCATCTCTGGCCAAGATTTCAGCACATCTCTCTTCCCAGCCCTCAGAGCAGTTCAGGTGTCTTCCTAATTTTCCTCTTCAACCTTTTTTTTTTTTTTTAAGGAAAAAGGAATTAGTCTTTTGTTATCAACACCCAACAGCTTATTAGCAAGAAATTAAGGTTGGAATCCTTTAGAACCTTATGTGATATGTTCCCCAAAATATAGCATGTGTTATTTCCAAGTAGGTAAATATAAGATCAAATTTTAAGTTTCCTAAGCAAACATATTTCCCCTAAATTCCCCCATGTCTCTGGCAAATAGGTCTATTGCATTTTTAGCATAGCTTTCTTCCCAATGGCTCAGGGAGGATAATTGGTTCTGAATGTCTTCATCTTCTTCTGAATTTCATCATCACAACAATCCTATGAGGTACAATATGTAATGAAGGTGTGTGAGGATTTGAAGCTCCTGGCTAATGCATTTTACTGTTTGACTAATACAGTAACATGTCTCTCTCTCAGTACGTGACACGCTCCCCAATCCATTTTCCTAAAAACTTGCCAAGCTACCCTTTCTGACTAATAATTCATGCTTGCCTGCAGTACAGAATTGTATGGGATGCATAACAATAGCTGATTATTTATAAATCTCAGCACTGGGAGTGGCTTTAAACCTGTACGAGTTGGCTCAAATATTTTCCATTCACTTTCTTCATTGGGATCCGAAGGGGAGAGGAAAAGATTGACATGTAAGCAGTCCATGATTTTTCAAGGCTATTTTCCACCACACACTATATAGCTGCACAGCTCTGAATAGCGACGCAATGATAATTATTTTTTCACCTGCTACGTGGGTACGCATATCATTAAAAAAGCAATATAAAGTGGAATCAGGAAGGGAGTAGAAACTGGTCTCTCACATCTGCCAAAATTGCCCCGCTATGTTGTGGCTTTTAGGCACGTATTCACTCTGCAAACACAAATGATAGAAATCATGTGGTCTCTTAAAGTTTTCCAACCTTCCCTGCAATTATGACGCTAAGTACTGTTGGGTGGTGTTTTTCTGTGTTTAAAACACAGCAGAAACTGTGCTATATTTAGGTCCGTTGAACAACAATTGCACAGGAACAAAAAAAAATGCTGCAGGGGAGGTCTTGGCTTCCCATGTGTACTTACAGCCCATTAAATGTTTCACAGCCCCCTCTGTTGTTCCTCTCTGCATTTCTTGGTCTTCTTACAATTGAAATGCTATTATTCCACAAACAGAGCATCTCTGATCTAGTGTACATTATCTTTGTGGTACCTATTTTATAATGCCAAATAGCTACCCGTCCATGATGGAGGGAAGCCTCAGGGCGTCTGCGTGGCTGGCATCGTTTTCTTCTACTGCCGCCACTGGAAAAGCTGGCCCCAGTACGATATGACTTTTTAAAAAATTATGGAGTGCTTGTGGGCCTTCCTCGGTTATAATAAAGGAAAAGAAGACAAGCAAGCAGTCTTTGGTCTGAGAGGCAATTTGACAAAACTCCCAATATATCTGAGATGCAGTTTCTTTAACGAGTCGCCAGTGGGTTCTGCCTTTGTGCACCGCGTCGCTCTGAAGCAGTTTTTCCCAATCAGACTTGAAAGCACACATAATGAACCAACCTCCACACTATTGTGGATTCAGGGGCAATAGCACAAATTCTCCACTGTAAGGAACACAACCGCAACAAAAAACTATTTTCATTTGTACATCCTGTTTTCAGCATCCTCTATTTGGCTTCTTGCCAGGCAGCTTTCCATTCTTCCATATCCCTTCTACATCCCTCCATCACTTGCCATCTAAAAGAAGGCTGCCATATATGACCTATAAAACGTCAGAGGAGCAGGAGAAGTTAATTTCTGGATCTCTGTGTGACCATCTAATAATCTGGATTGTTGTAGCCCTGATCAGGATCTGGGCCTGAGAATAAACACTGTGGCCTTTTCTCCCTCCAAGTGCAATAAACTTTTGCTAGTTAGAAAATGCAAATTAAGTGGAGTCCTGAGTTAACTATCTTAGTTAGCCTTAACCGTACATTAGTTTTTTCATCCTGCCTAGGTTCCTTGATTTCTATATATTCAGTATATTATGGTATACTGTATATAATCAGTGTGTGTGTGTGTGTGTGTGTACATATAAAATAGGTAAGAGAGAGAGAGTTAGCATTCATACGCTAATTTCCTTGATAGGCACTATTAAATATATGTGTGTGGGTCTGTGTCTCGGGGTGTGTGTGTGTATACACACACATAGATATACCCAAACTTTTTCAACTGGTGGGCACATTTTGAATGTGTGTTCAAGAGCTCTTACAAAATGGCTGCATGATGGGCATGGCCAATGACAAAACATCTATTTACTACAAGGTAAAAGTGGGTGAGGTCACTTCCTTCCCGCCAGCAATACCTGTAGGTCAATCAAAATTGGGAAGCTGACAGATGGGAGTGTTGTGATGTAGCCCCACCCATTTTGTACATGCACATACACAATCAAAGGAGGCAGGGCTGGGGCATAACACTCCATCCGCCATTCTGCTGAGTTTCAGCCCCTTGCAGATGCCGCTGGTTCCCATCCCTCTTATCATCTAACTTCCAAAATGTTCTTCATCATCTTAGTTAATCTTCTTTTTTTCTGGACAAGTGGGCACATTTCCAGACACAATATTGGGCTGCAGCCACACGCACATCCACTGCGTTTTTTAAGAATGCTTATGGATTCTATGTTGGCCAGTGACATCATTGGAAGTATACATGAATTTAAGACTGGGGCTCTGGAGCATACTTGCCTCCCCTTCATTGATTTAATTAAAATATTGCTTTCAATAATAAAATTGGCCAAAGCATGGATCTGGTGGGCATGATGGAAGGCATTAGTAGGATTGGCACCCCCAAAGCACTGCACTGGAGCACTAGCTGTCATATATGCTGTCTCTGTATGTATATATTTTCCCCAAATTTACATTTCTTTGTGTGAATTTTTAATAGGAAATATGTTGTTCCCTGCTGGCTGTGCTGAGCTGGGGTCCATTTTGGCAGATTGTGTCATTTTTGTGGCAGATTTCTTTCTCAGCCCTCCTAAACTTTGCCACCCACGATTACTAATTAAAAAGATATGGCTTACAACCTAATAAAGCAAACTTGCAAAGGAGGGAAATTTGGGAGGGAAGTGGGATGGTTTTAAGGAAAATAGTTTGTATGGTTTTGCAGAAAAGTATGGCATATCGCTATATACTTGCTTTTAGTAGGTCCTCTGGTCCATGTATATAAAATATCTAAAAGAGAGTTAATTAGCTACTGGTAGATCATAAAAGCTCATTCTCTAATACACATATTGATTTGTGAGTACTTCACAATCAATATGGTCAACCCCTCTGGAATCCTACTAATGAAACTGGCAAAAAACTGTTCAAATCTGGAAGATACTTTACACAAAATGTAATATACAAAGAAGCTGAGCTCTTCCTTACCTCAAAGCAGGTTCCAGCACTTTACCATACTTTACTTTACACTTTATACCCCATTGGCTAAAGAATTTCTACTGGTGAAGTCCAGGAGGAGAACCTTTTCCACCGTTGCCCCCACCCCCTGGAACATCTTACCCCCTGAGGTGAGATTGGCCCCTACTCTTCTGGCCTTCTAGAAGAGCATTAAGACCTAGCTCTGTCAACTAGCCTGGGAATCCCATGGGGGTTCACAGCACTGGGGGGGGGGGGCTGATGGCTTGAGGACGCTCTCTCCTTTTAACTTTCTATAAAGTTAAAAGACTGTAATTATTTTTTTATTGTTTTTTACTTGTAAGCCGCCTAGAGTCACTTATACAGTGAGATGGGCAGCGTATAAATCTGATTAATAAATAAATTAAATAAATAATAAAAACCTAGCACCACAGAAAAAGAAAAACTGTAAAATTGTTCAGTTCTGACCAGAAATACATAAAGGCCACCAGCACTGAACATGTACACCAACATTTATTGTTCCTGAGTATCAATAGGGGTTAAACAATGGCATTGCCAGAGGGGATAACTTTCAAACATAGTTATTTATTTATTCCTTTACGTGGCTTTTACTAAAAAGACAAGATGCCTGGAAATGTAGAATCTGGGTTGTCGGATATCTTGGTATGTGGGAATGACCTTGGGAGACAGAGGGAAAAGCCACAGCCAGGGGAACGGTCAGACCAGAGGCAGCTTAGCCCGCAAAAGGAATGGGGGTGTGGCAAACATCTCAGAAGGGACCCTCCCTAGTTTCTTGGGCCGTAAAGGAGATTGGGGGAGAAATGAATTTTCAGACTTGCACATTTCTGTTAATGTAACCTTACAATAAATTAGAATTAGTCCATCTGGTCATGGTTCCCCTCTGAACTACATCACTTTCATTTGGAACCTCTAAATAAGGTGGGGTTTGGGTCTTATCTGATCCAAGGGAAAAAGCCATTTAAGTAACAACCTTCTGAACTCCTCCACACACTCAGATATGTTAATGCCACTCAGGGCTGTCCCCTTCAATTCATCACTGCTGTTGATGCTCCCATCTGCTACCTGAGACAGAGATATCTTATGTCATCTAAAAGTAAGGTCAGCCCATAATTATAGTGCCTATTCAACAAAATGCCAAAAATCCACAAATAAATGTAGTAATTGGATAGGGTATATTTGCACTATGAATCATATTCAGCCATAGAACTCTACTGTATATACCCCTGATGCACATGGGGTGGGGCTCCAATCACATTATATTGGCTGCCCTCTTGACTTTTTTCACCCCCTCCCTGCAGACAGCCCAGTAAGGCAATGAAAGTAAAAGCCACAACCCAGAAGTTTGGAAGCAAAGGATGAAAAGTCGATCCAACAGGAGACAAAAATCAGGGTGGACCTCTGGAGTAGTTGTCTTCTTTACTTAACAAAACATAACAAACAGCACACAATCCTATTTTCTCACTTCAGATAATTTTTATAAAACGATGTATTGTTGGTATATGTCACCAGAGAAATTGTCTAGAATGTGTAAAAGTACCTCAAATCTATGCTGGAAATGTGAACCACATGAAGAGACATTTTATCATGTTTTTGGTGGACATGTAAAAAAGCTAGAAAGTTTTAGATGCAAATACATACACTAATTCAAAGGATCTTAAAGATTAATATACAATTGAAACCAGGGATTTTTCTTTTGGGATTGATGGACAAACAGTGGGAAAAAAAGTCATGGAACTTTGTTTTTATACATGATAACTGCAGCAAGATAATTATATGCACAAAGGTGGAAAGATTCGATATTGCCCACAACGGAGGAATGGTTGGTGAAGATAACAGAATTAGCAGAGATGGCAAAACTGATTTCCTTGATTAGAGAAAGGACAATATTTACGTTTATTGCTGACTAGAAATCCGTTATAGACTTTTTGCGTGAAACAGAAAAAAATGAACTTATGATCTATGGTTTTGATGATTAGAAAAAAGAGATTATAGAAAAAAGAGAGGGGGGTTGTAACCGTTGAGTAAGAAGTTATTTTGTATTTCTACTTAGAACTGCTATAAAGAAAATCGGAAGCGATTTCTTTCTATTCCTTTTCATTCTTTCTTTTTGCACTTTTGGCTTTTTCTTTGTTTTTTCTTCTCCCCCCCCCCCCCCTTTACTCTATATTAGTCCATGCTGGTTTTTATCGCCTTTTAAATTTTTTTAGTAAAAATTATATTTTAAAAATCCTATTTTCTCACTTCAGTGGTTAACAGGCAAGTTTTTGGTACACACACATCCAATGGGGGTTTCTGTTAAAAGTGCTGCTGCTGTTAGAAACGTGAAAGGATGCTAAGTGGAAGAGATGCATCCAGCAGAAATAGATGAGATTGGATTCCCTCAGCTCAGCAAGGGCCTACGGAAGGTTAACCGCCACCGTCCAAATGAAGACAAATATGGTTCCTCTCACAAGGGATCTTCAATTACACCAGATTCAAACCTGGTACTGGTAACAACGCAAGAAGCATAGAGAAAAGCTGAGGTGTTACTAGGAAATTAGAAAGGTGAAGGTCTGAAGCATGTTTGAAGGGGAAAGGTTCATACCTGGAAGGCTTGTTCTGTATTTAATCTTTTCATTGTCTCTTTCTGAGTTCGTCCTTTCTTATTTTGGAGCAGAATTGCATAACCTTTTTTCCAGAGGCCACAGTTCTAAATAGAGGGTTAGGCCAAGGCAATAATTTATTGATTCTGTTTAAATTCAATTAAAACTAAATACAGTTAATACAATTACTTCCCAATCATACATTTAATAGTTTTCTGCTGAGAACTGAAAATGTTGAAAATTGCAAATTATAGTATTTTTAAATTCCTGGAGTCATACCTAAGATTGTCAAGCATCACATATGACCTTGGGGGGGTCTCCATTTGTATTCTTGTTTTACAGCAACATCAGAGCTGGGTTTTTATCTTTTTTGGTGGGGGGAACAGGAATATCTGCAGGGGATAAGGAGGCAAATGACAAAACAATGTTGTGATGTCACAATGCCAACTCCACCCCTTTTGTATTTGCATTGCAATGCGTGTTTCCTCATTTTAACAAATCTCAGCTTGCTGCAGAGACTCTGAGTGGGGTGGGAAGACTTAAGATGTCTGAAAATGTATGGCTTCCTAGGAAATACTTGAAGAAGGAAAATCAAAATTATCCTAAGCTTGTTATATAGGAAAATTGCCCAAGTTTCTGCTCAATTACTCAGAAGGAACTTGTCTGCCAGCTGCTACTCCTTGTTAGGTCTTAATGTATTATGTAAATCTAACCATTAAGCTTTATTTAATAAAACATGGTTAACCAAAGTTTGGCTTACTATGATACAGTATGTGAATCCTGTTTGGCTTGCCAGGGCCAAGAGTCAGATGCCCACAATTAGCAAGTGGGCTAATCTGGAAGTCAGGTATGTGCAAACCTTCTCCCCAGCTTCTCTGTTAAAGGAATGTTGGCTACTTCCCATATCTTTCCAAGAGCTTCTCTCCTATAGTGCAGTGTAGCGTAGGTCCACAACCACCAGAAGGATCACCAGAAAGGGTCTTTCTTGCAGGCTTAGCACTTGGGTATGCTGAATGTAAAGAAACCCATTGGTTCCAGACTTCTGTTCTTTTTCTTTTTTAAACACAGTGATCTTCCTTTCAAAAGAGAGAGCACAGGGCTTCTATGCAAAGCTCTGACCATCTGATTTGAATTGCCCTCTGCAGAAACAAGTATAATGGAGGGGAAGGGAGGAGGGGCTGTAAGGCTGCACTGAGGAGGAAATTGCAAGAGTGTAAGGAAGAGTGATATACAAGCACACCATTGGTAGGAAAAGAAAAGAAGGTCTGTAGCTGTTATCTCAGGGTAACTGCATGGGTAGAGAATGTGAAAGCAACTTAAAGCCTCCAGTGTTTTGCAAGCTTCAGCATTTGAAGAGCAGTTCAAGAGAAACAGATTTAAGGCAAGGAAACATTTTTTCCTTGTTCCCTGACTTTGGTGGGTTAGAGGGCTGCCTTCAGAAGGAAACCCAGATTTCAGGAATTATTCAGAATTAAGCAAGCTCATACTTCCTATTAAAAATATGTCTTTAAAATATATTGGGTTTTCTTCTTGGCTCATTTCTAATAAAACAGTTTTATTGTATAAAGCTGTATAGTTCTGTTTTGATATATAGGTTAAAATTTAATTAGTAAAAGTGATATCTTTATTTCTTGCCCAAACTGAAGCCCAATTAAATTCTAAGTATTATTAATGGGGGAACAGTCTTACAAATTCATGTTATCAATTTAGATCATGATATCTCAAAGTTGGAGAATCCTTGTAGTATGATGTTGGGCATGTACCGTATGTATGTGTGTATGTATATGTATGCGTGTGTGTATGATAATTACTGTTTCAAGTGCTTCAGATTTATTAGAAACAGAAGGGGGAGTGGATCTACTTACAGATTCCTTGTGTGTAAAAATTTCCTCTATCTTTGGTTGTTTAGATAGCTTGGATGTAGGGTGAAAACCAGGGCTATTACTGTTTCTTCCTTTTCCACATTTTGTCTGATAACATTCTTTCCAAAGACCTTGATATCTTCTTTCTTCTGATTATTCATTCAATCTCCTCACTCCCTGGAGATTAAGATTACAGAAAGATTTATAACCTCCTATATTGAGCCTTAAAATAAAATTTAAAAAAAAACTTAAGCTATAAAAAAAGGGAGTTCACAGAAGTAGATACTGCCAGAATCACCATCTTAGAATCCATTCTTATTTCTTGTTATATATATCTATATCTATACATACTTGTAAGTGTGTGTAAATGCATGTCTGCGTGTATGTATGTATGTGTGCATGTGTACACACACATACATACACACATATTTACTTTTTAGGTTTTATATTATTGTTTTCTGGTGTTACAGCTGTAATAAGTTATTTGATTTGATAATTACTGAGATCAAACCTATTTCAAGATCCTCTTCCATTTGGTCTCCACACTCCAGAATGGTGTAGATAGACTAGGACTGGGAAGACCCAGTTCAAGTCCACCCCAGCAATGAAAGCTCACTGCATAACTTTGGGCAATCATTTCTCAGTCCAACCTACCCCACACCATTGTTGTGCTAGTAATGAAATTGGTGGAGGGGTGCTTGGTATGCTGCCTTGAGCTTCTGGAGGATAAGAAGAATATAAATGTAATAATAATGCATTTGTTGCCACCCATTTGTTACTGGTATTCCTACACACCCTTTAATCATATGAGTTTATAAGTTATCCCCATGTTTTGGGCATATAAAAAGGGGGCTTCTTCAGCTGCTGCTCTGTGATAAAATAAAGGGAAGGAAGGAAAGTGGCAACAGCTGAGATCACATGAACTCTTTTGTAATCATTCTGACTCCATAGAAGAGTATGAAAGCTTGTGAAATTTCTAGTCACATGAAAAAAAAATCCTCACCTTCTAAGAATTAGGGATATGTGAAGCTTTTACTCAGATACTTCATCTGAAGTGATTCAACTGAATCGTCAAATTGACTATCCCAACCAAATCATCAAATTGGACGCCTCCAAACTGATCTGATGATTTGGAAAGGTTTTGTACATGAACAAAAACTCTTTTTAAAATTTGACTTGGAAAATCAAACTGACTGCAATGGTATTAATTTGAATCATCTCAATTTTCTGAAGTGATTGGATCAATGCTCTAGATGAAATATACTGTTTAAATCAGACTGGAACAAATCTGTGCACCCCTAGTAAGAATATATTGTGTATATGTGGGGGAGCGGGGTTCAATAGCTTTCTGTTCTTCCTTTTAAGAACGCAGCTCTGTGGTGAGTATTGCAATTTTGAACATTGCTGCTCTCCAGTCAGAAGATTAATTCCTTCTTCATGTGCCAATTAAGTATTTGCAGGTATCCATAATCTAATGAATGAGCACAGCTAATATACAGAATTTCTCCAGTATGTAAATTGTTGTTAGGTGTAGGATAAGATGACAGAAGAGATAGTGTGCAGTTTCCAATCCACTAATCTTTAGGCATCCCACTGAATTAATTCCATGGCTAAATCTACTGAGAACAATCTCATGCCAGAGGAGAAAAACTTGCTCCAAAATGAATAATAAAACACTGGAATTGTAACTGATAAAAAAGCCCTTGTATTGGCTCAGAGTCCCTTCTATTTGCATTCTCAAGTTGTCCCTGAATTGATCACAGACGCTCAGGTTTGTTTATTGCTCTCAATTTCTGGCGCAGCTCTGACACCTTCCAAGGGATCAAGCAGTACCTGAATATTCATTTGGCAAAATGTTGGTTCTTCATATCCCACTGATTCTACCCCTAAGGAGGGGGTGTAACTCAGTGACAGAGCACATTCTGTGCATGCATAAGTTTAATTTTTGGTCTCTCCAGATACAACAGGAAAAAGCTCCTGAGTGAAACCTTGAGCATTACTACAGTCAGGGCCAGTGCTATTATCCTAGATCAGTGTTGTCCAAACTTGGCCACTTTAAGATGAGTGGACTTCAACTCCCAGAACTCCCCAGCCAACCATGCTGGCTGGGGAATTCTGGGAGTTGAAGTCCACTCATCTTAGAGTGGCCAAGTTTGGACAACACTGTCCTAGATGGACCAATGGCCTGACTCAGAATTAGGCAGCTTCCTATTTTCCTGTTGAGTTGGGGCAGGAAACGTAATTCCTTCTAGCACTGCTGTGCCCACCCATATCTCCTTCGCTTTCCTCCAAATGTTCTCCATGCTTTTATTTTTTTTAGGGTCATAATGTACTTTGGATTTGATCTTCAAAACGTGTTTTGGAGCATGAACATAGCAAACCGTTGCTATGTTGTATCCTGGAAGGCTCCAAGACACCTTTTGGAGATCAGATCCAAATTGCTGCACAGCTTCGTTATGTATGTACCTGCTTGTTTTAGATTCTTTTCATTGAAGCACTAATCAAAGCATGCATGCTGCAAAATGAAGTGTTATTGTTTAAGATCATTTTTATTTACCAGAATGTCTTTGGGTCCCATAAGTATTCTTGGGAAAATTAAAGTTTGTGTGTGTGGCAAAGTTTTAATTGCGAGTGGATATTTTAATGTCTGATCAATCCATATCTCAGGATTTACAGCTAGGATGCAAAAGAATTATGCCATGGATCTTGCTGGAAGAAGATGTAAGCATTTTTTGCTCTCAGCAGTTCCAATGCAGAATGAATATTAGCAGAAATGAAGTCCAGCTAACACTTCACCTTACCCAGGAAAAAAAAAAATCATCCCACTTTAGAGAATGTATGAGCTGGACAGTCCAAATATCAAAAAATTAATCTTTCAATGTCCCTCCCCTCTGCAAAATTCAGAAATACAGCTTGGGCTGGAAATGTCATAACCGTAACCATGCATCAGGGAAAAGCACCTCCAGCCATTTCCCAGGCCTTGCAATCAATATCTTTATTGACTAGACTTAGCAAATTTACATTCTTGTTTAGTCTTGTCTCAAGTTTATAAACCAAATGGCAGTGATAAATGTTCCCCTGACACACACAACCCAGGAGAGGCAAGTTTTTCTCATTTGCCTGCCCTTCTTGTACATCATCCCAATTTTCATTGGCAGTAATATTGAAAGTTGCTTATTATAGCTTGCAGAAAACTCTTCACATGTCCCAAGATAGTTGTATTATGACCTCCATTTGCTTTGCTTTCTTTTATTTTTTTATTTTTTTAAATGGACCAATTGTGCAGGCACATTTATTTTTAAGCATTGGGGCACTGGAATGGATGCTGACATAACAACATTACATGACCATTTGCCTTCCAAATGGGTATATAACTCTATTTGTCAAGGAGAAGAGAATTATGTATAGCACTGAGCATTCAGCCAGAAGAATAAACCACATTTTTTTTTCAGAAGTTGAGTATTGTATCCTCTAAAAAGCAAATGCAAACAGAGTAGATCTGCAGCTACGGCACTATTCTAGAAAGAACACTAGAGGTGCTTACACATCAGACCACATTTCCATTTATTCAGCCAGACTTCAATTTAAGCAATTCTGGGTAACCCACAAATTCAGATAATTTGGAAGAGATTCAAGAAAGAACAATAAAGATGATCAGGAGACAAGAAACGAGGCTTAGGCAAAACTTTGAAGGTGTGTTTCAGTTGGACCAAGCTTCAGTCAAATTACCCCACCAGTTGGTGAATCTAAGGGAGACCCTGCTTTAAATAGTCAAGAGAATCAGGGAGCTTCAAAGTGCTTCACAGATTTGATGCCTTTCCTTTTTCTGCTGTTTTAAGGTTGTTACAGACAATATAAAAGGTTGGAATTTCACTTCCATATATGGAGAATGGGAAGGTTGAGTAGCATCGTATGTTCTTCAAGGCTGACATGGGTAGCTAGCTAATGAAAACTATCACCTTATTAAATCTTCTATCAGGGTTCTTATGGAGAGCCAAGGCTTTGGCCTTCATTCACTTTCTCAGCTCTCCATTCGTTGGATGTGGCCAGTCACGAGCCTTAACTTTGTTCTCTCTTGTTCTAATGAAGCATGGTACTTCTCTGCTCATCCTGCTAATACAGGACTCAAGCATGAACTCAAGGCTGAGAAGTCTAGTTTGCACCCTTGGGTAAAATCATACTTTTACATTTTTCTATCATTGAGCTAGGTTTAAGTCCTTCAACAGTGAATAAGTGGGGACCAGGTTAATATATACAGGAGTTGGCCCAAACCTTTACTGCAGAGCTATAAAGCTACAAACGCTCTTTTCTCTCTGCCAGCTTTTTTTTTTTTCCTGTGGCTTGTTTATCTTTGTGGCCTTGTACTTCACTGTGTCGTCTTGCATCAGCTAACTAATTGATGCAGAGTATTCTCAGCAATCCAGAATCCTGACATGCCAGAGTCTGCCAGTGATGTGGGAGGATGGACCAAGCTTGCTAACCAGCTATGCTACCCCTCCTAGCATCCCATAAAACCTATTGATCAAAGGCAGCAAAACTCACCATCTCAAAAGGGCAATTCAGTGGTTACTTTTATGCCATTCCTGGCACCTCAGAAAAGCACATGGAAACATTTTCCAAAGTTTTTATTGTTAAAGGACTGGTTTTTTGCAGGACTGCCTGTCTCTGATCAACTCTGCTTGTCCAGTAAGATCTGATGCATTGGGATGCTTTGGGTCCCATCTCTTAAGCAGTGTTTGATGGACTGGAATGGTGGGAGGGGAGTAAAGAATGTGCTGTCATCTCCAGAGGAGTGAGGAAGAGATAAGCGGAGGTGACTGGCACCTCCCTAAGAAAATCCATCGGTGTGAACTCGCTGAGCCTGGGAACTGGTTTCATTCTGGGAACATTCTTGCTAAGGGGTTGTAGCTAATAAACCTTGCTGGATTGATTCTGCATGGTCTCCTGGAGTTCCTTGGGCTAGGCCTGACACAGTGTGATCTTACAGGACAAGGAAACTCACCTTTGTTGCTGTGCAGGCCCTACAGAATAGCATTCCTCTCAAGATCTGGATAGCCCCAACCGTGTCTGCCTTTTGGCTTTTTTTTCCCTTCATGCATTGGGTCAGGACAATTTGGGTTCCCATCCAGTAGGGTTCTTCTGATTGTTGAATTACCTTGGTGGAATTTGTTATATAGGTTTTATTGTATGTTTATGAAGTTACTGTTAGCTTTTTGTTTAATTGTACACCACCCTGAGTTTTATATGAGAAGGTAACTGTATAAATTAACTAAATAAATAAATGTAGACATGAGAAGAGAGTCTATGATAGCCAAAAACAGTCCAGTAGCACCTTTTCAGACTAACACATTTTATTAGAAATCATAAACTTTTGTGAGCTACGGTCACTTCATCATTTCCCCTCTCCCAAAAGATAAAGGTAAGCTGGAGGTGGGGAAGTAAGACACAGCCTGGATGCTGTGTGCATTGACAGGCCCACCATCTGGGCATCCTAAGAGACCACAAATTAAGCATGAGCCAGCCTTGTGCTGCAGCTGCAAAAATGACCAATGCAAAGTTGCATCTATAGAGGTATAGGGTCAAGATCATAGGAATGATAGTTCTATTCTATGGTCCAGTTCTAGTTGCCAAATACAAGAAGAATATTAAGGAACTAGAAAGAGTTGGAAAAGAGTGATATAGATGTTGAGAGGTTTGGGGACCAAATCCTCTGAAGAACAGCTAAAAGAACTAAATATGTTCAACCTAAAGAGAAGGCTAAGGAGAGAGATGATAAGACGTTTTCCAGTAGTTGAAAGGCTGTCACAGAGAAGAGGATGTGGATTTATTCTCCATAGTGACTGAGGGTAGGACAAGAACCAATGGGTGGAAGTTTAGCAGAGGGAAATCCAAACTCGAAATAAGAAGCAACTTCCAGACCATGAGACTTTTAAGCATTGTAACAGCCTGCCTCCTGGAATCATGGGTGCTCCACAACTGGCAGTTTTCAAGCAAAGGTTGACAGCAATTTCTCAGGTATGCTCTGAGGATCCCTGCCCTTGGCAGGTAGTCAGACTAGAAGACCTCCCAGGTTCCTTCCAACCATACAATTCCATGACTATGGCAGCCAGGCTTTCTAAGTTCTACTGGCTGACAGCTTGTACAGTCAGGAAATTCCTCAAGATGTCTAGCCTTAAACCATTTCCTTGTAGTTTTAACCCATTGGTTGAAGTCCTCCTTCTGGAGCTATAGAACATAAATTCATTTCCTCTTCTCTGTGACAACCCTTTAGATGTTTGAAGACTACTACTGTAATTTCCCTCAGTCATATCTTCCAAATACTTTCACTATTCTTCAGAGAGCTGGAATTCCAGGTCCTTCACCATAGTAGCCTTCTTTTAAACTTGCTCCTATTTGTCACTGTCCTTGATGAACTACGATGCCCAGAACTGGACACAGTACTGCAAATGGGATTTGACCAAGACAGATTACAGAGGAACAACTACTTCCTATCATCTAGATTCTATATTCCTGTTAATACATCCCACTATGACATCTGCTTTTTTTTTTTGTAACTGTACCTCACTTCTTGGTTGTGTTTAACCTCCCTCTTACATGTCATACTGTCAAGCCAGTTCTCCCCCACTGTATACTTTGTACCTCACATTTTCCTATCCAGTTCCTGAACTTTACATTTCTTCCTATTACATTCCCATCCTATTCATTTCAACTCACTACTCAAGCCCATCTAGAACTTTTTGAATTTTTTCTTTCATCTAAAGTATTAACCACCCCTCCTAGTCATCTGCAAACTTTAGAAGCATCTCCTCAACTCCCTCAGCCAAGTCATTGATAAGAAAGTTGAACAACACAGGGCTCAGGGCAAAGTCCTGTAGCATTCTACTTGATAGTTCTGTTGAAGCTGAAGTAGAGCAAGTAATGATCACTCTTTCAATGTGGTCATTAAGCCAACTATGAGTCCATCTAATAGTAGTATCATCTATCCCATATTTTATCTTTTTATGGAAGAGAATATCATGAGGCACTCTGTGAAAGCTTTCATGAAATCCAGGTAGACAATGTTTACAGCAGCCAAGAGGTACAAGAAAATGTCCTGTTCTGCTGGAGCTAATAGAGGACATGGCCACTTTAAGTCATACTCCTTTTCGTTGGGGCAAGTAAAATTGGGAACAGCATCTAAGGTTTAGGGCCATTCCAGTTTACAGTCAGCTGCCCAGAAATGCAGCACAGCTTCCATTTCTGCTACTCAGATTGGCTGATATCCAACTTTTGGAACTTGTTCCCCATGGAGCTGACCAGGGTTTGACATTCCCTATCCCAAAATATGGCAACTGTCTCTAGCCTCCATGGCTTCCAAGAAGGATCACATATAGTGCATCTTCATAAAAAAGTGTTTCCTAGAAGTAGCTAAACTAGCATCTCACCATAGAGATGCTGTAAATCATACAGAGAAAAGCTGAAAATAATAATAGTACCTCTGTTGGCCCTCAGGGAGGGAAAGGCTCTATGGAGATAATACAATGAAATGGTGCAAAATTGCTGCATAACTTCCAGAATTCTTCATCAAGTCAATTGTTTAGGGAAAAAAAGTAGGAAAACATCTTATATGCTCCACATAGAAGACCATTTACTTTGGCCCAAATTGAGGTGCTTCCAATTAGGACAACAATGGGTAGATATATAAGCCTCCCATATGAAAGCCAAACTTGTTTCTGTTCAGACTCAGAGGTAAAATCTGGCTCACGTGTGCTATTAAAATGCCCATTCTATACCCAACGGCGATCAAGTTTATACTTCCAATTGTTAACAACTCTAATTGCCATCGAGACCAGGAAGCTGTTAGCCTTCTCTTGGGTGACCACTCTTCAGAAACCTCTTAAGAAGGTTGCAAAATTCTTAGCCATAGCTATAACAATCATCTGGTTCCTCCTTCATGCTATTGTTAGCTGCTAATTGTTTTAAGATTTTATCCAATTTTAAAATTGTATTTTTATAGTTATTGTATTATGTGCTGCTCTTTTATTGTGCTTGGTCTTGAACCATTAATAAATGTTGATTGACTGAGTGAAGAGGAAACGATGTGGCCCTGTTCTGTCCCAATTTAATGGTTAGATGGGGTAATCCATAAAAATATACCCTGTAGATATTGTTTATTTATTGGTTAGATTTACAATGAGTAAGCTTGCATGGCTGAGGATGGACTTGAACCTGGGGCTCCTGTCCCAGTCTAACATCTTCACCACTCTATTACAGTGGTTTTCCAGGTATCACTTGGTAATAGGCTCTGATAAAGCTTTCTCAGAGCTTGGTAGAGAAAAATAGTTCAAAGGCAAAATGATGTTCATACAACTATGAACTATTCTGGTATCAAAAATTTTAATTCAAGAGGAGCCTTTGTTAGATATCCTCCTCAACATAAACAGAGTGCTGAAAAAAATACTGAGAAACTAAGTCAACATTTTTTTTTTCACTGAAAAAATAAAATGCTCATATAGTTGTCTTAGAAGCAAAGTGTGGGCTTAACCCAGCCATCAGGCAATGCAAATGGACTTCTGTTATATTTCAAATGAAAAGTAGATTTAATGGGAAATAAATGACAATACAAAAGCCTCACATCGGTCAAACTCACTTCTTGGAGAAGCACAAAAGAGAGACAGAGACAGGAAGTTCCCTTTGTCTCTTAAACACAAACTCATTTAGCTAACAATAGGCCAGGTAAGAAACAGACATAAGGACAGTGTGTGAATTATCTATACTCATCATTTGCCCTAATGCAAGGTTTTTCAAATTGTGTTCCACGGGGTTCAATAAGAGACTAAGGGCAAACGATAACAGAAAAAGTTTACTTCAAAACACAGCCAGATTTCCACCCCTAGACTTTTGTACCTTGATCAGAGATTCTGGGATTTTAAAAAACAACAACAACAGTGGTTTCTATAGCTTGAAGAAGTTTGAAAACTCCTAACCTGGTGATCAAAATAGGCTCATAGCATAAGGAGATTATACAGTCTCCAACATTTGGGACTGAGCATCTGACGGCTGCAATGGTAACAAGATGCCTTTGACTGAAGGAGTTGCAAAGAAGTGCTACATGTGCACCCCTGTATACTTCAGTGCCTTTGCATTCAAAATCCTACTCTTTATATTAACAATTCTGGATATAATTTGGGTTGTTTGAAGCCATAGAAATCAATCAAAGCCAAATTGGGTAAAGTTACTAAATTGTGAGAAGAAATGTACCTTGAAATAATAGTCCCACCAATGTGATGTAAATGTCTTTCTAAGGTATTTTAAAGTCTGCATTGTTCTCTCTCTCTCTCTCTCTCTCTTTTTGCAAATATTGGAGAGCAGAGCACAACCAAGTAAAGCAACAGGATTATGTTGCTTCGCTATTAGAAATAAGAGCCACCCTGCAGCTCTTGAGAAGGTCCTTCATCAAAGAAAAGCATCCCCTTCAAGTTTTCACAGCCATATTCCAGAGAACTGACCCATATTAACTCCCTTGGGGTGGATAAGAATTTTTTCTTAATGGTTAGGGCCTTTTTAATATTCTAAAAGGCTTGGTGGCAAAATTATAATTTAGGCCCCACTCTTTTCTTCTTTCTACATCATTTTAGCCTTCTGGAAGGCCATGAAGACCTGGATTTTCCTCAAAGCATTGGGCTAAGATGGGGATTGAGCTGGGAAGCTGTTGGTCTGGCACTTGGGGGGAAGGACGGTTTTGTTTTTATCCTTGCTTTTATTGCTTGTTGGGAGCTGCCTAGAATCATTATATGAGAAGGGTGGCCATATAAGTTCTATAAGTAAGTAAATAAATAAATAAATAAATAAAGCCATGCGCTCATGGCCTTTTTTGTTTGTGTGTTTGTTTTTTGTTTTCATCCACAGTTTTATTGAGTACTGAAATCAACAGGAAATATGGGTGTGAAGGTAAACCCCTAACACTGAAATAATTATTGGAACTATTTTAACTGAATATTTTTACTACTTGGAATCCAAACTACTGCCACCGATCATTACAAAGATGGATGCATACTTTGAAGAGAATCCCCTTTCTTGTGTAGCACATGAAGTCACTGCCTTCTCCAAAAGGCCTTGGCTATAATCACATCACAACAAGTGTAACTCCTGGAAAGCAAGATGAGAAATGGGGTTGTGTGTATTGGAGTTTCCCTCAGTTTTGATGCTGTCCAGGTAGGTAGACATCAATCTCCAGAATTCTCAGTAATGGCTATGCTAGTTTGAGAATTCTGAAAGTTAACGTCTCTAAACAGCTCCAAGGTTGGGGAAGGCTGTTTTATCAATATGCACCTTAGACTGTTTGCTTTAATTGTCTAGCATCCTTTGCCCAGAGCAGATCCTTCTGCTCAGCATGTGCCTTCTGGTTGTGATACATTTAGAAGTTTGGATTCAAAGATGCAAGATGGATGGACAGCTGTTCAGTTTTCATTCTGTACATTCCTTATCTCACTGTTCTTGTTATTTTTTTCAGAACGGCGTCATCTCTCCCTACAGGATAGGTACGATTCTTAGAGGATCCTTAAATCTCATCCTACCCCTAGAAGACACATAGAATTTGCAGCCCCATTTGAATTTGCTGTTTGCTTTGCAGCAAATCCATGAGTGTCAGGGCTTGCTATCGTGCTAAGAGCAGACCACACAAAAGCATAGCAGGATGAAAGCACGCCCATTCAGCCCACACAAACAAGCTCTCTTTTGCTATTTTTCAGCCCAGTATTCTTCAGTGAGGCCTTTCGGCTTTGGCAGGTATCTTCCCACCATTTATTTTTCCCTCTTTAAGATACCCGAGACAAAGAATTCCATTGTGCACTTAATGGAAATGATATAGAGTTGTACTCCAAACAGCACACAGGCCATCTGTCAAAACAAAAAGCTAAACTCTGAGTAATAAAATCCACAGGATGATTGATCTCTTACATTAAAGGGGGAACGAGGAAAAAAAGCAATTTGGTATATGGGCAAACTTGTGCTTGGTACATTTTTCATGTCACATAAAAGATGGAAATCGCCTCTCCTGACTGTAGATTACAGATATATTTCAGCTTCTGTAATTGTGGCAGGACACATGTGTGCTTATAACAAGTGGATAATTCCCCACCTTTTGGCGAAAGCAATCAGCTGCCTTGGACACGATTCTAGTCACTGTCCCCAAGGCTCCAAGTTCCCGTTCCTTTGTCTCATTGAGGCTGGTGAATCACATTATTTTGCCCCATAATTGGTTGCATATATAGTACTTTCAGGCTAATTCAAGACCTATTTCAGAGCAGTTATTTGGAAAGCAGGAAAGAGAGAATGACAATAAGTCTGGCAAAAAATGGAGAAGAAGTATTATAAATCAGCATTTCTCATCCTGGTGCTCTCCAGATGGATTAGACTACAATACTCAGAATTCCCATTCAGCAGGGATGTTGGCCTTTTAGACTGAAGATTCAGGAAGCTCTAATCCCATTAAGATCTGGAAAATACTGACTTAGAGAAAGTTTTGAAACACTATCCTCTTTGCTGTGCATGCTCCAAAAGGTGGGCAAAGCCACAGCAAAAAATTAATTTGAATGTAATCTAACATTCAGTAGAATGAATACAATAAATACCACTTCCTATGTTTTTAATCATTTCTTCTTTCTGGCTTATTAAAAATTGCATTTCGCCTGCAACTTTGAGGGAGACTCTGGAGACCACCCAAGATTTTCGACCACAGGTAGCTAGTGCAACCCTGCCTGTTTTAAGGAGAAGCAGAGATCATTTAGGGAGGCCACCTGTTTCTCTTGAAGACATGGTCAGGAAACAGAGAAGGTTAGGCAAGATGGGGTATGATGTTACCAAGACCGGAGCAGAAGAGGAATGGATGTGATGATTCATTAATATTTGAAGCAGGCAGATGTTAAATGTGATCCCAAATTTGGCAGAGAGAAATTGGTTCCTTGAATCATTAAAAATGAGTCCATAGTTGATTTTTTAACCTTCCTGCTGCATACTGCATGGAGTGGATCAAGAACCATGATGATGACAGCTTTGATTAGAGAAAAGACATTGACTAATTTTAATGCTAAGTGGAAGCCCCTTTTGGACTTTTTGCATGAAACAGAACAAAATGAAATTATGATATATGGATTTGATGATTGGTACAGTTAATAGATTATAGAAAAAAATGGGTGTTTAGTTGTAATCTTAGAGTAAGGGTTTAATGTACTTTTAGTTATATCTGATGTAAAAGAAGTTGGAAGTCATTCTTTATCTTTTATGTATTTCCATTTCTTTATCTTTCTGCACTTCTGTTCTCCTTTTGTCTCTTTATACTTTCTTTTCTTCTATTCTTTTTCTTGATTATTAGTTCTTGTTAGTTTTTATCTTTCTGGGTTTTTTAAAATAAAGTTATTATTTAAAAAAAGAACCAAGACAATGGAAATAATTTCTCTCCCTCTCACATACGCAAACGCATTTGATGGGTGAAGCTATATCAGGGTGTACAAGCACAGGCATCCATTGCTAGCCAAGTGTTGACACCTGTGTCATGACCTCATCACTCAAATGATACGATTGTGTGATTTTTCATCAGTTATCCTGTAACATCCGATACAAGTATGTAAGTGAGGTCATTTGCATGATGGCATTATGATGCACGTGTTATCATTTGCTCTGCCCCTTCCTGTGGCTACCTATACATAGGAAAGTGCATAGAAGTGATGGGAAATGACTCAAATGAGGCAGCGTCCTCTGCTCAAGGAGAACCCTCTGGGGATAGATGAAAAGACTTTTCAGTGTGAATTTAGAGCCCTTCCACAAAGCTTCTAGCGATGTCCCTCTTGCCTTCTGCAAGAGCTTGGCACTGTTGGGCAAATACTCCTCTCCTATCATCCAGCATCCCATGTTGCCAGCTAATGTTCCCTCCTGCCAGCCCAAGGGAGAATGCAAAACATGGTAGTTAGCTCATCCCTATCCTCATTCTTTCCTCACTACAGGTTATTCTTTGGATGAGGAAAAAATTAAAAGTAATGTTCAGTGCAACTGTGGGGGCTGAGGAATGGCTCAGCAATGGTGCCTTGTGATCCAATAGAGGGGGAAATCCCAGAAGGCAAAATAAGGTAGGAGATTCTGCCAGTGGGAAACTGGTGGCCCCACAGCTCCATAGGAATTGCAACAAACCCTTCTTGTGGTTGTCAAATCAAATCAATATAGTCATACACCAGACTAATTCTTGCAGTTGTTTCTTCTGGAGCAGGAGTTCAGCTCAGAGTTGATTGGCTCAGCCTTCCAAACCCCACCTAAGCCCCATGACAAATGAGGACACAGGAGGGACCCTGATCTCAGATCAATGAAGCTCCTGTCTAGAAAAGACTTGCTCAATCTATACTTCCCAAATGTGTAAGCAAACTGAAATCCATGCAGTTTGCAAAATGCATTTACAAATATGCACTGCAGGATGTTTTTATCAGGTATGACAAAACAATTGTTATGGGAAAATGTGCCCTAAAGTGCATTACATTGAGTGAAAGTGTTTAAGGAAAAATTCAAGGTAACCCTGATTAGAAATCCCCATATCATTCACTTGGGTCCATGGTTAGCAGAGCATATGTCTGAGGGTGGAACCAAGCCAGTCAAGGGTAACTAGAAACAGATGCTTAAGGTCCTAAAGGAGAATCAAAGTTTATTAAGAAAGTTACATATGCCAAACAAAAGCATGCATCTCAAGTTTTCTGTCCTCATATTGGGGGAAAGAAAAAGAAAAAATATTCTTCCTATAGGAAGCAGGCTAAAATGAAAGTAGAAGGTAAACAGAGAATTGGTCTTATATGAAAAAGCTTACTTTGTTTGTCTCTTTGTTTATTATATTTAAGACCACCTGACTCCAGAACAATTCTGGGTGGCTTATACTATAAAGAATTAAAAAACAATAGTAAACAGGAAGAGTATATATGTCCAGACACAAATTTCATACACTTCAAAAAATATACCCAACAGGGATTCAACAACCCCACCTTACATTATACAGCCAGTTTTTTTAAGGACTTTCAGAACATCATTAAAAGATAGATTAATGTCCCACCAATATGAATAGAAAGCAGATGTAAGAGAAGAGGATGTGGAAGGTGCTCAGAACAGAGTGAAAAGAATTAAGCTATAGAGCCATAAAAATGGTTGCTTGGGGAAATGATGAAGTGAAAGAGGCTGTGGATGAGGAGAAAAAATGAAAATAAGAATCGCTGCTGCAAAAAAATGAGAATAAGAGAAAGGTAGTATATACGTGTAATAGTTGCAAAGAATAGAGTTAAAGAGAACAAGAAATGGTTAAGAATAAAAGAGGCAGAGAAATGCAGAGTAATTTAGATGAAAATAACAATCTGTTTTGGAAGTTGGCAAAGAAGGCTAAATAAGAAGCCTCCAGCAGAGTAAAGAGAATGAAAAAGAAAACTGATGAAATTATTTGAGCTAAAAACAAAGTGAGGGAATGCTGGAAGGAGTATTTTAGAGATTTGTATGAGAGTGTTAGTGATGCATCAAAGAGTAGAATTGAAACAAAAATGATGAAGTCATAACTGCTGTGAAATATTGAAAAATGGTAAGGCTGCAGTTGTACATGGATAATTGCAGAAATCTTAAAATATGGATGCCATTTGTTTATACAGTTGACAACATCACTTGTTTAATGTGTGTATGAAGACTGCATCTGTGCCTGATGATAGAGAAAATGTTACTATTGTTCTCCTGTACAAAGGGAAAGGCGGCAAGAATGGGTAGCAGGGAATTAAATTATTGAGTGTTCCTAGGAATGCATTTGGCAGAATTCTGATTGAAAAGGAACAAGAGGAGACAATGAACAACATTTGGGAAGGATAGTCTGGCTTTATGCTGGGCAGGTGGTATGCAAGTTTTTGCTCTTCCACAGGTCATTGAGAAATGTTATTGCACGTGTATTTGTTGAGAGAAATCATGCATGATCATGTGAATAGGGATGAATTATGGAGGGTTTTGCAAAAACATGGAATTGAAGTTCAGTTGCTGAAGGTAGTAAGAAGGGAAAGAAAGCATGTACAAGAATAAAGCAAATGCTTAGTGAATGGACAATGGAGTAAGTAAAGGATGTACTGTATGATGTCTCCTTGCTTGTTTAATGTATTTATTCAATAGATGTATATAGAGTGATTACAATGATGTTAGAGGTGGGTTATTTGGGGATATGAATGCATATTTCCTTTTGTATGCAGATGATGTCTTGTTGGCTGGGAACCCTAATGCCTCCAGGTGACTGATAGACAGACAGTGGTTCAAGAAAAAGTATGGCTCTGAAAATCAACGTATCAAAGTTCAAGGGTCTATACTTTTTCCCTATTACTAAAATGCATTATTAATGTATCAAAGACTAAGACAGTTCTGTCTGAGAGAGAAAACAGAATGAATGACTGCAAGTTATACACAAATGGTGAAAAACTAGAGCAGGTAGATGAATTTGTGTACTCTGGTAGAATATTTACAGGATAGGGAATGGATGGAGGCATTATAACATGTACATAGGATGCTAAAAAGGTAGCCAGCAGGATGTGGTTTGTTGTGAGGAATGAATGTATGTTGAACAAAGCAAAAATAACTATGTGTAACAGGATGCTTCTGCTCACTTAGTTCTCTGAAATTGGGGACTGGATACATCAAGAAAAACAAGTAAGTTATTTGAATGCATAGGGAATGGGTTATTTAAGAAGTGTATGTGGGGCGGGGGGCGGGGGCGGTAAAACAAGACAAGATTGGGTCCAGAATGAATGAATGTGAACAGAAGACAAAAGTAAGTGACAAGCATGAAAGAAATATGTTGGAGCGGTTTGGTCACAGGGTGAGAATGAATAAGGACTGAATTGCATAACAGATATAATATGCAAGGGTTGAGAGAAAGGGCAAGACCGAGAAAGTTGTAGTTGGAGGAGTCCTAAAAAGAAAGAAGTGAGATGTTTAAGTAACAGAAGACAATGTATGAACCAGTGGATAGTCATGATAGAAACAAGGACAGTATGGAAAGATAGAAATGTATGGAATAGTATTATGAATGCATTGATGTGAACTAGTTTTAACTATGTTTCTTGCTTATCTCATGCCTTTAATTTCTTTGACTTATTATTTCTTACTCCTTTTCTGCACTTTGCATGAGGTTACTTACCCCACAGGGGAACAGCATGAAGGATATGTACATAACCCAAACACACTTGGAGAGCATTAGGTTGGAGAAAGGTGCCGTGAATCTTTGGGACATTAATGGTGCCACTGAAGTGATCAGTCACAAAAATTGCCAAGCATAAAAATATTCTTTTTATCCCATCCTAAGTCACGGTGACATTTTAGTCTCTGTTTGCATTTCAAACCACCTTCAGCAACATTATTCCAAGTATAACGGGGGGGGGGGGCGGGGTACCCTCATGGCTGTCTAATTGGTGCTTACATGGCAAGGAGGTTTCACCTGTCACATCTTTGTTCCCTTTGACAATTGTTCCCAATCTGAAAAAGCGGTTCCTCCCTTGTGGGGTTTCAGCCAGTTTTGAAGAAGAAATCCTGGCCTACTTAGCTTGTCAATCAGACGGAAGAATCTTGGGAAACCAACTCTTGCAGGAAGGTGAAAATTGATTTTTTTAGTGTATCAGCTTTATTTCAACCTCAGGCTCTTCTTGGTTCCCTAGGGAGTAAAATGTATTTCAGCTAGTACCCTTAATTACCAAAGCAGTGAAACAGGATCCCAACCAGAAAGAAAAGCTTCTTCAACTGCAGTGAACAGCCTGATGATGGTTTTGATTCAATCAGTTAATTGATTCAATTAACAATCACCTTGCAAAAAAAGAGGAGGGTATATTGGGATTGGGGTGGGTCCCAGGCCTTTGCAAGTGGGAAGAAGAGAGTCTATCTCAAGAGGTATGTCCACTGGGGGAAGAGAGTGTCAAAAATTCAACATGGCAGCTGTACCTGTGCAATCAAGGCCCTGCCCCCTTGTTACAAGTATTATGCATGCAACCCATGTAAAAAAGGGGGCAGGGCTTCGATTCTAAGGATGCCCCTGTTTCCCATCCTGACTCCTTCTCTAGAGGAACTGCCATTTCAGAATTACCTGCAGGCTAGATTGGGGTTCTGGGGCTGCAAGCTTAGCAAAATGGGACTGTCACAGGTTGGGGAAGGCTGCTGCTGCAACACCAAAGAAGAAATCTGAAATCTGAATTTTGTCTATTAACAAGGCAATGATTTTGTATTATCTTTTCAATGGGTTTATTACTTATTGCAAGCCCTCAAAACTCTGAATGCAAATGCAACCAAAAATATAGATCCACTATGTAGATCAGTGTTTTTCAACCTCAGCAACTTTAAGATGGGTGGACTTCGTTCCCCAGTATGCTGGCTGGAGAATTCTGGGAGTTGAAATCCATACATCTTAAAATTGCTGAGGTTGAGAAACACTGATGTAGATGACACTCTTGTCTTATTAAAAAAGGGCAAGCAGAGAAGACACACGAGGCAATCAACATCTTTAAAGGAAGAAAAGTTAAAAGAGAAGAAGAAAGGAAAACCCTACCCTTCCTGGATATACCCATCAGCAGAGGCAAGGATGGCAAATTAGAGACCCAAGTTAACCAAAATACAACTCAAACTAACCAAGTGCTTCACTACCAAAGCAACAGCTCAACTGCCCACAAGAGAAGCTGCATAAAAACATTATTGAGATGAGCATGAACACATTACACTAACCCAGAACGCCAGAAAGAGGAAACAGACCACCTATACATCTTCCAATACAGCAGTTACCCACATAACTTCATCAAAAAAATGTCTGACTATACAATCCACCACAATAAAACAAGTTCAACCTACAAAAAAGGATAACATCCCCATGCATCAAAAACATCTCCAGTACAACCAAGAGACCACTACGATCACTTGGCATCATTGTAGCACTCCAACCAACAAATTCCTTCAATCGTGGTAAGCAAACAAAAAGACTCAATAACCAAAGGAGAAAAAGCAGGAGTCATCTGCAACATACAATGCAAAGATTGTAACAGCCACTATCTAGGATAGAAGGTAGAAGACAGACATAGAGATAATTCCCATTTACATACTATTTAAAAGATAGAATCAAAAGCCTAAGAAGGAAAAAAACAGCCTAGAACATATCCTCTCCAATAGCCAACACCCAGATAAGCAAGAAAGAGCACCGGATAAACAATCAGTGAAGAAACAATACCCTAATAAAAGAATCATCAAGATGGAAGCCACTTCCCCACCAAGACTGGCAGGGCAAGCTCCTATATATAAGCAACCAGCAAACCCCACTCTCCTTGCACTGATGATGTTACCTAGCCTGGTAATGAAACATCTGCCAGAAAACAACCAAGCTCAGAGAGCACCAAGAACCCAGCATATGCAACTGAAAGCTACATATATTTTCTTCTATTAGAGCCTAGAATACCACTGGTTAACAGTTAAATATGTTTCAACCGCATATTTTTGTGGGAAGATGAGTTAAAGCTTAACATAACTTGTCAGTTCTGGGATGGAGAAGACTGTATTAAAGAAACATGTGGTGACCCAGTATCTTTCCTGAAGAGTGTGGAAGCAGAAGGATAAGTCTAAAGGCCCACTGTGTCACTGAATCCCAGGGAAAATAACACCCAAAGGATAGTACAGCCCATTGTGGCAATGTTAACCACTCTTTTGATGTTGAAGCGGACCCAAGAATGTGTAGGCAAACACATACACATACAAAGCCTTTGCTTCCTTTTAGAGAAAAGTCACATCTTCCTTGGTTGTCCACTTTTTCTCCTCTGTCTGTCACAGAGACAACTCAGTGCTGGTTACTGGAACAAGCAGTGACATTTCATACATTTTAAACGTAATTTGTGGAAAACATTTGCAAATTGGAGCTGCTACGAAAGTAGAAAAAGTCAAGATTATCTCATCCTCCTCCCCCAAGCTCCATTCCCTGAAGTCATGAAGATAAGGAAAGCAAGGGTGGCTTCCTCATACCGTAATGATGGTGGCCAGGATGGAATGAGAATGCCACAGAGGCAAGAATGCTTCACCCCATCTTCTGACATTCAAATGTCACTTTCCTCTTTATTATTCAGATGGACATGTCTGATTTCACCTTAGGTGTCCTGCTTTTACAATTTTATGCCCATGTTTGAAGACAGTTTGCTCCCCGGTGTAATTTTTTCCAAACAACTTTTGCTGGCTGAAATGATGTCTTTCACAAGAAGCATTTAGCCATCAAGAAGCCTTTCTATATTGGTGCCATTTCCCAGAAGGAGCTGAACACCCTCAGTCTGAACTGACCGCGAGAATCTGGAATACCTGCAGACTTCTCACACCGTGCCAGCTGGACATAATGGGATTAAAAAAAACTACCTTATGCTTCAGGATTTTTGGTGCCCTTGTGTTACAGCAGACATCAAGGCTGATGTTTCATCTGGCCACACATGGCACCATATCAAATCAACCAAGCTGCTCCTCTTTCTAAAGAAGTATTTGATACATTTTGCTTGGGCTTCATAACTGACCTACCACAGGTCAAAGATCTGGATGTCATTCCAGATTCATTCACCACCCAGAGTCATTGGTTTGAGATGGGCAGCCATACAAATCAATCAATCAAAGAAAGAAAGAAAGAAAGAAAGAAAGAAAGAAAGAAAGAAAGAAAGAAAGAAAGAAAGAAAGAAAGAAAGAAAGAAAGAAAGAAAGAAAGAAATGTCCATCTTTTTTCCAAAATGATGATTTCATTCTCCTGCTGTGGCCTTCCCTCCACTCCTGAGACAGCATGTCTGCTTGTTCACCACATCTTTTGGCACCATGTCCTGTCCAATCATCTATTCTCTGACAGATGCCTGCAATTCACAGCACATTTTTGAAATGTGCTATTTCAATTCTTTGATGTTAAGCTTCACCTGTTCCCTGCCATCACCCACTAGCAGACGGAGAAACTGAGACAAATGCTGCAGTGGAACAATACCTTTGTTGCTATATAAACTACCAACAAGACAACTAGCCTAAACGTTTACTTAGGGCTGAGTCCACTTATAACAATTCAAGAGAATAGAAGGAAGACAATGGATAAGATGGATGGACAATATTGAAGAAATTATAGGGCTATCCTTGAAAGAACTAGAAGTTATTACTAAAGTTAGATCAAGAAGGTGGGTTGTCCAATACAATCACCAGAAGTCATAGCCAAATTGATGGCATTTAATTAACTGACCATTGTTCTTTCAGAGAATTCTTATGTTTTTGTATTTTATTTTAGTGTTTTGTTGATTATTGTATATTTAAATGCTTAGTTCTCCACTGTGGAATAAGAAAATGTGGGAATGTCTATTATTGATTGATTGACTGATTATGTGAGGATTATTTACTTATTTAGTATTTATTTCCCATGACTTTGGCTGATCTCAAAAAGCTCAGCAGGGTCAGACCTAGTTATTGTTTGGATGGGGGACCACGGAAATCCCACTGCTGTAGACTAGATTGGGAAGATGAAAAAAAAATCCCAGCAGGCAGTGCAATCCTCCTGTCTATGCCAATGAAGTTATCAAGAGGCAAGTTTTATATTAAGGAAGTATTTACTTTATCTTACTATTTTATACCCCATTTTTCTACTACACTCAAAGCAGCTTTGAAACCCAACGATCAACGCTATAAAGCTCAGATTTTATATATATATATATGTATATATGTGTATATGTATATATATGTATATGTAAATGTGTGTGTGTGTGTGTATGTGTGTGTGTGTATGTGTGTATATATATAAAATAAAATATAGTATATTTTTGTAAAATGCATACATTCCAACAATTTTTTCCTCATTTGGATTGGGGGAGAAAAGGCTGAGGTTTGCACACGCTACCAAGTTACATTTCATCTAATCCAACACACCGTAATTCAGAGCAATAGGAAGAGGTGGATTTAAAGCAGGATAATGTGTATTTCAATATTTTTCATGTGGGGGCGGGGAGGAGATTTCAGTCATGGAATCTTCAGGGAGGGGGTCCAAAAAGGTAATATGGCACTGCAATCAAAGCCCTACTGTGTTATATATGCATGCAGTCCCAATGCCTGAGCAAAAGGAGCAGGGCTTGGATCACAGTGCTGCAACTGGCATCTTTAAAGACTGCTTTAACCCATTTTTAAAGGCTATTTTACAGGCAGTGCTTGCCCAGCTATAAACAGTTTATAAAAATCCCTAGTTTCAAACCTGCTTTCTTGCTCATCTGTGCAAGTGCTTCTGCCATGACGAGACCAGTGATCCAAGCCACTGAGCTTCTCCTGGCTTTTAATACAATCTTTTTGCGGCTGCCTCAGTTCTTGTTGTTTCTCTTTCAACACTTCCTCAAGTTCTTTAGTCTAAGTCTGGCTGTTGTCTTCCTTCCAGGTGATCTTGGAAGCACCTGGTTAGGGAATTCTGGGAGTTGAGGTCCACACATCTTAAAGCTGCCAAGGTTGATATACGATAAACACAAATACTAAAAGGCACCTGACTTTCCAGACTCCTTCTATGTCTCCCATAATTATATAGGCAAAACCTTTCTCTATCCCTGGCCTTAGAGACCTGCTGCTCACTTGAAATCAACAGGCCTAGTTTGGGCTTCCTGGGTGTAAGACAACCATATAAACCTTGCACGGGAAGGAGAAGTATCATTTCTTTAAGTCTCCTGAGCCCATTCAATGAAGCAATTTCTTTGGAATGTTGTCTGTGCTTCTTGTAAAACTCTCTCTGGAATCATTTTTTATTTTCTGTCGTGAATAACAAATGAGTAAAATGCAATGGTCTTATAGAAAATGTCAGGTATAAAAAAAACTTATTTGAGGCAGTTAAAAAGGTTGGTGCTTCTGTGCCAAGGTCTTCCTGCATCAGTGCACCACATTAGTCTCTTCAGGTTAGCTCTTATACAACCTCACACCTTCCAATGGAAAAATGACTTTACAAAGTACAGTCTGTGCTCTAAGTATCAAATATTCTGTTAAAGGATAGGGAGTGACTTTTCATGCGATAAGATCCTCCTCACTGGTCCTCTTTTGTCACCTCCTCTGCTCCCATCGTGGTGTCTTCTGCAATTTTATAATATATGTCTACCAATGTTTTCCTCCTCCATGTCCTTCACTGATAGGCCCTTCCTTTCATGGATGCTCTTCCCGTGTCTTCCTTTTCTCTGTTCTTCCACTACCATGCAATTATTCCTGAGAATATTTGCAGATACAAAAAGGACCAGGAGGAGATATCCATGAATCTGAAAATCGCCATCTATATCAGGAGGAGGCAAACGATGGTCCATGATGCCTGCAGCCTCTTTCTTCTGGCCCTCAAAACTTCACCAAGGTAATGCTGCCAATATTTAAGAGAAATGATTTGTAGTGGTACAATGTTCAGTCTGTGGTCTGTGAAACAAAAAAATAGGTTTCTACATACTTATGTTAGTAAAATGAAAATCCTCCAAGTGAAATACAGCAACCCAATTCAAAGAGGGGCCTCAGTTCTGAAAATCAAGCTTCCCTACCTTCAACTTCAAATCTAAGCAATGAGGCAGCCTAACTAGATTCAGACAGCCACTTCTCTCAGTGAAAGGAGCTCCCCAACATTTCAGCATCCAGATTGAAGCAATGCAGCCACTTTGGTCCAGCACTTCGAAAGGGGGCATGACTTTGATTGGCATAGCCCTTCTTCAAAGAGTTGGAGTTCATCCCAATCCATCAAGAGACATAAATACGTCACCACCACACGTCTGCAGTCTTGGTGGCCAGCCAGTGTGGTTCAGCTGCAAAAATGCTGCCTGCTTTGAATCCAATATGTTGGTTGGGAAAATTAATCCAAGCTTTTCCCTGGAAACATAGAATCATAGAGTTGGAGGAGACTGTTTACTCCACTGATTCCAGTCACCTAATCAATATCTCAGTCAAAGCATCCACAATAGATATTTATTTGGTCTCAGGTTGAACTCACCCAATGAAGAGGAGCCCACATCCACTCTGGGCAATGGATGCCAATGAAAAACTCTTCTTACTGTTAGGATTTCAAATAGAATTTCCCTTCCTGTAACTTAACTCCATTGTTCTGTATTCTGCACTCTGGATACAGAACAACGGAGATAACAGAATAGGTATGGTCTTTTTTGGGTGTGATATCTTTTCACTGTTAAAATATCCCCCCTCCCCTAGTCTTCTCAAAAAGTTCTTTCAATCTTTCTTCATAGAACATTGGTTGGCAAGAGTCTTTTCTTTTTTCATTTCTTTTCTTTGAGAAAAACCAAGCACTTACCACAGAACCGACAAGCTTGAGGGTCTTCTTCAACTATACTTCTTAGAAAGTTTTGGGACACTGGAATATTGTACAGTGGAATATTGTACAGTCATTACACCCGCTGGCACTGTTGTGGTATGGGGCCCTACAAAGGAAATGCCTGCTGAATAATGTTTTGGCATTTAATATTCATTTGGAGGGTTTGGATATGTGTTGGCTATTGGATTTGGGGACTGTTAATACTACAGATTCCTATAGCCACATGGTCATGTGGGCAATCCAGGAAGTACCAGGAATGTACCAGAATTCTTTTTAAAAAACATTGGTGTAAATACGCCAGCATTTTAAATGTTTTAAATAATAAAGATGGAAACTGTCTCAGCCATCTTGCAAAATTTATTAAGTAAATGGAACCTCTCCAAGATGTGATCTACAGATTTTAATTAAAAATAAGAAGGAAACTTTGCAGTTTCAGAAACCTATCCCCCAAAGCAGACAATTAAATGGAAAGGCCTTACCGTGGTCCATTAATTCTTAGATGAAAATCACATGGTCCTTCAGAGACAAAAACATGAGTAAAAAATAGTCACATTTCTAAGGGATGCACTAATGAAATGAGGAGGCATTTTTGCTTTGTACTTCTATTTTTCCTGCAGATAAGGGAAAATATTTTTTTCATACTGGAGCTAAATGTATTTCCTTGTTTATGACAATATTTGTATCCTATTTTTCCACTTCAAGTGTTCAAGCAGATTGTAAGATACAATAAAATACAAGTCATAACTAAAACAAAAGAACAACAGATGAATCAAGTTGAGAGGCCAGTAAGGCTTTAAAACTTTAGAGATCTCCAGGTCAACTGGCCACAGGAAAAGGAAATTCTTTAGTCATGAGATATTGAGTAGGTGATGGTTCATACAAACAGATAATTTGGATCCTTTTCATTCTGGATTCAGGGCTGGTCATAGGACAGAAACAGCATTGCTTGCTCTAGTAGATGACCTAGACTAAAACAGGAGGATTGTGCCCCTCTCAGTCCTATCAGACATCTTGGGGGTATTCATTACCATCAACTTCTTTCAATGGTTGGGAGTTGGGGGCACCATCTTTGGGTGTTTCTGCTTCTACCTTAGCAAGCAATTCCAGGTAGTCTCCATGGGCAGGTAATGATCATATACTTGAGAGCTCCAGAGTGATGTTCAGTCCTCTCTCCCTTGTTATTTAACATCTGCTGGGGATGCCATCTGTCAGTTCAGGGTGTGAACTGGGGATGTCATCTGCTGGGGATGTCATCAATATATAGGTAAGACCCACTTCTACATCACCAACCCAGGCTGAGCCAGAAATGCCATAGAAGTCCCAAACCAGTGCCTGAATACTCTAAAAATCTGAACCATGCAAAACAAGCTCCTTTTCAGTCCCTCCAAGATGAAGTTGCTGTTTGTTAGTAAACATTTGAGCAAGCCAATAACTGTGGTCCTAGTAGTTACTCTGGTTATGATCAAACTCCCCTCAAAAAAGTTAATTCATGACTTGGGGTCCTTCTGGACTCTCAGCTCCTGCCAAAACAGCAGATGGAATCTATGGCCAGGGTGCCTTTGCCCAGCTCAGCTTGTGCACTAGTTATGACCCTACCTCAGCCAGGATGCCTTGTTAAATTTACTCACTGATCACTACCCCATGAGACAACTATGATGTGCTGTATGTGGGGCTGCTTTTGAAGATGACTTGGAAGCTACAACTGGTATGGAAGTCAGTGGCAAGTTTGCTGATGAGCTACTCCATCAGTATAGAATAACCCTGATTTTGAAGTTGCCACGTTGGTTACCAGTGGACATCTGGACCCAAGTCAAAGTGCTGGTCATTAGCTTTAAAACCCTTTGCAGCAAGCACTGGCTTATACTAAGCAGCACTGTATTAGGATCGAATCTGCCTATCTGTTTCAGACATTTAGGGAAGACCTGTTAAGAGTTCCCCTTCATAAAATTCATGGGGTGTGGACCACAAAACAGGCCTTTGGTGACCCCCAATTTATGCAACTCCTGACCCTTGGAGGTATGGCTGGCCCAAACCTTCCTTGCTTTTAGGAAGCAAGGTAAACTAGTCCTATTCCAACAAGCTTTTGGCCTTAACTCTGTTTAGAAGAGCATCATAGTTTGTTGGGTGTTGTCATTATTATTTTTAAATTGTAGCATGGGTTAAACTGTCATATATCATCCATGCTCCATTTATAAATATTGCTAAATGCAATTTAGTTAATTAAAAAAACTAAAGCCTATAATAAGGAAAAATTGTAAGACTCCAATTTCCTTTTCCATAGGGCTTAGCAACCTTTTCATGACTGAAGGATGCATTTAATATTTTTTTAGGAGAGCCACAGCCAAGAAATGGAATGAGCCAAATGCATGAAGCTATGTCATAACCCAAAGTTGGGACTACTCTATCTTGAGAATGGGGAAGTGTCCTTGTTTTTTCAGGAGTTAAGGCTATTATAGAGTTATGGTAGCTGATTTTATGGATTTCCCACTTCAAAACAGTGGCAAAGTGTGCCACTATTTTCAAGACCAGTGCAGTCCATTTTAAATAAACTATGAATAAGGATGCTCTTCATGACTCAAAAGCAGGGTGTATGCACAGAACAGAATATATTATACTAAATGCATATATACTAAGTATAATATATTATGCATACTATGGATGATCTAGTTGCACTTTTAAAAGATGTTTATTCATGAACAGTAGACTCAGAAAGGCAGAAGCAGATATATGCACCTTTTCGGAAAACCGTGCTGCAGGTCTTCACCCCACTCTCCTAGTCTTCCAGAAAGGGGTGAAGACCTGGCTCTGCCAACTCACGTGGGGCAAGAAGGGATATAACCAACCCTGGGGGTGCCTGGCACCTTGAAGACGCTCCCCGAGTCTAGTAACTTTTTAGTTAACGTCACTTCCTTGGAAACTATTTATTTTTATATAGGAATCTTGTTGTATTTTAATGTATTTTAATTCATATTTATCCTTTTTACTGTAAATTCCCCAGAGTCACTCTACAGTGAGATGAGTGGTGACAAATTTGAAATATAGATAAATAAATAAATGTGTACTTCAGCCTTCCCCATTTTGACACCTTTGAGATATGTTGGCACTATAAAACCCAACATTCCCAGCCAGATTGGCCAAGCGTGTCTGCAGGAAGTCATTTTAGAGAAGGCTAGTGCAAAGGTTATGCTGCTTAATATGGGTATCTCAGTCATCTGATAGCTTCAGATCTCTGGCAAGTAACAGATAGAGACACACAGAAAGAGATTTAATGGCTAGCCAATGATCTTGTCTGGATTGGGCTAGGTTACCTGCATTTGGCAGAAGGTCCTGATTTTGGTTTTGAATAAATAGGCTCTCTGGATAGAAACATGCAAAAGGCAGCATTTTATCTCCAGCTTCTGAATAAGAATATATTAGTCCTTCTATGAGAAAACATTTACCCTTCTGGCTTCATAGCAGACAGTGACACCTAGTGAAATAATATTAATGGGTTTTGGTTTTTTTTTAAGGGACAAAAATTATATAGAAAAAATGTAATTAGATATTGGAAGGTTTTGTATACATGTCCTCCACAATTATCTGCAGGACACAGCAAACAGGGCCTGATGGAAAAGGAGGTAACAGATGACTGGGGTGCTGAGTTTGAACATCCCCAAGGACAAAGTTTAGAATCCATTCATCATAGTACTATCTCTACTTCACTCAAACAGTGTACATACGTATGTATGTATGTATGTATGTATGTATGTATGTATGTATATTTCACATGGCATACATGAATATAGTGTTAGCAATCCTGATGTCCAATTTTATAATAGGAAAGGGATAAATTACATGTGACAGTTGTTCAAGAAAGTCATGGATGGATTACAGATGTAATGCAAATAAAACGTATTCAATCACTTAGCAGACAGAGGGATATTAAAAATGTCCTTTGCCTGGGGAAACCATTTGGGGCTTGGAAAAAAAGATAAATATCTCCAGCTGTGTTGAAGCAGACTGGAAATGTAATGTAAAGTGCAAGAACTTTACATCTGAGCATTGAGAAGTTTCCATGGTGTCAACTTACTTGAAGATTTCTGTGAAAAGAGATTGCAGTTGGTTTGTGGTATTTCTGTGATACATGGTTTATTTAGCATACTTAACATATAACATACGTATATGCTAAGAATAAGACATATTTCCTCAGCATTAACAGATTCCAGTTGTCCATCAGATTTCTAGGAGAAACCTTATTGTTGTAGGATTAGGGTTATCATACTTGAGTTGCAAATATGGTTCCTTTATTCTGGACAGTTGATTCTAAAAGGCAGAAGATATCCACCAGTGTCTTCATTGTCCATTCTAAGGCTGGTTGCTGTACCAGTTGACATTACTTTGGTTTTCTTTACATTTAACTGTAGTCCTGTTTTTTCACAGTGTTCCTTGACTTTCATTACACAAGCTTGCAGATCATTTGCATTTTCAGCTATCAGAGTAGTGCCATCAGCACAGGACAGGTTATTGTCAGCCTTCCCAGGTAAATCAGACAGAAAGACAACTTGATGAGCTAATTCTACTTTATTGTTAGGCTACATTAACAGCATCTTGCAACTCTGAAGAAACAAATCTTTCACCATCCCCATTTGCTGCCTGACTAATTAGGGTGGGTTCTTTCTAAGTTTCTTTCTCTGCCCGTTACTCAGTTGTGGGCTCCTCCCCCTTTTAGCTGATCACTCCCTAGGTAGAAACTCTTCCCCTCCCCCCATCTTCCAAGGTTATTCTCACATTCCATTACAGTTATTGATGTTTCTTCCTCCAGTTTTAAAATCACAGTCATTTTCTTCCAGTCCTGCCCCCCTCAATATATATTCAGCTTCCCTCAATATATATTCAGCTTATAGGCTGAATAAATAAAGAGCGAGTATACAGTCTCACTCCTTTGCCAACCTGAAGCCAGGTTCAGGTTGGTGCCATCTTCCATCTAGACTGTGGCTTCCTGTTCTATGATTTAGGTTTTGCATGAGGATGAAGAGATGTTGTGGGCTTCCCAGTTTCCTAAGAACATTCCACAGCTTGATATGGTCAACACACTCAAAGGTCTTTCTATAGTCAAAGAGCCAACTATTGACTTCTTGTTAGCATCCTTTGTTCATCCAATCTGCTATCTACCATCTACTAATCATTTAGATTTTTTTCAGCCCATGAATGGTACACCTACAAAGGATTTTTTGCAGAGAACAAAGTCTTCTCTTTGTCTTTTTTTCTCCAGTTCCAATTCAAATTACCTACTGCCCTCCTGTACTATTACATGCAACTACAATTGCTCCTTTGTCACATGTTGAGAGGCATTGCTTCAGGATACCCCCAACAATATTTCAAGCAGCAAAAATCTTAGGGTGGCCCTAGATAAGGATTTTCTCAATTGCTCTGTCACAGAATTATGTGTTGGGTACCAATGGGGTGGGGGGGTGGTGGGGTATCCAAGATTATTTGGAAAAGTTGAAATAGCTGAGCAATGTATTTTGTGGCTGCTATTAAGCAAATCACTGTGGTCATTGAGTGAATTACTTAGTTGTTAAGTGAATCATATGGTTCCCCATTGATTTTGCTTATTGGAAGCCAGCTGGGAAGATTGCAAATGGCAATCATGTGACCCCAGGATGCTGCAACCATCATATATGCATGCCGATCGCCAAGCACCTGAATTTTGATCCCATGAGCATGGGGACGCTGTGATGGTCTTAAGTGCAAGATTGGTTGTAAGTCACTTTTTTCAGCACCATCATAATTTTGAATGGTCACTAAACAAATGGTCATAAGTTGAGGACTGCCTGTACTACCAGAAGGAGCTATCCACCTAGAAGCACCTTTTCACTCCAGAACTACACAACTAGGAAGACTTTCCAAGAGTCCTTCTGATCAACCATCAAATTTATAATAATCATCTGCATCAATAGACAGCCTCAGGTGAATGTCTAAAGAAAACAAAAAAGCAGGCAATCTTCACAGAAATCGAGACTTCTAATATGTCACTCACTTCAAATGTAAAACTCACATTGAATTGAAAATGAAAATATATTTAACATTCTAAGGGTGGAGGAGGCAATCCGATAGTACCCCACTGCTCTGTAAACAATCATAGTTTTTTGTCATATTTGGATGACCTTGGAGGAAAAAAATCTGCAAAGGTTTCTTTTAGTAATAAAAGTAAACTCTCCCTTGAGTCAAGCTCAACTCCTGATGATAACATGAAAATGTTTGTGTTGTTTTCTCATCAACTGTACAAAAGTGATTTACCATTACCTTCTTGGGATTTTTTTTTTTTTTAATTTCCTACTCTGGTCTACAATCCTGGGATTTCTTAGAGGTTTCTCATCCATGTATTAACCAGGTCCAACTCTGCGGATCTTTTTCCAGATGAGCCAAGGGCAACTAAGTGCTCTAACTTGCTGTGACTAAAAGTGGTTCGGAATAAATGAGGAAAAGCAATGACTTCTCTCCTCATGTATGGTTCCGAAAGCTGAAAGAACAAGAAAAGTAGATAGATGTCTTCAAATTATGGAGGCCATTACTAAGAGTCATGGAGCATGCTGCCATCTAGCTGTATTATGTGACACTGTAAGGGCAGGAATTGGTGGCTGACTGAAATTTGAAAGTCTTGGAACTGGCTGGAAAAATCCCTACCATCACTCTACAGAATCAATCCACCCAATCACCAGTAGATGGCAGCAAAGAGTTCATCTCTCTCCCTCTACTTCTAGTGGTTGCTTGGATTTGTGCTGGCCCAATGTAGACATTGTATACAGTATGTGTTCTTTGAGTTTGGGCTTGTGAGAGAGAAGTGTTCAGCTGTCACGTACATTCACATTTTTTTCCAAAATGCTTATTGACCTACTGACCACCCGGTAACAGCAAAGACAGGCTTTGTGTCTCTTGGCTGCCATCTAGTTGTCATCCAGATTTTGTAGCCAAGATGCAGCTGTTCCATAAGTGATGCTGAAATATTGAAGTTTGAGAAAGGGATTTTCTATGCATACATAAGCAGATAGGTTAACCTACACTTCAAAATGTAGAGAATAAAACAGCTGTGGAAACTGGGTTAGTCTCCCTCACAACCAGAACAATGGTAAACACAGAGGAAGGCTTCTTATCCACCTTCCATCCCCCCCCACCACCACACACACACTGAAAACTTCCCAATCATCTACTGTACAGCAAAGCATGAATGGAACTGGCTTGATGATAATGGAGTAGGAATGATGTGTAGGCAGTGTCCATATGTCACATGCTTTGGGATTCTTGGTTGAGATAGTGACCACTTTTAGATTGATTGGTCAATCTACCCTTGAGAAAAAAAGCACACAAAAGTCCATCTTGAGTATCAGTACACTGCATGCACCTCCACGTTGGTGAGATGTGAGCCACAATATATTGGCTTGCAAGGTAGTCTCTAGACTAGGAATGCTTGCTTGCTTAGGAAAGCATAGGCTGCTTGGGTAAAACTGTACTTTGGTTGTGTTCATGTAAGGAGATCATAGCATCACGCTGAGAACCTCTGCACTAAACAGTCATGTGGTCTCTTAGGTTTAGGTTCTGGTTTGTGCATGGTTTAGCATGTTGTATGAGCCTAGTTACTATATCTTAAAGGAAATCAACCCTGACTGCTCATTGGAAGGATTGATAAGGAAGCTCAAGCTCAGATATTTTGGTCACCTAATGCGAAGAGAGATCTCTTTGAAAAAGACCCTGATGCTGGGAAAGATTGAAGGCAAAAGGAGAAGAGGACGGCAGAGGATGAGATGGTTAGATAGCATCACTGAAGCAATGAGCATGAAACTGAGCCAACTCAGGGAGGCAGTGAAGGACAGGAAGTCCTGGCGCGATGTGGTTCATGGGGTCACGAAGAATCGGACACGACTTAATGACTGAACAACAACAACAATCCAACAATCATAGTTACATAAACTGTTGCATAGTATGATGTGGAAACAGTCTCAGTGATACCTGAAAAATGACAATCTTCATCTTCAGAAAATGAAAACACACCAACAGAGGCTTTTGCTCAGTATGCTTATCTTTAATTGATCATTTATATTAGAAGGGCTTGGCATAATGTGTTTCTAGAACCTGGAAGGACATTGGAATTCATTGACTTACCAGGTTATAAACCCTCTTCCCCTCAAAATCAAGAAATGGAATTGTCCTGATTCGGTTGCTCTTCTTCTCATTCTTTGGCCGTGGATAATCCTTCTTTAGAAGAAAACATATTTGCATATATTCAGATACACAAATGTCTGACATCTTCCAGTAAACAGCCTTAGTTTGTTTGTTTTGAAGAATATATATCTGTGCAGCCACACAAAAACTAACCTATTTGGGGGATTAAACAGCAAACACAGATGTCTCCAAATTCTGTAGCTCCCACATAGCAAAGAATGGATGATTCAGCTCATTAATCAAAATCTAGGACACTTATCAAAGAACAGGCATTATTAAAGAACTTTATTTATTCATTCATATACTGTATTTTCTTGCTATCTGAATGGAACTGATGGGTGCAATTTGGTCTTCCTTTGGTCCAAAAGAACACCCAACCAATCATCTCAGTGTCTACAGGTCCATCACACAAGTCCTTTTGCTACAACAATGACACCACCTACCTCACTTTTCTCATACTGCCCAGCTAAGCATGGAAACAAAGAAACAGACTTATACAGAGAGATGACATAAACTAGAACTGTCATCTGAACTAGGAATTTTGCTGCACACCAAGTTTGCCCCAGTTCAAAAGCAAGAGGGTACTCTTCAATGCAGCCGGTAAAGAAGGGATAGTGTGCAGCTTCCCTTTGGAGTTCAGCCTGAGGTCATCTGATGTTTGTGGTGACTTTTAAACTTCAAAGCAGCTCCCAAGACTTGCATCATCATCATCATCATCATCATCATCATCATCATCATCATCATCATCATCATCTTTACTCTTCTGTTCTCCTGTTGATATTGATCACTTCTTACAGAAGAAGCAGGATGCCACAGCATTAAGTGGTCTGCTGATTATTGTAAAAAGAAAAAAAGAGCTAGCAATGGCAGGAAAGAGAATACACACACCCCAGTTCTAATTGGAATTATTTTATATCTTTTGAAAAAGGGAAAGTAGAAAAAGTCTCAGGGGCAAGAAAAACTCCAGCAATCACTGATCCAGTTCAGACTGGCAATAACTGTTAGGAAATATCTGTTAGGTTTATATCCCATCTTGCATCCAAGAGCACAAGGTGACTTATCTGAGATTTTCTGCTTTGTTCCCATAACAGCAACTTTTGTGCTAGGTCAGGCTGAAAAAGTTATCCAGTGAGTTTTCCTGGCCTGGGGATGGATTTGAACCTGATTCATGATAAACCAAGGAACTGACTAGAACCCTCTCCTGTTTGAATATCGCCTTCCCACTGCTCACCCACTTTTACCTAATGAATTATCTATGTTTCCCTGTTATGGGATAATATTTAACTATTTAATTGCACAGGATGCCCACTCTGAAACCTCAGAGCTGTTTGTGGCGCTCACAAAACTTGGAGGCAGGCCCCTAAGTTGCTGTTAAATTGTAATTTTTAATGTAACAGAACGGCAATAATCATTTTAATTTAATTATTTCAATTAAACCAATGTTATACTTTCTCTCTATCTGCATCTTTATTTTGGCTTCACCTACTCTATGGCCCTCAGCTTGAAAAAAGCTGTACGTTCCTGAACAAGAGTAACTTTCCTCAACTTTATGCCCATACTGACTATAGATGATAGGAATTGTAGTCAAAGATGTCTGTTCCTAACTCCAGTGATGCCAAAATGAGAAAGTGTGCATCACAACATGATGTAAGCTCAACCATTTTGTATTTGCATCACAGAGTTGCACAGAGTAGCACTGCAATGCCTATTTTTTCATGGTTATAGTCCAATATATCATGAGGACATCAGGTAATGGAAAACTATTCTAGAATTTGCAGGCACAGGTTGCTCCCATATGATATATTTATCACCACCAGTTTCCTCTCCCCTTCTCATGCTCAACTAGTCTAAGCAATGTCTTCTGCTCCTTAGTGAAGTGACTTTCCTTCCCCCTGCCTCTCCACGTGGCTAGAATTATCCCCCGGTAAAATCCTCCATCTGTTTTGTTCAAGCCCAGGAGAAAAGGGTTCTGTTTCTAATGGTTTTGCTTTGTTTGTCCGTTTAATATATTGCTTACTCTCCCAGGACCTCTGGTAGATATCAGCACAATGAAAAACAAATCAAACAATAAGTAAAATGCTCATAGTAAAAAATAAAACTAAGAAAATGAAGAAAGCAACAGCCAACCAAACACAGACGGTAACATCCCAGCCCAGCCCAAAACACCCTCACTAAGAGCTCTGTTTTCCTTAGCAAGGGTTAACACATTGAGCTGAGATTGCCAAGGCACTGTCAAGTAACAAAAAGTTAAACAGGCAGCCTTGAGTGCTTAAATAGGGAGAAAGGCAGAATCTCTTTTATCTTATTGGCAGTTGGTATAATTCTACCTTGATTTCTTTAGGGCAATTAAGAAAGATAGCAGACATTCAATATCTAGATCCTAGAGAAACTTTCCTATAGAACATGAAGAGATGTACTTGAACTTCAAACTGCAGCTGTGCGCAATGAGCTTCAGAGCTCGTCAGGTGCAGATGTTGGACTTCAGCTGCCATTATAACTTTTTCATACTAATGTTTTGCCATTTATTGTTTAGTAGGTACTGTTACTGTATTTAAACCATTTTAAGCCCTTGGAAGTAGAGTAGTACATAAACACATGGATGAATGAATGAATGAATGAATGAATGAATGAATGAATGAATGAATAGAGGTGAATATGTGTAGCTCAGGGTTGAGCTGTGGAGTCCTTGGGGTTCTTGAAAACGTTTCATTACCTGGCTAGGTCACATCTTCAGTGCTAAAATGGGATGGGGTTTGCTCTCTATTTATATACTGTGGCCTGGCTTGCCAGTGCTGGTGGGGGTGGGGTTTTTGTTTTGCTCCTCTGGTAGTTCCTTGATTAGCATATGTTTACTGCTTGATTGTGTGCCTGGTGGTAGCCTATGCTTATCTAGGTGATGATTGCTGGTGAGGCGATCTTCTGGTCTTTTGTCTCTTTTGAATAGTATGTAGATGCTGTTTATCTCTATGTGTCTGTTAATTGCTGCCTTGTCTGAATACTAAGCTTCCAAGAATTCTCTTGCATTTTTGGATTTAGCTTGGTCTAAAATGCTGACAGTTTCCCAGTTAAAACTATGGTTCAGTCACATGAATGAATGAATGAATGAATGAATGAATGAATGAATGAATGAATGAATGAATCCATCCATCCATCCATCCATCCATCCATCCATCCATCCATCCATCCATCTGGTTTTGCTTTGCTTCAAGAGATAATGTAGGTTAGAGCTAATTGGGCTTCCAAGCAAGGGTATCCTTACCACTAGGTAGAATGAAGTAGTTCTTTTGGGGTGATGCACCAGGATCAGAATAGACCGATGAAGTGACTGCTCCAGGTGGTAAGTAAGGAGATTATCACGTGGATATATTACCACCTGGAGCAGTCACTTCATTACAACTCAGTTATGCAGTAGTTCGGAGCAGTTTGCTACCTTGGCTGGCCCCTGTAAAGTCATGCTTCTGAAGGAGTCCTCAGAGGACTACATTGTGTGGTGGCCACAGCATCTGCTTGCTCTAAAAGTTACTCTAAAGTGATGTCTGTTGGCAGCTAGCTTGAAGGGTAAATGGGATGTCACATCTTTTGCCATCAACAAGATGCAGTTCATAAATAGGTGCCCATCACTGAAAATATCTCCCAATTATTTTTTGTGTTTTTTAAGACAAAAGAACCGTTTCTAGCTTTTATTTCCAATTTGGCTTTTTCTAGCAAGAACTGTATTGTTCATGCAAATTGAATGCAATTATGCAATCCAGATCTAATTAGACTGATTGTTATTGTCATATCAGCAAAACACATACCTTCCTTCAAAACCCATTAAACATTTACCTCCCAACAGTATTATTATTATTTCCATCATTTTCTTTCAAAATTTTAATTTTGTGTTCTTCAGTGATTCCTGCTCATCAGACCCTGAGTTGAGAGTGGGGGAAAGAGGTCTTACTATTATTTTAATCACAGCTCTCACTATTGATGCTAATAATATTTAAATATTTCCAGCTGGCTTCCTCATATGCATTGCCACAGAAGGCTATAATTAAAATGTGTTTTCATCAGTTAGAAAAAAACGTTTGATTGACAAAGAACTGCTTTTCTGAAGAAAAAGTTGAGAAGGCTGGTATCATAAATTTGTTGACCAGAAAAAAGTGTGTTGGCTATTTATCCTCCTTTCACTGTACATAGCTATAGTTTGGACCATCTTCATTATACATCAAGGGTAGAAATAAAATGTCATTGCATGATACCTTGACAGCAAAAGTAAGTCATCTTCACACTCTGGGCCTCCCCCCACCAAATCTTTGTTTTATTTTTGTTGTTGTTTTAAGCCCCCAGGCTTCCCAACACAATCCTGCTGTTGAAATTCAACAGCAAACTACAGCACAATTTTCCAATTTTGTGGAACAAGCAATCCCAGAAAAGAAAAACAGGTGTCTTGAAGTTTCCATAGAAGTTTTAGAAGCTCTCAGCTATTCCAAAGTGTGGAAAACATCCCTCAAATTCCAGTCCAGATCACCTCCAACAATATCATGTTCCCTTCAGCCATTAACTTCTGAAATGAAAAATAAAAATTAAGCAGCCAATCCCTACTGTAAAAATACTACCACCCCTCCTTTTACAACCAAACAAAACTACACTGAATAAGCATGCAGTGGGGTAGGGTGGGGACAAATAACAAAGGTACTCTTGTGTTCAAATCCCAACTCCAGAAGAACTACATATTGTATTTGATGACAAGCTGGGATCCACTCATATTATTCAAGGAATCTATATCTATTGTTGGACCCAGGACATATCAGACATTGGGGAGACAATTTTTTATAGATTGCAGACTGTTGGGAATGCAACTTCTAAAAACTCCAGCCAGCATGGCTGATTTGACTTCCTGCTATAGAGGCCACCAGATTGTTGTTTTGTTCAGTTGCTTCTCACTTGTGACTCTCCTGATGGACATCCTTTCACCAGGATTGTCTGTTATTGACTGCTTTTCTGAATTCTTATAAACTTATGTTGCTGCCATCCGTGATAGTATCCAACCCCCCTTGTGTTCTGTTGGCCCCTTTTTTATTGTCTTCAATATCGAAGCATCTTCTCCAATAACTCTTGCCTTCTCGTGATGTGTCCAAAATATTTACATTTTAGCTTCATTATTAATGCTTCCAGTGAGCAGTCTGATTCTACTTCCTGTAGTATTGAATTATTTGTTCTTCTTCGGTCTGAGGTATTTTCAACAATTTTCTCCAGCATCATAATTCAAAGGCATCAATTTTTCTTCATTCAGCCTTTCTGAAGGTTCAGTTATGTTGACTGACTGATTGATTGATTGATTGAAATTTTTTATATATCACCCAATCCCAAGATTCTGAGCAGTGTGCAATAATATTAGCAATAAAACCCAGCAGCACAATACATGATATACCAAATACCCTCCCAATACTAAAAGTCTGTGTAAAAAGAAAAGTTTTCAGCCATTTCTTAAAAGGGGTGGGGGGGAGCAGGCACGCCTCTGGGGCCAGTGTATTCCATAATGTGGGGGCTTTCTGGTCTCACTTTCCACCAAGATAGGATCTTGAGCAAGTCCTCTCTAGATATCCTCCCAGAGCAGTCATGATAGGTTGCATCAGGCAGTCCCTTTCACAACCACACGTTACATGTGGGAAAACCATAGTATTTTTGTTGTTAAGTGTGATGACTGTGCACTTCAGTACTCTGTCTCCATTTGCCACAGTTTTTTTCCCAAGCAGCAGATGTCTCTTTATTTCATATTTAAGGTCATCATTTCTGTGAATATTTTATTTGAGGATGGGATAGTCTGTTATTACTTCAACTTCTTCACCTATCTTTTTTGGATTGGCATTGCCTATTAACATAATCTTGGTTTTTGGTTTTGAAAAAAAAAGAGTAACAAACTAATCTTTACATTCTCTTCTTTCTCCTTCAGCATAGATTCTTTAAGTCTTCCTTGCTTCCAGCCATCAAAGCGGAAATATGAGTGTATGACTTCTTGATCTTTTCCCCAGCAATGAATTCCAATTTCTATTTCTTCCAGTCCTGTATTTTGCCTTCTTTTGCTTTTTGCATTTTGGGATATTGTATTTTGCTCTAGCTTTAATGATGTCATACATTTCAGTCCAAAATTCTTTAGACAGTTCATTTATCAAATCTAATCAATTAAATCTATTCTTTACCTTCACTGCTAATCCTAAGGAATGTTGCTGAGTTCATATCTTGTTTGTCGGATGATGGTATCTGTCTTTTTTAGTTTAAGCTGTAAATTTGCAAGGAGTTTGTGATCCGAGCTGAAGCCAGCACCGGTTCTTTTCTTTGCTGACTGAAGAGAAGCTAAATTATATAAAGGAAAAGTTAACAACAAAGATATCTGGCAGAGGATCTGAATACATATGCGCCAGAACATTGCCTGTAATACCTACTGATATTTGGGGTGATCAATGTTACATACTCTCACTGTCATTGAATTCATTTTCCTATTTTCCTCCCCCAGCGCTTTCAAAAATGCTTAATTCTACTAACCAAGGGATATCTCTGTCTTGATTTTGCTCCCATCACCAAATCCTTTCCTAATTTGGAAATTCTTTTAGGTTTTTTTCTTCTCTATTTCTGTGTCATAGATCTGTATCTATATCGATCAATGGGATAGAGGTAGATAGATCTGAGGTAACATGATTTGGTGATCCATAAGGAGGAGGCAGAACAGCACAGTCACTTTTTTTAACCTTTTAACCTATAAACAAGAAATGAAACCTAGGTAATATTTTAAAATGGGTTGCACACACGTTCTCTGATTATAGTTCAAGTTAACTTTGTTAAAATATTCTCTTAGTACACACCACAAGACAACTCCAAATAACTGGACTATTATATCCTGCCTCCATAAGCTGCCAACCCTAACCTTCTCTGGCACTAGGTATATAATCATAAACAGTGGCATCTTCAGGGGTGGTCAAATGGGTCTGTCTGCCAAAAGTCACGCTGTGTGGTCACAAAGCCAGCCCCGCCCCTTTCGTGCATGCCTCATGACATTGCCACCCACGGAGCTTGTGGTGCAGCACTGCTGGTGTCTTTTTGACAAAGCAGCAGGAGCCTGCAAAGACCCATGTTTGTAACCATCATTCTGACAGGAGGAGCTTTCCTTACAGCTTAGATTTCAAGCTTCCCTCAGACCTGTCCTTCCACCTACAACCTCCCAAATTCCTCTCTCTTCGGTTCCTTCCTCCTTCTGGAATATAAATGGGGAGGAAGTATCCTGCATTATTATACTTTGAATGATACAGTGGTACCTCGGGTCACAAACGCTTCTGTTCACGAACAATTTGGGTCACGAACAGCACCGTTCGCAAAATTTTGCTTCCGTTCACGAACTCCGCATCGGGTGACGAACAGGATCCGCGGCCATTTTCCCTGCTGTGACACGTGGTCGCGGCTTCCTGTAGGGAGGGGGACTCTCCCTCCAAACAATAACCGCCTCCCCACCCGCCTTCCTGTCCTCCACGCCAGAAGTCGCCTCAAGCAAGATTAGCGTTCTCTCTCTTCCTACTGTACTGTACTGTAGTTTGTTTCAGATTTTTGTGGTTTTAAAAAAAAAATACATATGGTTCAGAACGGATTAACCGTATTTACATTGAACCTTATGGGAAAATTTGATTCGGGTCGCGACCAATTTGGGTCGCGACCAGAGTCACGGAACGAATTAAGTTCGTGACCCGAGGTACCACTGTACTTCTAACACTCAGCCATCACAGGCATCTCAATTTTGCCAGGCAAACCTCCCAAGATCACAAAAATGTCCTAGTTAACTGGACCTTGTCTCTACCACAATAGCAGGAGCAGCAGACAGACTCAAGTCCTGAGAACAGCAAAAGGCTCACACAAGTCACAGTGCCAAAAACTCTTTTCACCCTCATTGCTCATTTCACCTAAAGCTACCACATCTGGACTGTAAATGTCCAGGTCGCCACTAGATGGCAGCAAAGAGCTAGTTCTTGGGAGGGTTTTTTTATCCTTTTGCTGCCATCTCCCAGTTGTGTAGTTCTTTGCAGCCCACATATGATCATCCAGATTGCATCTGCACAAGTACTTGAGATTACCAATTAATCTTAATAAAAATGTAAAGGTATACAAATAAACACACCCCAGTTTTTACTTATGGAAATCTGATCACCCAATTCTATTATTATTGTTGTTGTTCTTGTTAATATGGTTATTTTATGGCTCTTGGAGATCTAAAAGCTCGGCCTTCAGCAGGTGAGCAACACTGCCTCTGCCTGTTTTGCTAAAATTCAATAAACCACAGCTCTGCACAGCAGAAGCAATGTCTTTCGCAGGCTGCATTTGTGTTGGTTCTTATCTATCTCACAGCGCCAGAATCTGAGACAATAGTCAGCTAACATTCTGTTCTTTTCCCAGGTTCCCAGCTCAAAAGGAGCTCTTTGTGGTTTGAAATTCTTCCTATCTCTCCCCTTCCTCTGCTGCTACTGCTTGGCATGCAGTGCAGAATTATCAATTTAAAAATGTTTTCTTCTGATTAGTATTGTCCCCCTTCCTTTTCCAAAACATCCTTCTGGCCAAGCGCCCCCCTCCCAAAACACATCATTCTGATGATTACATGTATCCTTGCATGCCTCTCCCCATCTCCTTTTCTTTTCTTTTTTCTTTTCTTTCTTTTCTTTCTCTCTCTCTTTTAAGAAAATAAGGAAGTTTTCCCCAGACCTCCAAAATAATCAAACAATAGCCGTACAAAAAAGTTGTCTCTTTTTATCTGGGAAGCATCCACAAGAACTGGTCTTGATTAATAATAAAACGAGGCAGCCTTATAACAGCTTGCATCCATATTCTGTTCTAGAATTTCTGCCCTCTGTTCACTCGTTCAGATCATATCATTGCAGCCTGTTGCATTCCTACATACACTTTGTTGCATCCCATTTTTCTCCCAGACCTGATTTCTCCTGGTATTTCGAAGAAAAATGAAATTGTAGCATCAATATATCTCGTATGGACAGAGTTTGATTGCCTAAGTTTACAAATCATTAAACTGTTTGCTTGATCATGGTTTGTTGAATAAATCACTACTGGATGGGATCACAGGGCACATAAAGCAAACTTCATAGTTTACAACATCTTCATACAACCTGTTAAGCCAAACTAATAAATTACATGACATGTTAGGTGAAGTGTGAATCCAGACAATCAGCTTTTGAATGTTAACAGTTCTTGGTGCCTTTTAACTGAAAGTTTTCTATTCTCTGTTCCTGCTCTATGATGAATATTCACAAGTGCTCCTGGAATAGAGCCCAAAAATGTCTTCAGTGCTTTTTTCTTAATAGCCCCAATATTAGTCCTGTCCCCGAATGCCTGCACGCTCTATGCCCGCAAATAGGCTTCAGTATGTCTAGTTTCTACATATGTAGCTATCTACTGTAGGTAGCATAACATATTGAATTATTTGTCTGAAAAGTACTTATGTAAAATAAAGCAAAGGTCATAAATTGTTTCCCCTTATATTAAAATCCTGAAGTGATATGGTAAATAGTATAATCTAAATCATAAGCAGGTAAAAAAATTCTCTAAAGATCCTTCTGGGAACAAATTTCAGAATTCCACAGAAACAGACATAGAGAGGCATGGACAATAGCTAAAACGAGATTTACCTAATCTATATCTTCTCCCAGAAAAATAAAATAGGGTGAGAGTAACCAGAAGTGGCACTTACTCTGTAAACTTTACGATGCAACTGAAAGTCTCTTTTCCTGGTACTTCTGGGACTGGCCATGAAGCCATACAGTGTTGTAAGATCACACTGGGAAATGCTGGGAATCAAGTCTCCCTACTTCTAAAAGTGCAATGTTGCTATAAACATGTTGATCTTTTTAGAACTTTTATCAAAAGATGGAAGAGTCCTCTGACTTATAAGAGCAATGCCCATCCACCCCCAGCTTGTTCTAGCGAATCGTTAAAGGGATTTTTAATTAAGAGCCAGAACAACAATTTGCTAGTCTGAAAACTCTTCCCCAATGTGGACAGATAAGCAAAATGGATCTATTCTGGGCCACCAACCCCAGATGAGCAGGGATTTGAATTTGGAACTCTCACAAATCTAGGTGAAGCATCATTATATCATATGAATTTCCAGGTTGTTCCATGCAAACAAAGTGTCCAACTCAGAGGGCAAGGTCCAAGTGCAAACACAAGTGCAAACAGAATAAGAGTAAGAATGATACATTTTGTGTATGGAGAGATCTGCAACAGGGAGAGATGTGAAAATAAATGAGTAATGTGGGGGGATACAAATTAATAATTCAGAAGACATCAAAAGGGTCACTTGAAAACTACCACTTTGGATAGTTTTCCCTCTTCACAATGAAACGTGGACATCTATGAGCCTCAGTGTCAACTCAGTGATCATGTTGTTCTAAAGAGGTCTTTCGACTTTGATGTTCATATCTCCCTGCAAAAACTGTGCCTTAGCAACACTGCATTTAAATTGCACAGAGACGCATGTTTGTTCATGCAAAGGAGTGCAGGAGGTGTGGGGGGAAAGAGTCACTCCGGCCCACTTCGGTTACCATGGTAACCAAGGAGCTGAGATTTGGCTTTCTTTTGGCACTGCCTAAAATATTACTCTCCAGAGGCTGTCAAAATTATTTCATTTTTAGGTTTTAAACAAAGGAAAAAACATAGAAAACAACTAGTGATGTCCAACAGCCAACATTTCAGATGCAGTTATGATTCCTGCTTAGCAAAAATCAAAACCCAACAGTGTGCTAGGTTTTACACAGATTTAAAGAAATGATACAGGGTTGTTGCACTCAAAGCAAATAAGACAGGATAATAATGTCCAGTAACCTGGAATACCATAGGAAAGTCGAAGGCTTTCACGGCCGGCATACGATGGCTGGTGTGGGTCTTCCGGGCTGTGTGGCCGTGTTCTGGAAGTTCTGTTTCCTAACGTTTCGCCAGCACCTGTGACCGGCATCTTCAGAGTGCAGGAGCACAGACAGGAGCAGTTCTCTCTGTGCCCAGGGTGATGTGACCCTTCTGTGGGTATTTATAGAGATCTGGGGGAAGGGGGAAGGGGGGGGATTGGGTGTGTGTTGGGGGGGTTGGGTTACTGAGTGGCTGCTTGTTTTGGAGTCAGTATCTGTGTGTATTTTCCTGGGGATTAGGCAGGGTTTTTTCTTCTACTGAATTGTTAACGAGGGGCTGCTGGGGGTGATTAGCAAGTTCATTGTGTGAACTGTTCACATGTCCTGGTGGTTGAGCTGAGTTCTGAATCTGCAGTAGCTGCAGTAACTGCACTAACTGAATCTGCAGTAGCTGAACATGCTCTCAAGCACACTGGACACAAAATCCTATTTGAAAACACAGAGATACTGGACAACACCAACAGCCACTATACCAGGCTATACCGGGAAGCCATTGAGATTCACAAACACCAGCACAGTTTCAATAAAAAAGAGGAGAGTCTAAAAATCAACAAAACCTGGCTTCCAGTCCTGAAAAATACAGCCTGCAAAAGGTCAACGAACTCAGCTCAACCACCAGGACATGTGAACAGTTCACACAATGAACTTGCTAATCACCCCCAGAAGAAAAAACCCTGCCTAATCCCCAGGAAGATACACACAGATGCTTACACCAAAACAGGCAGCCACTCAGTAACCCAATCCCCCTTCCCCCCCCCTCAGATCTCTATAAATACCCACAAAAAGGGTCACATCCTCCTGGGCACAGAGAGAACTGCTCCTGTCTGTGCTCCTGCACTCTGAAGATGCTGGTCACAGGTGCTGGCGAAACGTTAGGTAACAGAACTTCAAGAACATGGCCACACAGCCCGGAAGACCCACACCAGCCTGGAATACCATACTTTCCAAGATTAGACTGACTCTGATCCTGCTGGCCTTTCACAAAGCACTGAAGATTCCAGGGCATGGAGGTCAAGAGGTTAGATGGCCTATACAATGTTGTGATTGTTGAGTGCTCATTGGGTTGTATATGGTGGCCATTACAAGTTGTATTATTGTTGTTGTTTTTCTGCTGTTTTTAATGTGTTGTTAGTGGCCCACTCCCATTTGCAAAATTGGTAGCCATAGAAATCAATTTCGTAAATACATTAAATAAATAAAAATAAACCTCCTCTAAGAAAACGTGGTTAGAACAATGGTCCCATGGAAACCAACTTTCATTATTGCACTGCTGAATTTCAATTATTTGTCCCTGAATTTTGGTTGTGTGATCTGAGGAGACTCTAAAGCTCACAAAAAGGGGATTAATAATTGCATATGGGCAGTTATGTCAGGAGATGCAAGATCTTCCAATCAGTGGGCATACAAAGCCTGCCTATACCAAGCCTCCCTAAAGATCCTGAAGAACATGAGTTATGGAGGAAGACTTCCATTTTTGATCAAGCAGAATCAGTAAAATTCTGGTAGCAACCATGAGGTACTTCCAATGCAAACAATACCCTGAGCATTTCATCCCTGGTGGTTGACTCAAGATGGTCTTTTTGTAGTGAGCCAGTACTGGGAAAGGAGCCCCATCTACAGTGAGATTATTATTAAGGAGATGCTTAATGAAATCATCTGAATTCACCCTTGAGAATAAGCAATTAATGCAAGTGAATTGGAAATATTTTGCACATGTCCAGAGGTGTGGTGATCTTTGTTACCACCCTCATTTCAAGAATTAAGAAACAATATTGAAAACACATTTCAAAGCTTTGCTGAACCTTTGCAAAAACTGATTTCAATGAAGCACCATTCCACCATCATCTTCTATAATAGAGATAGATGACAGTGGGGCTCACATCCAGGAAGCTTACCTGCAGGATAAAAAAGTGATAGTCTGTTCTACTATTACTCCCAAACAGCATTTAAATAATGTTTTTCCCCAGCTTGATGCTCCCTCTAGATGTGTTGGGCTACAAATCCTGTAATCTCAACCCAGGATCCATGTTTTCTAGAAATTAGGAGTGTCAAAGTCCAGAATGTCCAGAGGGCATTCTAGCTTGACTGAAACAATATTTTATCCCCCACGAACAGGTTCTTAGGTAGAGAACAAAGATAATGGAGCTGTGCATAACTGAGCACTAGTCTTCTCTATGCATTTATTTGAATGGCTTTCTAAAAATGAGACACTCTCACAGAATTGCTGACACATTTGTTCCTTCCCCAAGTGCCTAATGGATCATGAGAATAGGCAGAGAATCGTGAGCAAGCATAGTGAAAATTGGCACATGGCCCTTTCCTTACCTCCCAAATATGAGCCATCAAATTATCAGTGATGATGAATGTGGAATTGGGCTGAACACGGGCCAGGGGAGATGTAACTTTAAGAGGCTCTTAAGCAGTTGGTTGTGTCCACAGAATAAACTGATGAATTAGAGCCTCAGCCGCTGCTCTCATTAACATGTATAGAGTACTTGCATTTCAAATGCAGTGTTAACATTTCTGGTGTTCCCAAAGAAAAGTGTTTAATTGCCAGTTGCAGGGCAGGGTTTGCTCTCCCAGGGAATGAAAAATTAAAAGCCTAGCAAAAGCTCTGTTTTGCTTTATAATTGGCATTAATGAGATCAAACCCAACATTTCTATTGTTAAATAACAGGAATTTAAAGGGGGCATTCTCAACTGGCTCCATTTTGTGTGGTTAACATATCCTGCTTGCAAAACTAGAGATGGCTTCTTTGTATGTAAGTTTTACTAAAGATTTTTTAAAAGGAAAATACAAACTAATACAAACTAATATAAAAGAAGAAAAAGAAGAGAAGAAGAAAGAAATCAAAGAAAAAGCTAAACGTGCAAGAAAGGAAAAAGAAAGAAAAAAGAAAGAAAAAAGATACAAAGAAGTAGCTTCTGATCTTCTTTATAGCAGTTATAAGTACAATTATAAATTTACCTCTTACTCTGTGGTTACAACAAAACTCTCTTCTTTCCATAATCTATCCTGTGTAATTATCAGAATCATAAATCATAAGTTCATTTTTTTCTGTTTCACACAAAGAGTTTATAAGGGGTTTCCAGTCAGCAATAAATGCAGATATTGTCTTTTCTCTGATCAAACAAGTCAACTTAGCCATCTCAGCAAGTTCCATCATCTTCACCAACCATTCCTCCATAGTGGGTAGTGCCAAATCTTTCCATCTTTGTGCATACAATAATCTTGCTGCAGTTATCATGTACATGACTTTTTTTCCAGTTGTTTATCCATCAATCCGAAAAGGAAAATCTCTGGTTTCAATTCTATATTAATCTTTAAAATCCTGTGAATCAGTGTATGTATTTGAATCCAGAATTTTCTAGCTTTTTTACATGTCCATCAAATATGATAAAATGTCACTTCTTGTTGTTCAAATTTCCAACATAAATTTGAAGTACCTTTATACATTCTAGACAATTACTCTGGTGACATATACCAACAATGCATCATTTTATAAAAATTCTCTTTAAGGTTATTGTTGTTGTTGTTCAGTCATTCAGTCGTGTCCGATTCTTCGTGACCCCATGAACCATATCATGCCAGGCCTTCCTGTCCTTCACTGCCTCCCTAAGTTTGCTCAGTTTCACGCTCATTGCTTCAGGAATGCTATCTAACCATCTCATCCTCTGCCGTCCCCTTCTCCTTTTCCCTTCAATCTTTCCCAGCATCAGGGTCTTTTCCAAAGAGTCCTCTCTACGCATTAGGTGACCAAAGTATCTGAGCTTGAGCTTCATTATCAATCCTTCCAATGAGCAGTCAGGATTGATTTCCTTTAAGACTGACCGGTTTGACCTCCTAGCAGTCCAGGGGACTCTTAAGAGTCTTCTCCAGCACCACAGTTCAAAGGCATCAATTCTTCGGCGCTCAGCCTCCTTTATGGTCCAGTATTCACAGCCATACATTGCTACTGGGGAAACCATAGCTTTGATTATGCGGATCTTTGTCAGCAAGGTGGTGTCTCTGCTTTTTAATATGCTGTCTAGGTTTGCCATAGCTTTCCTCCCAAGGAGCAAGCGTCTTTTAATTTCATGGCTGCAGTCTCCGTCTGCGGTGATCTCGGAGCCCAAATAAATGAAGTCTGTTACTGCTTCCATTTCTACCCCTTCTATTTGCCAGGAACTGATGGGTCCAGATGCCATGATCTTAGTTTTTTTAATGTTGAGTTTCAAGCCAGCTTTTGCACTCTCCTCTTTCACCCTCATCAAGAGGCTCTTTAGTTCTTCTTCGCTTTCTGCCATTAGGGTGGTATCGTCTGCATATCTGAGGTTGTTGATGTTTCTCCCTGCAATCTTAATTCCAGCTTGTGATTCTTCCAGCCTGGCATTTTTCATGATGTACTCTGCATATAGGTTAAATAAGCAGGGTGACAGTATACAGCCTTGTCGTACTCCTTTCCCTATTTTGAACCAATTAAGGTTATAACATAGTGTAAATTTCAATCCTTTCAACCACATGTTTTCCCATTGTTCCATCTATATATTATAACCAAAATTTTTATCCCATTTTATCATACATTCTTTCACTTCTTCTTCTGTTTCAATTTTCATTTTAGCAATTATATATTCATCATTTGTACACAGTTCTATTTCCAACTCAGTCTTAGAATGTTCAAAACCATAAATTCTTTAATCTACTTTAAATCTTTCTAATAATTGTAAATAAGAGTACCATTGACAAATATATCCCTCTGCCAGCAGTTCTTCTCTTGATTTTATTTTACATTCCTTTTGACAAAATTCTAGTATCTCATGATAAATTAGCCATTTGTGTTTGTCTATTATTTCTCATCTATAAAATGCTTCCTATGCTGAGAGCCACAGAGATGTTTTTGGGCACAACCTGGGTTTGTATCTATTCTCAATATGGCATATCTAACATAATGATTTTTAAAATCCACATTAACCTAGACTTTGTTGTACTGCAAATATCCATGCCACCCAAATCTCAGTTCGTGTCCTTCTAACTCCAAGAGCCTTCTATTTCTCAGTGGCACCCACTCTTTCATCCAAACCAAACAGCAAGCTGCAAAATACAGTTTCAGACCAGGTAAACCCAATCCTCCTCTTTGCTTTGCATCTTGTAGCACCTTATATTTAACTTGTGTTTTTTTCCCCCCTGCAACACAAATTTAGATATATTCTTCTGCTACTGTTTAAATGGTGCATCAGTTATGAAAGCAGGTATTGTCTGGAACAAAAATATCATTCTAGGCAAGACATTCATTTTATCACAGAAATTCTCCCCAGCTATGGCAACTGTAGTTTCTCCCATGTTAACTTATCTTTTTTAACTTCATGCCATGTCTTAACATAGTTATTATGAAATAACATACAATTCATATTTGTTTTAGCGATACCCAGATATTTCACCTTCTTCTCAATCTTAAAACCCATTTTATTCATCAATTCTGTTTGATCTTCTATTTTCAAATTGTTGTTAAGATCTTCATCTTCTGTTCATTATTCTTGAAATCTGCTAATACACCAAATTCTTTTAATTTCCCCATTAATATTTCAACTCCCTTTAAAGGATCTTCCACAACCAACACCAAGTCATCTGCAAAAGCTCTTAACTTATAAGTTTCTTTTTTAATTTTTACTCCCACAATGCTCTCATCTTTCTTGTATCTCTATTCAGTATTTCAAGAACCAAAATAAACAAAAGAGGAGACAGTGGGCATCCCTGTCTTGTTCTTTTTTGTATCTCACAGGATTTTGTTAGATCTCCATTAACAATTGTTTGTGCTTTCTGTGAAGTGTAAATCGATCTTATCCATTTTATAAAGTTCTCTCCAAAATGCATACCATCCAAAACTTTGAACAAGGAAGCCCAGTTCAAATTGTCAAAGGCTTTCTCTGCATCTAAGAAAATCAATGTGCCTTGTTTTTCATTATGTTGCTCCAAATATTCCAAAATGTCCAACATATTTCTAACATTGTCTTTTAACTGTCTTTTAGGTAAAAAGCCACATTGATCCTCATGAATAAATTATTGTACAATTACTTTCAGTCTATCAGATAAAATCATTGTGAGCAACCTGTAGTCATTGTTCAATAATGATATCAGCCTATAGTTTCTTGTTAAAGTCAAATCTTGTCCCTCTTTGGGTATGATTGCTATACTGGCCTCTTTCCAATTCTCTGGCATCTTTCCTCCCTGTAGGACAAAGTTCATCATGTTTTGTAAAGGTTGTAAAAATTCATCTTCAAAACATTTATAATAGGAACCTGATAATCCATCTGGTCCAGGCACCTATCCTAGTTTAATCTTTTTTATAGCTTCAGAAACTTCCCTTATTGTTATAGGTCCATTTATAATCTGTCTCTGTTCCTCTGTAATCCTTGGTAAATTTGGTTTCTTTAAATATTCATCTATTTTCTCTAGAGAGATGTCACCTCCTTTATACAAATTGGTATAATATTGACAGAATGCTTTTTATATGGCCACATTGTCCATTAATACAGTTGCTCCCTCTTGTAATTTCAATATCTTTTTCTTTTTGTAATTTATATGATAGCCACTTCCCTGGTTTATTTCCAAACTCTTTTTTTTTTTTTTGCTTTACATAATTAATTTTCATTTCCATTTCTCTTACTATTAACACAGATAATTGTCATTGTAAAAGCTTAATTTGTTGAGAACTTCTCTGGGATTTTCTTTAGTTCTTTTTCTTCTTTTCTCTTTATTTCATCCAAAATAGCTTGTATTCTCTTTTGACTCTTCTTTCTAAGTTCACTATTATATTGTATGAAATAGCCTCCAATAAAAGCTTTACAAACATTCCAAACCATTTTTAAATCAGTGCCTTCACCTAAATTATTTTCAAAAAATTATTCTAATTTCTTTTTACAATCCTACATTATTGCTTCTTTCTGTAGCAACATTTCATTTAGTCTCCATCTAAAAGAATTTGATTTTCTTTTAGAAACCAAACTCACAGGATTATGATCTGAAAAAGTCTTTGGTAATATCTCTACTTTAGAAACCTTAGTAGTCAAGTCCTTTGAAATCCAAATCATGTCTATTCTTGAAAAGGATCTATGTCTTCAGAAAAGTAAGTATAGCCTCTTGAATTGCCATTTTCCTGTCTCCATATATCAACCAGCCCTAAATTCGCCATCAAATCTTTTAGTAATTTGCCTTGAGTGAGTTCAATATTTTTCTCTGTTCTGTCCAGTTATGGGGAGATGACTCAATTCCAAACCCTCATCAAACACCAATTTTCATAAGAAAAACCTATTACTCTCTCCATAGGTTGTTTATAAAAGAATACTTTGTCCTCATTTGGGGCATAAATTCCCAGTATCAAACTCTTAGTCCCATGCAAGTTAACTGCCACCCCAACCAATCTACCATACTCATCAGTCAATACACATTCTGGTTTTAGTTGAGGATTTATATGCAAAACAATTTATTTGTAATGCTGCCTAGAGTCACTTATATAGTGAGATGGGTGGCATATATAAATTTGAAAAATAAATAAATAATGGATGAATGAATGAATGAATGAATGAACTCCATTTCTTTTGTTTTTGTTCCTGCTGAAATAAATTATTCACCCATTTTTTTTATAAATCAAATGTTTTATGTCCTTTTTTCTAATATGTGTTTCTTGCAAGCAAATTATATCTTGTTTTAATTTTTTTCAAATCATAAATATTGTTTTCTCTTTTGAGGAGCATTTGCTCCAGTTATATTACATGGTGGCGCAGCGGCTTAATGACGCTGAAAGTTGCTGGCCAGAAATGGCTGACGCTTCAGCGGTTCGAGTCCAGCCTTTGTGTTAAACAGGGTGAGCTCCTGTTTCCTCCCCAGTTCCTGTCAACCCAACAGTTCGAAAACTCACGTGAGTAGATAAATGGGTACTCTCACTCTGGTGGGAGGAAAAATGCTGGCGGCGCCTTGCAAAAAAGGAGTTGGGAGCAGTTGCCGGTAAGTGCGAAAAAAAAACCGTGCGCGCCCAAAAAGGGCGCGAAGCAACGGAAACCCCGCCTCCTGCGCTCGCCAGCTGGGCTCTGCCCTAGGAAGGAGGCTCTGGCAAACCACTTCCGAAGAACAGTTGCCTTGAAAACTGCAAGGACTCGTCCAAGCAGTCACTGCAGGGTCAGCAATGACTGAGCACAGACAAAAAAAAAAAAAAAGCATTTATATTCCATAATCATGCCAAAAATTTCGAAAAATTGATACCTGTAGCACCTAGTTCAGTATCATTCCTTTCAGTTTCCTGTTGCACATGTTGGAGTTTTTGTGTAGTCTCCTCTGACACCTCCATTTGAATCTCCTCCAATTCCTCTTTGAATTTTTTCTAGGAATTCCTTGCCTTCTGGACAGAATTCAATTGAAACCTCTGCTGTCTGAAAGTAAAAATCTCACCTTCCAATTTGTTCCATCAAAATGGGATTTATTTATTTTTTTTGCTTTAATCTCTCAGTCAAAAGAAAAAGAAAAGAAACTCCTTTCTCTTATGCAAAATTCTAATAGGAATTTCTTTAAGAACAATTATATCTGTATTATCCATCTTCAGTCTTGTATTAAAATGCTGCAACAAAACCTGACCCCTTGTCTTCTTCCTGACAAAGTGCACCAAAACATCCCTTGAAACAGTTCTTATTCTTGCAAATCCTGTATTTATTCCATATATTTTATCAATTTCTACCTCTGTATCCTCCACATCCCAATCCAAAAAATTTGCTAAGATTTTAATAATCTTTTCTGTAATATCTTCACCAGAATCTTCTGGGATTTCTCTAAATCTCAAATAAAATTCCTTCTTTCTCAATTCCAAGCCAGATTATCTAGTTCTCTTTCCAACTCTCTCTATAACTTCTGCCTTACTCTCCAAAATTTCCACTTTGTTATTAATTTGTTTTACCTCTCCTAAAACTTGTTTTACAGAAGTTTCCATCTTCTTAACTTCTTCTATCATCTCCTCTTTCTTCTTTACAGGTCTTTCATCCATTCTTTTTTCAAAAGCTGTCAATTTAGTATCAAGTGATTCTAACTTATTGCCAGTTGCTCAAACATTTTCCAAAGCAAATCTGGTGTACTTCCTCTCTCTGCAGGTTGCTTTAGCGATCTTCTGCTCCCTTCCATTCTTGCCACTTCTTTGGTGGTCGCCGTTATGATATTATAATCCAAAAATAAAAGTGTCTCAAACAAGGCAAAAAGAAAGGCAAGCTTTTTTTCTCTCTCTCTTTTGTCTTGCTGTACCCTTAATACTTTCATCTCTAGTGGCACTCCATAGTTACAGTCAGCATCACAGTCTGGCTCACATTTCCTTTATCTTTTGTTTTGTAAAATCCACCAATTGTCTGTACTCTTTAATAATAAGGATTAAAAAAAATTCTCACGAAGGTCTGATTCATTTGTCTAATTTAATTCTAATTTGTTCAAAAGCACATTCACCAAAAAATATTTCAAAACAACTGTCCCCTTTATCCATTTTAAACTTTCTTACATTTACTCCTTGTTAAGCTTTTTGCCAAAAGTTTGTAAGTCTTTAAAACCTCTTTTTTATTACTGCTTTGTAATCCAGAAAAATTAATCACTTATCAAGTGGAATTTTTATCTTGCCGCTCAGACAATCTCTCTTTAGCTGTAAATTAATTACAGTGGTACCTCTAGTTACGAACACCCCTCCTTACGAATTTTTCAAGATACGACCAGCTCCGGCCCCAAAAATTTACCTCTACTTGCGAACTCCGCCTCTACTTACGAACCGGATCCGCGGCCATTTTCCCTGCTGCCACGCGGTCGCGGCTTCCTGTGGGCGAGATCACAGTAGCAAGGAGACGTTCGGTGAGGCTTGTGGTGTGTTTTGTGGCGTTTGGAAGGTTTTTGAGGTTTAAAAATAAAATGCATATGTTTCAGAACTGTTTACCCGTATTTACACTGAACCTTATGGGGGAAATTTATCTCGGGGTGCGACCAAATTCGGAGGGCGGATTAGCCGTATTTACATTGAAACTTATGGGGAAATTTGCCTTGTGGTGCGACCAAATTCGGAGGGTGGAACGGATTAACCGTATTTACATTGAACCTTATGGGAAACTTTACCTCGACTTGAGACCAACTCGAGTTGCAACCAGAGTCACGGAACAGATTAAGTTCATAACTAGAGGTACCACTGTACATCCAAAAGTGATTAAGAAATTAGGCTCTTGTGAACCTTGTGTCCATATAAGTTGTATTATGGCTGTGAGTTTGATTGTAGTCCCTCAACTCCCAGCTGCTCAACTCACAAACCAACTGCAAAAACCTTAGTTCCTGCAGTCTACTCATGAGGAACAGCTGTCTGGAGCATCAGCAGGCAATCTCACAATTTCTCCTTTTTCCAGAGAGACTTTGCCAGCCAGAATTTGCTGCCTGGCTGCTGATCTCCATGGCAATGCCATCACTACTCCTTCAGGGACATCTAGTTCACCATGAATCCTCACTAGAAGCTCTCAAAACTAGAGATGGCTTCTGTAACCATGTTAGCACACAATTATTTAATTGAGAATGTTTTGATTTGTTGAGAAATTGATTTGTTAGAGGAATGTATTTAGGGAGGGGAGGGGAAAGAGATTTTTAGGCTGCTGTCACTTCTGAGATATTCAAAAGCAGTTTTCAACTCTGCAGTCAATTAGGGTGCTGGAAAAGGGTTCAGTTCTAGAGACATCTCAGTATAACAGAGCCCTAGCTGAGAGAGAGAGACCATTGGTTTATATCCCAGTTTTTCCAGCAAGAGTTGAAAAAAAAAACTCCAGCCTGAAGCCCTGGAGAGTTGTTGCAGATCAGAATAAACAGGGCTGGCCTATGTGGATCAATGGGTTGACTGGAAGCACAACAGCTTTATTTCTTTGCTGGTTGCCTCCATGGCTGTCTTGCCTTATAAATACAGGGGAGTAAATCTTAACAAAAGTTCTGTCTTCTGCACACGAAGAAATACATCTAAAAGTCCAGATAACAGGAGGGAAGAAAGCCCACTTGATAAAAAGAAATATAAAGATGCTACAGGAGAATGCTTTTTTCCCTCTTCTTTGTTCTGAATTTCAGTTACACAGCAGTCTTTCTTGGCAGCCTCCTATCATGATCTAACACTCATTTCCCCCATCATCTCTCAGTATTTCAAAGTTGTATAATATGAAAAAAGACTTACCAGTTCTCCAGACTTTTCCAAGGGCCTTTGTGTGGAAAGATCATGTGAGTTCACTTTACTTAAACAGGCAGTCCCAGGGTTATGCAAGACATAGCTTATTGACTTCAAATTTACCCAAGGAACCTACGACAAGACAGCTAGCTTTTGGAGCATGGCAAACAGGGCTGCAGTCTGTCCACCCATGCCCAAAATGGTGGCCACCATGTTTGTGCATGTGCAAAAAGCTGGCTGCCATGTTTCTGCCTGTGCAAAAACGGTGACCAACCTATACAAAAGTCGACTTGTGCAAGGGGTCTGGGAAGAGAATGGTGACATATGATGGGGACTGCGTTTCTATTTCTTTACCATGAAAATGAAGCTTTTCAAGTGTGAAGCTTTTGCCCTGAAAATGAAGCATTTCAAGACATTGTTCTTCTATCAATAAGTGCCAGTTGCTGATAATAGCCAGAGGTGACTAGGCTTCAAGTTTATGTATCTACTTTCATACACAAGTAAGTCCTTTTCAGAAGCAGGAAGTACAACTCCCTTGTGCTTCTTCTTCCATTACGTTCAGGTGTTGTGCAAAAAAAAAAAAATTGCTGAATCTTTTCCTGTGGGAAGTGACTCTCCCAGATATAGACTGATATTTCAATGCCTTCTCTTTCTAGACATCTAGCTTTTTCCTTTTAGCAAGTCATATGGGGAAGAAAAGAATACTAACAAGGGTTAAAGACAGATTCTTCTGGCCAGAAATTACCAAAGATGTAAAAATTCATTGTCAATCCTGAAAGCCTTCCCCCCATTCAGACAAGCTCTTTTTTTTTTTTTTTTCCAGATGCAGTCTTTACATGTTCTGATCAGAGAAATACATGTTTTTAATGCTTTCTTGACCAAGTTCAGACCTGGATTTCACACAGGTATAGATTTGAATGTTCACCCTGATAGATAATCTATGCCAGGAGAGAGATGGTAAAGTGCAATCCTGTTAATGCTCCTGGATTTCACAGCAGCTTTTCCCACTACTGACCATGGTATTGTTTCACTTCTATGTTGAAACAGCTACACTGAGTGCCAGCTGTTTTCCAAGCCCAGTTCAGGGTCCTCACAATGTTATAGAAAGCCCAACACCACTGAGGCCCAAGTGATCTGCAGGACTACCTACCTGTATACAGTCTGTCCTGTCTTCAGCAGGTCCTCCCACAAATATTTCCAACATCAATAGTAAATTCCGCTCATTTAGTTATGTTATTAGATTTTTATAGTGCCACAATGGTTATGACTCAGTAGTATACAAGGGATCATCAAGCAGAAAGAGGCCAGTTGGAAGCAATTACATCAAAAGCCTGGGTCATCTGCTGTTTTGAGGGATTAACCAGGCAATCAACAGAACTGTTTACCAGATTGTCAGGAAATTCCCCAAACACTTCCCAAAATCTTTCAGGATTCATAAGATGTCTGGGACAGGCCATTTTAGTTAGTCCATTTGCCGCACACATGCCACATTAGCAGTTAAGCACATCGAACCCAAGAAGTGATCTGATCATGGCAAGGGGCTAGCTGTCATGCTTTTTTGTATCTGAATCAATACACAATTGCTCCAAGCTGGACACAAGGTCAAATATATGGCTGTCTGTATGTGTTGGAGCCAAAATTACCTGGAATAAATCAGTAGAAGTCATGAATTCCTCAGCTCTCCCAGACCCAACTACTGAGGCAGGGAGTTTGAAAATACTCAACACCAGCAAATGGGAAGACTCCAGTCCCTGTCCCAAGATTAGATCCAGGAGCTCATGAAGGAATCCTGCTAAGCAACAGCATGGGTGATACATCAGCAGGACCCTGAACTCACCCTATGAATTAATAAACAGACCCTGACATCTGGTCACTCAGGAACAGAAGGTCAAGGGGAAAGCTTAGTTTAAAAATTAGCACCATGCCTACTCCCTGGGCTTGACATAAAAGTTAATGAAGGACCTAAAGCTCCATGATGAACAAACTACTGTGGGAGTTGAGGCAAGTCCCCTCTTTATTAATTACATTCCAGGCTTAAAACTTACACTTTTACCAGAATTTTTTTTTAGTTTTAAAAAGTGTTGTGCTACTAATTTTGAAAAGTTGATAGAGGATGGACGGATGAATGGACGGATGGATGGATGGAAGTTTTAACATTTATATATTCATAATGAGCCCCACATGCTATTTCTCTCCTTAACATAGTATCATAGATGGAAGAGACTATTTAAAAGCAGAAGGGTACAGTTTGCCTGGCTTATAATCCAGAAACTGATGAATCTAAACCATCCTCTGATGATTACATTTTATGACAGCCAGTGTGGGGTAGTGATTAAGGTGTTAGACTAGGATGTGGGAGATCTCAGCTGAAACTCTCAGCCATGGAACATCACTCCCTGGTTTTGGGCTAGTCACTCTGGTTCATCCCAATCTATTGGGAAGGACTGTTATGGGAAAAATGAGATGAGGTAGAGCTACATTTACTGCCTTGATCTACTGAAGAAAAGATGGAATGCAAACCTAACAAAATATATAAATGAAGCTATCAAGTTCAATCTTCTGCTCAATGCAGGAATCCAAATTAAAGTACCCATGACACTTGACTATCCAGATTTTGGTTGAACCCATCCAGCAACAGGAACCCCACCCCTTTCCTCAATTATTGGTCTCCTTGCCTAATTACTTTTGTCATTAGGAAGTTTTTCTGAATTTTCAAGCAACATTTGCCTTCTTGTAATTTAGGACCAGTATTCCATGAACTGTGCTCAAGGATAGAGAACACTTATTGCCATTTCCTGGGTGGCATGCTGAGTGCACTGTGAGGTTGCACACTTATATATTTCTCCAAATATATGCATTTTCTTGACAATGTTACCAAATACGTTGCACAGCTTTGTACATAATTCCCCCCACCCCCCGTGCGATGACTTTTTCCTGTCAATCAACGTATTTCCTGGGGATAGAGGGATAATATTCTTGGCCCACCACTTTGAAAATCCATCAAACCCATGTATCCATAACTGGCTTTTGTGATCTGAACCTTCCAGCTGATAAACAACAATCCTCTGCCCCTGTTTTTCTAGCTCTCAGCTCGCAATGTGGCGACTAACCTTGGCTGTCACAAAACAATCTTTCCCAATTAGCAAGAGACCCATGGCTATCCATTTTCATTATTTCCTGCTAGACAGCTCTCCATTTAGGACGCCCTATCCATCACCAGGCAAAGATTTTGACATACTTAACAGCCTGTGCTGATCCCTTAATAAAGCCCAACTAGCTTTGTTGTATTACTCTTTCTCTCTCTTTCTCTCTCTCTCTCTCTCTCTCTCAATGTAGCTTGTCTTCCAGCTGATTTTTATGAGGTCTCTGAAAGCTTTCAAAACTTTTCAGGGGGCGACTCAGCTAACAATACCAAGTGATTTCCTAAATATCACCACAGATTGCATTAGGCAAGAGAAATAAAGGTATCTATTTCGAGAAAGCAAGAGGAAGTTGGGGAAGAGAATCTTGTGTTCGTTATGGTTTTAGCAATCCACACAAATTCTCTCATATAAGTGGTTTATAGTGGACAGACAATATGGTTGAAAACCATCCCAGAAAAGAAATCATGCTGAATATTTTGAAAGCAGCTATGTCAGCCTCTGTATTTATCTCTGCTAGCAAGCAACATTTTTGTTTCTTGAAATGACATTTCACTTCCTTACATTTTATATTGGTCAGCTATCTTAAAATAATAATAATAATAATAACAACAACAACAACAACAACAACAACAACTCCACTTGAGGGAACTAGCCAGGCTATTCCTGTGGAAATTCTTTGTTAAGTGAGTGGGAAAAATGTTCATGCACGCACACACGGTAGAAAATGAAGTGTTGGGGTTTCCCTGCCTTTATTGTTCATGGGCAAAATCATGTTTGTGAATTGGTTCTTTAGTGTGAAAGAATCAATACACACTCAAAACAACAAGCTTGTTCTTGCAAGCAGTTAGTTTGGCTTAACAAGCCCTGAGTGGTTTTCCAGTTCAGTTTCCACCAGCAACTGAGTGACTGCAGCAAATTTAAAGGAGCCAAAGACTCCACCAGGCCTTGAAGGTCCTAGAAAAGAAGGAAAGGACTGTGGTTTCTCCCTCTGTCCTCCTTAATGAGGACACTTTGGAAACCCCTGACTAGAGAAACCTCAGTCATCATCCATTTACCGATGAACTTGAATGTTTTTGTTCCCTTGCTTCAAACCTAACCTCTACTTATGAAACAGCACCTGTTCAAGCTTCAGCTAACCCTAGTACAGCTTCAGTGGATATAACTCGGCTATCTTGCCTTTAGCTTTGTACTGTGTTCCTTGGGCAATTCTGTGGGTGCCAACCTACCTATCTGGGTGCCTTGGTTCCTCTTGGCTCCTACATAATTCTATGTATTCTTTGTTCTTGTTCCTAAATAAAATCATAACCTTTTGTTCTATGAGGCCTGGAATATGTCTGTGACCTCATTTAAAGGGGTTGTATTTTGATTTTGATTTAAGGATCTGTAAGAGTTTTATTTTCCACTGCCCTTCCATTGCTCTTGTGACAACTTGATCTGATTACGGACATCGTCATATCAAGGGCAATTCGGGGTGGGAGGGAATTTGATATGCTTACAGTCAGTACATTGTTTTATGGACATGTGCTATGGATAGTTGTATTTTGGGAGAATTATTGTTGTTATATAAGGACCCATTTGAGACTCAGTTGGGGTTTGTTGACTGGCACAGTTGTCTCATAGACTATATGCCTTTTATCTCAATTTGTAACAAGGGAATGCTAATATCTTCCTGCACACAAGGTAAGATCTTAACATAAATTTTCCTTATTATTATTATAGTTGTAATAAAGTGACATCTACTGTTTATTTGTGCTTGTGTGTGTTTTGTTAAGTAAATCAATGTTCAGCAAACTTATATAGTACTCATACATATTTCTGAAAGCCATGATGACTATTAACCATGACCACAACTAATGAGTAATCAGTAGGAGAATTATTTAAAATAGAACTTCTTTAAAACTTTATCCCACCTGTTTATTTAAATTTATTCTCCATCTTTTACTATAATATGTGTAGAACCTGTGGTGCTCTACACATTGCTGAACTACATCTCCCAGCATCCCTCGCTATTTGACATATTGTCTGGGACTTCTAGAAACTGCAGTTAACAATATCTGGAAAATGACAGGGACCATAATGTCAATGTGATAATATCATTAGAGAATACTGGACCAGAATGTATTCCCTCCCTCCCTCCCTCCCTCCCTCCCTCCCTTCCTTCCTTCCTTCTTTCCTTCTTTCCTTCCTTCCTTCCTTCCTTCCTTCCTTCCTTCCTTCCTTCCTTCCTACCTTACTTCCTTCCTTCCTTCCTTCCTTCCTTCCTTCCTTCCTTCCTTCCTTCCTTCCTTCCTCAGTGCATTAAACTTATTGAGAGTTTTCAGTATTTTTTTCTTATTTTGCAAGAAAGAGAGATGAATAGAAAATCATGCTGTCATTATATAGGCACAGTTTGAGAAGCCATAAGAAAGGATCTGGAAGCTTCATATCACCTTCAGTTTATAGGCTGTTTTAAAGGAATTATGATAAATTGTTCCCCTACTCTTGGACTTTACCTGGCATCAATTCCCACAGTCCTTTGAACTCCCATTCATTCTAGTAAAAAAGCAGCACTTCAGTCAACTGAATAATGGCAGATGCCCATGGAGAATAAAGAGGAGGCCCAAGGAGAGCAACATCTTCCCTGATTCTCCAGAGTTTAGCAAGAAGTTGGCCAGAATGTATGGATGACAGGAGGGGAAGAGTTTCAGCAATCTTTTTTCACATATCTCTTTCTAGAAGAAAAGGGATAAAGGTCTGGTGGTAAGGAAGCCAATGAAAATGACTGGGTAAGTCTGAGCCATTTTCAGAAAATCCAGAGTATCACTGAGTTAATTTGAAGCAAGCTTTAGAAAAAGCTCCCAGATCCACTAGGCGCTCCTAACAGAAGGTGTCTCTAATCCTGGGCAATCCGTTTGTGAACATCTCTTGTTTTTGCACAGAGCAAGTGTCCCCTGATAAATCTCTCTCCTCCCAAGTATTTATTGTGCATTATTGATGAAGCTGCACATCTGACACATCTGTTGCATGATAGGACACTTTCTCCTATTCATCCGATGCCTGTCTGGAGGTGGAAATCAGATGCAGCAGGTTCTCTCTCTCTCCCTCCCCTCCCCCCACCTGCTTATTTTAATTTACTTGATTGGTTTGCATCCATTCTCAATAACATAGGAAGTTTCATAATCAGGCTGGCAGGATTTGACTTTTGTAGCATCTGATATCTGACAAGAGCTTTAATGTCTTCATGAGAAGGCTTCTCAGCAAGAACGTTTGCTAGTCCCTTGCAGCATTGGTGGCTCTTCCATGCACTAGACAATGATATCCTGACAAAACTGTTTGTCTATTTGTGGTCATGATTACCTCCTTTGGTACTAGAAACCAGAAAATACATTTTAAGGGGGAGAAAGCACTTCCAATCACTGATTCCAGACAACAAGATGATACAGCTTAATATTTGGCAAAGGTTCTGAGGAGAACTCCAAAGTCTACACTCTCAACTCTAGTATCACCACTGCAGTTATTTAGCATGTGATGAGCATTTATGGAAAAACATTACAGCTCCCAGCATCCCTCACTGTTGGCCAAACTTACTGGAATTGCTGAAAGTTGTAAAAGGTATAACAGAAGTCCAGGGTGATGCAAGAAGATCTTCAAACCCTTCCCTCAAAGTGACTTAGATATTTCACATTATCTCAGGTAAATGTGTCAAATATTGCTCATCTTAAAATGTAAGGGCATTTTAAGAATATGCAGAACCCCCCTCAAAAATTATTCTGATGTAACTGAGTTGTATTCAACTTTCCCTGAAATCCTTCAGATATTCTACCCAAAGGGGAACTTCCAAATATGCTTCCAGTTTGGATTTGGGCAGAATTGGGGATGTACAGAACTATCCTCAGAAATGTGATGGCTTATGTATTTCATTGAGGAGAAAATCCTCTCCTTTATCATTCTTTTCCAGTGAAAAAGAATTAACCATCTCCAGTAGCAGCTAGTCCAGTGTTGAATGGCTTTCACTATTAGAAAGTATCTTCTGACATTCTGCCAAATTTTGCTTCCCTGTAATTTCCATCCATGTTCCTACTGCTAATTCTAATACTGAGCAACAGAGAAAAACACTGCTTTGTCTTTTCTGTGACAGCCCTTCAGATATTTGAAAGTCACTATGTTGTCTCCAATAAATCTCTAGGTTAACTATGCCCATCTCTTGGAGGAGTAAAAAGAAGGAGTCCAATCGGGGCAAAGAAGTAGCAATTTCTAAAAATGAGAACTAGAATCCTGAAGCCGATACAAAGCCTGGCATGGAAAGGAAACAAGGATTCACAAAAGGAAACACAATAATAATAGCAACAGGATAGAAAGGCAAACTTAGCATAACAATAGTTGAAATTGAAATAGGGACGTGGGGAGCCTTTCCACATAAATAAAGCTAGCCCTGCTACATAGATAAAAATTGCTACTGGCACAACGACGCATTATCCTGATTTTCTTAGTTGTGATGTATTGCAATATAGAAGTCAGCAAGATCAGTCCACTTAAACCATGGCTACAGGACAAGATAAAGCCAGCATCACAGGGACAGGGGATAATATTGGCGTAGCCATTCCAGGAATCTTGTAAATAACTAATGAAAAAAAACTCAGAAAAGGAAGCTGGCAATGAAGAAAAATCTTTTTTTTTTTTTTTTTGCATGACCCTGCCCAGAAAGCATTAACCTTTAAGGTTCAAAAAGTAGCAGCATCTTCCAGTGAATGATTAGCAGCCAAATTCAGCAAAGCTACCTTGTAGAAGGGCAAGTGTCAATGCCCACAGCATTAAACTCTACTGTATTGGATAAAGACAAATAATGGCTATCTTCTGCTCTTCTTAGGGAAGAGTCAGCTCCAGAGAATGATAATTAAACATGGACTAAATATACTTTGGCAAATGTGGGTGGTTACCATTTAACATGGCTGGGGGAAAGCGAATAAGATGCTTTTTTAAAAGAAATCTATCTTTTGTCATCATCAACAACATGAGTATGAAAGAAGGCATAGGTTACTGTTCCCGAAACTGGTGGCCTCTAGGTATGTAAGGACTGCAACACTCTGGGAATTTTGGGCATCCCAACAGAACTGAGATACCTTAAGGTCAAGGCATCTATTTTCTCCACAATCCTCCCTTCCATCTCCTCCCCCCAGAATGGCTGAAAACATTGGCCTCGCTCATTGTCCTGGTGTTCTGAAGGCCATGGAATACTTTGGAGGTCACAAAGCAAGTGCTAACATAACACAGATTGCTCACCTCTTTCTGTACTGGAAGTGGATCTAAAAGGAAGGCAGAGAACTTTTTTTTTTTTAAGATCCTGTGGATATTTATGGAGAACAAGAACTTATTGGAGTTCTAAGGTATGAACCATCACACATACTTAGCCTGGTATATAAGTAAAAGTAAACTTCATATCTCAGAAATCCTATGTCTCCAGCATAGCTTCTTCCAAGGAAGACAAACCCTAGATAAAGTGCAAAGCCCCTAGTGCAAAGATATTATAGATGAAACCATCAGCTCTCATTCTACTGATGGCTTCTTAGGATACATAGTTCTTCAACCACCTTCTAGAAATCTAAAGAAAGCTTTCTACTCAATTACTGTGGCAACCTCCTTTGCTCTGGGACTTAAGAAATGCATTCAAAGAAACTGCCTCTGGCCAGTTTCGTTCATCAGCCAAGATTTGACATTAATGAAAATATTATTTGGGGGAAAAATCATAAATCACAAAAGTACATTTGACTCCAGCAAATAAATCACATCTAGAAAAATCAGTGCCTTGGATAGCAATGGCTGGTAACTGCAAATGATTTGGGGCACTTCCTCGCAGTTTCTGCAGTGTGTATTCCTTCCATCTTTCAATCTTCAGAGAAGTACGTTGACATAAATTCCATCTCCCCCATGGCCAAACTTTACTGTGCTTCAACAACAAGGCCAGGGTATTGTGTTGTCCTTATGTAATTAATGCAGGTCAGTCTCCAGCTAGCAATTGTGGATTAATAGAAGAGAATATATTTAGCTCAGGGTTGTGTAGGACTCCACAACTGTGGATTCCCCAGTTTCCTTTCTCTTCTCACCCAGCATCCTCTGCTGTCAAGAAAAATAGCCACCAATCATTTTACAGAATATGTGGCAGAACCGGGGGGGGGGGGGGATTTGGGGCACTCCCTCCTGCTTCATCCCATTCTCCTAATTCACCATCCAATCGGATGGGTTTTATTTTACTTTTATTTTTTAAATTTTATTTCTATTCTGGGAGATCAATAGTCCTGTATTAAACAAAACCCCTGTCTCTTCCTCCTCTCTACTTCCTCTTTCTTAATATTCAAAATCATGTCTGCTTCTTCCTTTGTGCAAGATACTGACAGTCTCTCAAATATTAAAAAATGGTTGAGTCAGTATAATCTCACTATATATTTCCACAGTAAAATAAACTAAGCACACTTAGTATTTTTTCTTAATCCACGATTACCTTGTTCCTAGGCATGTTTACTCAGAAGTAAATATCGTATAATAAGCTTACTCATGGGGAAATGCACACTGTTGTTTGTTTGACACAGGACTATCAATCTCCGTATCTCCTCCTCTTTCTTAATGTTCAGAATTACTTCGTCTTCTTCTTGTATGTATCCCAGTGCAACTGTGTAGAGATACTGAGCCCAGTTTGAGGGAGAACTCCTCAGATGCCAGTCACCCGGTCTTATAGCTTTCTGAAGGAAAGAAGTACTAAGGATTGCAAAATTAGGATCACACCTTGGAGTTAAGCGAACCCTCTTCTCCCAAGGAAAATGTTAAGGGTTTTTTTTTTCTCCTCCCCCCCCCCGTCTCTTTCCCCATCCTACTGTTATATTTATGTACTTTGCACAAGGATTTGCAATGGAAAAGAAGTACGGCACCCAACCACTCAGCAGGGTTATGGGGTGGGGTTGATACAAAAAGTTTGATGTCTTGGGAAAGTGATATTATCATGTTTAAAAGGAAAAACCCTAACTAGATGGAGTTGTGTGCAAATGGGTAGCAGAGAAACCTCCCCCTTCATCCCATGTTCCTACAGCCCATCAGTCAGCATACACACACAGACTTCTCTTTCTCTCTCCTGGCTGCTAACAGCACTACTATGAGCAAACCAGGTGTATGGCCTGGTTGCAGCCCAAACTGAAATGATCCTGTATAGAGGGCAATGCCCAGCGTTGAGATAAGAAGGGTATACCTGCAGCAAACTTAAATAATCACTGGACCTGAGACCTGACCATGTCATCATCCAAATTGTCAATGAGGCATTGTAGATCATCCATACAGCAAGATTTGTGTCAGGAGAAGAGGAAAAACACCATTAATGAGTGGAACAACTGAGACATCTACAAGCCATGGTAAGTCGAACATGAGAATGAGTCCCAGGGGAACTTTCCTTGCCTTTTCATCCCAAGTTAGATGATCCACTCCTCCCTTAGAATGTGTCTTGGCCTGACCATAGATACCAATGACACCAGTCAAATATTAGCTAATAATAAAAAGTGGAAGAAACACAAACAGATCTCAGCTCTAGTAGAACAGGGCACTTTCTGGATTCCAGAGCTCACTGCCAAAGGTTATGGGCTGGGTTTACTATTGGCAAGAGAGCTATTGTTTCAAATTCTTTTATGGCCAGCTCCATGTTAGAGAAGACTTACAGGTCCAGGTATTAGCTTGCCTTTGTTTCTAGACTTCAAGAGCTTTTGGCCCTTTCTAAAGCTTCAGGTTTCTGCATGGCTGAAAAACAACAGATCTTGTGATAAGATCTACTAAGTCCGAATTCTCAGATAATAGCAGGGATACATGATGAAGCACAAATGGCAATATCAAGGGCTTCTGTTGAACCAGAGTGACCTGGGGTTCATTAAACTCTCTTCAGAGATTACTGGACTCTTGGTCCCGGACAGGAGGATCTGACAGACTAGTGTAATGTGAAACCAGATGAAGCCCAATTGTTAAGTTTCCCAATCACAGCTGAAAGAAAGTTCAAGACCTCTAATAGATAACCTGTCACAAAATGGTAACTTATTCTAAGAAGAGGGAAATGCTCTCATCATCAGCCCAGTGTGAATAAAGTCTAGTGCAATCAATCAATGGCCTCTTCTTTCTTTTTATTTATCTCAGCTGAAAGATGCTGCAAATGACTGGAGACAGACAATTTAAAGTTTGCTGCAAAGAGAGAAGAGGAGGCAGCAGTGGGAGGACTTTTCTGGAAACCTATTTTTCCCAGTAGCAGCACTTCAGCTTAAATAAGGAATAAGAAAACTGGGAGGTGCTGAGGCTTAATTATTTAATAGATTAGTGTGATGCATACAAGACCCAAACTTGGTGCAAGGGAGTGTCCTGATGATGTGTTATAAGCTGGAATGGCTGGAATGATTAATTGAATCCAGCAGGTACCAACTCAGGGACTAATCCAGTGTTTCTCAACCTTGGCAACTTGAAGATGTGTGGACTTCAACTCCCAGAAATCCCCAACCAGCCATGCTGAGTTGTAGTCCACACATCTTCAAGTTGCCAAGGTTGAGAAACACTGGATTAACCTCTTTTCAAAGTCAAGATTGCCCATAATACTGTAAGGAAAGATATCTGATGCCATTGTCTGGTATACATTTCAGAGACCATGGAATGTTGCTTTTGAAACATCTGCACCAGATGTGTAGTCCAGATCTAAGTGCTGATTCTATAAAGCCTTAAACCAGAGGGCAGCAATTTGAAATTCATGAGCTCCAGTGTATCCATAAACTCTAATCACTAGAAGTCCCAGTTATTTCTCTCTAATTAAACAATTCCTCTCTAATTAAACGGAACCCTTGCAAGATCTCAGGGGTGAATTGCTAGATATTGTGAGTTTTCAGCAATCAAGCCAAATCTCTGGTAAGTGGGTGGGTGGGATTGCTCATAGGTCATTGTACAGAATCAGAATCATACAGTTGCCAACCTTTGCCCTGACATAGGCATGGCATATGGCATAGGACATCTGAAAGATTGCCTCTTCCCAAATTATCCTAACTGTAATCTGAAATCATCATCAAGGCCCTATTACCTGGCCTACCATATAACAAAGTTAGGTCTCTGGACACTCAGGCAGAGACTTTCATGTGACAGCCCCATCATTATGAAGCTGCCATTCCCAGACAGTATCAGAGTAACTTCTTCTTTATTCTACCTTGGACAAGCTTTGAAAAACACAATATTAGTCTGATATTACACAATATTATTCTGATATTCTTTTCACAATTGGAACAAAGTTTTCTAATTTTAATGCAATAAGTGATCTGGGCTTTGTTTATATCTTAAAATTATGACCGCATGACTTTTATGTTTATTGTGTTTTATCCTGAACTGAAAGTTGCCTTGAACCCTCAATAGATGGAAGAGTGAGATCCCAAATAAATAATCAGTATAGGGTAGGGACATTCTGTTTTTGTTTTGTTTTTTTCCTGCTGTTTCACATTACATATGATGAAAGAGGTTTGTTTTTGAATGTTTTTCATAGAAGAGAATTTCAGAGACATTCTATGAGTGGAAGGTGATGTTCTTGCATTTAATTAGCGATGACGATTGTTATGTTTAATGTTTTCCCCTTTATAAAATACAGTATACTGCGTATTTATGGTAGCTGTTACTGCATTGATATATTGTTACTGTTGCTTCTATGTACACCAATTCGTTTTTTTCAGGTTGAAGTGATCTATGCATTTTATAAATAAATAAAAAATGGGTTGCCCAAGGCTGCATGCAGGTACATGTGAACATCATCCCTTTACTTATACAATCTTCTCTCCAGCGAACTGAGCTTCTTATCTCTACTATGACCTGCAGCCTTCCTGGCTTCCCACACTTTCATTCAATCCCAAGAAAAGGAATAGGAGAGTCCTTGAAACATAGAAAACTCATTCACACAATTTCTCTGCTCTCAAATTTGGTGGATGGCTAAGAACAAGAACTCTTTAAATTGTGCGCAGTTCAACCTATGACCATTGGTGTAGCTGGCTGTAAAGAGAATCAGAGAAGTGATTAGCTTCTGAATGCCAGTTGTTGGGAAAAGGGAATAGGAGGGGCTCAGTAGAGGCCATCTTGGTTACTTACTAAGAGAAATAGCTTATTGTTGTAAAGGGATCTTTGGGTTGACCCAGGAGTAAGACTATTTTTAAGTTCTTTTGATGGCAAAAGTTTATAGTAAAGAATGAGCAGTGAAAACAGCCATTGCTGTGGAAATTCCTGGTGGATATGCTAAAGGATCCTGAGAAAAATCAACTATGAGCATGCAGGAATTGGAGCAAGTGTGACATCTCTCTGCTGGTATCTGCCAGGCTTCTAAGTACATTAAGTCAATTATGTTCAACACACACAACAAAATATGCACATTTCGTCATCTACCTCTGCTGTAGCTCAAAACAACTTCACAAGCCCATCAGAGAAGGGATGTGGCTCCAAAATTCCCTGAATTCCTGCAAAACTCACTTCCTGACTGCCAAGGAATGCAAAAATCATTAGGATTGGAAATAGTTCATTACCTTTTCTCTGGTTTGTGTGTGCATTTAATCTCCCAAATGAAACTGCACTTGATCTGGTGCCTGCAGTCATAGAAAGTGGAAAGCTAAGAATGGAGGTTATTTTCATATTAATCATCCACAGCAAGTGACATCTAAAAGTCACTGCCAGACAAGAAGCTGTCAGAAGAAATGAAACCCAGCTCTCTGGGGCAGTCAATAATGGGATGATGCTGTGTTGAGCCTGAAGCGAATGCTAAAGCATGTTCTGTAGCTAAAGGAGAAGAATCACTTCCATGTGGCTTTGGTGAAAAACAGGAGAGATTCAGCGGGGTTGTTTATCAAACCCTTTGAAAGTGATCTTCTCTAATGCTAGGGCCTTTTGATACTGTTAGATTTCAGTTCCCACAATCCTCAAGTGGCTGAGGACTGTAGGAGTTTTCAGCTGACACAGTGTCATTTTGGGGAAGATTAGTCCTTCCCCAATGGTGTTTCACAACCTTGGCAACTTTAAGATGTGTGGACTTCAACTCCCAGAATTCCTCAGCCAGTATACTGGCTAGAGAATTTTGGGAGTTGAAGTCCACACAACTTAAAGTTGCCAAGACTGGAAAACACTGGTCTACGCCATGCAATCAGAGTATTAATGCAGCATAGATTTGAACTGGAATAAGGTGGATGGAGAGGACCTGGGAAATAAGGCTGTTCTTGTGTCCCATAGTTACCTTTTAACTTAGCCATGGTACTGAGCTGAACAGTAGGAACAAAAGATTCAGCAACGTATGACAATGCTCACATTAGCCAAGCTTATATATCTTAACCTATCACTGTATTTTGTAAAGTGTGGTTTATGGTTTAGTACAGGATTTAGCAACCCACAGGTTGCAGATAGTCTCCAGCGCCCTGCCACCTTGTCTCACATGCCAGTAGAAGTGTGTGACATTGTGGTAATAGGCCTCCACTGGCTTAACTTGTGCATTCCTAGCAAATAAGAAATAAAATTTGGTTAAGCAAACTATGGGTTAGCAGGATATGCAAATAAGATCACTATGGCCTGTAAGTGGAATAAGGCAGATTAATTTTAGGATTCATGAAAAAAGGTAAAAGTGAAAAGCAGTTGAAATAATTTAGAATGGGGAAATTGCATATCCTAACCATCTCAGAAGCTAAGCAGGATGGGCCCTGATTAGTATTTGGATGGGGGATTGCCTGGAATTCCAGGGCTGTAGGCTAACCTGGGAAATTAAAAAACGTTCCTAGGGAATACAATAGCTAACCACTTCCATAACACTGCCACAAATTGTACATATATTAGCCATCAAGAATCAAGTTTGATTCAAGGATACCTTTACTTCTTTCAAAAAGGCAAGGCACCCTTGGATGGAACTTGATTCTTTGCCTGACTGCAAATTTGGCACAATAAAATAGAATGGTTTCCCATGTTCCACAAACTCGTTGCTGCTAAAAAAGGAAGTCTTTTAAAATTGTGTGTCTGTGCTTGCGCAACTCGCTAGACAGGGAGTTGGACATTGTGTGAACCCAGCTGTTGGCTTTAGCAGGTTGTGTAAGCCAATTCACCTTGTTAAGCCGTAGATTAATTTATATGTCTGGATGTAGCATCTTATGTGACCCCAGGAACTGTGTTTTCTTAACCCAGATTTAGGCTGTAACATACTGAACAAATCTAGCATTTGCAATGTTATATTGGATTAAAGAGTGAAAGACCATGAAAGATAATTGAGCAAAATGTTGCGCAAGGACTTCCAAAAGGACAGTGCAGGCTCTGGCCACACCTTAGGTATTCAGGTTCATGGCAAGCAGCTTAGACAGAAGGTTGATGCCAGAATGAATTAAAAGATCCCCATCATTGGCAGCTGCCAAACAGATACCTTGTTTTAGTCAGAAGCACCATTGATTCCAGATGCCCGAGACCGACACTAGTGAACCGGGGAAGCCCTTTCAGACAGAAACAGAAACCATCCTTTCCACTTGCAATTCCTCCTGCATTTTGTCTATTCTTTTAATTTCCTTTATTGATTGTTCTTTAGTGCTGCCAAAACCTTAGATAAGCTTTAAGGAAAACATTACTCCTCAAAGTCAGCATAATTATTAATGGCTCTTACATATATCTCCCTGACCATGATATGAACATGTCCCAGGAATCACTTGTTTGTGTCATGTTGTCATGACATTGCCTTTGTCTCATCCCCTGACTGTAGTTCACATAGCTTAAAGTCATTCCAGCTGTTCTAGCTTTAAAGTGATGTTTTCCCTCTTCCCCTGATGCAATTTTTGCCATGCACTCAATCTAGCAGGCTTCATCGAGGTTATGATGGTCAGGGGCTGAAATCTGCCCAGTTCCTATTAGTCACATTAGGCCTCTGCTGGCATACCCACTCTCCTCCAGTTGCTGGGAACTGCTGTGGCTGCAGCAAAGACTAGACACCCAACCAACATGTCCCATAGCACTTGTCATGTCGTATGAAAACTCATAATAAACAGTGCTCACTAGGCATGCTTTTAAACCTTATTCTTGTTGCACAGAAGGTTGACTCAAAGCAGAAAAGAAAGCCTCGTGAGTGTTGCTAGTTCTGTCATCCTTGAGCAACTGCAGGTTTTCTGGTGCTTCTCCTGGCAGGATTTTGCATGGCTGTACTTGATCATTTGCTGGGGGATGGTGCTATTTTGCCTACTCTTTTCTGGTTTTGGCAGCACTAGGAGCCGTGGTGAAGGGTGTTGCTTTATGCATGAGTCAATCACAAATGTGGCAGCTGATCTAGCCACAGGGTCAAAACTGGATCCTTGATCACTCACTGCCAGCAGTGCCACTCCTTTGCAGCACTAGCCGAAGTTTGCTTGTTATTGTTGCCTTCTGCTTCATCCCATACCTCTCTTCTGTACCCATGACTTCCCAGCTGGACTATTTCATGACATGGGTTTAACACTGTTTCGAGAAAATGTTAGACCCGTGTTCAGAACTACAGTAGTCTGCAATTTGTTCTAGGCACCTGCTTACGCTCACCTCATTTTCTGAAGAGCAGCTGGCAGTTGCTTTCCTGACAATAAGCAATATCTGCAGTGTGTAGAAACCAAGCTAGAAGAATCAGCCAACCCCTTTCCTTAACGCGGACCACAATAGGCCCATAAGGACAGCAGCCTTCACCACTATCATTGCTGTTGCCAAATGAGGATCAGCAATGAGGGCAACAAATTTCTACTGGCATACTTTTTCATTGGCTTAAGGAGTGGTGGGCAGTACTTCAGTGCAGTCATCTGGAACAGACCTGAGATGGACTAAGTGTACAAATTGGTTTTCTGTCCTTTAAAGTTACAGCACATTTCCTGCTCTTTCTACGTTGGCAGAATTAAGGGAAGAATTTGTCTTAAATTCTTCCAGAGTCACTGGAAGTTGGGCAGTATATAATTATTATTATAATTATTATTATTATTATTAATAATAATTATTATTATTATTATTAATAATAATAATAATTATTATTATTATTATTATTTCTGAAGTCTGTATGTACACCTGTCTATAAATACAGCACACTTAATCAGATCACTTAAAGACCTAGCAGATGCATTTAGAGAAACTTGGTTACGGTTACCCTTGATTAGATGTTTTGTGGATTAGCATAATGGCCAAAGCCAGCCTGTTTTGTTAATTTATGATTTAATGCTGTACAAACACAGAAATTGATTAATTCAGTAACCAAGTTAAGTGTTTTATATGAACACAACCCTTGTATCTCTGTTCAAAACTCCCTAACTCCAAGAACTCTAGAAAAAGTAACTGCATGATCCTTTCCCAAAATGGTGCCCTACAACCCTCAGAATTCCCAACCAGCATGGATAGGCATTTAGGGAGTTATAATCCCAAAATATTTGAAGGACTTTAAATTGAGAAGTTTGCAGTACATGGAGCAGCATGGCTCTGCATTTATCCTAAATCATGTTTAGCTAATAAAAGTGATTGCTAGCTGCTGGAGGCTAGATGTACTTTTCTGTTTGCCCTTGAGTAGCACCAAGAGATCAGTGAAATATTTATTTACCTTATCTATCTATCCATCCATCCATCCATCCATCCATCCATCCATCCATCCATTCAGTTTATGTAGCCACCCATCTCAGACCAGTGACTCTGGGTGGCTAACAATAACAAAAACAAACACTTAAAACATTACAAAAAATTAAATATAAATACAGCCAAGAGATCTTTAAAAAACATCGGTGTCAGCACAACCATGAAATGAGGCCCTTTGCACACTTGGGGCCCCAGGCCCAGGTATAAAGCCTGGTCTTCAAGGCCTTCCGAAAAGCCAAAAGGGTCAGGGCCATCCTAATCTCAGGAGGGAGGTTGTTCCAGAGGGCAGGCACCACAGCAGAAAAGGCACATTTCCTGGTCCCTGCCAGCCAACATTCCTTGGCTGATGGGACCCTGAACATGCCCATCCTGCTGGACCGGATTGGACGGGTAGAAATAACTGGGAAAAGATGGTCCCTAAGGTAACCAGGTCCCAAGCCATGAAGGGCTTTAAAGGTGACAACCAGCACCTTGAACTGCACCCAGAAACACACCGGCAACCAATGCAGCTCCTAAAGCAGTGGTGTTACATGTGCTGAGTAGCCGACACTATTTACAACCTGGGCAGCTGCATTCTGTACCAGCTGAAGCTTCCAAATGTTCTTCAAGGGTAGCCCCATGTACAGCATGTTGCAATAGTTCAAATTTTAGCACCAGAAGTTGTGATGGTTCTTCCTCCTCACTCTCACCATCTACCATTACCCACCCAGCCAGAAGACCCCAAGCCCTTTGGAAGAAGATAAGATAAAGTTACCAGCTCTGGGCTGCAAAAAACTACCAACTACTAGATGGTAGCAACAAGGTACACAAAACTCTAACTAACTCTTTGCTACCAGTTTGTGATAACCCAAATTTCTGCAGAACTTTGTAGCCCAAATCCAGTAGCTCCAGAACAAGGGTGTCAGTAGCAGATGTAACAGGAACAGCAAATGTTGATACCATTCAGTAGCAATTATGGGGTTTCTGGTAGATCAAGTAATTGCTGTATCCTCCTGACTACTGGCAATAAACCTTAATTCTGTCATATTTTCTAGGGTGTTCTTTGGTTGATCACCCTGTTCCTCTATGTCAATTCTTCTTGAGTTGATAGGAAATGCATGGAGATAGGATATAACTGTGTTTTACCATGCTCCACGTGATCAGGAAGGAATCAATTCAATCAGGATTATCAGTTGCAAGAGAACTGCTACAGCTCTTACCTAAAGTTAGCTACAGCCTGTCTTCAGATCTTTTCATTCAACCACAGCTGATGGCAATGGTAGGGTTAGAGTGTGAGTCCCCATCTCGCCTTTACAATTCCATTTGCCAAATCCTAGGAAAGGCCTTAAATGGATCAGCTACATGTGTGCTTGTATTCTGCTTTGAAATGAAATAAATATTTGAGTAATAATCCAATTTCCAGTTTCACATAGAAATTACAATATTCTTGACAGATGTCTGCTAGCCTCCATGAACACATTCATTCATTCATTCATTCATTCATTCATTCATTCATTCATTCATTCATTCATCCATCATATTTATATAGCCGCCCATCTCACAAACAAGTGACTCTGGGCGGTGAACAATGAAACTAAAAAGCAATGAATATTTATGAAATATTTTCAGCATTACACAAACTACTAAGGAAACTACCTGCTCAAAAGAATGAGATAAGATATTCTGGAAAGATTTGTTCTCACAAATCAGTACTGATTTCTGGTAACATCAGATTGTTTTCAAATGGTTCCAGAGCTGTCCCTTATGATCTGTTCTGGAATCTTCCAGATATCAATATCAAGCTGATGATTCTATTGCTTCCTGGGTCTTCCTTTTTCCTTTTTCTGGAAACAGGGACAGCAGTTGCCTTTCTTCAGTTATCTGGTATTTTGCTCATGTTCCAGGATTTATCAAATGCAGAACATAAAGATCTAGCTAGGCCATCTTCAAATTCTTTCAGTATCCTAGAATGCGCTTCATCTGACACTGGAGATTTAAATTCTAAGTAAAGGGAGACTCCCTGACAACATCTATCAATGTCAAGCTCCAGTGTTACTCTTTAAGCCTGCAAGGAAGCAAGATAGACTGATGGCAGGTTATATAACATTGGCAGTGTGATCAAAAGTCCAATTTCCAATTGTACAGAAGTCATTTACTTTATTGGGATAGTTTCATGCAGAAAAGTAACCCTTCCTGACCTCTCTTTGCCCTTCTAACACTAGCTTCCTATTTCTTCCTCCTCTTGTTCTTTTGGAAATTTCCTTCCATGTATTGCTGATGTTATTTCTGGGTTCCCTGTTGAATGGAAGAGGCCAGGGGGAAGAGTTAACATTGTTTCCCATCTGCTACACAAGGACAGAGGGAGCTGTCCACCTGGACTTCATCTAAGCCCTACCTACAGAAGTCTACAGATGATTTGAAGCAACCTATAGTAATCTGGTTCCTGTCATTATGATATGGAAGGAAAAGAATTAGACAGTATGTACAGTATATCTGCCACTCTCTGGTGCTGTTGCATTTTGCCAGTGACAGCTATTGGCACAAAAGTAAAGCCTATATATTTCATTTGAGGCAGGGGTAAGAAAACTGACAATTTACAGCATCTGGCATTTTTTGCCTGTGCTGGCTGTGCATTGTGGTTCAGCAGTATTTGGAGGACCAAGAATTAGTCATCTGCGCACCAAATTACATCAAACCCCTTTGCAGAAAAGTGATGAATAAAAATACAATGAAGCAAATGACCAAGACGTGAGAAAGCTTTAGAAAGAGGGGGGGAAATGGTGAAATTACAATATCAGATGGTGTGTGTGTGCATATGCATGTGTGCAAAGCACACAAACCGCCATTGGGTTAGTTTAAACCAATCTGAATCGTCTCTTTTAATCATGCAACTTGGATTTTCTTGTCACAGAACAGAGGATTTCTACAAAATAAATAAGCAAAAAGCAATCCAGACCCTCAAGTTTTTATGTTATAAACTTCAGTCCAGTCAGAGGAGCTGAATGTTATTTGTAGACCAGCTGTGGCTGGAATTGCCTATAAGAGATTGATATATTTCACTCGTCAGCAAAGCTAATTTCTTACTGGAGATGGAGTCTGGCTTATTAGTTCAATAGCAAGCCAAGCATAAAGGAATGCTGAGATGCATATAAATGAACCGAGGGCAGCAAAGTCTGCACAGCAGCTGAAGGAAGCTGAGCCTGACGGAATGCAAAAGGCTACAGAATGTACTTAGGTTTTATTTCATTACTGTTCCCAAACTATCGCACTGCATTTGGACATACTTTTGTTTTGTAAAATGCCACTGTGGATTTCTACATAGAGAAAAAAAAACTGTCAAATTCTGGAGTGATGCATTTATGTATCAAGGAGAAGAAGCATTTTAGCAGTACAGCACACTGTGTACCTGCGTGAATCTGAAATGTATACAGAGGAGCAATTATTTTGACCCTGGCATCTTTGATGACATCACTGCCCTGCTGTCTTATTTCCTTTTTTTGGGGGGGGGGGGTAAGATTTTTTTTTTTTAAGCATGGTACCAAGCCACACAAAGCAATTACCTAGCACACATGCATATCTTTTTGGTCCTGGTGGAACTGGGACGGAAGGACTGCAGAAACATGGGAATGATATGTCAGCCCTTCAAGGTAGACCAGACTAGGAAACCAAAGTCATTCATGCTTGTACTACTTTTACTACAAGATTATAGTAACAGAATATTGCAAGTCCAAATGTGCTTCCCCCTTCCTCCCTTTATCTTTGTGAGAACTAGGGAGGGTCTTGTCTGAGACACTTTCTCAGGTTACAGTTCTGGCCTGGACTCAGATTTCTTTTATCTGACCATTGTCTTGATCGTGGTTCTTCCTCCTGTTCCTCAACATTATGGAATTCAAAGTAAAGAAAGAAAGAAGACTGCAGATCTTTTAAATAATGTTAATTCTCCATCCACTTAGTCCTATCATATCTAATCTTAAAGCCACTAAGTTTCATTTAAAATTATTTGACAGGTATTGTAAAGCACTAGGAGCAGATGCAACATGAAGAGTTCACTAATGAAAGTTGCCAATTATAGAGTTCTAGAAACCAATGATGGTAGAGGTAATTATACCTAAACAGCAGGAAAAAGGAACTAACATCTTCTGTTTTCTATTAATATGGGTGGCTTCCATTGCCCATCCTTTTGGTTGTAAAAATATTTGCTAAGAGGTGGATTCTGTAAGAGAAGGGGAACACAAAATGTACAAGCAGCTGAAAAGAGGGCTGGAAATGGACAGACCTTGTGTTGTGCATCTGACCCGTGATTTCAGCTTTGAATGGTTTGCATTTGTTTTGCATTTCTGCTTAATTTGTGATTCATGGTAAATCCAGAGTGATTGTCAATCTGTCCTTTTGCATTATAATATAATGTTGCAATGTTCTCTCTTGGGGGAAATGGGGAGAAGCAACTCTTGGTGTCTGGAGGCCTATTCAACATTTGGGAATTAGTTGAGGACTGCAGTAGATGGGGTGTTTTCCTGAATGTTGAGAGCTGAGCTATTTTTCAAGCGACTTTAAATTGAATGTAGGGTTTATGCTACAATTCTCGTGTGTATCCTGTCTCAAAATGGCAGAAAACAGCATACCAATTTCAGCAAATACCGACAAAGGGAACTCTAGGATCTGTAAATACAGGGGCTCTGACACTGTAGAGTGTACATCATCTCGGTGGCCCATTCCTGCTTCTTGGAAGGTAAGCTTGCTTGCACTACTTGGCCTGACCTGAATAAATTCTTATTTCCTGTTGCTTGTAAGCATGACAAATAGATGCTGTACTTTTTATAACTCACTTAGCTTTGTTGCAATAGGAGCCAGATGGCAAAGCAAGCCAAATTCCAGGGCATACAAAATTCTCACCTTGAGAACAATGAAGTGAGGTGATACCTGAAACACTGACAAATCATGGATTTGGCATGGGCAATCACCAATCCATAGGCTTCTTCCAGCCCATGGAGATTCCCCATTCATCCCTCAAGCTCCTTAGGAAGGTCTTAATTCTGCTTTTCTAGAGCTCTTTCTGTTCCTTGGATCTTCCCATTTCCAATCCATGGGAAATAGGAAAACTTTCCAATTAGCAAATGTTAACAGTTTCTAGTCAATTCTTTTGTGTGTACACCTCCAAGTTGTGTGTCTGTGTATGACTGAAGATAAGCAATATTATATATATTAAACAATAATATATTAAAGTTCAAGAAGATAAAACGGTATTTCCATACACATGAAACCTGGCCTCCATAAATTAAATTCCATAAATTTTGTGCTAAAACATTTCCTTGTATCTATCCCGTGTCTCTTGCCATTCGGTTTCATTATATGATCCTAGATTCTAGTATTACAAGAGAAAGAATCTCATCCTACCTCCTTTACTCACAGAATGGGTAATTTTAGGAATATAACCCCATTACTTGCTCCTTTTGTTTCCCTGCTACAAAAAAAAAAAAAAAACCCTCCCAACATCGGCTGGATTCACCCATCACAATAAATCAAAATGAGGCTGGATTGATCATGGCATTGCATGTTGTTTGAACCCAGCTCTTGGTTTGTAAACTATGGCTTATAGTTTACTATGTATGACCCCAGATTGCCCCAGATAACTGTGATTTAGTCAAGAAACCATGGGGGCAGGGGGAAACATAGCTTAATATGATCAGCAGTGAACTCAGCCATAATAACTTTTCTTTCTATGAAAAGTTCTTCTTGCTCTTGATCGTTGGGTATACTTTGCTGCATTTTTTTCAGCTCTGCCCTGTTTTTTTAGCCCATCTGATCTTGAAAGACAAAGCCAAACAATAGTTATAGAAAGTGTAATGCCTGGACTCATATCACTCTGGTTTGTTTAACCTTGGCTTGTTGATTGTGCCACAGTTAACTGGGTTCACACAGGTGAAGCCATCAACCAAACATTATGATTTTCTGCAATGTGTGAACCCATCAGAGAGAGGGGGCAGCTTCAGTAGTGACACTCAAGGCCATGCTGTACAGGACAATTTGCAATCCATAAGTGCTTTTCCCTTCATGAATTTTTTTCTCGGTGCAGTAAGTTATAGAACAAGAAGGAACTTCAGAGCTGAGGACGCTGGAAGTGGAGGGTCAGATATTCTGAACATTATGAAACAATAACAGCGGGGGCTGCCTAATTTTTTCTCCTATTTTCCATAGCAGGGTAAGATAGATGTCCCAAGCAGAGGCAGGAACATTGAAATAAAAAAAGTGGAGAATGGGAGGATTCCAAGTAAATTCTCATGAATCTCACTGCAGGTTTTTTTCAGGATAAAAACAAACCAGAAAAAATATCACACCATTGTTCCAATCTAAAGTGAAGAATAGCAGTACAGTGAGCCAGTCTGTGCAGATTAAAACTAACAAGGATTGGTCACAATTGATAACTGCCTTTATTCTACCAGGTCCAATCAGCCAAAGTATTTCTGGTACCTGCTCCATCAAAATGATGTGAAGCTTCACAGAAGAAGCCTCCTTTATCTTAGATTTCTGTCCCCTAGCCAGCAAAAATTGCTTGAGGTCAGAAACATTCATTCTCCAGAGCAACCACAATGCGCCAACATAAACAAGAGCTGGCTATTTTTTCTAATGACAACTCTGAAGGGCTGCAAAGAAGAAGAAATGGAAGAAAGGATAGGAATGGCCTTGCAGGGCACTGTGTGCCTGGGTTTGGGTTTGTGGTGTTGTTGTTGTTGTTGTTGTTGTTCAAGGGCTTCAGAGAGAGAGAGAGAGACTATCAATGCTGTAATTGCGGTGATTCTGGGCATTGTTGGAGTTGTGGGGTAAAAGCACACTGAGCTGTATGGAAGACAGGGCAGATGAATGCATTTTACTCCTTGATCAGTTGGTGGGGAAAAATATCTATTAAAAAATAACAATCATAAAGGAGCATAAAATTGTCTGGATATGTAGCTTTCCGTCGGAGTGTCAAGCTGCATGAAAAATGTAAAACATTTGAGATGGACTTCCACTGTTATAATCTTTCCTTGATTCTGATTGAATGTTAGAAAAAAAATTCCCAGAAGTGAAGAGCAATTGCCATGGTGGGCTCCTATCGTGTGGGTGGTCTTAAGCAGAGCTAGACTGTCATTTGTCTGAAATGTTTTAATTTGAAATTCCTGCACGAAGCAGGAGGTTGGATTTGAGGGGCCCCACAATAGCCACCCTGAGAGGTAGACTGAACTGAGGAAACGTGACTCTGTTATGGCTGCCATTTTAATATGTGTATGCTCTGGAAAGAGATCTACAGAGCTCCCACCTTGAAGATGTTCTGAAAGTCTTTGAAAACTTGCTCTTCTCCCAGGCCTTGGGGCAGGGTGGTTGAGCTTCTGTAGGATGTTTTGTTATTATACAGAGTTTGCCTTCTGAACAGTTATGATCTGTTTCTTTCTCTTTGTTTCAATTATTCTTACTTTGTGGGTGGAGGAGTGTGTCCTTTCAGTTATAATACACAAACAAACAAATAGAAAATGGCATCGTCCCTTGCTGAATGGTGTTGAAAAATAGTGTTTGCCACAAAGGGCTTTTTTTACACCCTGATCTTATATCTATAGAAAAAGCCTGATGGACACAGAAATTTAGAAAGTGAAATTCTCCTTGACTTAAGTAAGCAGGGGCAGTTTAAGAAAGGGAGCAACCCTAGTGCCAGAGGGACAAGTCGCTTTATGGCAGCAGTTCTCAAAATGTGGTCTGGGGACCCCTGGGTGTCCCCGAGACCCTTTCGGGGGGTCTGTGAAGTCAAATAAACAAATATTTTAACATTTCTCAGTTTTCATTTTTAATACACTACATATTGATAGATATAACCCATATAAACCAAAGCTCTTTAGGGTCCTCAATCATTTTTAAGAATGTAAAGAGTTCCTGAGGCCAAAATGCTTGAGAACTGCTGCTTTATAGCAATGTGGGGGTTTTCCCCATCTCTCCATCATTCATAACATGTTTAGTTCTTCATCAAGCTGAAAGGTTTTGAATTAAAAGAGAAGAGATACGTTGGGATTGAAAGAACACATTTTGGTTAATCCATGCCTTGCTTTTTCATTCAAAAAGCAGAGGAAATGAAACCTGTAGTAATTCACCAGGATATGTCACAATGTTGGCACCAGGATGTTTCACTGTCTGAATTAATGGAAATGGTTCTTATTCAGTAGTGGCTTTGCCTGACAAAATTGATGTGTGAAAATTGAGAGTCAGTGTGGTCTATTGGCTAAATTATTGGTCTAGGCCTGGAAAGACATTGATTCAAATCCACTCTCAGCTCTGGAATTGACTGGGTGACTTTGGGCCAGTCACTCTCAGCCTGACCTCCTCAAAAGACAGTTCTCCGTGTAAGTCACTCTGAGTTCTTGGAGAAAAGACTGTGTGTGTGTGTGTGTGTGTGTGTGCGCGCGCGCGTGTGCATGTGTCCCTCACGCTATTCTTTTGGATGAATAGCCCAATTCTGCAAAGCTTAGAAAAGGACAGATATCTGTCCTTTAGATAGGTAGCACTTTAAAGTGACAAAAGCAGTGTTGTGCCATTTCAACACAAGTTCTGCCATTTTATGCATGTCACTACTCATATACAAAAGGAGAAAATCATCTGTCACATCAGTGCATTGCTGCTTTAATCATTTTACACACAGAGAGAGATGCCTCTGGAAAAGGACTTGGAACTAGTAAACTAAATAGTTTAAAGACATGAGCTAGTGGAAGAGGAAAGGAAATATAGCTAAATCTAATTTACACCAACACTATTCATTATACCTCTCTCTACTTTTCTATCCTTGCAAACTATCCTTACTTCCAGTACATCCATATATTGTTCATACCTTCCCCCACAGTAGTCTAGCATTCCTCGCCAGTGGCCATTGTCACTAGGTCTGCCGCGAGTTCAAATTCAGCAAAATGTGGAGGTCCATAGGTTGTCTCTCCCTAGTGGGCAACTTCTACTACTACCACTATGAATTTCTTCTGGGGAAAGTAGTGATAAAAATGCCATTAGCACATAAATGAATGGAGATCTTGTGATGAAATAATTAGGAAAAAACTTCCTTAGCCAAGTAGTAGTGAAATAGGGCTGAATGCTGCTCCAGCTACTTCTTTCCACTTACAATTCCTCTTCTTCTGCCCAATCCCAATCAGAAATAAGTCTGTTAGGAATAGAATCATGAGGGACAGAGGAATTACTGGGGGGGACAAATGATGAGAGGTTCATTAGCACCTTTCCCTCTAAAAGGGATGGTCAGGATGAATATTTCAGCTTCTTCTAGTTTCTCATTTTTTAAAAAAAACAAGCCCCTGTCAGTTTATCTCCATTTCTCAGTTTTGTGACTCTGTCAATTTTCAGTTTTGCTTTTGGGATTTTTTAAAGATTCATACTAAAATTTGCATATATTTTTGTGCACATGCTCCAAACACACATACTTTATACTGTATGCAACTGTGATTTACAGATGTACTTTATCTTTGAAATTATGCATTTTGTACATTATTTAAATGAATTATTATTATTTAATTTGTATCAGTCTTCATGGCTCGTTGTGGACTTGAACTGGGGCTTTCCCAGTACTGGATCAATACTGAAATGGCTATACCACAGTAGCCCACACATCAGTTGTATCAGGCAAACCCCTACACCACACTGGGTACAGAGAGAGAATGCTGCAAATTCAAACTCTCTTTCTCCATCTCTATCCCACTAATCAAAATATTTCCTAGCTTTGTATCTTGAGAATGGGGAAAGGAAGGATGACATTTAAAGTAAAGAACAGAATCTATTGCCCTAAGGATGTCATAACTAACATCTGGGACACTTGTCTTCCTCACTCTGATGCCTTCCAGTTGTGTTAGGATTGTAATGTTCCCAAAATGCTGGAACTGCAGAATTTGGGAGTTCTAGTCCCAACACATTTGTGAAAGGGACCAATAACTTGAGCTGAATAACAGGACTCCACTTGGCCAATTTACAGTGAATCTTGGAATAACAATGATATCTTCCAGCTGAGGCCCAAAGTTTACGGCTCTGACTTCAGAATCTTGTTGAATGTTCATCATCTTTAATAGTTCTACTTGTCTCTTGGAGGACTGGTGGTCTGATACCCACAGGATGAGTCCTGCTATTTAGTGCATTCATGTAATTGTTCAATAAATGAAAATGTCCTTAAACATGCCACACAGCAGAGAACAGCAATAAAGCAACAATTGTTGGAAATCATTTCATTTAATCTGTGACCAGGGACAAGTGTTGTTTGTTTGTGAAGATGGAGTCCTACCAGCTGGCTGGGGATAAAGATTGATGTGATTGCCCTTTTCTTGTTTCTCCTCTTTCCTCTAATTGCCTGCAAAGTTCTGACAGAAAAGGCTCCTCCGTGTTGATTCCCATTCCCATTTTGGGTTGCCTCATTAATATTTTATGGCTCAGCATAATAAAATATTTAAAACTAGATATATTTATGTGAACACTTTAGCAGGTCCTCAGCACAAATCAGATTAGCAAGTTCTGAGAGCCACTGTGAGGTAATAGTTGAAGTATTGGACAATGGCTGGACAGACCCAGGTTCAAGTTACTCTCCATCAAGAAAACTGACTACATGAATTTGGGCCAGTCATTCTCTCTTAGCCTAACCTCTCATACAGATGGCATTGTGTGGGTAAAATGAATGGAGATCCCTATGGAAACTTCCTTGAACTTTTGGAGGAAAGGCAGGATATAAATATCTCAAATAAATAAAATAAAACTTTCATATGCAGCATTTTAATTAAACCTATAAACAATGCTCCCTGTATTTCTTTGAGAAACTTGCTGATTGTATCAGGATGCTGTGTGGTAGATTTTTTCTTCTTCTGAGTCACCTTGATTTTGGAAGATTCTTTGAAACAAAAAAGATAGGACAGAAAGGTTCTATTCTTCAGGATGGATTCCTGAAACAGAAATGTCTCTCTTACGTTATAGGATCTGGAATGGCAGGGACATTTCCACATCTAAAAACCATTTGAGAACTATGGCTACTAATGCCTTGTGACTTTCCACCAGCTTCATCAGTCATTTCAAATAGGAGAGAAAATGATAGCTGAAACATCTATAGCAATGTTCTGGAAAATTTTAGAACTTTAGAGACAGTAACCAGAATCAACTCAGTCACCATCATGCTGCGTGTAGAAGGTCTGTAAGCTGTGGAGCTTTGTATTTCATTGGCACTAAAGCTCTTTCAAGAAGTAGGAAGCAAAAGACAGCCTAGGTATCACTGTTGTATTCTTCATTCATTTCTGGGTTATATTAAGCTACATATGGAAAAGTAGTATCTCAGAGATAATTTCAAGAGAGTTGGGGAATATTCCACCATGAAAGCATCTCCTCCTGCAATATGAAGTGGCACAACTCAACTCACAATGACCTCCAGAAAGAGACATATATCAAGTAGTAACAACATCAACAGAAGGAAACCAACATTTACCATTTTTTCTATGGCCTATATCTCTCCAGCCAATTAGCCTTAGTCACCACATGTGCGTGTATGTCCTTTCTCAGTTTCCATAAGAATTATTTCATCATAGTCAGGATACGTATTGCCAATTACAGAATCAGAAAACAGCGTTCACTGGGAATGCGTGCATTTCTCAACTACCTTCTGAAGAGCATAACACATTATTCATAAGTCTCTTTCCTCCCCTCTTCCCCTCATCCCATATAAAGAGTTATGAAATTATGACAGTTGTATACATTTCTTTAATTAAAAAAAAGCCTGGAGGCAAAGTCTTTACTCTTTTGGGTGTTTCCCAACAATACATATTCAGAAAATACTGTTCCAGATATAGAATTTGCATTCAGCTGTTCTAGAGGTTCTATGGTAGGGGTCATCGTCATGATAGTGTGTCACAATGTGATGGAGGTCTTTCTGAACTGGAGGTGTATTTTGTTCTGCAAGGATGGCAATTGACACAGAAAACAAGACAGTGGAGGTTTTTATGCTTTTTTTTTTTTTTTACTATTTACAGTGAGGCAATTTACAAGTATTTATAACACAGTCCTGGTGTTCACCCAGTGTGAGGTTTCCTCCTAAGTCTTCCTCCCAGAGACTCTCTCTCCCTCTAGCACTCCTGATAGCAGCTTTGTTTTCCTCCCTCTTTCACTCCATCCCCCTCCCCAATTTCTGGGCTTAACAAGAGAGTAAAAAGAAAGGAATGGGGCTGGAACTTTACTGTCATATGCTCAGCACAACTTGACCTTCTCCTGGAATGCTCAGCCAAACACTGGCTCCTCTGTTGAAGTAAGAACCTCTCTCAGGGTTTTCTGCTCAGTCCTTCTCCAGAAACAAAGTCCATTCCCTTCTTCCCCTCTTGGTCTTGGGTGAAGCTGCTGCCTGCAGCCAACTGGTCCCTCCTTCCCATCTTGAGTGGAGCTCTCATCCCTCTGGGTCTTCACTTCCCTTCTTTCTGGGAAGCCGCTCCTGGACTTTCTTCTCCCTTTCCAACCAAGAACTGACAACTGCTTTGCACACTTAACCTCACTCTCCCACTTTTCCCTCTAGCCACTAAGTTCACTCTGTGCAGAGTTTTTCTCTTCTCTCCTTCTCTCGCTGTCCAATTTTTAGTCATACTGACAGCATCTCCCCTAGCAACTGAGGAGGGCTGGACCCAGGGCTCTAGTCCTCAACACTGATATACCAAGCTGGATCAATGAGTTTGCTGTCTCAAAATCTCACCACAACAGCCTTGGCTAGCAGCCAGGTCAGCTCATCAGCCCTCGTGACAGTACAGCTACCCTTCAAGGCCACATTTGACCAGCTTCTTCCCTTTTACTCACTCCAGTGGCTGGCTCGCACCAGCCAAACAGCATTCATGCCAGGTCACTAAAGCCCATATGCCACACAGTGTCAGGCAGAGGAAGATATGGCAGTGGGTGCTGGGTAGGCCATTCCAGGAGAAGGGTGACCCTCACTTTAGTGGAGATTCCCTCTTCTGAGCTAGAGGCCCTTGTCCTAGGTCCAGATGGTCAGATTGTTTAGAAGCCTTGGTCTCAGACTGCTGCTAGTTAATGCCAGGTCAGTACACAATAAGACCACATCCATCCACCACATGTTGATGGACAAACATGATGACCTGATGTGTATTACTGAGACCTAGCTGGGTACTGACGGGGATGAACTGTAGCTCTATTGGAAATATTTCTAGTTGACTCTCAGTTGCTGCATGAATGGGGAAGAGATGTAGTTATGGTTGTCCAAGACACTCAGTGGTGAGGATTACTGCTTCAAAGATGATGGAGTGAGAGTGCCTTTGTGTGGCTGCACTGATAAGCTTGGGCTACTGCTTGTGTACCATCTCCCTAGCTGCCTAGAAGTGTCCTTCAGGAGCTCCTGGACCTTATCTCAGAGATGGTGGTATTCCCAAGGCAGCTGGTCCTGAGGAGTTTTAACCTCCATGCCTAGAGGAAGATTCCTATGTAGCTTGTGAGTTCATGGCCTCAGTGTTAACCATGGGCTTGTCAAAGGTGATTGTGGCCATGACACAGGTAATTGTGGCCCTGACACACACACATCTTTACTTTGGAGCAGATGAAACATAATTTGAAGATAGAGGACAGAGATTCCTATCCTTTGCCATGGTAGATCATGGTAGATTCAGGTACCCTGAATTTCTGCAAGGGCTTTGGTACCCTGCAGGCACCTAATGGATCCAGATGGTTTCTAGTTGGTCCACAGTGTCTCCCCCAATAATCCAGCACTCAGTTCTGTCTTGTGCCTGGTTCACTTGTGGAATGTGGAGGTGGCTGGAGCACTTGATACAATTGCTTCAGCATGGTCTCTCTCCAGTCACTGATCCCAGCCAGTTCCTTGGTTTACTGAGGACCTGAGATAATAAAGCAACTGAAGACATGCCTGGAGTGACATTGGTGTAAAACCAGGAGTGCACATGACAAAACACAGGTAAGATTTGAGCCTACATACTGCCAATATGAATGCTAAAGAGTCAGCTCTTCTCCATGTTTATTGTGTCTGCAAACTCCTGAGCAGTAGCCCTATTTGAGTAAACTGGACCCTTCTTGGAAGGATGGGAGAACCACAGTTCCAACAGACATGCCAAATGAAGTTGTAGGTTTCTTAGCAGAAAATTGTTCTGGTTTTGATGCTCACTAAGCAAAGTCTACAGTGGTGAGTGGGGCAATTTGTGGAATTACCTGGGACTCTTCTTTCTTTGTAGAATCTGAGGAATTGGACCAGGTCCTCTATGGTTTGAACACAACAACCCATAGGTTTGACCCATGCCACTTCTGGATCCTCCAGGTGGCCAGGCAGGATATATATGGCTGGATCTGGGAGATTGTTAACACTTCTTTGAGCGAGGGTATGATGTCACCTGCCTTGAAGAAGGTAATAATTAACCTTCTGAAAAATTCTTCCCTGGACCCCATGTTCTTGACAACCTTTGCTCAGTCTCCAAAATTTTCTTTCTGGGCAAGCTTGTGGTAAAGATAGTAGTGGTTCAACTTCATAGGTTCCTGGAAGAAACAGATTATCTGCATCCTTTCCAGTCAGATTTAAGGTCTAGTCATGGGACAATCATTGGTTAGTCTGTTAGATGTTCAGCATGACCTTGATGTGGGAGTACACATATCATGGTCTTCTTAGACCTCTTAGTGGCATTTGATACCACCAACATAGTATCCTTCTGGACTGCCTGTAGTGGTTGGGAGTTGGGGGCACCATTTTTGGTGGTTCTGCTCCTACCTCAATGGCAAGTCCAGTCGGTGGTGCTAAGGGAGTAGCTTAGGAGAGCTCCACTTTGGAGGTTCCCAAAGCTCAGTCTTCTCCCCCATGTTATTTCATATCCATATGTAATGACCTTCAACAATAGAACCTCTAAGTTAGGGTTCTTCACATGGTATGAAGAAATTATTTATTCATTCAATTAATAATATATAAGGTATTTATTAGATTGAAGTCCTGCCTATCTTTCAGCAGGTCAAAGCATCATATACAGCCCTCCTTTGTCCCATCTTTTCACACAACAATCATCCTTTGAGGTAGGGCTGGGCTAAGTGAGTGTGAACTGGTCCAAAGTCGCTCAGTGAGTTTCTATGGCTGAGGATGGATGTGAACCTGGGTCTCCCTGATCCTAGTCCCACTCCTTAACCATTACATCCCACTGGCTTCCCTTTCATGTTCCTTGAACTTGCAATCAGATTTAAGCTATGGAATTCTGAAAAATGACAAATAGTAATCTACTGTCTTCCCCCTTCAAAATGTTACAGATCTCTCTTGCATGAATGTAAACTTCCACAGTCTTTAGCTTTTGCCACCTATCCCAATACAACAGACTTTTGCTGCAGCTTCTTCAGAAATCTGTGCCAGTTGTTGTCTTTCCTGAAAAACCTCCAGAGGTTTTGCTCTGCCAAGCACACGGCTCTTTCCTTAGTGATGTGGGAATAGCAGGGTGTGAAAGGGAAATGATTGGATTTCCTGACAATGCTCAGAAATGCATGAAATGAAGAAGAAGCAATAGGTTCATTGTTTCGTTATCTTGAGCTAGAGCTAAGTGGGCCAGGGAAAAGGCAAGAAGCATTTTCTGAAATTAAAATAGAGAGGTGTTTTCCCCTCCTATGCATTAGGTAATTATCTCACACAAACATGGTTGTTTGAGGTAGAATGAAAGGTTTGGGTAAGAAAGCAGAGAATGTAATGGAAAGATCTCCATCCAAGAACAAGATGTAACCGCTCAGCTCTCAGCATTTGTCTGGGTCACTCTCTCTTAAGAACAGAGCTGGATTCATACATTCTTGGTTTGGCTTCATCCAAAGCAAGTATTACATTTTTTGGGTTGTGCAATGTGAACTAAATATTGGTTTTCAGTAGAAAAGGGGACAAAAATCTATCTTGGTCTCAAAATTCTCTTTTTATAGTTAACAGTGTCCATATCCATACTGTACATACACATTGATTTTGTTTTCACATCACACTTAACCATGGCTTGCTGAAGGAAGCATAGTTAGCTGAGTTTATCACACTGACCCACTAACCCATATGGGTTATAAACCACAATGTGCAAACCTAACCTATGATTTGCTCTTACAAAGGATCCTCCGAAATTTGCTCTTTATCTTAGCAAAGCTTATTCTAGTTTCAAGGTTTAGTTTGCAACAGAGATATTTTAAATGGATGAATGGAGGGTGCATTGTAAAGGAAAAAAAGTTTTGTGTCTCAAATGAACCCCTATTTTTCTCTTCTAGGAGCTTAAATTGTCTACCTAGAGATTACTCCACTCTTAGCTGTGCCTTAGAAATGACTCTATTCTAGTAGCACAATAGCTTTGTTACAGGTTGATGACTGTGCTGGGAACTTCATGGTTGATAGATGTAATGATATGTGGGAAAGACGTTGGGAGACGGGGCAAAGAGATACTGCCTAGGGAATGATCAGATAAGAGAGAGTGTAGCCCACAGCTGGATATTGCATGGGGCAAGAGAATTGTACTTTATGGGAAAATTGTACTTTCAGACTTGCAAGATTCTGTTAGTGTAGCTTTACAATAAAGTAGAACTAGCTTATCTGGTCATGTTTCCTATCTGGTCTACCTGGTAAGGCTGACAATAGGAGTGTTAAAACCTGGCACTCTCAGTTCACACCAATAAAATATTCACTTTAACTGCTATCTCACCCCCCTCTTACTAACCATACAAAATAAATCAATCTAGCCTATTGATTTTCCCCTAGTTAGTTGCCTTCATCTTAAGAAGAAAATGTGGGGTGGGAAAGTCTTGTGACTTTCTGAAATCTGCTTCAAGTTACTTTCATAACAGAGAAGATTGTTTCTTCCATATCATTGTTTCAGACAAGCACCCCTCTGTGATGTACTACATTCTTCCCCTTTTTTATCAAAAGTCATCCCCTTTCTTTTAAGTGATCTGGTTTTATTCAAATTTAATCATTCATTATTTCTTTCTATAAGTTCAGGGGCTCCCAGTTTACACTGGAGCTCATATTTAGAATTATCAGAGGATGTTGTATACATTCTCACTTCAATTAAACAATGCCATCTAGTGGGACTACAGAAGCATGCCTTCTCTGTCATGGCGCCTGCCCTCTGGAACAGTGTCCCTCCAGAGATCCATATGGTTCCCACCCTGATAATGTTCCAAAAGATAATGAAAACCTGGCTGTTTTCCCAGGCCTTGGGGTAGTGTGTTTGATGAGCTCCTGTAAGACTTTGTACTTTTTTTTTTAATGATTTTTCTTCTTCTGGACACACAGCCATTGTTCTTATACCTTTTTGATCTAGCTTTTTTATACTATGAAGCACCCAGAGTCATTACGAGTTGGGTGTGCTTTAAATCCATGTAAATCAATAAATAACCGACTGCTATGGTGGGCACAGCCAATCAAAAAACTTCAATTTACTGGAAGGCAAACTGATGAGGGTCAGAGGTGTTTGCAGGGAGAGGGTCAAAGATAAGTCAAGTTGGGTGGCCACAACTATGTCATCGAATCTCCACCCTTTGTTACATCACAGGGCTTTGATTCCATCATTGTGGCCACCAACCTGACATTTCTGATCCTGTCCCTGCAGACACTCCTAATGAGGGTGGTCCTAACCACTTCTCCAGCCCCCACATTTATCTTTGCTGTTTTATTTATTTCAGGTAAACAGACATCCAGATAAAGTCACGGTCTACCTCCAGTCACTATTTTTATGTATTAAGAAGACTTAGGGTGCCAATGTGGGACCCCAAGGTATTCCTGGAAAGGTAAGTAATTCTGGGAACTGGTACTTGGTCTTGTAGCATGCTGTCCTCCTGTTTTTCTTTTGCTTAATTAAGAATTGTTTGCCCTTTAAGAAACAAACAGAGCAGGAAACCTGGTAGGTGGGAAGAAAGTCCACGCCAGATGGTCCAGAAAAGCAAGTGTAATTTCTGACCTTATTTATTTATTTATTTGTTTGTTTGTTTGATTTATGTACCGCCCATCTCACTTTTATGTGACCCTAGGTGACTTACAATAAAAAATAAAACACAAAAATACATAATATAAAACAAAAATAAAAACACACAGCAGCTGGGTATGATCTAACCTATCATCCATACAACCAGGAGACAGGCTCTAACTCATGCCCAGGGCCCCGGGCTTGAGCACAAAGCCAGGTTTCAAGGTCTTATGAAAAGCCAACAGGCACAGGGCCAATCTAATCTCAGGGGGAATGATGTTCCAAAGGGCGGGTGCCACGGCAGAAAAAGCTCTCCTTCTGGGCCCCGCCAGCTGACACTCCCTAGCTGTCAGCCTTCCCAGGTAGACCAGACAGAAACACGACCAGATGAGCTAATTCTACTTTATTGTAAGGCTACATTAACAGAACCTTGCAAGTCTGAAAGTACAAATCTCCCAATATCTCTTTTTACAGCCTGCTAAGTTAGGGAGGATCCTTTCTGAGTTTCTTTCTGTGCCGTTATGCAGCTGCGCCCCCCCCCCCTTTAATCAGATCATTCCCTAGGCGGTATCACTTCCCCCCATTCCCATACATCATTACATCAGCTGATGGTTCCTGGAGCATGCCCTTCCTGCCAGATCAGATAAGATGGGTAGAAACAATTGGGGAGATATGGTCCCATAACTAACCCTTATACAAAATGGGCTACTTCAGTTCCTCAAATACCTTGGAATTTAATCCAATGTATCTAATCCAAAATACTAGTCCAATTTTTAGCTCAAAACACCCATTTAAAATTTTGAATTTTGTTCTGAAATGGTTGGAAGTTTCAAAACATTTTCCATGCCCCTAATCAAAATGGTGCTTGTGATTTTTATAGAGAGAAGGTTATTTGCAGCCTCCTAGGTCTCCAAACATGTCTGGATTTCTGCGCAGTTGTCTTGAGGGTGAAGAGAACACCATGGCCTTCAACTCTTCATTTGGGTGATTCCTATCAGAGATGCCACCTTCACTGAGCAGAGTTCACTACACCATCGTGATGGTTCCCAGTGTAAACCATTATGCAAGGAAGATTCTCTCTGGTTTTGCTGTTTTTCCTTTTTTCTTGTTTTAAATTTTGATTGATAGTTCAGGAATACTTCAACAATGCCTAAATGGCTTCTGGCTGTTAATAAAGTAACAGGGATGGGTAATTGACAGGCATTTTTTCAGCCTGAAAGTGATGGGCCTGGTCTCCAGTGATGTCTCTGTATCACCATACTCATTCTCTACACATTCAGAGGATAGTAGTAGTAAGAGTAGTACTAAAAGGAGCAACCATATAGAAAAAATAATGTGTTCATTTGTGGAGTCCCTGGAGTTCTCTGAGCTTGGCTGTTTTCTTGCAAACGTTTCATTACCTGGCTAGGTAACATCATCAGATGACGTTACCTAGCCAGGTAATGAAACGTTTGCAAGAAAACAGCCAAGCTCAGAGAACTCCAGGGACTCCACAGTTCAACCCTGAGCTACAAATGTTCTCTTCTATGTTCGATTGTATCATATTGAATGATTGTATTCATATAACAAACCCAGCCATGCCAATTATACGTAGTGGCTGCAAAGCCTCATTATTTTGAATCTTGTTTTGTTTTGTGTGCTATGTTTGGCATATTGCCTGACCACAGCCAGTGACTGGCCATGCTGCTTTCTTTCTCCCATATTTGGCATAGCTGAGAAGACTCAACACTTCCATCTTTATTCCATATTTCTTGCTGGTTAGATAATGCCAAGTACATGTGTAATCCTGATGACCTCAGCTCAATAAACATGTCTGGAGTGACTGGTCTCTCCCACATAAGAAATCAAATTATAATGATAGGACCGCAGAGAAATTGGGAATGAACAGAGGCACTTTTATTTTTTAAAAGAAAGTGATGATGAGCAGAGGTCCTCATAAGATGAGAATATATTGGGGGGTTCTAGGAATTTTGACAATCACCCAAGTTTTTCATCCTGGAAGGGGGCTTCTCTAGTCCTTGATGGATTAGGGCTATTGTCATACATTGCTGAAAAATTGGTCAGGGTTATTTGACATGCTAGTCTTCACTGGGCTTCCTGATCATTTATCACAGAGTTCCAGGGTCACCCCACAGATTTTTGGCATTAGATGTGTTCCACTTGTAAAGTATATGTTGCAATATTTTAAAAGATAGAGCTGCATTTATTATTTCCTTTCCTTTTATCTTTTGCTCAGGTTGAGTGCTGCACTTGTCTCTTGAAGGACGTACTGGGCTAGAATCTAAAAAGTGGGTATGGCCAAAACCCCCCTAAATTAATGTGAAAAACTACAGCCCTGTTCAGGTGATCCATTGGTACATAAAATGGGACTGTGAGAAGCTATGAACAGTTCCTTGTCTCTTCAATTCATGCTGGAGGTACCTCTGAAGAGGTGGTTTCCACAGGTACAGCACAGTTTTCTGCATTGGAAGTCTTTGCAAACCTGCAAAGCTGTACGTGAGCTGGAACTCTGATAGCAGATTGTCCTCTGCAGAGAGTGGATTATCTCTGCTGCAGACAATCATGCTGTAACAATGGAGACCAGGTCTTCAGTGACATCACCAGCATGATCTAGAGAGGGAAGTCACTGCTCACTTTTCCTCACATGTTCAGATATACACTCATTTGTAACACTTGAAGTGGGTTTGTAGAGGACACCAGATGTGTGGACACAAATCCCAAATTTGTTGACAATGAGGGCCACATCAATAGTGGATGCACAAAGAAGCCAACACCTGTCAAAAAAACCTTTTTCTTCCATCTCCAGCAAGCCTTTTGCAACAGCTTTCACAATAGCAGCATCCCTGGAGGCCTGCAGGCAACTTGCCACCAGTGGGGGAAAGCAGATTAAACCTTTTCAGGAGAAGAGATGTTTTCGCTGTCCCTGGTGACAGACTAAAGGAGAAGGCTGTTATCACAGAAAGCAGGTTTCCTTTCCACTGGGGTAATTGATAGATCTGCACTATTCCTCAGCTACGCTCTAGGCAATTGTTAATGGACATAAGTATATTTGTTATGACTGTCGTGATGTGCTGAGTTTTTAAATGACTCCTGGAAGAAAAGTGGTTGTGGGGGAGGAGGCTGCAGGGAAAATAAGAGGGATGCAAAGAGAAGCGAGCACTGCAGTTGACATGCTCCAGCTTCAGGTCCACCATTTCTGACTGTGATATTATCCTCCTTTCAGGAAGAAAATTCTACGTGAAATTCACCTGCAGTTTGTGCAGCACCTAAGTCCTGTTTTCATACTTTCCAATCATCTTTAGGTTGGTTCTGTTTGGGTATGCGGGAATGATAGCTCCCAGAATTCCAGAAGGGAATTTTAGGAGCTGAAGTCTCAACTCTTCTGGAGGGCTCCAAGTAGAAGTGTCAACAAAGAGAGTTTCTTTAAATTAGCCCTGCACCTCAATTGTGTTAACAATCACTGATCTTGTTCCATATTACATGTTCATTTAAAGACTGGGCTAAAACAACATTGATAAACTGCAGCTCATGGACTGCATGCAGCCTCCAGACCCATTTTGTGGGGTTCATTTGGTAGCAAATCCTGAGAGCTTTATTTTCTGCCTATTTCAGGAGGGAGCGATAGAAAGTAATAATTATTGGGAATTTAATATTAGCTCCCTGACGGGTTCTTATGATGTTCATATCTGTTTTATTTTTGCAGTGATTAGTGATTGAAATGAGCAATGATTAGATCATGATTTAATATCTATAGTTGGAGCAAACCACAAATCCCTGAGCGTATACACAACAGGGAACTGTTGCTAAGTCTAAATCAGACACGTATTCATGGCAGATAAAAGTATAAATGGCAACACATAATGGTTATGTGCCTGCCTGTTTTTTATGTGTGCCACAACTTTTTGGACTGTTTTGACCACACCCTGTGGACACCTATGCAAAGAATACTGCAAGTGAAACAAGTATAACTAAGGTGGGTAACCTAGTCTGTAACTTCTCTATCTCACTAAAAAGCACTATTGAAAGCCAGAATAAGGCTGAACTGTCAGGGCAGCACAATTTATGCTGGCATACTTTTCTGATGGCTCAAAGGCTTTATGCCTGGCAGAAGGTGTGCAGAGCAAATTTTTGCTCATCATCAGGTCATTGAGAAATGCACAATAGTGAGAAAGTTAACTGTATCTTTATTGATTTGGTAAAAGTGAATAGGCTTGAATTTTGGAAACTTTTTGACCAAATATAGAGTTGAAATTTTGTTACTGGATGCAGTAAGAGTATGTTAATGCCTGTAAATGAAATGCTTAGCAAAGAGTTCAACAATAACCACAGAGTGTGACAAGGATGGTATTCCCTGGGACACTCTACGGAAGTGAAAGTTGATCATTAAAGAAGCAGGATAGGAAGAGTATTGACACTTTTGACTTTTGGTGTTGGAGAAGACACCTGAGAATACTGTGGACAGTCAAGAAAACAAACCAATGGATCATCGAACAAATCAACCCAGAGTTCTCACTCAAGGCACAAATGCCCAAGCTCAAATTAACCTACTTCAGATATATTATGCGAAGTCCCAGGTCTCTGGAAAAGGCTCTAATGCTGGGAAAGGTGGAAGGAAAGAGAAGAAGGGGATGACCAGCAGCAAGGGGGATGGACTCAGTTACAGTGGTGATGAGTGCACCATTGGGAGACTTGAAAGAACAGGTTAGGGATAGATTGTCATGGAGAAAATTTATCTGTGTGGTTCGGTAGGAGTTGAAAATGACTTGATGGCACAATCAATGACAAGGATACATAATGTCCATTTGGCTATTTAATGCATTTATGGATACATGTATAAGGAATGCTTGTAATTATATTAGAGATGTCTTGGTTGAAGACATGGATGTAAATGTAGTTTTGTGTGTAGATGATGTTATGTTGGCTGAGAAACTGAATGATTTACTGCACACATTAAATAGACTGTATGATGGAACAAGGAATATGTATCTGTAAATTAAGGTGTCAAAAACCAAGGTTGTTTCTCTTTACAGAAAATGGAATTGTTGTAAATTGCCAGCCAACATTCACACTTTTTCAGCCTCCCTGCCAGTCTAAAAGCTGTACAGCATTTAATCTGAATATACATTTTCTCTCAGGCATGGGCTTTAGCACATACACCCAGCAGATTCCCTCCCCTCCTAGATAGAGAAAAGGGTCCATTCTTTTAAAAGATGAAGGCAAAACTTTGGGGAAATGGAGAAGAAGTTGATGTGCCTGTTGTACCATCTCCCAACACCTCCAATAAATTGCTGGAATTATCCCTAGAGGCCAAGGAAGTTCCAGGGAGGTAAGGGGACTTTACTTTGGGATTCAGATTCCCTTTAAAAAATAGGTAATTGTTATAAACCGAAGTTATGTTAAAATTTAATTTCTTTTGACTGTGGGAACTTCTGTTCTCTACACCACTGCCCAAGCTCAGTGACTGCCTAAGATTAACTTCAGTCTTTTATGTATATACCAGGTTGTGCATGAGAATATTTCCTTTCATTTAAATCTCTTCAGATTTTATATATACAGTATTTCCCTGAGAAATTATTTGACTCCAGTAAAACTTGGAACCTTGTGGAATTGTAGCAAATCAGTGCCATCTTGTGGTCTTAGGGGATTTTTTAATTTAATCCATTTGTCAGCTGCTGCATATTGTAAATTGGGCAGCTCTAGATCCTCAGCCCTGCATATTCACAATGAAGAGCTGATACCTCCAGTCTCATCACTAAATGCTGTATGGCCAGGAGACAGCAATATAACAATAATGTCATTATTTCACGTTTACCTTTTTACTTACCAGAAAGGAAGAAGGGTGTGGGAGCCCCATTGATCTCACATACATCAGAGGTTAGTGGAGTAGACACCAGGTGACATGTTCCCTTGGAAGATGTGCTAGCCATGGAAACTACCAAGCCACTGCCCTAGAGCAGGAAGTGGGGCCAGAGTGTGGGGAAATCACTTGTGAACTTTTGTGCAAATCCTGGTAGAAAGTTACTAGTGACCTGTTCCAGGGAATGAATGTTTGTAAAAGAAGCTAACATGGTTGTATATAAGGACATATGTCCTGTGATTCACCCACATTTTTAATGAAGACCTGGAAGGGAGGCTGCTTAGATAACCAAGATCTTCCTATTTACTCTTGTGAGATAACAAACTTCCAGCTCTAACCCCAATTAGATAATTATTTCCCTCTTTTGTCTTAGCAGGCACCCAGTATTTGCAAGAAACTCAATCTTCATTAATATGTAACCCTCCTTTGCTGATGCTAAACTAAGCAACTCTGGGGGTGGAGGGGGAAAGAGAGGTTGCAGGATTATAAAACTTGCCCAACGAAAGCAACCCCTTTGTGAGTCGAATTCCAGAGATCATCCCTGTCACTTGGGCTCACTGTGGCAGATGGAAGAGGGGCCCTTGGGGCTGTAAGCAAAGCCTTTATTAGGGGTTACAATATAACTCTGAAATTAAGAAGAAGAGGCAAGAGTAAATACACAATATTTTAGATGAGATTGAAAGAAAAGAAAAATTAAGGAACTCCCCAGGGAATACAAATATCTCCCAACAAATTAAGATTTAACAAGAAGAGAAATGGAAATAAAATTGGACTATGCAAAGCAAAGAAATTTTGAATTTGCAGATAAACCAGGGAAATGGTTGGCTTACAGACTGCAAAAAGAAAAAGAGAATGATACTGAAACTACAAGAGAGAGACACTGTATTAATGGATAATGTGGCCATACAAAAAAACATTTTATCAATACTATAATTTGTACAAAGGACATGATATTCCATTGGAGAAAATAAATGAATATCTGAGAAAACAAAATTTACCAAAGATTACAGAACAAAGACAATTATGAATGGACCTATAATGATAAGGGAAGTTTCAGAAGTAATTAAAAAGAATAAACCAGAGAAGTTACCTGGGCCAGATGGATTATCGAGTTTGTATTATAAATGCTTTGAAGATGAACTTTTACAACCTTTACAAAATACAGTGAATTCTATTTTACAGGGTGGAAAAATGCCAGAGACTTGGAAAGAGGCTAATATAACATTAATGCCTAAAAAAGGACAAGACTTGACTTTAGCAAGGAATTACAGGCCAATATCATTGTTGAATAATGAATATAAGTTATTTGCAATGATTTTAGCTGAAAGACTGAAAATAATTTTGTGAGAATTTATTCATGAGGATCAATGTGGGTTTTTAACTAAAAGACAGGTGAAAGACAATGTTAGAACTGTGTTGGATATTTTGGAATATTTGGAACAACATAATGAAAAACAAGCCGCATTGATCTTTTTAGATGCAGAGAAGGCTTTTGACAATTTACCAGAGACTTTTCTTTTGGGACTAATGGGCAGGCACCTAGAAAAAAGACATGGAACTTTGTTTTTATTTATGACATCTGCAACAAGACTATTATATGCTCAAAGTGGAAAGGTTCAACACTACCCACAATGGAGGAATGGCTGGTGAAGATGATGGAACTTGCAGAGATGGCTAAATTAACATCCTTAATTAATTAAAAAAAATAGCTACATTTATGGCTGACTGGAAATCCCTTATAGGCTTTTTGCACAAAATGGGGAAAAACGCACTTATGACTTGTCGTTTTGATGATTAAGGGGAAAAAAAGGATAATAGAAAAAAGTGAGCTTTTTGGTTACCATAGATTAACAGATAATTTTGTAATTATATTTGCTGCAGAGAAATCGGAAGCTTCTATTTCTTCTGATGCTTTCTCGCTGCACTTTTGCTTTTTTCTTCCTGTCTTTTTTCTTTGTTCTCCCTATTTTGTATGAGTTGGTGTTAGTTTTTATGTTCTCTCTAAAACTTTTAATAAAATGTAATTAAAAAATGAATAAAGATAAAGTTGCAAAACAAATGCATGAAGGATAATGCACTGGTTGAAAGGAAAGAGAAGAATAAAGTTGTGGTTGGATGGAACTCCTGCAAGAGAACTGAGGAGTTTGAAAGACAAAATACAAGATTTGAAATGGTGTACAGAGATAATGGAATCTAGGATGTTTTGCAAGGATACAAAGCAATGGAGAGAGATAGGGAATGGTGTTGGTATAGAAAGAATTACCTAAATTTCCTTTCCTTTTTTTCTTCCCTCCTGCCTTAATTTAGTTGGCTCACTATTCCTTTGCATTATATTACTTACCCCAAAAAGGAACAGCATATGAATGTTCAAATGGTGCTCTTCAGAATGCATTGCTTTAAGAAAAATTGCTTACAAAAGCTATAACTGAAATAAGAAAATGTGTATATTAGGTGAAAAAATCCACAAAAATGCACAGACATTTTAATGCAAACTTTTCAGGAAGAAGAGAAACCAAAATCAAGTGGGGTGGGGGACAGTATCAGAGAAACCAAATTTGGCAGATTCTCCCTTCACTGTGGGAGGACATCACACTGGGAATTGCTGGGCTTGGTGGCCTAGACGTCTGTATAGGTAACTAGACTTACTGAGATTCAGAAAGGCCCTATTTATGTTCCAAATTCAGTTCCCCAAACTGAACTTTACAGGAAGTAAAAGTTCATCCTAGCTGAATATTATGTTTAAGACTTCAGTTTATGCCCAGCTCTAGAAGGAGAGAACCAGTTTGGTGCAGTGGTTAAGACATCAGGCTAGAAACTGGGAGACCATGAGTTCTAGTTCCGGCTGAGTGACCTTGGGCCAGTCACTTTCTCTCAGGCCTAGGAAGGCGGCCATGGCAAATCACTTCTGAAAAGCCAAAAAAACTGCAGGGACCTGTCCAGGCAGTCTCCAAGAATTGGACGCAATTGAACAAATAGAAAAAGAAGAGGAACTTTTCTGTGAGCGGATGTTGCCATTTTTACACCCTATCTTTCCTCCAAGGCCGCAGGGAGCATGGGGGTGAGGTCGTGGTAATACCAAAGGGAGGAGCTGGGAATGTTTTACCCATTGGAGAGGATTAAGCAAACTAGCTGCACTAACAGCAATGGAAGCCTAATACACCCATTTTAAGAATTAAAAAAAAAAAAAGATCAATAATGTTTGTGCTATCCATCTTTCCAAGGTAAAACAAAAATAGGGCTGGCAGGTACACACAGCTCAAAATGATGCCCACTTCTGCTCCAGACCAAGTTTAGTGAGTATTTTTTGTAGGATAATGCAGTCAAAAACTCACCGCTCCTGTATTCCTAGATAGACACATGGAAGGATGCAGAGACTCTGTGAGGTCACTTCCGCTTCTTCCTTCACCATGCTCTCAAGGCGAAAGCATGTGTCTGAGCTATTCAGCTCAGCTATTCAGTTCAGAGACTAATTATGGCCTAATTTTGTAATTCACTTAATACTTTAAATTTGCCGTTTAATTGTTGCTACTGTAACTGCTGTTCCTGAAAGGGGGAAAAAAACTACTTCATGTGAGTAAATGTTAATTTTGCCTTATTTCACAAGAAAACTCGAATCGTTATTGTTGGAGGTGATAAAAGGTGTAGCACCAGGTATAATCCCATGCCCACATTTTTGAGGTCCCAACATTTTTGATTTCCTTATTTCCATGAAATAAACCTTCCTGTCAGGACTCTCCCATTTACAGCTTTCCAACTAACCAGTTTTGGTTTTTCTTATGGCCAGAACTGCGGGGGGAAAAGGGATTAAGGAAACAAGTTTATTCACACCTATTCCAAAAATGTACTTATATTCTTATATTCTGGAATGTACTTATATTCTTGCTATTTCATTATCTCAGAAGCCATGCTTTGTCCAACTTAGTACTTAACAGGGTTAAATTCATCTGACAGCATATGAGAAGGAGTAAAACACTGTGAAGGAAACCCCTCCAAACTGTACTTTCCAAGGCAATTTTGAAG